>NC_143586.1:94212545-95412545 GCF_048544385.1 Mastigoproctus giganteus | reverse complement strand
CTTGGTGTTGAAGGCACCATGGCCCATCAGGAAAAATATTGTAAATAGACCTGGGTGGAACCATGAGGGGGTTCTAGGATACACGCATCTGACTGTAGGCAGGAACTTCCTGTTAATTTCCCCTTTTGTTGAAGCAGACCACCTTTCCTGCCATGCCTGCTGCACATGATTCTCAAGTCTGGTCCTTTGTTCTCTTCTATTCCCTTCTAGGTTGATGGTGTATTCCCCCAGAGTGTAGGGTAATCCTTTGGTCAGGCGGTACGTCATTCTGCAGCGTATAACTTCTAGGTCAAGGGGCAGGACTCCCACCAGGACTTGGAGGGCATGTGTACTAACAGTATGGCAGGCATGGGTGATGACCAGGATAATTGAGCATTGTATGGTGTCCAAGATCTTTTTGATAACCACGATTGTCGCTCTATGGAACTACACTGGGGAAGTGTACGTAATGGCCGGGGTGAAGAAGGCTTTATAGTACAGTATTAGGGTGCGTATTTTGAGTCCCCGTACTTTCTTGTTATTCTGGCTATTAATCTGGCATATCTTCTTATTTTTTCTCTCAAGTATTTGAGATGAGGGTGGTAGGACAGGATTTTAATTTGTGGTGGTCTTCTTAAGTTTAGGCTGCCTTTCAACAGTATAGATTTAGTTTTTGCAGTTGATATTTTTAAGAAGTGAATAGTGGCCGGCCCAGTCTTGAAGGAGTTTAAGTGCTTGGACTTCCATTTGTGCTCGACTTTCAGCAGCGATGGACAGTATTAGATCGTCTGCGAAGGCCTGGGAGTTTACTTCCCCCAGGTCCAGGGGCAGGAATTTGTCTAGGATCATATTCCAGAGCAGTGGCCTAGAACTGAACACTGGGTGCAGCCCTTTAGAGCGATCTGGTCATCTTATTATATGGTGCTATTGTCCCTATTGCCTGGATTTCTCTGTTGGTTAAGTAGGAGTCCATAACTTTGTACAAATTCCATGTGTGTTTGTCCTTCTCAGTCTAGCTAGGAAGCTTGGCCACGAAATGGTGTCGAATACCCCAGTGAAATAGACTGAGATAGCAAAGAAATATTTTTTGTCACACCCCGCTGCCGTGGGGTGTGACAAAAAATATTTCAAAAGGCCACTCAGGGCATCGATGGTCGAAGTTCCTTGCTTGAATCCGTATTGTGTTGGCGTGGTTAATCCAGCTGTTTTATAGTGGTGAATTATTCTTTTACCTATCATCAGTCTTTCGAATAACTTACTTGCCACTGGGAGCAGAATAATTGGCCAATAAGAGTTTGGCTGTTCTGGAGGCTTTGAAGGATTCTTGGGTATGGTTGCAAGTTTCCATTCAGCTTGGTAAGTTCCTATTCTTAGGCATACATTGTGTAATCTAAGGAGCAGTTCCAGTGTGGTGTCTACTACCTTTTTTATAATTTCTGGCTCTAGAAGATCTGGTCCGGGACATTTTCTATTCCTTATGAGGGCCGCAGTGGCATGCAATTCCTCCATGGCAAAGAGCCATTCTATTTGCTGTGTTTTGTATGCTTCATTTTCTCTACATATCTGTACCTGTTCCAGTAAGGTTGGGACAGCTGGTTCATCATAGATCTGGTTGAGTATGTTATTGCTAGACTCTTCCCAGGTGGTGGTGGCTAGTGTGCCCTGCGGGGTTCGAGTCGCATTTATGATTTCTCCTCAGGGGAGTTTGCCATTAACAACTTTGTAGACTACTCCCCAGGGATCGGAATTTCCAGCTGTGTTGACCAAGTGCTCCCAGGCCTTCCTCTTGCTTTTGTGTATCAGGTTTGTATAGCTGTTTCTAACAATATTGTATCTTTCCCTTAACAATCTTACTTCCAGCTCTGGCCAGATATGTCTCGTCCTTTGAAACTCTTTTCTTGCTTTTATGACCTGCTTTCTTAATGTTTCAATTTCTCGGGTCCACCAGAACCCGAGAAATTGAAATCTTCCTCTTCATTTCTGTTTCGCTAGCATTAGTGATAATTTTTGTGGCCTTCCTCTGGATCTCATTTGGGTCAAGTCGTTTGCCATCCAATGCCCTGCCGCCTGGTGCAGCAGACTCCTAGCTCCTTGTTAACTGCAAAATGGTTCATCACATGTTTGACTACTGGAGTTGTGCTAACTGTCCTGTTGATTTGGTAGGTAAGCACTCTGTGGTCTGATGTCGTCCAGGTGTGTTGGACTGCTCAGTCCACACGTCCGTCCACATTGATGGTTGCCATGGAGACATCTATTGTGGCCTCGCACATAGTGTTACAGAAGGTCGGTAAGTGGCATGGTTGATTTAATACTACCACAGGAGAATTTATCAGGAACTCCTCAAGTCGTTACGTGCCCATTATGTGTGCCTCTCCTATCTGGTGTTTGACTATGCCAGGCCAGGAAGCAACAGTTGACATCTACCCTGATGATGATCTTCTGGTTGAGAGTGTATTCAGCAGTGTCCGCAGGTAACTGATTGCAGGGGTGATCTCCTCTCCTGCCCTGCAGTACAAGGAGACAATGTAAAAGGGGCCTAGTGGTGAAATGATGTGCACAAGCAGCCCAGGCTGTGTATAGTTGGGTTATTTTTGTGACAGTTAGTTTGAGGTTTCATACTAGTATTGCAGCCCACGGGTTCTCCTCCTCAGTTTGTACTATTTTGTAAACCCACACGAGACAGGTGAAGGGGTATCCCTTCACCTGTCTTCTGTGGATGTATGGTTCCTGTATGATTAAGATATCAACATTTTCTTTGTCAACCTTTCTTCTGAGTTGTTCGAGTACCGCCCTGGCCTCCTGTGCATTCTGTTGGAATATTAGTAACCTTGTTGTGTTATATCTTTTAGCTTGTGTAGCAATAATCGGTTCTAGACTGGTAAAAGCTTTTTGTTTTTATGAAGGTGGGGCATTTTGGATCTCTAATAGAATGTGAGTGCTCTAGTTTCAGTGACTTGCAGTTCACACAAATAGGTTGTTGCTCTTTGTTGGAGCAGTTTTTATACTCAAGCCCTTTGACAGAGCAGTTTCCACAGGTTGGTGTGGCCTGGGTGCATGTATGGGAGGTGTGACCGAATCGGCAGCGTTTATAGCACTTAGGTACGGCCACGTGCTCCCAAAATCTATGACTGCTCCAGTCAACGTACAGTCTTGTCCAGCTCTTCAACACTTGCCAGGAGGCCGAGGCTAGCTCCACAATCCAGTTGTGATTCGAGCCTGTCCTTGACTTTGTGTAATATTTTGGCTGCACAGGTCTCCCCTGTTCTTCTCCTAAGTTAGGCATTTGCAGGTTCCTTGTGTTGATCTCATCTTCCAGTTGTTTAGCTGTGATGTCTTTATCCATGTCGAAGACTAGGATCGAGGGGCCCCACCTTTTCAGAGGCTCAGCCATTAGTCCCATCATAGCAATTTTGGTGTTTGTCGTAATATTATCTATGCCTTGCCTAGTTTCGGTCTCTATTAGGACTCCTACGTTCCTTGTTTTTCTTATGCTCTTTATTCTTGTTGTTTTCAGGTCGTCATTTAGTTGAGTCACGATGGTTGTCTTCAGTTCCTCACTTGTCTGGGTGCCGTTAATATCTACTGCCAGTCTGAGGACCACCAGGTTGGTGGCTCCAAGTAAGGGTTGCTTCCTCTGCTGGGGAACCTTTGCATTAGCATCCTTGTTTTGTGGGTTCCTCAGCACATCTTCATATGAGGGGGTGCACTGTTGCATTTGTTTGCCCCGCTCATCCAAGTAGGCCTCCAATTTAGCTGTGGCTTTCTCTTGTTCACATTGCGTATTGACCAGAATAATTTCCATTTTATTCCATATAGTGATTATCTCGTTTCTTAGACCTGCTGTCATGAACCTGCTGTTGGACTTTGCCATTAATGCTTCCAGTTGCATTCTTAATGTTAGCATCTGCTTGAGAACTGGGCCATCTGGCAGGGTGGGGTCCAGCAGGAGATAAGAGTCCTGCTGTTTGGAAACTGCAACATCAGCCTGAGTGTTTGTTACTTCTTCCTGTTCCTTCTGCTCTGAGGAGTTATTCCTGGTTTTTCTATCACTTTTTTGGGACCACCAGTTTATTATTCTTTTTCTTTGTCATGGGAGTTAGTTTAAGGTTGTCCATATCTTCAGTCTGGTCAGCAGTCCGTATGGTTCTGGTCTCAGTTAGTAAGATTTCTGTCTCTTTTTGTCGTTCTTCTGTTGAATCCATTATTTATAGATTAACAGGAGAAGAGTTCGGATTATCGGGTTTAATTTCTGCTGTTCTCGTAGAGGCTGGAAATGTTGCTGTTTGACATACACCACAAGTCTGTGGGTCAGGTAGTTCCAACGCAGTCCCTCTGCAAGTTTTTGGGCTATTCCCACCAGTGACATGGGGGGCGGGGGAATACCCAAGTTAAAGAGTTGTTCCAGAGACTCGGAACTAATTTCTCCGGGAGAGGAAGGGTGCTAAGAATGATGGCAGCAGTAAGAACAACATAGACTGTCCAGGAAAAAAGTTGGTCCTTAGCCATGCTAGGTAGACTGGGGGGGGGGGGAAGGAAACGCAAATTCCTTGGTATTTCTCTATAGATGCAATACTTTCTGTTACAAGTTGTTGGGGCACTATCTCAGCCCTTGGAAAGAAACAAGGGGGCACTGGCGTTACAGAAGTCAATAGAATATTTTAATGTGAAATATTATAATCATTATATGAGAACTCTTTTGTTTGACAAACACCACAAGTCTGTGTGTCAGGTAGTTCCAAAGCAACCCCTCTGCAAGGTTTTGGGCTATTCCCACCAGTGACGTGGGGGGGGGAATACCCAGGTGAAAGAGTTGTCCGAGAGACTCAGAACTATTTTCTCTGGGGGAGGAAGGGTGCTAAGAATGATGGCAGCAGTAAGAACAATGTAGACAGTCCAGGAAAAAAGTTGGTCCTTAGCCATGCTAGGTCTGTGGTCAGAGGTCTTGTGGGGGGGGAAGGAGGAAATGCAAATTCCTTGGTATTTCTCTATAGATGCAATACTTTCTGTTACAAGTTGTTGGGGCACTATCTCAGCCCTTGGAAAGAAACAAGTGGGCACTGGCGTTACAGAAATCAATAGAATATTTTAATGTGAAATATTATAATCATTATACTCAAGTCGTGCCAGGAATAAGTTGGCTCTCTTCAGTATTGCAGCCACAGCCAATCAAAACAGGACCTTATTAGCTGTTGTTGTTGTTGTGTTTTTTTTTTAGGAGCATTAGCAACTAAGGCCATATTGCTCCAGGATATGCGGTGGTCATTCCTTAACCTTTCCGCATCCTCCGTATTTGGTGGTGACGGGCTCGAACCCCGGTCTAATCAAGAAGCGTGTGCTACGCACTGCTGCCCCTTCCCACCTGGCTACGGAGGCGCCTGACCTTATTAGCATTAGCATTAGCATTAGTAGAGGCATTTGATGCAAGAAAGCAAGCTTATGCAGCATCAGCCAAAAAAAAAAAAAAAAACCACTTCCACTTCACCCCTCTGTTTGTTCAAAATACCTGTCCAGCTGAGCCTTAAACTTATTTAGGCTATCAACCTCCACCACAAGGGATGGAAGTCTGTTCCACCAACCAACCACCCGCTGGCTAAAGGCAAATTTCCGCACATCTATCCTACATCTATCTTTCCTCAATTTGAATTTATGCCCTCTCAGGTGATTTTTCTGAGCTAGAGGAAGAATCCCATCAGCATTGAGCATGCTTAAACCATTCAAGGCTTTATACACCTCTATCAGATCACCTCGCTGGTGCGTAGTCTCCAGACACTGTAATTTGTAAAACTTAAGCCTTTCTTCGTAAGAGCACCCCTTTGTTCCATTCACTAATCTTGTTGCCCTTCTCTGTACTCGTTCCAGCAGCTCTACATCCTTCTTGAAATGAGGCCTCCAGACCTGTATACAGTACTCTAGGTGTGGCCTGACCATCGCCTTATACAATGGAATAATCACCTCCTTATCCCTGCTGGAAAAATTCCTGTATATCATTGATAATACTCCATGAGCTACTCTTGCAGCCCGTCCTGCACTGCTCAGAGAACTTCATATCTGCCTGCACAACCACCCCCAAGTCCCTTTCATTCTCTACCACTGTCAGTGTAGTACCACAGAGTTGATACGTTGCTCTGGGGTTGCTGTTTCCCATGTGTAGTACTTTACATTTGTCAATGTTAAACTTCATTTGCCACCTCTCAGCCCATCTGCTCAACCTTTCCAGATCCTGTTGCAGCAGCATAGTGTCAGTAGTGTCCTTGACAACCCTGCCAACCTTTGTATCGTCTGCAAACTTGGACATTAAGCCCGATATACCATCATCAATATCATTTATAAATACAGAAAACAATAATGGACCCAACACTGAGCCCTGAGGGACTCACTAATAACATCAGTCCACGATGAGCAGTGTCCATTGATTACCACTCTCTGTCTTCTCCCCCTCAACCACCCCTTTATCCATAGCAGCAATTTGCCTCCAATGTCACACTGCTCCAATTTGTGTAGCAGTCTTCCATGTGCAACAGTATCAAAAGCCTTTCTAAGATCCAAGTATATAATATCAAAGTTATTCCCTGCATCCAGTTCTTTTGTGACTGCATCATAGTATCCAATCAAGTTGGTCAGGCAAGACTTCCCCTTAACAAAACCATGCTGTGTCTGAGCTATAACTGAAGTCTTGTCTAAATGATCCTGCAGTGCTTCTTTAACCAGTGCCTCCATTAATTTTCCTGGAACAGAAGTTAAGCTCACAGGTCTATAATTACTTGTGTCAGCCTTTGATCCTCCTTTGTGAATTGGGGTCACATTTGCACATTTCCAGTCTATGGGTACCTCCCCTGAGTCCAAGGAAGCTCTCATAATTATGGCTAAGGGTTTGCTTACTTCCTTTGCTGCCTCCTTTAATATAACTGGATAGATCCCATCCACCCCGGGTGCCTTTCTTGTGTTTATCTTCAACAGTTTCTCCTCCACTTTACTCCCAGTTATTTCAAGATTCTGTAGCTTACTGCTAGAGTTGAATACACCTCTGGCATTCCCCTCGCTGAATAACTCCTCATGTGTGAATGTCGATGCAAAATATTCATTTAGTTTGTTAGCTACCTGAGCAGGATCATCAACAGTTGACCCATCAATATCAAGTGGACCAATCTGATTCATCCCCTTCCTTCTAGAGTTTACATAAGTAAAGAATTCTTTGCTGTTTTTCTTTGCATCCCTTGCCAAGGATTTATCATAATCTGCCTTCGCCTGCCTAACCTCCTTTGTAACTTGGTTGCATATCAACTTGTATCTATCATAGGCTTCTGTGTCATGTGTTAATTTGTATGTATCCCATGCATTTTTCTTCTCTGCCATATGCCTCATTAGTTCATCTGACATCCATTTTGGCCTAAACCTTGAACAATATTTCTTAGTTGGTATGTAAAGCCTAGTAGCTTCCAAGATAAGTTCTTTGAATGCTTCCCATTTTGAATTTGCTGTTGGTAACATCATCAGTTGGTCCCACTGTATAGAATTTAAATACTGTCTCAGTCCATCGTAGTCGCCTTTACGGAAGCAATAACCCTTCCCTTTACCCCTAATGGTAGTTACCTCTTTGAGTAAATTCCACTTCAGCACACTGTGATCACTGCCACCTAGTGGTTCATTTATCTGCAGATTCTTAATGCATGAAGAATCACTGCTGATAATCAAATCAAGAGTATTACTCCCTCTAGTTGCCTCCCGAACATGCTGATGTAGAAAACAATCATCCAATAAATCCACAAAAGCCCTGTTAGTGTGTGAGTAACCAGCCCCCAAATTCCAGTCAATATCTGGGAAATTAAAATCTCCCATTATAAGACACTCTGATTTACTGGCCCACTCTATTTCCCTGTACAGTTCCTTATTATACTCATCAGAGTCATTAGGCCTATAGCACACTCCTACTCTCAATTTTGATCTCCCAATGTTTATGTCACACCAAACTGACTCCACATTGCACTGTCCAGCGATGTCGACTGGCTTCACTTCCTTGGTTTTTATGTGTTTCTTAACTAATAGCATAACACCTCCCCCCTTCCTATCCTGTCTTATGATCATGTGACCTAACAACAAGACCTTTGTTGTCAACATCCAAGGAAGAAGCAATGGCTGCTTTCATGTGACATAATTAAACTACTCAAATTGTCAATCAGCCATAAATCAGGAATGCAAAATGCAATCATCATAAAAATATATATTTTTGAATCGGAATAACTGACTGATGTTCTAGGGATGTTTAGACTAGTAGGAATAATTACAAGCAACATAGTTCAATCACAAAAATTTCAGTTGAAACCATTGGCTGAACCTATATGGCATTGCGATAGTGCAGACCATTAGATTGAACGTCGTGATACAGGGATTTGAAAACTTCCATATCAATTGAATGCCTTAGAAGTTCAGCATAAAATAAGTATCTGTGGACACTGTTACCTGGAGAGCTTGAGGAACATAAAATATATCCAATTTGAATTGCTTGAACTACTAAAAATCACAAAACTTCACGGAGTACTATATTCATGTTGCCTTTCAATACTTGGTCAGCACCACCATCATCGATATGTATTGTGCAAGATATGAAAAAATCAACTATGTGAGACTGAACATTATCGATCAAGAAAAGAATGCCTAATTAATGAGGGTATAGTTACTGCCATATTGCACTAATAGTTGGCTAACTTTAACCCTATCATTTGTGTGAAGTCTTATGAAATTTGACATCATATATAGATATGTATCTGAATTGTAATTTTTCATTAATTTCCATTAAAATTGTTTTGTATCATAATTTTTGTTTGCAGTTATTCATAGACACTGACACTTGCTTTCTGCCATAAACAGATTCCATTGAATTTAAGGGGAATACTTAACCTTCTTCAAGCCAGGAATCAGTGAACTAGTTCAGTATCTCGCATCAGTCAGATAGCACAGTGGGAATAGGAGAAAGGAGGGTAACTTTTCATAGCTCAAATCCAGTAGTGCTCCTAAGAAGGAATATATCAATACACATACTTTATACTGGAGTATCAATGGAGATGCGATCAATACCAATCATAATTAACACATCTATAATTTAGGCAAAGAAAACCTTATTATTATTTATTATTTTTTTTTATGTAAACATCAAACACGAGAGGTATTAGAACCTATAGTACTTAGTACCATGCTTGGGTTGGAGGTTGAGAAGACGAAAGAAGATATTTGTTGACATTGGAGTTGAACTTCTGTAGACTAATTTTCAGGAAATACATATGAAGGAAAGTTGTTCCAGAAAATGGCAGTTGAATGAATAAACGAGGAAGATGAAAAGTTGGTTCTGTGAGTTTGAAGTTGGACAATAAATGGATGTTGGCTGGTGGCAGCACATGTTCAGACTGTTTTGAAAGAGAAAGCGGGAATTATAGAAGCCAATTCAGAAGAACAGTGCCCATGGAAGTATCTGTAGAAGAGGCATGCAGCAGAAACAGTATGTCTATGAGACAGTGAGTGGAGAGACTGTTAGAGATGAATCATTAATTAACCTAACTGCCCTCTTCTGAATGGAATCAAGAAGCCTGAAAGAGGTTTTGGGGGCACCACCCCAGATGTGGGAACAATATTCCATAGCAGGGCGGATTTGCGATTTATACAGAGTGAGCAGCTGTTTGGAAGAAAAGTAACGCTGAGAGCGAAAGAGAAAACCAAGTTTTTTAGATGCAGAGGAAGCAATATTTGTAATGTGCTTGTGCCAAGAGAGATTAGAAGTCAGGGTAATCCCCAAAAGAGAGATATCATTTTGTCTAGAAATCGGAGTGTCACTAAAGATAAGCATAGGAGCAGAAGAATCCTTTTTGTGAGATATAAGACAATACTGAATTTTAGAAGGGTTGAAATCAACTAAGTTGTCTTTGCCCCACTGGAGAATTACCTGAAGTTGGCATTTAAGGAATTAGTAGCAGATTTTCGAGAAGTTGAAACTGATTGAGCAGGGCAAGTTTCCTCAAAATGGAAAGTAGAATGCAATTTGCTACCATCGGCAAAACTATGGATAGGATTTCCAGTCAATAGAGAAGGTCATTAATATACAAGAGGAAAGGAGTGGGAGAAAAAACTGAACCTTGGGGGACACTGGCATTAGTGGAGAAGTTAGAAGACAGAGAGCCATCGACCATCACCCTCAGTGAGCAATCAGAGAGAGAGAGAAAACTGGATAACCAATTACTAAAAACAGTTGGCAGACCACAAGATGGAAGCTTGTTAAGAAGACCTTTATGCCAAACATGATCGAAAGCCTTTGAGATGTCAAGGGCAACTACTTGTGTTTCACCGAACCTTTCCATTGAATTAGTCCATAAATGAGTAACACAAACCAGAATATCACCAGTGGATCGACACTGACTGAATCCATACTGGCTATCGTTGATCAGACAGAAGGTTTCTAGGTAGTTTAAGAGTTGGTGGTTAATTAATTTCTCCATTACTTTAGAAAGAATAGAAGTAATTGCAATGGGACGATAATTGGATGGGACGGATTTGTCACCCTTTTTAGGAACTGGCTGGATATGAGCAAATTTCCAAACAGAAGGAAAAACACCTTTGGAATAAGAAAGTGAAAAAAAGCTGCAAAGAATAGGAGTAAGTTCAGGAGCAGAGGTTTTGAGAACAAGTGGATAAATACCATCGGGACCTGGAGCTTTTGTAGCATCAAAATCCTTTTGACGGAACACCACAGGAGGCATTGAATGGAGCGTGTTGGGAATGGTGGAAGGTGTTTTACCAAGATCATTAATACATGAGTTGGAAGAAAAATGAGATGCTATCAGGTCACCTTTATCCTTGGCTGAAGTGACAACAGAACCATTTGTTTTGGACCGAGGTGGGAGCAGAGATGGGCAAAAGTTGCGGCCAATAGCTTTGGCAAGAGACCAGAATGCTCGGCTACCATTAGGGCAAGAAGCAAGTTTTCTACTCTTAGCCTGTTCAAACTCTAGTTTGGACCGATTAATAACTGCTTTACAATTGTTGTGAGCTTTGGTGTAGGCAGAAAATGAAACTGAAGAATTAGAAACAAGCCAATTACTATATGCAACATTCTTCTCTTGAAGAGCCTTAGCACATTTATTGGAAAACCAAGGTTTAGATAAAGAACGAGATTTTAAAGTGGAGTGTGGGATAAAGGATTCCATTCCTGCAAGAATAATTTCACTGACACGATCTGAGCAAACGTTGACATTAGAAGTTTTGAAACAGTAATCTGACCAAGGAAAAGAAGAAAAGAAAATTTAGTGTTATTTATTATATAGAAAATTTAGTTATTATAGTGTCAGTAGCTTACAAATTAATTGAAAAAAATTTAAGTGAGACAATTCAGAATAGAAAAACTACATATACCAAAAACTGAGTCAACTTATTAAGTGTGGTGCTTTAATATAGAAATTTGGTAGTTTATACTCCAGCATGACTACATTGGTCAAAGGAGTTCATAACTAATAATTAATAATAGAATGAAAAGGACCTGGGGGTAATTGTGCAGTCAGATATGAAGTTTTCGTTTCAGTGCAGACAGTAGTTCATGGTGTCTTGTCAATGATATACAGGAATTTTGCTAGCAGGGATAAGGAGGTGTTTGTTCCCTTGTATAAGGCAATAGTCAGGCCACACCTTCAGTACCTCATCCAGGTCTGGAGATCTCATTTTAGGAAGGATGTAGAGTAGCTGGAACCAGTACAGAGAAGGGCAACAAGATATTTTAGTGGAACAAAGGATTGCTCTTACCAAGAAAGGCTTAAGTTCTGCGAATTGCAGTGTCCGAAGAGGTGATGTAATTGAGGTCTATAAAGCCTTGAATGGTTTTCGCAAGCTCCATGCTGTTGGGATTCTTTCTCTTGCCCGGATTATCATCTGAGGGGACATAAATTTAAATTGAGGAAAGACAGTTGTAGAATAGATGTGTGGAAATTTGCCTTTAGCCAGCAGGTGGTTGATAGTTGGAACAAACTTCCATCTGTTGTAGTGGAGGTCAACAACTTAAATAAGTTCAAAGCAGAACTAGACAAACATTTGGGTGAAATGGGAGGGGTTTTTTTTTTGGTGGATACTATAAGTTTGCTTTCTTGCATATGCCTCTACTAATGGTAATAATTTTTGGCAAGAGTGTTAATTAATTGTATTCAACAGTCATATGGGCTTGATATGTGGTTAATTGGAATGTGTTTCTGCTATTGCATTTCCATGTGGACTATTGGCTATGTCAGGCCTGATGTAGCTGAATGGTCAGTTGAAGAAGTGCAGTAATAACTCTGCTGTGCTATGTGTTCAAGCGAGAATACAAACAGAACATCAATTTAAACTTGTAAAAATCCCATGTATTAAGATCCTATAAAAAAATACTTTGTATCAGTAACTCAATTGGATCAATATTTTGCAATTGTGAAATCATTGAAGGTATACTGAAACATCAGTTAACTGCTATGTCTGTTTTCAGAACAGAATTTACACCTAGACAATTAAGAAGTTGTCTAGGTCCTATAATATGGCCGGGTTCATGTAGAATATTTTTCTAAGATGTACTGATTTTTAAATTCATCCCTGTTTGGTGCTAATCAAAGTACAGGTTTGAAGATATATATATATATATATATATAATAATCAAATTAATCCAAAAATTTAATAGAGAAATAAAAATCACTGAAATATATATTAAAATAAATAAGAAAAATAATAGAAAAAGCTAACATCAGTGGCAGCAGAAAAGCACAATCCACTACGTGTTGCATATAATAAGCTTACACACACACACACACACACACACACACACACACACACACACACACACACACACACACACACACACACACACACACCTTACTTACCTTCTGCACACATCTGTATGTTTCATAATCTGTACTTTCTGCAAGACAATCCTTAAGTAATATATATACATATTTGTGTGTGTATGTTTTTTTTATTTGCAGTTACTACTAGAACATTTGGAATGTTTAGTATCTCGTCATGAACGCTCTTTAAGAATGACTGTGGTAAAGCGACAGGCACAGTCTCCTGCAGGAGTGTCCTCTGAAGTAGAAGTTCTGAAGGCTCTTAAATCTCTTTTTGAGCATCATAAGGCATTAGATGAGAAGGTATTTACACTTAAAAAATATTTTCTTAATTTCATATTTATTTCAGGAATTAAGTTTCATGATGCATTATTTGGTGGTCCTGAGTGCCAAGCAGTCTCTAGTGTGTAATTTTGTTGTGTTTTTTCTAGGGTGAATACTAGTTCTTTCATAAACCCTCCTCCACTTGCAGTGTTACTGCTGACTGTTAGCAACGTCACTGCTGCACTCGCTAGCAACTGCTAACCATGCTTGCAATGTTATTGCTACCAACGTACCGTTCTTCTACTCCCCTGATCACTTTGTAACTGGTTGGCACCACTCCTGCCTCCATATGGTGGGGCTGGTAACCTTGGAGAAGAAAATCCTTCTTCCAGGGCTAAAAGTAGCAACCATGGACTTAAATATTTTTCCACCTTTAGAGCCATCATACTCAAGTACAGAAATATCCAATGAAAATGACACCAACCTAAAAGGCTTTGAAGAGAAGCACAGTGTCCTAGCATACCTAACTTTCTGCTGATACACTTTCTGTCCACTCAATCTGTGAGCAAGTTTTATTATTTGTTATCCAAAGATATTTGGAATCCATCACTGGATCACCAAAAATGGTGGAAGAAACTACAATCTGGAGACATCCTAGTTGAATCAGCCAGCTCCAAACATTGAGTGGCTATTAAAGTGGCTATTAAAATATTTGTTACTCCTCCCCACAATACTTTAAATTCATCGAAAGGCATCATCACAGAGTAAGATTTACTTGCAGTGTCTGAGGAAGAATTAGGAAGAATTTACTTGCAGTGTCTGAGGAAGAATTATATCAGAAGGTAATCAGTATGAAACAAATGATGATTGAAAAAGATGAAAATGTCATTACAACTTGATCCATCATTTTAACTTTCAGCACTCCTGATGTGCCATCCACAGTAAAAGCTGGCTATTTGCAGGCTGGGAATTAAAAGCTGGCTGGGAATCTGCAGATAAATGAACCACTGGGTGGCAGTGATCACAGTGTGCTGAAGTGGGATTTACTCAAGGAGGTAACTACCATCAGAGGTAAAGGGAAGGGTTTTTGCTTTCGTAAAGGCGACTATGATGGTCTGAGACAGTATTTAAATTCTATACAGTGGGACCAACTGATGATGTTACCAACAGCAAATTCAAAATGGGAAGCATTCAAGGAACTAATCTTGGAAGCTACCAGGCTTTACATACCAACCAAGAAATATTGTTCAAGGTTCAGGCCTAAATGGTTGTCAGATGAACTAATGAGACATATGGCAGAGAAGAAAAATGCATGGGATACATACAAATTAATGGGTGACATGGAAGCCTATGATAGATATAAGTTGGTCTGTAACCAAGTCACAAAGGAGATTAGGCAGGCAAAGGCAGATTATGAGAAATCCTTGGCAAAGGATGCAAAGAAAAACAGAAAAGAGTTCTTTACCTATTTAAACTCAAGAAGGAAAGGGATGAATCAGATTGGTCCACTGGATGTTGATGGTTCAACAGTTGAGGATCCAGCTCAGGTGGCTAACAATCTAAACGAGTATTTTGCTTCTACATTCACACATGAGGAGTTATTCAGGAAGGGGAATGTCGTAGGTGAAGTAAACATTGGCAGTGAGCTAGATGATTTTCTAATAACTGAGAGGAAAGTGGAGGAGAAATTGTTGAGGATAAACATAAAAAAGGCACCCTGGGTGGATGGGATCTATCCAGTTATATTAAAGGAGGCAGCAAAGGAAGTAAGCAAACCCCTAGCCATAATTATGAGAGCTTCTTTGGACTCAGGGGAGGTACCCATGGACTGGAGATGTGCAAATGTAACCCCAATTCACAAAGGAGGATCAAAGGCTGACACAAGTAATTATAGACCTGTTAGTTTAACTTCGGTTCCAGGAAAATTAATGGAGGCACTGGTTAAAGAAGCACTGCAGGATCATCTGGACAAGAATTCAGTTATAGCTCAGACACAGCATGGGTTTGTTAAGGGCAGGTCTTGTCTGACCAATTTGATTGGATACTATGATGTAGTCACAAAAGAACTGGATGCAGGGAATAACTTTGATATTATATATTTGGATCTTAGAAAGGCTTTTGATACTGTTGCGCATGGAAGACTGCTGCACAAATTGGAGAAGTGTGGCATTCGAGGCAAATTGCTGCTATGGATAAAGGGATGGTTGAGTGGCAGAAGACAGAGAGTGGTAATCAATGGACACTGCTCAACGTGGACTAATGTTATTAGTGGAATTCCTCAGGGTTCAGTGTTGGGTCCATTGTTGTTTTCTGTATTTATAAATGATATTGATGATGGTGTATCAGGCTTAATGTCCAAGTTTGCAGACGATACAAAGGTTGGCAGGGTTGTTAAGGACACTACTGATACTATGCTGCTGCAACAGGATCTGGAAAGGTTGAGCAGATGGGCTGAGAGGTGGCAAATGAAGTTTAACATTGACAAATGTAAAGTACTATATATGGGAAACAGTAACCCCAGATCAACGTATCAACTCTGTGGTACTACGCTGACAGTATTAGAGAATGAAAAGGACCTGGGGGTAATTGTGCAGGCAGATATGAAGTTCTCTGAGCAGTGCAGACGAGCTGCAAGAGTAGCTCATGGTGTCTTGTCAATGTTATACAGGAATTTTTCTAGCAGGGACAGGGATGTGATTATTCCCTTGTATAAGGCATTGGTCAGGCCACACCTTGAGTACTGTTTACAGGTCTGGAGGCCTCATTTCAAGAAGGATGTAGAGCTGCTGGAACGAGTACAGAGAAGGGCAACAAGATTAGTGAATGGAACAAAGGGTTGCTCTTATGAAGAAAGGCTTAAGTTTTGCAAATTACAGAGCCTGGAGACTAGGCATCGCCGAGGTGATCTGATAGAGGTGTACAAGGCTTTGAATGGCTTAAGCATGCTCAATGCCGATGGGATTCTACCTCTTGCTCAGAATAATCACCTGAGAGGGCATAAATTCAAATTGAGGAAGGACGGATGTCGGATAGATGTGCGGAAATTCGCCTTTAGCCAGCGGGCAGTTGGTTTGTGGAATAGACTTCCATCGCTTGTTGTTGAAGTTGATAGCCTAAACAAATTTAAGGCTCAGCTGGATAGGTATTTCGAACAAATTGAGGGGTGAAATGGGAGTAGTGGTTGTTTTTTTTTTTTTTTTTTTTTGGCTGATGCTGAATAAGCTTGCTTTCTTGCATCATATGCCTCTACTAATGCTAATGCTAATTTAAACTGCTGAATTCGGCTGTACTTTCTGAATCCTCTTTGTTGTTTTAAATGCCAGAAATATGGTCACTCTAAGCACACATGCGGAGGTAATGCCATCTGTTCTATATGTGGATCAAAGGATCATATACAAGCAGATTGCTCAGCCTCAACTCCCGTTTGTCCCAACTGCAAAGAAAGCCATCGTGCCTTTTCTACATCATGTGATATGTGGAAAACCGGAAAGAAAATTCAAAAATAATAAAATAAAAATAAGATACATAGGAGAAATGCATAGTCTATCCTGTGCACCTTGCACCCATAGATATCTTCAAACTGCAGTTCGAACAGATGTGTCAATACCAGCACCCCTCCCAGCAAACTCCAACATTCTCGCACAACAGTGAAAAATTGAAAACTACTAAAGACAGCAAGAAAACTGAATCACCCACCAACAGTATGGAAGTAGACATACACTCAAATTGAGGAACCCATGCTAAAACTTCATGCAAATGATACTATGGATACTGGCTGCCCCATCTTACCAAAAAAAAAAAAAAAAAAAAAAAAAAAAGAATGGAAAAAATGCTCTGCATACAAAGAGCAGTCAGACCCTCAGCTAAACTTAAATAATTAATATATTAG
Organism: Mastigoproctus giganteus; assembly: GCF_048544385.1. Taxonomy (NCBI): domain Eukaryota; kingdom Metazoa; phylum Arthropoda; class Arachnida; order Uropygi; family Thelyphonidae; genus Mastigoproctus; species Mastigoproctus giganteus. The sequence continues at coordinate 95,395,574 of NC_143586.1, read as the reverse complement.
TATTATTAGCCATACTGTGCAAGGAAGTCCGAGGCTTATGCTGAACCAGCCAAAAAAAATCCCCGAGTTATCCTGAGAGAGAGAGAGAGAGAGAGAGAGAGAGAGAGAAAGAAAGAAAGAAGTAAGGAATCACCAAAAAAGAGAAGAATGTTTTTTTTTTTGGTAGTTGTTGGCTCATCAGCTTCTGTGGCCATATTGCACCTCCCAAGGTTTTTTTTGCAGTACTTTGATCCAAGCCCGAGGCGGGAATCGAACCCGCGACCTTTGGGTTCCCGGGCAGGTACTTTACCCACTCGGCTAGCCCGGTCGGCAATAGAAGAATGATGATATCCAGCTCAGGACCATGGGTGTGCCAAGCCCATGCACAACATCATACAATGGAATTGCAGAGGACTAAGCAGCATTCTGATGACTTAAATTATTTTATTTCTCAATTCAACCCCATAGGTTTATGCCTACAGGAAACATTCTTGTCACCACAAGTATTGCCAAAATTCTCAAATTACATCATGTACTGACAAGATAGGAGCTAAGATTCTCCTTCTCATGGAGGAGTAGTAGTAGTCTTATTAATTCTAACACACCATTCAGACCCATCCAATTAAGAACTACCCTAGAAGCTGTGGCAGTTCGTATTGCAGTGGATATTTCATTTGCCCTTTCCATTTATATTCCACCTTCTCAACCATTTTCCCATTCAGAGCTCGACAACCTGATTACACAACTTCCAATTCCAATTTGTCTTTGTTGCGAATGATACTACGACACAAATCCTAGACGTGGGTTAATCTGTTTTTCCAAAACAGATTAACAAGCAGATGCAGATATGAGATTCAACTCATCAAAGCTGAATCTCACGTCCACAATGCCTTTGTCATGAAACAACATTTAGTCATGGTCAGCTTAGATCTTGAAAAGGCATTTGACACTATTTGGCATCACTGTATTATAACAGATCTCTACCATCTAAGACTAAGGGAACAGTTGCCTGAAATAATTCAAGATTTCCTATATCTTCATTCTTTTCGGGTCCGATATAAAAACGTACTCTCTACATCTCACATTCACGGGGAAGGTGTATCACAGGGTTCGATACTTAGTTCAACACTATTCACAATTCAGGTTAGCAACATGACACTGGATATCCCAAAAACCATTGAAGCTTACGTGTTTGCGAATGACCTTACCATTTCCTGTCACTCTCAAAGTATGAACACCATTGAATGGCAGCTCCAACTTGCCATAACCAAAATAGCATTCTGGACTTCACAGAATGGTTATTGACTATCAGAAAAGCGATGCACTGCCACTCACTTCTGCTAGCTACAGGCTCTCCATTCTAATCCTGAACTACAAATATACAAAACTCCAGCCCACTTGTTAATACCAAAAGATTTCTTGGACTGATATTAGACAGCAAGCTAAACTTCCGAGTTCACATGACTCATTTAAGAACTACTTGTCTAAAGCATCTGAATATACTTTAATCAGTCTCGTCCAGTTCATGAGGAGCTGATCGCTATACCTCTACGAGTCTCTCATTTGTTCACACCTAGATTACAGTTCTCCAGTATACAACTCTAAGCACATTAGAACAGTTAAATGCCATCTAGCTCAGTGCTCTGAGGACAGCCCTGGGAGCTTTCAAGATTTCTCCGGTCCAAAGCCTTTGCATTTAAGCACATGATCCACCATTACGACTTTGCAGAAAAACATTACTGTCTCAATATGCTGCTAAGATCTGAAGTCTCCCATCACATCCTAGCTGGCAATATCTGTATAATACACAGCGAAATTCCGTTTATGAGAGTAAGACACATGAAAACTGACCTGCATCACTCAGAATTAAAAGGACTTCTTCATACTTGGAATGTTGATATAAGTGACATTTCTCAGGATGCAACTCTTCCTGTACCACCCTGGTTATGCTTTCATGCCTCTCATGCTGACCACATTCTCTGATGTGGGAAGGATGTTTTATCTTCTTCCAGTATCAGACAGTTACATACAGTCCATTCTAATCTCAACTGTAATTCATGTGTAATGTACACTGATGGTTTGAAAACTGACAATGTGGTAGATGCAGCAACAGTTTTTCCTTCATTTACAGTTACAGCCTCATTACCAGTCACATGCAGTATCTTCACTGCTGAGCTGTATGCCATAAAGCTAGCATTACCAGATTGTTGAACATTTAATTTCGCCTGCCTTAATCTATACTGACTCTATCAGTGCAGTCTTTGTCATAAGGGACAATTTCTCTTCATGTCATCCTACACTGTAAACTATTTACTATCAGTTACTCTCCTGCAGTGAGTCCAATCAATCAGTAACATTTTGTTGGATACTAAGACATTCTGGAATTCCGGCAAATGAGACTGCTGATCTTGCTGCTAAACAGCCTCTTACGTTCTCACAGCACCTTCAGGTTCCTTATATGGGTTACAAACCTGTAATTCACAAGGCCTGTTATGAAAACTGGTCACTGATCTGGAAATGTAATACCAAAAACAAACTTTACCAGATAAAACAAAATCCAGAGTTGTGGCTCTCTGGATTCAGATGAAACAGATGAGAAGAAGTGGTATTGGCAAGACTGAGAATTGGAAATACTCATCTTGCACGCCTGTTTTTATTATTGGGAGAAGATCCACCCCAGTGCACATCTTGTCACACCCAATTTGCCGTCTTCCACTTTCTTGTAGACTGTCTTCTTTACTTATCCATCAATTCTAGCACTTTTCAGTCATTCAGCAGATTGGAAAAAACCCAAAGTTTATCCTGTTTTCTTAATCATGCTAACGTAGAAGAACTCTTAACATACTTAAGGTATACTGGCCTATGCATGTATATAATTCAGTTGTATTATTTATATTTATTATTTATATTTTACTTTAATGTACCGGTAAGTTGTCGATTTTTTCGTTTTTTCCGTTTTAATTTCTGGAGGGTATCATACGGAAGTGTTCCACGTACTATATTGAGGTAAACTCCTCTTATTAATTTACTAATAATTCAGTTGTTGAAGGATATACAAAATAAACTATGAACTGTCACGATTTTGCTTCAATAACTAATCCTTGCGTCATTAAACTTAATACTAGCAACAACAACAACAGCATTATTTGGCCTAGTACATTATGTTGAACATGTTACATTCAATGCACTTTTGTAGTTTAGATTTGAGATTTGCAGGCATATTTTATGTAATTTAGTTTTAAATTTTGTATGAGATCTTCTGAAATTTGAGGAAACGATTTCATATTAAAAGTAGTAATATATTCAAATGGTTAAAAGTAATGTACACCTGATAACATTTCTTATTTTCCTGGAAAATTCACAAAATTCTGTTATTTTAAGGTTACTTTTGTTTTGCATTTTGATCAAGTTTGTATGCATTATATGAAAAACATAATGCATGTCAACAAAATTTTATTATTTTCTTAATATGGGCTCAAACCTGCTGGTAGGTGATTGTGGCTGTGCCCATATTAACACATTAACACAAAGATCAGTGTATAATGTTATTAGTGGAGTCCCACAGGGTTCGGTGTTAGGTCCACTGTTGTTTTTTATATTTATCAATGATACTGATGAAGGTATATCAGGCTTAGTGTCGAAGTTTGCAGATGATACAAAGGTTGGCAGGGTTGTTAATGACAGTAATGGCAGTGTGCTACTGCAACAGGATCTAGATAATTTGGGCATATGGGCTAAGAAGTGGCAACTGAAGTTTAACCTTGACAAATGCAAAGTACTACATACGGGTAGTAGTAACCCCAGAGAAACGTACCAACTGTGTGGTACTACACTTAAGGTGGTAGAAAATGAAAAAGACCTGGGAGTAATTGTGCAGGCAGATATGAAGTTTTCTGAGCAATGCAGACAGGCTGCCAGGGCAGATCATGGGGTTTTGTCAACGATATATAGGAATTTTGCTAGCAGGGAAAAGGAGGTGATTATCCCTCTGTATAAGGCAATGGTCAGGCCACGGCTTGAGTACTGCGTACAGGTCTGGAGGCCTCATTTTAGGAAGGATGTAGATTTACTTGAGCGTGTACAGAGAAGGGCAACAAGATTGGTGAGGGGAATGAAGGGATCCTCTTACGAAGAGAGGCTTAAGTTCTGCAAATTGCAGTGGCTAGAGACTAGGCACCTGCGCGGTGATCTGATTGAGGTATATAAGGCCTTGAATGGGTTGAGCACGCTGAATTCTGATGGGTTCCTTCCACTTGTTCAGATTACGAATCTAAGGGGGCATAAATTCAAATTAAGAAAAGACAGATGTGCGGAAATTTGCCTTTAGCCAGCGGGTGGTTAATTGCTGGAACAAACTTCCATCTGTCGTTGTGGAAGTTGATAGGTTAAATAAATTTAAGGAGGAACTGGACAGGCATTTGGAGGGAATGGTGTGATTTTTTTTTTTTTTTTTTTGGCTGATGCTGCATAAGCTCATACATTTGCTTTCTTGCATCACATGCTACTACTACTACTACTACTACTACTACTACTATAAGAAACAGCAGAGCTTCTTTGTAGGTTACACGTGTAGCATAAACTGTGCTTTTTATTTATTTTGTCTGTTAGACTATAGTGGCATATACAAATTGCCTGCATTTCACTTATACCATTGTGTGCTTGTTTCGTTTTTCAAATATGTTATAGGTTATTTCTTCTAATTATTGGAAATATGGCTTAAGGACTTATTATGTGGGCACTGTTGTGTTGAGACCAGTCTATACCGTATCCTGGAATCTATAAGGTATCTGGTTAAAATATCTGCATCTTGTGCAGATATTTTAACCTGATATAGTATAGGCTGTTTTGCTATAAATTTTATTTTTTAAAGCACAATTAAACATGGCCTAACTTTTTTAATGCATAAGGGCTATACTAGATGGGCACTTAAAGCACCAGCCTCTCCTGGCATTGTAAATGCCTCTAAAACAGAAAACTTTGTAAAAAGGATAGGTGGAACAGGACCAGGGTATGTCTGCCAGGGGCAAAGGTTGATGACGTTGTAGAGCGGATATCATCTTTCAAGGGCACAAAAGGTGATATAGTTGTACACGTTGGCACTAATGATATTAAGAGTAGGAGACCGGCGGAATTACTCAACAAGTACAGGTCACTGTTGAAAAAAAGCCGTGAAATAGGGTTGAATTTGAAAGTGTCTGCAATTCTGCCCAGACACTATAGGAGGGAGTACATGATGAGAGCCTTGTCGATCAATTCGGCCCTGAAAAGATTGTGCAAGGCTCAAGGGGTAGAATTTTTTTCAGCCTGGACTGTACTTGTTAACAGGAGAGATTGCTTCTACAGGGATGGGATACACTTAAATAGAAAGGGTGCAAGAATATTTGCTGATGCTATCGAGGCAGTGTTAGGTGGGTCGGAAAACTGCTAGTTTGGGGGGATACAAAGACTAATAGTTTAACAGTAACCGCAGGCAGAGGTGAAGGTGATTCTTGCACAACTTCTATTAGAATAAGAAGCGACCTGGAGCGAGGGGTGTTGGGGGTTTCAGGGACGGATGGCAGTCATCATGGAATAGTTGGGTATATGGGATGTGTTAGGGTAACAAGGAATAGGCATAGGAGCATGTATGCTTGCATGTATACCAATGCTAGAAGTATAGTAAATAAATTTGATGAATTTGAAGTGTCGGTCAAGACATCAAAGGCGGATATTGTTGGGATAGCAGAGACGTGGTGTAAGAAAGATATAAGAAATGCAGAACTGGAATTTGGGGAGTACAATGTGTACAGAAAGGATAGACAGGACAGAAAGGGAGGGGGTGTTATGCTGTTAATTAAGAAAAACATAAAATCAAAGGAAGTGCACCCAGTTAATATAGATGAATAGTGCTCTGTTGAGTCAGTTTGGTATGAGATAAGCACTGCGAAAGGAAAAATAAGAGTAGGAGTGTGTTATAGGCCTAATGACTTGAATGAGTACAATGAACAATTGTACAGAGAAATAGAGTGGGCCAGTAAATCAGAATGTCTTATAATGGGGGATTTTAACTTCCCAGATATTGACTGGAACTTGTGGGTTGGTCACTCACACACTAGTCAGACTTTTGTGGATTTATTGGATGATTGTTTTCTGCAGCAGCATGTTCGGGAGGCAACCAGAGAAAGTAACACTCTTGATCTGGTTATCAGCAGTGATCATTCGTGTATTAAGAATTTGCAGATAAAGGAACCACTAGGTGGCAGTGATCACAGTGTGCTGAAGTGGGATTTACTCAAAGAGGTAACTACCGTCAGGGGTAAAGGAAAGGGTTTTTGCTTCCGTAAAGAGGAGTACAGTGGTCTCAGACAGTTTTTAAATTCTGTACAGTGGGATCAATTGACGATGTTACAAACAGTAAATTCTAAGTGGGAAGCATTCAAAGAATTAATCGTGGAAGCGACTAGACTTTATATACCGATTAAGAAATATCGTTCAAGGTTTAGGCCTAAATGGTTATCAAATGAACTAATGAGACTCGTGACAGAGAAGAAAAATGCATGGGATGCATATAAATTATCAGGTGACGCAGAAGCGTGTGGCAGATATAAGCTAGTCTGTAATCAGGTCACAAAGGAGGTTCGGCAGGCGAAGACGGATTACGAGAAATCTTTGGCAAAAGATGCTAAGAAAAACAGCAAGGATTTCTTTACTTATATAAACTCTAAAAGGAAGGGGATGAATATGATTGGTCCACTTGACATCGATGGTTCGACTGTTGATGATCCTGCTCAGATAGCAAACAAACTGAATGAGTATTTTGCATCTACATTCACACGTGAGGAATTATTACAGTTTGAAAATGGAAGAAGGTTATCAAATTGTAGCAGTGTGCTTAATGATTTTGTAATAACTGAGAGCAAAGTGGAGGAGAAATTGTTGAAGTTAAACATAAGAAAGGCACCTGGGTTGGATGGGATCTATCCAGTTATTTTAAAGGAGGCGGCAAAGCAACTAAGCAAACCCTTAGCCATAATTATGAGAGCATCCTTGGACTCAGGGGAGGTTCCCACGGACTGGAGATGTGCAAATGTGTCCCCAATTCACAAAGGTGGATCGAAGGGTGACACGAGTAATTACAGACCAGTTAGTTTAACTTCTGTTCCGGGTAAAATAATGGAGTCACTGGTTAAAGATGCATTGCAGGATCATCTAGACAAGACTGCAGCAATAATTCAAACACAGCATGGGTTTGTTAAGGGAAAGTCTTATCTGACAAATTTGATTGGTTATTATGATGTGGTCACAAAGGAACTGGATGCAAAAAATAATTTTGATATCATATACTTGGATTTCAGGAAAGCTTTTGACACTGTTGCGCATGGAAGACTACTGTACAAATTGGAGCAGAATGGTATTAAGGGTAAGTTGCTACAATGGATAAAAGGATGGTTAAGTGGGAGAAGACAGAGGGTGGTAATCAATGGGTGCTGCTCTTCGTGGACTAATGTTATTAGTGGAGTCCCACAGGGTTCGGTGTTGGGTCCACTGTTGTTTTGTGTATTTATCAATGATATTGATGAAGGTATATCAGGCTTAATGTCGAAGTTTGCAGATGACACAAAGGTTGGCAGGGTTGTTAATGACAGTAATGGCAGTGTGCTACTGCAACAGGATCTAGATAATTTGGGCAGATGGGCTAAGAAGTGGCAACTGAAGTTCAACCTTGACAAATGCAAAGTACTGCATATGGGTAGAAGTAACCCCAGAGAAACGTACCAACTGTGTGGTACTACACTTAAGGTGGTAGAAAATGAAAAAGACCTGGGAGTAATTGTGCAGTCAGATATGAAGTTTTCTGAGCAATGCAGACAGGCTGCTAGGGCAGGTCATGGGGTTTTGTCAATGATATATAGGAATTTTGTTAGCAGGGAAAAGGAGGTGATTGTCCCTCTGTATAAGGCAATGGTCAGGCCACGCCTTGAGTACTGCGTACAGGTCTGGAGGCCTCATTTTAGGAAGGATGTAGATTTGCTTGAGCGTGTACAGAGAAGAGCAACACGATTGGTGAGGGGAATGAAGGGATTCTCTTACCAAGAGAGGCTTAAGTTCTGCAAATTGCAGTGGCTGGAGACTAGGCACCTGCGCGGTGATCTGATTGACGTCTATAAGGCCTTGAATGGGTTGAGCACGCTGAATTCTGATGGGATCCTTCCACTTGTTCAGATTACGAACCTACGGGAACATAAGTTCAAATTAAGAAAGGACAGATGTAGAATAGATGTGCGGAAATTTGCCTTTAGCCAGCGAGTGGTTAATTGCTGGAACAAACTTCCATCTGTTGTTGTGGAAGTTGATAGGTTAAATAAATTTAAGGAGGAACTGGACAGGCATTTGGAGGGAAGGGTGTGATTTTTTTTTTTTTTTTTTTTGGCTGATGCTGCATAAGCTCCTACACTTGCTTTCTTGCATCATGTGCCACTACTACTACTACTACATGTAAGTGTTTCTAATGTCAGATTGTTTCAAACTAGAAGGTGCATTTCTAACGTTGCATTGGATAGAGATTTACTTTTTCTAGTCTCAGTTTCGAGATGGATGTTGTTGTTCAAATCAGATGTATTGCACATTTATGTATACAGTTTATTGTGAGTAGAAAGAGAAAATGATGATGGTGGATTCATCCAGCAGGGATGAAAGAGGATTAAGGATGAAAGAGATCCCTGGCCATAATTAAATTTGCGGCCCCTTTAATATATATATATATATAAAAACTATTATTATTATAAATTTTCAGCACTACTTTAGAAAATATTTACACTGAAAATGAGGCCCCTCTTTGGGTGAGGGGCCACAGCCATGGCTGGTTTGGCTGTAGCGTTAACGCGACCTTGCATCCAGCAAATTCAAATAGGTTAAAAACAGGACAGTTTTATATTATGCTTGAAACACACAGAAAGTTTCCCCGAGATGTTTTTTTTTTTTTTTACAGAAGGTCAATACAGAGTTTTGATGAACTTCTAATGTTAATTAGTGAAAAAATCCCAAAATTTGATACCAATATGAATAACTGTTTCACTGCAATAGACATTGCTTGTGGACACGATGGTGATTCGAACATTTTTAAGAATTCAAATTTTGGAAGATTACTAATGAAACAAGTTAATTTGCCATTAAATAGAGAAACTCTTCCTGGTACAAATGAGTGGGCAATGCCATTTGTTTTTGTAAGGGACGAAGAATTTGGATTGACTGAAAATTTAACACTATTCATACCCATCAAAAAATTTGACCAGTGAGTGAAGAATTTTAAATTATAAATTAATTTGAGCAAGGCAACTTGTAGAATGCTTGTTGGGAATACTGAGCTGGGCAATAAATTGCTCATTTTTTAATCTAGCATATTATTGAATTCTCATTCTGCTATTGAAACAATAAAAAATTGTTGCATATTGCATAATTTTGTGAGAAGGGATGTATATGTTTTTGAAGACACATTAACCTGAAACGGAAGAGGGAATGGAAACAACAGCAGTTGGAGAGCAGTCTTTAGGCATGTCAATAAGGGATTCTTTTTCTACATTTTTCAACGTTGTCAGTGCACTTTTATGGCAAAATTCTAGAATATAATTACAATAAAATTTATCCTATTTTTTAAAATAAATATTAGCATTTAGTAGAAAATTAACATTCTGAAAAATAAGAAACTATGTACAATGAATTTGAATTAAAAGTATGTGGCAATCAAAAGATTTTTTTAATTTTTAATTATTTAACACTTTTCCTCACATTAAATTTCATTAAAACTCTTTGTTAGTCCTCGGGGTAATCTTTTAATGCCCTGTTGTACAAGGCAGGTCTCCTTTCCACCTCACAAATAAATTTCTCAGTGTCAAACTTCATCTTCTATAAATAATAACAAAGAAATGAATGAAGGATGAAGGCCAACCACCCCATGCATGGGGAGTATTTCTTCTCAGACAATATAAATGCCAAGTTGCTGGTGTTTTCAGCACCTCCAATGACATCAGCAAGCATTGAATGCCATCTAACGTCATCCAACATGCTGTTGGAAGTGTCTGTCTAGTTTTCATGCCTTTTCCCTCTGCTTCCTATAAAACCATGCATTCAAAGGACTTTCCAATGCCACGCTTTAAGCTTCCATCTAGTGTAGCCCTAAGGAAGGTAAGGTAAAGCATTTCTGTAATCAGTAAAATCACCTTTATTAAAAGACTGATGTTAGTGACATATTAGTAACCTCTCTCACTCTCCATCCAAATCTCTTGGATGGTTTCTTAAAATAAGAAAACCAAAAAAAAGTTGCTTTGATAATTTTTAATATAATTTCCCAGATAAGATTGTAGCTACTATTTGCCATCCTCTCTCTCTCTGCATTAATACAGTGGACCCCCACTTTACGATTGGTTCACCTCTCCATAATAAAATATCGTTCACTATACGATATATAGTAAGCACCGGTCATTGTGATCGAGGTTGCAAATTGAATTTTAATTCTATTTTAATTCAAATATAACAAATTATCCCAAGTGATGCTTAGCATTTTAAGAATTCCTCATGCCAGTGCTGAGTATAAGAGAATGTTTAGCCAGGCAAAAATAAATTGATTTCAGCTTTTCTCTTTCTGGCAAAGTTTTGGAAGTGTCCTCAACAGCCAAATCTAAACAGCAGTTCCATTATTATTAGAAAAATTTGACTCATCATTTCTGAAGAGGACAAAGTTTGCAGTGGTATCTTGATCTGAGAAAATCATAATCAGTTGTTGTGTAACAGGCAATCCAAACAGAAATCCACAGAGAGAAAATCCTAGTTAAGCTAGGCGCCTCCGTAGCCAGGTGGGAAGGAGCAGCAGTGCGTAGCACACGCTTCTTGATTAGACCGGGGTTCGAGCCCGTCACCACCAAATACGGAGGATGCGGAAAGGTCATTCAGGGAATGACCACCGCATATCCCGGAGCAATATGGCCTTAGTTGCTAATGCTCCTAAAAAAAAACAAATAATAACCTAGTTAAGCTAATGTTTGTAAGCATACTGTAATGGTAAATAATCCCATCACAGTATTTTAATGTCAAATTTGTATGTTATCAATGAAATTTAATTTCTGGTGCAGTATTGACTTTAAAAAACATTCTGCTTTTTTCTCAAAAAATCTCTTTTTTTCCTGTTTTTTTTTTTTTTTTTTTTTTTTTTTTCTCTGTTTTCACCAAAAATTTCCTGTTTTTCTTCTGCTTACAGTCTTCTCCAGTTCTTTGATAGTCAAGAGTTGGCAGCTGTGATATTGTCTTTTGCCCACTTTGCTGCAAAACAAATTATTGGGGATAATTAAAAATGAGAAGCACTATAAAAATTAAAAGATAATGAAAATTCCCTCATAATTTAAATAGAAAACATAGAAAAGAATCTCAGAGGCCCAAGCCACTACATCAGATTAGCTGGTGTATTGGATAAAATAGTAACATAGTTAATTCAGGGATATTTCGCTATAGATTCCATATGTTTTGTTCCTAAATAGACAAGACTGCTAAGCAAGAGAAAAATGGACTTGGCGTGTTATGGCCTTAGTCACCTATGTGCCATAAAAACCAAAATCAAATAAAATCAAGGGAGAAAAATATATTTTCAGCTGCTCCAAACTGAGCATCCATAGCACACTTCACCAAAAGAGTGGGTTGACCACATTCTTCAGTGTTCCTATTTGCACATAGCATTGATGGATCTACCATGGAATGATGCTCTGTTAATATTCAATTAGCAGGTGAGTAATCTTCCAACAAGAACTGATTGAAAAAATCAGCTACCAAACTCTTCTTTTCTCAGGGTAGACCAATTTTCACGTTATGACCTTAAATTATTAGTTATTATTGCATTGACATCTGACAGTTATTATTGCATTGACTAACAAACTTATGCATGAAAAGATCTAAACCCTCCAACCACTTCCTCATTCATTTCACAATTATATGTAGTCTCAGTTCCAATCTAAATTATGTCAATTTGTACTTATAGTCTAACAAACCTTCTCATACTTTTTATGACAGAATCCCAATTATCATTTGATTCAACCACTGCTCATATCAGTTGTCCTATTTTTTTATTGTATGTTTCCTTTCACTTCAAAGGTGGTACATGTGCATATGTCTGCTCTGATATTCCCTGCTCTGAAATTGGGTATATCCTTTTTATCTTCTCTGGCTTACAATCTTTCTACCGTATTCTGTCAAATTTATCTGTTGCCTCTATCATTCTCCCAACTTTACTGATCATTTGGAACTCTGACTTTCTCCAGTCCAACTTTCCTAACGGTAAAGTAATTTTCCTTAGTGACTTTAATGTTCACAACTCCAGCTGGTCAAGATGCTGAAGCTATCTGCTATTTTTACAATCCTAAACTCAGCCATACTCATGATCTTTTTCTCACAAACTTCCCTTCTACTTACACCATTGAGGTGAGTGGTCCTGTAGGCATTTCAGATCACAACTTCTTGATGGTCTCTTCTCCATTGGAACCTTTATCTCATGGCTATTCCTTTTCTTCTTTTTCTTGTTTGGATTTCTGTTTTAAATCTTCTGATGGCAACGTTTGCTCAGATTGTGTCAGTGAAATTATTCTTGTAGGGATGAAATCCTTTATTCCACTCTCCACCTTAAAATGTCATCCTCTATCTAAACATTGGTTTTCCAATAAATGCATTAAGACAGTTAATGATTTTGCAAATGACTTGTATCCAAATCTCCAATTTTTCTTCTGCCTATGCCAAAACTTGCAACGATTGTAAAGCAGTTATTAACACAACCCAAGCACAGTACTAAGTACTATAGGTTTTCATACCTCTCATGTTTGGGGTTTTCATAAAAAAAAAAAAAATTTTTTTTTTTGAACAGACTAAGAGAAGAAAACCATGCTTTGTCCAAATGGTAGTCAAGTGTTCTGGTCTCTTGCAAAAATATTGGCTGCAACTTTTGCCCATCTCCATTCTCAGTTCTATCAAAGCCGGATGGTTCTCTTGTCGCCTCAGCTAAAGATAAAGCTGATTTATGCATCCTACTTTTCTTCTAACTCATGTATTGTTGGCCTTGGAAAACTACCTCCTGCCATTACCAGTACACTCTGATCAATCCCTCCTGTGGTCTTCCATCAAAAGGATATTAGAAGAATTTTGATCATTCTTGATGCCAAAAAAGCATGCTGTCCTAATGGTATTTCTCCACATTTTCTTGAAACCTATGCTCTTGAACTTATTCCTGTTCTGTGTTGACTTTTTACAGTTTCCTTCTACCAGTGTTTTTTCCCTTCTGCCTTGAAATTTGCTCTTATCCATCCAGTTCCTAAAAAGGGTGAAAAATCCTTCCCATCCCTCTCTCATCCCATTGCAGCTGCTTCTACTCTTTCTAAAGTAATGGAGAAATCCATTATATACGTTCCATTATTGATACACTGGTAATATACTTGATCATGTTATTTGATCAAAAAGTTTGGTGAAACCAAGCAGTTGTTCTTGACATTTAAAATGCTTTTGTTTGTGTTTTGTGCAAAGACCTGCTAAATAAGCTCCCATCTTATTGTGTTACAACTGTTTTTTGTAATTGGGTATCTAGTTTTCTCTCTGACCACTCTCTGTGAGTGATGGTAGACAGCTGTCTGTGTTCTTACTTCTGCACTAATGCTGGTGTTTCCCAAGGTTCTGTTCTTTCTGCCACTCTTTTCTTCATGTATATATTAATGACCTTCCTCCATTAACCAGAAATCCTATCTATAGTTTTGCTAATGATAGCACATTGCATTCCATCTTCCAGTTTAAGAAACCCTGCCCTGCACAAAACAACTTCAACTTTTTGAATATCCATTACCAATCACTTAAATGATTATTGCTAGTAATTCTCCAGTGGTGCAAAGATAACTTCTTGATTTCAAACTTTCTAAAACTCAGTCCTGTCATATTTCACAAAAAGGATTCTTCTGCTCCTGTGCTTATTTTTGATGAATGCTTATTTTTGATGACACTCATTTATCTTGATAAGATCACATATCTCTATTAGAGTTTATCCTGGCTTCTAATCTCTCTTGCCATAAACGCATCACAAGTATTGCTTTCTCTGCATCTCAAAAACTGGGTTTTTGCTGTCACTCTTGGCATTTCTTTTCTTCCTAACAGCTGCTCACACAAAAGTGTAGACTTTTGTGTCTGACTGTCCTTGTGTTTCTTCTATGTATCCTCTCAAACTGATCCACATCCTTTCAAAAATGACACTTCCAGTCCTCTACAGTACTCTAGTACTGCATATAGGTAGTGCAATCTAACTGTTGCCTTATACATGGGATAATTTTTCTTATATCAGAAAACACTAACTTGAAGTGGGCATGTACCCTTCGATAAATTCAAGCATGTCAAGTGGGTGATGTTAAAATGTATCCTTTGCAAAAAAAGAAAATATGTAATACAATATTATTAATAATAAAATTATGCGATGAAAAATTGGATTAAATCAGTTTCTTTACTTAAAAATGTAATTAAATCAGAATGACTAAATTATTGAATCTTGGTGTGATTGGCAGATTTCTTTTTTTGCAAAATTTGTATTTGAAAAGCAGAACTCAGGGATTGAAAAATTATCTAGCTTTTTGTTCACCATTTAAAAACATATTTATATGTGGAAAGCTTCATTTTGCACATACAACTTAAGTGATCTGTATATTAAATCTGATATACAAAGTGAACTGCCCTGGTGGTGTAACAGCAGTTAGTCCTATTCTGTTTTATTAATTTAATTTAGGTTTGACTTGTAAATATATTTTTATTAGGTGATTAGAAACAAAGAAAATTAAGTTTAAAGTGTGATAGAAAATTTATTCACTCCTGATTTATTCTTCTTGTTCCTTGCATATAATTATATGCAAGGAAGAAGAAAGCATGAAAGCATATATCAGATTTAATTCTGTTACTGTATTTCAAATACAGTAACAGAATTAAATCTGATATACATACTTAAATACATATGTTGTACTTCAATATACTGGTATATGTTAGTGAAAATACTCTTTAGTTTAGTCATTAATGTTAAATCTCAAATTTGCAGTAACTACATTTCCAGACATTTGTATAAACCAACCAGCTGGAACACTGTGTATTGTTAAATCTAAAAATCAGATACTCTCTCATTTGAAAATCAGGATTTGCTCGCTTTAATTATAATTCTTATTGAAAAATGTGAAGATTTTAAATTTATAGAAATGAATTTCTAAATACTTTAATATTTAATGAATTGTATTAATCTTATTAGGTTAGAGAAAGGTTACGGGTTGCATTAGAAAGGGTAGGAACCTTAGAGGAAGAACTTTCCAGGGCAAATGAAGAGGTAAGTAGGAATTGTGTTACATATGTTGAACTGAATAACTGTTATTACCATTATAGAAACTTCCCTTTAAAGAGTCATGGAGCATGAGCAGTAACAGCATAACAATTCTTATATAATTTGATAAAATATTAATCTCAGTACACAGTAGACATCATTTATCTGATGTTGCAAATGATAATAACAGCCAAACAAAAAAAATATTGAACATAATGGACAGTTTGGAAATATTGAACGAGTTTGTCACTCGCAAACCTTTTTTGAATTTATTGGATGATTGTTTTCTATAGCAGCATGTTCGAGAGGCAACCAGGAGTAATATTCTTGATCTGATTGTCAGCAGTGATTATTCATGCATTAAGAATCTGTAGATAAAGGCACCACTAGGTGGCAGTGATCAGTTTACTGATGTGAGATTTACTTAATGATGTAACTACCCTCAGAGGTAAAGGGAAGAAGGGTTTTTGCTTCTTAAAGGTTAAACTAAATTTTCTGTTTATACTCCGGCACAACAACCAAGTCAGTAGAGTTTACAATAAATCGTCAATACAAATATTTATTGTATTTAGTAGTCACGGACTTGAACCCCGGTCCACTCAAGGAACGCGTGTTATGCACTCTCGCTCCTGACCACTGGCTACGTCAGTGGCCAGGCCTGGGCTACGTCAGGCCTGTTACTATGGTGGTCTCAGACAGGTTTTCATTGCTATACAGTGGGACCAACTGATGTCAACAGCAAATTCTAAATGGGAAGTATTCAAGGAATTAATCTTGGTAGCTACTAGGCTTTTCATACCAACTAAGAAATACTGTTCGAAGGTTAGGCCTAAATAGTTGTCGGATGAACTAATGAGACTTGTGGCAGAGAAGAAAAATGCATGGGATACATACAAATTATCAGGTGACACCAATGCCTATGGAAGATATAAGCTGGTCTGCAATCAAGTCATAATGGAGGTTAGGCAAGTGAAAGCAGATTATGAGAAATCTTTGGCAAAGGATGCAAAGAAAAACATCAAATGCTTCTTTGAATCAGATTGGTCTGCTTGATATGGATGGTTTGACTGTTGATGATCCTGCTCAAGGAGCTGACAAACTGAATGAGTGTTTTGCCTCTACATTCATACATAAGTAATTCTGTGGGGAATTGGAGTGGGAAATTTATTAAACTCTAACAGGGAGCTAAATGATTTTTTAATAATTTAGAGCAAAGTGGGGAAGAAATTGTTGAAGATAAACATAAAAAAGGCACAGGGTGGATGGGATCTATCTAGTGGTATTAAAGGAGGCAGCAAAGGGAGTGAGCAAACACTTAGCCATGATTATAAGACATTCCTTGGATTCAGGGGGAGGTGCCCACAGACTGGAGATATGCAAATTTTTCCCCAATTCAGAAAGGGGGATCAAAGGGTGACACAAGTAATTACAGACCTGTTAGTTTAACTTCTGTTCCAGGAAAAATAATGGAGCCACTGGTTAAAGAAGCAGTGCAGAATCATCTAGATGGCAGAGTTATAGTTCAGACACAGCATGAGTTTGTGAAGGGGAGGTGTTGTCTGATCAATTTGATTGGATACTATGATGTAGTCCTAAGATTTAACACAAGGATATAAGAAGATTTAACACAAGGATATAAGAAGATTTAACACAAGAAAAGTAGAACAAGCATTAAGGGAAAACAAAGGACTTAAATCAGCAGCCATGAGCAGTAATATAGAAAGACAAATGATAATGGAACTGAAGAATAGCGACGGTGAAGAATTAGACTAGACAAAGACAGTAGCAAATTTAAAATTGAGAAAGGAGTTCGAGAAGGAGACACAATATCTCCGAAGTTGTTTACTGCTGCCCTTGATTAAGCTTTCAGAAGATTAGACTGGTCGCAGAAAGGAGTCAATGTGAATGGAGAGTACCTAAACCATTTACGATTTCTAGATGACATTGTGATCATAAACAATGATCCCAAAGAATTAGAGGAAAATCTTAATCAGTTATGTAGAGTTAGTAAGAATTTTGGACTAAAGATGAATATGGCTAAAACAAAAGTAATGATGAACAGGTATGCCACAGAAAAGGATATAATGATTGAAGTTGCAATAATTGAAAAGGTGGGGTCATATACTTATCTGGGACAAGTCATTAGCTGGAAGTCAAGAGAAGAATAAATTTTGGATGGACAGCATTCAGGAAATATAGTCACATACTGAGGAGCAATATCCAAATTTGTCTGAAATGTAAAATAATGAACCAATGTATACTCCCACCATGACTTATGGAAGTGAAACTTGGACACTCACCAAAAGAATAGAAGAGAGGCTGAGAACTACGCAGCGAAGAATGGAACGAATTATATTTGGAATCAGACTGTTAGATAAGAAGAGAAGCACACGGATTAGGCAGCATACTCAATTAAAGGACATTCTTATCAAAAACTGAAGAACTAAAATGGTCTTGGGCAGGACACAGCTCAAAGACATGAAGGCAGATGGACTAAGAAAATAACATAATGGAGCTATAAGAAAACCTGGACTACAACGACAGAGATGAACAGATGAAATTCATGAGTTTGTGGGTGGTAAATGGATGGCCATTGCACAGAATAGAAGGAACTGGAAAGTTGCTGGAGAGGCCTTCATCCTGCAATAGATTGAAAATGGCTGATGATATGATGTAGTCAGAAAGGAACAGCATGCTAAAAATAATTTTGATGTTATATACTTAGATTTCAGGAAAGCTTTTGATACTGTTGCATATGGAAGATGACTGCTGTACAAATTTGGGCCTAGATGGCATTAGGACAAGTTGCTGCTATGGATGAAGGGATTGTTGAGTGTGAGAAGACAGAGTGGTAATCAATGGACACTGTCCTTCATGGACTAATGTTATTAGTGGAGTCTGCCAGAGTTCAGTGTTGGTACCATTATTGTTTCTGTATTTATCAGTGATATTGAAGATATAACAGGCTTGTTATACCTTCAGTATATGTCCAAGTTTGGCACAGTTGTTATCACAGTATGCTACTGCAACAAGATGGGCAGAAGGGCTGAGAGGTGACAACTGAAGTTTAACATTGACAAATGCAAAGTACATCATATGGGTAGCAGCAGTAATCCCAGAGTAATTTATCAACTGTGAAGTTAGGTATGAAATTTTCTGAGCAGTGCAGATAGGCTGTCAGAGCCGCTCATGAGGTCTTGTCAATGATATACCTGTATTTTGCTAGTAGGGATAAGGAGGTGATTATCCCTTTATATCATGCAATGGTCAGACCACACCTTGAGTACGGCATACAGGTTTGGAAGCTTAATTTTAGGAAGGATGCTGCTGGAATGAGTAGAGAGAAGGGCAACAAGATTTGTGAAGGGTACAAACACTTACTCTTACCAAGAATGGCTTAAGTTCTGCAAGTTGCAGCATTTGGAGGCTAGGCATCCATGAGGTGGATTGAGATATATAATGCCTTGAATGGTTTGAGCAAGCTCAATGCTGATTGGATTCTTCCTGTTACTCAGATTATGAACCTGAGGGGCCATAAATTCAATTTGAGGAATGAAATTTGTAGAATAGATTTGCATAAATTTGCCTTTAGCGAGCGGGTGGTTTATTGCAGGAACAAACTTCCATCGTTCATTGTGGAAGTTGATAGCTTAAAAAAATTCATGGAAGAACTGGACAAACTTTTGGAGTGAATGGATGGGTGAAATGGGAAAGATTTTTTTTTTTTGGCTGATGCTGTATAAGCTTGCTTCCGTCTATCATATGCCTCTACTAATGCTACTAATCTCAGTACACAGTAGAAATCATTTATCTCATGTTACAATGGTAATAACAACTAAAGAAAAATATTGAACTTATAACCATGATCCCAGAAAATGCCACATCCACTGGTAGCTGCTGTGATCGCTTTTATTGTTAATGATTCAGTTTTTTCATAATTAGCATTAGCATTAGTAGAGGCATATGATGCAAGAAAGCAAGCTTATGCAGCATCAGCCAAAAAAAGGATGGAAGTCTGTTCCAACAACCAACTACCTGCTGGCAAAAGGCAAACTTCCACACATCTATCTTTCCTCAATTTGAATTTATGCCCTCTCAGGTGATTATTCTGAGCAAGAGGGAATATCCCATCAGCATTGAGCATGCTCAAACCATTCAAGGCTTCATACACCTCAATCTGGAGACTAGGTACCTGCGAGGTGCCTAGTCTCCAGACACTGTAATTTGCAAAACTTAAGCCTTTCTTCGTAAGAGCAACCCTTTGTTCCATTCACTAATCTTCTTGTCCTTCTCTGTACTTGTCCCAACAGCTCTATATCTTTCCTAAAATGAGGCCTCCAGACCTGTATACAGTACTCAAGGGGTGGCTTGACCATTGCCTTATATAAGGGGATAATCACCTCCTTTATCCCTGTGAGAAAAATTCCTGTATATCATTGACAAGACACCATGAGCTACTCTTGCAGACTGTCTGCATTGTCAGAAAACTTCATATCTGTCTTCAGTTACCCCCAATTACTTTACGTTCTCTATCACTGTCAGTGTAGTATCACAGAGTTGATACATTACTCTGTGGTTACTACTTCCCATATGTAGTATTTTACATTTGTCAAGGTTAAACTTCATTTGCCACCTCTCAGCCCATCTGCTCAACTTTTCTAGAACCTGTTTGCAGCAGCATAGTGTCATTAGTGTCCTTAACAACCCTTCCA
Organism: Mastigoproctus giganteus; assembly: GCF_048544385.1. NCBI lineage: Eukaryota > Metazoa > Arthropoda > Arachnida > Uropygi > Thelyphonidae > Mastigoproctus > Mastigoproctus giganteus. Next base: position 95,375,540 of record NC_143586.1, on the reverse strand, counting down.
ACATTCATATCATCTGCAAACTTGGACATTAAGCTTGGTATACCATCATCAATATCATTTATAAATACAGAAAACAATAATGGACCCAACACTGAACCCTGAGGGACTCCACTGATAACATTAGTCCACGATGAGCAGTATCCATTGATTACCACTCTCTGTCTTCTCCCACTGTACCATCCCTTTATCCATAGCAGCAATTCGCGGCCAATGCCACACTTCTCCAATTTGTTCAACAGTCTTCCATGTGCAACAGTATCAGAAGCCTTTCTAAGATCGAAATAAATGATATCAAAGTTATTCTTTGCATCCAGTTACTTTGTGACCACATCATAGTATCCAATCAAACTGGTCAGGCAAGACTTTTCCTTAACAAAACCATGCCGTGTCCGAGCTATAACTGAAGTCTTGTCTAGATGATCCTGCAGTGCTTCTTTGACCAGTGCCTCCATTAATTTTCCTGGAACAGAAGTTAAACTAACAGGTCTATAATTACCTGTGTCACCCTATGATCCTCCTCTGTGAATTGGGGTCACATTTGCATATCTCCTGTCCATGGTTACCTCCCCTGAGTCCAAAGAAGCTCTCATAATTAAGGCTAAGGGTTTTCTTACTTCCTTTGCTGCTTCCTTTAATATAACTGGATAGATCCCATCCACCTCAGGTGTCTTTTTTATGTTTATCTTCAACAATTTCTCCTCAACTTTCCTCTCAGTTATTACGAAATCATCTAGCTCAGTGCCAGACTTTCACCTCTGGCATTCCCCTCCCTGAATAACTCCTCATGTGTGAATGTAGATGCAAAATACTCATTTAGTTTGTTAGCCACCTGAGATGGTTAATCAACAGTTGAACCATCAATATCCAGTGGACCAATCTGATTCATCCCTTGCCCTCTAGAGTTTACATAGGTAAAGAACTCTTTGCTGTTTTTCTTTGCATCCTTTGCCAAAGATGTCTCATAATCTCCCTTTGCCTGCCTAATCTCCTCTGTGACTTGGTTACAGACCAGCTTATATCATATCTATCATAGGCTCCCATTAATTTATATGTATCCTGTGCATTTTTCTTCTCTGCTATATGTCTCATTAGTTCATCTGACATCCATTTAGGCCTAAACCTTAAACAATATTTCTTAGTTTGTATGTAAAGCCTAGCAGCTTCCAAGATTAATTCTTTGAATGTCTTCAATTTTGAATTTGCTGTTGGTGACATCATCAGTTGGTCCCACCGTATAGAATTTAACTACTGTCTCAGACCATCATAGTTGTCTTTACAAAAGCAAAAACCCTTCCGTTTACCCCTGATGGTAGTTACCTCTTTGAGTAAATCCCACTTCAGCACACTGTGATCACAGCCACCTAGTGTTTCCTTTATCTGCAGATTCTTAATGCATGAAGAATCACTACTGATAATCAGATCAAGAGTATTACTCCCTCTAGTTGCCTGCCGTACCTGCTGATGTAGAAAATAATCATCCAATAAATCCACAAAAGCCTTGCTAGTGTGTGAGTGACGAACCCACAAATTCCAGTCAATATCCGGGAAATTAAAATCCCCCATTGTAAAACTCTCTGATTTACTGGCTCACTCTATTTCCCTGTACAGTTTTTTATTATACTTATCAGAGTCATTAGGCCTATAACATACTCCTACTCTCAATTTTGATTTTCCATTGCTTATGTCATACTAAACTGACTCGACACTGCACCGTCCAGCGATGTTGACTGGCTGCACTTCCTTGGATTTTATGTGTTTCTTAACTAATAGCATATAGCCGACCGGGCTAGCCGAGTGGGTAAAGTACCTGCCCGGCAACCCAAAGGTCGCGGGTTCGATTCCCGCCTCGGGCTTGGATCAAAGTACTGCAAAAACCTTGGGAGGTGCAATATGGCCACAGAAGCCGATGCGCCAACAACTACCAAATCAAAATCAAAACTAATAGCATAACCCCTGCTCCCTTCCTATCTTGTCTATCGTTCCTGTACACATCGTACTCCCCAAATTTCAGTTCTGCATTCCTTATATCTGTCTTACTCCATGTCTCTGATATCCCAACAATATCTGCCTTTGATGTTTTGAGCAGTACCTCAAATTCACAAATTTATTTTCCAAACTGCTAGCATTGGTGTACTCTAGGGCTTGCATAAAACCGAGAAATTTCAAAACCGAGTTTAACCGAAGTTTACTCATAAAACCGGTTTTAAAACCGATTTTCTCAGACTTAGAGAAAATAATTAAAAGCTTATAACACAGGTATTTATTTTATCTTGGGTAGATTTTACAAATCATAATCAAATCTTTTAAACAAAATCTATCACCTCATAAAGTAAAAAAAAATAAAAATAAATTAAAATGCTCCAAAAAAGTAACTAGCTTGAGATTAAACAAAATTACAAATTGTATTCAAATCCTTTGAATAAAAACTATCTTTCGTATAGTAAACAAAAAAATAATAAGCCCTATAATAATAATAATAAATAAATAAAAATAATGCGAAAAAAAAACAGCTTAAAGTATTTGTAAAATACTTTACAAATAGTAAAGTATTTAAAAATAAATACTTTACTATTTATTACTCAGCTTTTTTCTGAAAATGATCCTTAAAAAAAAAACAGTATATTAATCATTTTTCCTGATAGACTTGACCTTATTTTTGTGTTAAAGAGACCAGTGATCGAAAACACTCTCTCAGATTGGACACTTGTTGGTTTAATGGTCAGTAGTGCTCTATAAACTTTCTCCAGCTTTTCACTTCTACTGCTAGTTGCCTCCAAAATTTTAAATTCTTTGCTGATTTCCAATTCACTCAGATATTTTGAAGGCTCTTCTGTTAATCTCTTTATTACACTATCATACTCTCCCATGAGTGTATCTCCAACATCGGAACTAGATGAGTCTTTGTTTTCTTCTAAAAGAACAGTTCGTTTATTTTCAGTTTCTTCATTCAACGCTAAGACTCCTTCGGAATGTTTTGCAAATAATCTCTGATAAATCTCTTCAGCATGCTTTTTCAAAACTTGCTTATTTGGAAAATCAAAAGTTCTTGAACCTGAATCTTCTTTCCTAAACTTTTTGGGGTTGTGTAGATAGCTCAGCAAAGCCACAGTTGGGCTTCATTTCGTCTTGCATTGTAACGCTGCAAAAGGCTTTGGTGAAACTTTAAAGCAAATGGGTTTTCTGCTGTATCAAGCTTAGCCAGCAGAAATTCTATTGAAGACTCTGCTTTAAGTAAGTCTGTATCTTCTGAGGTTATAGCCTTCAGAATCATTTCAACTGGTGTCACAAAGTTTCACATAGCAATTCAAGTGTTTTATAGTCATCGTCAGACAGCTTTAGTTGATAGTACTGCACATAGAGCATTTGGAATGCAATTTTTCAATTTCAAAAATCTCTCAATCATATAGAATGTGCTATCCCATCTAGTCTTGCAATCTAATATAAGTTTATATTCTTTCTTATTAAATTTTGCTTTAACAAAATTTTGTAATATGTCATTTTTGGTAGGCGATTTTCGAAAAAGCTTGCAACTTTTTCCGACTATGTTAATAGTTTGTGCAATATTGGCCATTGGATTGAATAAATAAATGAGCTCATCGGTAAAGTCGGTTTGATAAAGCATGCCTTGCTGTCTTTCTTGAACTTCTTCACCATCACTACTTTCTTCATTATTTTCATTTTCTTCATTGTCTTTGGGAGACTCAGAGACTGTGGCACCACAATTGATTGCTTTTTCATAAAGTACATCTATAACTGACAGATGTATACAATGGGCTATACATTGTTGATGATTAGGCGTAATTTACTTGCCAAACTTAATCATCATTGCTGCTCCATCGGTGGTGCAGGCAACAATATCCTCATCCAAATTCAAACCAAATTCCTTCAAGTGTCCATTCACAATTTGCTCAGTTCTTCTGCTATCAAGTGAACCATTAATCTCAATAAGACCTAACGACCAATGATTGTCTTTTGAATGCACATTTATATTCATATACCTTTTATTTTGTATAGACGTATATTCGTCTAGAGTCAATGAATACCGTGCACCCAAAACCAATGAATTTTTGAAATGCTGAATGAGTTCTTCTTTCTTAGTTTTATAATAATTCAGAACCATATTTTTAATGCCATTCACTGAGACTGGTGGAAATTTATCATATTTATTTCTCTGAAGGTGAAGGCTTGATTGTATAAACTCACTCTTGGCAATTGAATTAAAAGAAAATCCATCTAAAGCAACTAATTTTGAAATCTCTTCTTCCATAGATTTTTTAACGATAAAGTTTTTTTAATGTTCTTACCATTTTTACGGGAGGTTCACTGTTATCTTGTTTAATGTCAATCTGATGCATTTTCTTTAAATGCAACATCAAAGATGATGTAGATCCTCCAGACGACTTCATTATCTTCTAACATTTCGAACATTGTGCTTCATCTTTGCTTTTTCGAGCAAAATAATTCCATACATTTGATTTCATCTTAGACATATTAAGAGTAATAAATATTAATTAGTATGAATTTATATCACCGACAATTTTAAATAAAAATATTGAAGATAACACAATACTATGAGTCACTCCCGCAAGCACTGAATGAAGGTCTAAACGAGGCAAGTTTCAAAATTTTCACGAGAGAAATTTTTTTTATTTATTTACTCGCAATTTTTTTTCCCCAATTAAATCTATTGTATTTTCAAAATTACATAAAAGCTAAATTTGGTGAAGCTGCTTTTTGGAGAACATTTGATCGCAAATTTAATAGGAATAAAGAAGAAATAACTTTCTACGATTGAAATTTGATGCAATATTCATCAAATCTGTTTCTACTGGATTTCTACTAACCATCAATAAGGCGCGTTCCATAACTTGCCTGGCGAACAAGATAGATGGAACGGAGAAATGTTGAGCATTTTCTTTTACGCTATCGGTCCGACTCAGTCGTAAATGAGTACACCTGCATCGTGCCATGATACAGGTGGGAAGATAAAAGGTACCGCTCCTAGATTTAGGCCACTTGCCCATGAGATTCGTACCTAAACATAAAATAAAATAAAAAACATGTTTAAAACATAAAGCAGTTGAACGATCCAGACAAACGAACAAACAAAAGAAAATGTGCGTAACAAAAAACTATATTCGAGGGCTAACTAAAAAAATATTCGAATCCGGTTTTAGAAGCTCGGTTTCGGTTTTAACAACTCAATATGAAAACCGGGTTTAACCGGTTTATAAAACCGGTTTGCAAGCCCTAGTGTACATGCAAGTATACATGCACCTGTTCTTTTTCTTAGCTACCCTAACACAACCCATGTGTATTTTCTTGTACCGCAATGACTCCCAGCAGTCTCTGAAATACCCTGCATCTTGTTTTCCAGGCTGTGCGCATTCCAATGGAAGCAGTGCATGAATCACTTTTACTTCTGCCAATGGCTACTGTTAATCTATAAGTCCTTCTATCCTCTCACGCTAGCAGTTTTCCGACCCACCTAACACTACCTTGATAGCATCAGCAGATATTCTTGCAGCCTTTCTATTTAAGTGTATCCCATCCCTGTAGAAGCAGTCTCTTCCGTTAACAAGTAGTTTGTTAACAAGAATTAATAGTATTTTTTGATTATTTTGGCAGGGGAGAAAAGGAGTAGGTTAATTAACTTTTTCTAGAGTATATATACATTTTTTTATGTGTGGAGCCTGTACGTGGATGTCATATTGGTTAACGAATGCTGAAATTCTATGGAACTCAAATCCATAAGTTTATGAAATTGAATCAAGGAACTTGGAGCCTCAGTGTTTTGGCCTGGCCTCTTGCAGCTTTCAGTGTTCATTAATGGTATTGAGGAAGACATATCATATTTAAATATATAAATTTTCTGATGGTGCAGTGGTTGGTAGAGTGGTTAATGACAGCAATCGAGGTATTCTACTATTCCTGTAAGACCTCAATAAATTAGATACCTCTGCTAAAAAGTTGCAGTGAAAGTTTAATATTGATAAATGAAAGGCACTGGGTTTGAGTAGCATTAGTAGAGGCATATGATGCAAGAAAGCAAGCTTATATAGCATCTGCCAAAAAAAAAAAAAAAAAAAAAAAACACACACTTACCATTTCTCCCATCTATTTGCTCCATAAGTTTGTCCAGTTATTCCTGGAATTTATTTAAGCTATCAACCTCCAATACAAATGCAAGTTTGTTCCAGCAATCAACTACCCACCGGTTAAGGGCAAATTTCTGCACATCTATTCTACAACTGTCTTTCCCCAATTTGAATTTATGATCCTTCAGCTATATAATCTGAGCAATAGGAAGAATCCCATTAGCATTCGGCTTGTTCAAATCATTCAAGGCCTTATACACTTTAATTAGATCATCCACAGGTGCCTAGTCTCCAGATGCTACAATTTGCAGAACGTAACCTTATCTTGCTAAGGACAACCCTTTGTCCCCCTCACCAATCTTGTTGCCCTTCACTGTACTCATTCCATCAGCTCTGCATCCTTTCTAAAATGTGTCCTCCAGACAGGTATGCGGCACTCAAGCAAAATTACTGTAGCCATTGACAAGACCCTATGATCTGCTCTGGCTGCCTGTCTGCACTGCTCAGAAAACTTTATATATGAGTGCACAGTTATCTCCAGGTCTTTTTTCTTTCTCCACAACTCTGAGTGTAGTACCGCACAGTTGGTACGTTATTCTGGGGTACTTTGCATTTGTAAATATTAAACTTCAGTTTCCACTTCTCTGCCCAGGTTGTCTACATTCTGTTGCCATAGCAGACTGTCGTTACTGTTATTAACAACCCTGCAAACCTTGGCATCATCTGCAAACTTAGACATTAGGCCTGTCATACTTTCATCAATATTATTGATAAATATAGAAAACAACAATGGTCTAAACACCTAACCCTCGCGTACTCCTCTTATAACATTAATCCACAAAGGGCATTGTCCATTTATTACACTGGTCTTGGCGCATATTGACAGATGCTCTGCAGGTCTTGGTGGGGCAATTTCTGGCTGATTTCAGACCACCTTGTCGGCGTTACTATACTGTACTAGAAAGAACATCAGGAAAACTGTGTTGGGAGTTTCCTCTTGCCCAGATCTAAATAGAATATACTCAAGATCTGATTATAAAGAAGAGAAGGCAAGAATTAAAAATGAACTGATGGCTGTATGGCAACAGAGGTGGGACACGAGTGAAAAAGGACGTGTCACCCATATGTATTTACCGAGAGTTGACATATTAAATGTGCGGGCAAATCCTTGACAGCAATTTGGACTACATGCCACTTTTCTTATTACTGGACATGGATTGGCAAAAAGACTCCATGAGTTGGGACTTGTGGAAAATGATTTATGTTCTTGTGGGTTACAAGAAACTAGTGTCCATATTATGCTCCATTGTGATCAATATGTTGATCTGAGACATGAATTGGAGATAAGTCTAGGTAAACTTGCACAACAAGATCTTTGGATCATGTCCATGGATAGGGCTCTCCTATGGTATTTTAATAAGTTTGTGAGTCTAGTTTTTAAATGGAGAGCAAGGCTAGATAGTAGTTCCCGCCTCTTCGTGGCTGGGGACAGTAACACAGCCAATTACGATATGTATGACGACGATAGCTAACACTATATCCTTCTTGGCTGCGGCTAAGAGGATTAGTGCTCTCCTAAGATGTGTTGATGTTGAATTTTAAATAGTATTTTTTATTATTATAATATATTTTTAAGAACAGCTTAAGATAATATCACTGAAGAAGCATAATCCACATATAAGCCTAGGCTTAGGAGGTGGACTTGCTGAAGATGAGTTGAATGAATGAATGTCTTCTCGCAGTCAACTAGGGTGAAGGCCCTTGGGGTAGATTTGCACTTTTCTTCTCTTGTACTGCTCTTCGTGGACTCTGTTATTAGTGGAGTTCCCCAGGGTTCAGTGCTGGGCCCATTGTGGTTTTGTGTATTCATCAATGATATTGATGAAGGTATATCAGGCTTTATGTCCAAGTTTGCAGATGATACAAAGGTTGGCAGGTTGTTAACGACAGTATTCTACTGCAACGGGATCTAGATAAGTTTAGCAAATGGGCAGCAAATAAAGTTTAACCTTGGCAAATACAACATTCTGCATACAATTAGCAGTAACCCAAGCGAAATGTACTAACTGTGTGGTACTACACTCAGGAAGTTTTTTTTTACCTTTTTACTACACTCAGGAAAGTGGAGAGTGAAAAAGTCTTGGAGGTAATTGTGCAGTCAGATATGAAGTTCATTGAGCAGTGATTACCACTTTCTGTTACCATTGATTACCAATCTCTGTCTTCTCACAGTCAACTTGGTTGAAGGCCCCGTGGGGTAGATGGGATGCCAGAGCAGGTTATGGAGTCTTTTCAATGATATATAGGAATTTTGTAAGTAGGGACAAGGAGGTGATTGTCCCATTGTACAAGGAAATGGTCAGGCCACACCTAGAGTGCTGTGTACAGGTCTGGAGGCCTCATTTTAGGAAGACTGTAGTGTTGCTAGAATGCATATAAAGGGCAACAAGATTGGTGAGGAGAACAAAGGGGTGCTCTTACCAAGAAAGGCTTAAGTTCCACAAATTGCAGTATTTGGAGACCAGACACTAGAAAGGTGATCTAATTGAGGTGTTTAAGGCCTTGAACTGGTTGAGTATGCTCAGTGCTGATGGGATTAGCATTAGCATTAACATTAGTAGAGGCATTTGATGCAAGAAAGCAAGCTTATGCAGCATCAGCCAAAAAAAAAAAAAAAAAAAAAAAGTAACATAAATAAATAAAAATAACCACTTCCACTTCACCCCTCTGTTCGTTCGAAATACCTGTCCAGCTGAGCCTTAAACTTATTTAGGCTATCAACTTCCACGACAAGGGATGGAAGTCTGTTCCACCCACCAACCACCCGCTGGCTAAAGGCAAATTTCCGCACATCTATCCTACATCTGTCTTTCCTCAATTTGAATTTATGCCCTCTCAGGTGATTTTTCTGAGCTAGAGGAAGAATCCCATCAGCATTGAGCATGCTCAAACCATTCAAGGCTTTGTACACCTCTATCAGATCACCCCGCTGGTGCCTAGTTTCCAGACACTGTAATTTGCAAAACTTAAGCCTTTCTTCGTAAGAGAACCCCTTTGTCCCATTCACCAATCTAGTTGCCCTTCTCTGTACTCGTTCCAGCAGCTCTACATCCTTCCTGAAATGAGGCCTCCAGGCCTGTATACAGTACTCTAGGTGTGGCCTGACCATTGCCTTATACAAGGGAATAATCACCTCCTTATCCCTGCTAGAAAAATTCCTATATATCATTGACAATACACCATGAGCTACTCTTGCAGCTCGTCTGCACTGCTCAGAGAACTTCATATCTGCCTGCACCACCACCCCCAGGTCCCTTTCATTCTCTACCACTGTCAGTGTAGTACCACAGAGTTGATATGTTGCTCTGGGGTTGCTGTTTCCCATAGGTAGTACTTTACATTTGTCAATGAGAAACTTCATTTGCCACCTCGAAGCCCATCTGCTCAACCTTTCCAAATCCTGTTGCAGCAGCATAGTGTCAGTAGTGTCCTTGACAACCCTGCCAACCTTCGTATCGTCTGCAAACTTGGACATTAAGCCTGATATACCATCATCAATATCATTTATAAATACAGAAAACAATAAAGGCCCCAATACTGAACCCTGAGGGACTCCACTAATAACATTAGTCCACGATGAGCAGTGTCCATTGATTACCACTCTCTGTCTTCTCCCCCTCAACCACCCCTTTATCCATAGCAGCAACTTGCCTCCAATGCCACACTGCTCCAATTTGTGCAGCAGTCTTCCATGTGCAACAGTATCAAAAGCCTTTCTAAGATCCAAGTATATAATATCAAAGTTATTCCCTGCATCCAGTTCTTTTGTGACTGCATCATAGTATCCAATCAAATTGGTCAGGCAAGACTTCCCCTTAACAAAACCATGCTGTGTCCTAGCTATAACTGAAGTCTTGTCTAGATGATCCTGCAGTGCTTCTTTCACCAGTGCCTCCATTAATTTTCCGGGAACAGAAGTTAAACTCACAGGTCTATAATTACTTGTGTCAGCCTTTGATCCCCCTTTGTGAATTGGGGTCACATTTGCACATCAGTCAATGGGTACCTCCCCTGAGTCCAAGGAAGCTCTCATAATTATGGCTAAGGGTTTGCTTACCTCCTTTGCTGCCTCCTTTAATATAACTGGATAGATCCCATCCACCCCAGGTGCCTTTCTTGTGTTTATCTTCAACAATTTCTCCTCCACTTTGCTCTCAGTTATTACAAGATTCTCTAGCTTACTGCTAGAGTTGAATACACCTCTGGCATTCCCCTCGCTGAATAACTCCTCATGTGTGAATGTCGATGCAAAATATTCATTTAGTTTGTTAGCTACCCGAGCAGGGTCATCAACAGTTGACCCATCGATCTCAAGTGGACCAATCTGATTCATCCCCTTCCTTCTAGAGTTTACATAAGTAAAGAACTCTTTGCTGTTTTTCTTCGCATCCCTTGCCAAGGATCTCTCGTAATCTGCCTTCGCCTGCCTAACCTCCTTTGTAACTTGGTTACAGATCAACTTGTATCTATCATAGGCGTCCGTGTCACGTGTTAATTTGTATGTATCCCATGCATTTTTCTTCTCTGCCATATGCCTCATTAGTTCATCTGACAACCATTTAGGCCTAAACCTTGAACAATATTTCTTAGTTGGTATGTAAAGCCTAGTAGCTTCCACGATAAGTTCTTTGAATGCTTCCCATTTTGAATTTGCTGTTGGCAATATCATCAGTTGATCCCACTGTATAGAATTTAAATACTGTCTCAGTCCATTGTAGTCGCCTTTACGAAAGCAATACCCCTTCCCTTTACCCCTAATGGTAGTTACCTCTTTGAGTAACTCCCACTTCAGCACACTGTGATCACTGCCACCAAGTGGTTCATTTATCTGCAGATTCTTAATGCATGAAGAATCACTACTGATAATCAAATCAAGAGTATTACTCCCTCTAGTTGCCTCCCGAACATGCTGATGTAGAAAACAATCATCCAATAAATCCACAAAAGCCTTGCTACTGTGTGAGTGACCAGCCCCCAAATTCCAGTCAATATCTGGGAAATTAAAATCCCCCATTATAAGACTCTCTGATTTACTGGCCCACTCTATTTCTCCGAACAGTTTCTTATTATACTCATCAGAGTCATTAGGCCTATAGCACACTCCTACTCTCAATTTTGATCTCCCAATGCTTATGTCACACCAAACTGACTCGACACTGCACTGTCCAGCGATGTCGACTGGCTTCACTTCCTTGGATTTTATGTGTTTTTTAACTAATAGCATAACCCCTCCTCCCTTCCTATCCTGTCTATCCTTTCTGTAGACATTGTACTCCCCAAATTCCAGTTCTGCATTTCTTATATCTGTGTGACACCACGTCTCTGAAATCCCCACAATATCTGCCTTTGATGTTTTGAGCAATACCTCAAATTCATCAAATTTATTTACTAAACTCCTAGCATTGGTGTACACACAAGTATACATGCACCTGTTCTTTTTCTTAGCTACCCTAACACAACCCATGTGTTTACTTGTACCCCAATGATTCCCAGCAGTCTCTGAAATATCCTGCATCTTATTTTCCAGGCTGCGGCTCATTCCAATAGAAGCAGTGCAAGAATCACTTTCACCTCTGCCAGTGGCTACTGTTAATCTATTAGTCCTTGTATCCACCCAATCTAGCAGTTTTCCGACCCACCTAACATTGCCTCGATAGCATCAGCAAACATTCTTGCACCCTTTCTATTTAAGTGTATCCCATCCCTGTAGAAGCAGTCTCTCCTGTTAACAAGTACAGACCAGGCTGTACTTGTTAACAAGTACAGACCAGGCTGAAAAAAATTCTACCCCTTGAGCCCTGCACAATCTTTCCAGGGCCGAATTGATTGACAGGGCTCTCATCATATACTCCCTCCTATCGTGTCTGGGCAGAATTGCAGACACTTTCAATTTCAACCCTAATTCACGGCTTTTTTTCATCAGTGACCTGTGCTTGTCAAGTAATTCCGCCGGTCTCCTACTCTTAATGTCATTAGTGCCAACGTGTACAACTATATCACCTTTTGTGCCCTTAAAAGATGATATCCGCTCTACAACGTCATCAACTTTTGCCCCTGGCAGACATCTTCCTCTTGCTCAGATTGCAAACCTCAGGGGGCATAGATACAAATTGTGGAAAGGCAGTTGTAGAATAGATGTGCAGAAATTTGCCTTTAGCCTGCGGGTTAGTTATCTTGTTGTGGAAGTTGATAGCTTAAATAAATTTAGGCATTTGAAGTGAATGGATGGATGAAAAACAAGGGGGTTTTTTTGGCTTATGCTGCATAAGCTTGCTTTCTTGCATTGTATGCCTCAATTAATGCTAACACTAATGCTGATTATCCCCTTATCCCTTGCAGAAATTTTACCGTAATGCCTTACTACTGCTCCAATCTGTACACCAGTCTTCCGTATGCAGCAGTATCAAAAGCTTTTCTGAAATCCAAGTATATCATATCAAAATTATTTTTTGCATTCAGTTCCTTTGTGACAACATTGTAGTATCCAATCAAATTGGTCAGGCAAGGCTTCCCATTTTAACAAACCCATGTTGTGTCTGAACTATAACTGCAGTCTTGTCTGTGGGAACCTCCTTTAATATAACTGGATAGATCTCATCCATCCCAGGCACGTTTCTTGTGTTTAACTTCAACAATTTCTCCTCCAAGTTGCCCACAGTCATTACAAAATCATTTATTTACCTCCTAAAATTTGATAAACTTCTGGTCTCAACTTCCATACAGAATTCCTCATATGTGAATGTAGATGCAAAATACTCATTCAGTTTGTCAGCTACCCAAATAGGATCATCTACAACAGTCGACCCATTGATATCAAGTGGACCAAACTGATTAATACCCTTCTTTCTAGAGCCTTCACATAAGTAGACAAGTCTATGCCATTTTTCGTAGCATCCTTTGCCAAGGATTTCTTGTAATCTTCCTTAAATTACATCTTTAAGTAAATTCCACATCCGTATACTTCGACCACCACCACCTAGTGGTTCCTTTATTTGCAGATTCTTAATGCATGAATAATCACTACTGATAATTAGATCAAGGGTATTACTTCCTCTGGTTGCCTCTTGAATATGCTGCTATAGAAAACAATCATCCAGTAAATTCACAAAAGTCTTGCTAGTGCTCATAGCAAGTGTATCACAGAATCTGTATATTTTCCACTGTATATTACAAATAGCTTTGAATACTGTCAACTTTTCAAAAATATCTATTTCTGAATTAGAATTTGTGTAATTAATATTATTATTAGTAATACAGGTGACCCCCGCTTAACGCTGATCATTCGTTCCGGAAAAACAGAGCGCTAAGTGAATCCGCGCTAAGCGAGCCCCGCTTTCCCATAAGGTAACATATGTATTTATGAGCTGCGGTCGGTGCCATAGGATATTTCCTAATGAATAATAAACAGTAATGAAAAGATGCACAAATGTCGGTCAAAATATTTAATATTCAGATATTTGCACATATAAAATATTCTGCATTACATACGTATAATTATGTGGTAACTACTTGCGTATCAAGAGTAAACTTAAAATTCCAATTAAAATAATGAATTTAATTGATTTCATTTAATTGATGAATTTAATCATGAAAAATGTGTGGATTTTGAGATGAACTTTGGCCCTCTTCCAAATAAACTAAAAGGGGTATTAATTTTAAATTCCCCGCAGCGTTACCACCCAACAATAAAGTCAACCGATCCTTTGCCGCTTTGAAACCTGGCATGTTTTTTTCTTCTTTCAATATGAAACTTCATTTAGGCATTCGTTTCCACAAAAGTCCTGCTTCATCTATGTTAAAAACTTGTTGAGAAGTATAACACACAATACCCCTCTTCAATAATTTTAACAAGTTCTTTTTTGAAAGTTTCGGCTCCTTGATCTGCACTAGCGACTTCTCCCTGGATTTTAAATCTATTCTACCAGCCCTTACCAGTTTTAAATGGTTCCACATTTTTTTTTTTTTTTTAGGCGAGTTTTCTTCAGATCATCATATTGGCTAATCTCTCTCTCTCTCTCTCTCTCTCTCTCTCTCTCTCTCTCTTTTTAATATTTAACTTAACTGAATTCTGCATTGGAATATTATCTTCAATAAAATTAAAGTCTTTCCATTTCAATCCTAATAGCCGGCCTAGTCCTGTTGCTTGCAGTGGAACAGCTATCTTTCCCGCTGCTAAAATTAATTCTTTATTTTTTTATAATTGTTCTTACAGTTAAAGTGGCAAGTCCTAAATTATGGCACACATCCGCTTGTCTTGGACCTGAATCGATTCGCTTCAAAACGTCTAATTTAATTTTCAAATTCACTCTTTTTCTTACATTTATAGTCTTCGTACTGCGCCCAGACGTTGTTGCTTTTTCATTCCTATCGGTCATTATTAGCTATTCGAAAATGTAACTGCGTTGGTTGAATTAATTATGATACAATGTTCAAGTAAACTTTCCGTTATGCACGATGTCTAATACTCCACTGAGTGATGACTAGACTTCGGTAAATGCATATAACGCAAATATTACAAGCAATATATTTGATCATTTTTTAAAATGTTGATCTCGGAACTACGTAACAAGTCACTGTACTGCAATTAAATTAGCGTGCGAGAAAATTTCACTGAGCGTGGGAAAATTTCTCAAGTCGGCGTGGGAAACGTTTTAATGCTGTTTTGCTATTCATTTTCAAGCTATCGACTCCATCAAATGAAACGATTTCGTTAAATATGTCAAAAATGTAATCTGTAAAAGAGCGTTATAGTGATCTGTGACAGCGTTATAGTCAGATACGGGTTATAATATAAGAACAGCGTTATAGCGAATCAGCGTAAAGCGAACCGCGTTATAACGGGGGCCTGCTGTAGTAGTAATGATAATAATGGTAGTAGTGGCAAATGATGCAAAAAACAGCTTATACAGCATTAGTCAAAAAAAAAAAAAAAAATCTGTGGTAGACAAGTCCATTTCAGAATCTGGCATACTTCTGGGTAACATTAAAATTGCTGCCTTGCATATGCATTATATTTGAAGAATACCAATTATTAACATTTACCAGTGCACTTCCAAAATATCCTTAAATATGATCAACTTTTACAAAATATTTATTTCTGACTTTAGAAATTGAATATTTATTATCATCATTATTATTAGTTGTAGTAGTAGTAGTAATAATAATAATAATAGTGGTAACAGTAGTGGCGAATGATTCAAGAAAGTAAGCTTATACAGCATTAGCCAAAAAAAAAAAGAGCCAATGTTTCCCATTTCAACTGACCATCCCCTCTAACAGTTTATCTAGCACTTCCTTCAATTTATTTAAACTGCTGACCTCTACAATACCAGATGGGAGTTTTTCCAACATCAACCACCCTCACTCTAGATATAGGCAAATTTCTGCATAGCCAACCTTCAACCATTCTTCCGGAGTTTGAATTTGTGCCCCCTCATATGCATAGTCTGAGCAATAGGAAAGGTTTCATCAGCATTGAGTTTACTCAATATTTTCAGAGCCTTAAACACCTCAGTCACATCTGCTCATAGCAATCTCATCTGCAGATGTAATTTTCAGAACCGAAGCCTTTCCTGGTTATAAGTACCCTTTGCTTCCCTCACCAACAGTGTTGCTCTTTTCTGCACCCATTCCTACAGATCCACATCTTTCCTAAATGAAGTTTCCAGATCTGTGTGCAGTATTCACGATGCGGTCTGGCCATTGCATTATATCCAATGGTATAATCACCTTATCCCTGCTGGCAAAATTCCTGTATATAATTGACAAAACCCCGTGAGCTGCCCTGGCAGCCTAGTTACACTGCTCAGAGAATTTATATCTGACTGCACAATTACCCTCTCAGGTTTTTTCATTCTCCCCTGCCCTCAGTGTGCTACCATAGCTGATACATTAATCTGGGATTACTGCTCCCCATATTAAGTACCTTGCATTTGTGTGTATATTAAACTTCAATTGCCACTTCTCGACCCATCTGTCTAATTTGTCTAAATCTTTTTGCAGTAGCATACCCTGATTATTATAATTAACTACCATGCCAACCTTTGTGTCATTTGCAAACTTACATTGTCTGATGTGCCTTCATCAATATCTTTAATAAATATTGAAATCAACAATGGGCCCAACACTGAACCATGGATGTGTGCAAATGAAAAATTAATTTGAGAAGATATACAAATAATATTTATTTTAAAAATAGGTCATTGTTGCTCTAGAAACACTAGTATAATGCAGAACTGGTCCGGTATTAGGGTTTAAAACTACATATAGCTTTTTGTTATATGCTTAATTATGAGTTTTTCTTTCTTAACTAACTTCCTTAACTTGGCTGTTCAGTTAGATTTGATACATTATTGACCAGGCTTCATAAGTTCGGTAATGGTGGCCTGATGAGAGACCAGTAAGTTTGCAAGTGCTGCAGCAGTAGTACCTCGAACATTAAATAAATAGGCGATTATCTCCCTTTTGCTGGTACATTGAAATGTAAGTAGTGAGATAATTTACAAATTATTTCAGTTGCATTAAACAAAATTACTAGCATTAAAAAAAATCTACACAACCTTTTACCATCTTGTATATTTATTTTATTTGTTTCTTCAGCTTGAAGTATGAAATCTCAAAAGCATGAATTTGGTAAATCTAAAATGGGAAAAACTAGAGAAGTTTTACTTATTTATTTTTGCAATTGTTGCATAATTTGATAGGTCTCATTGAAAATACTATTAACATCTGTATTTTTTTTTATAACACAGCAGTTCACAGTGTAACTGAATCTGCTAAAATAACAAACAGTATTTGTCAGGAACATATGCTGTTAACTTTATTTAGCTGATTTAGTCTAGATAGAAGTGATAAAAATAAAGATTTTGGCATGCCTCTTTTGCTCTGCAGCTAAAAGATGATTGTGTTGTGTCTTTCAAATCGAACCTAAATGAAGTAACACTCCTCTTATGATACTAGTGACATGTCCTTCCCCACCAATGATTGCTACTACTTCACATAGTAAAACTTCCAATTCAAGAAAGAATATCTAAGACACCTCCATTAATACTGATTACTCATCCAACCAGGAAGATCCAATTTTTGAAATATTTGTGGAAGAAGATATGGACACTGGTCAGCCTATATTTCCAAAAAATGACAGAAGTCCGAACACCATAAAACTGCCATACTGAAAAAGCAGTCAGATTCAGCTCCTTTTACTCATCTCAAGCAATGGTTTATATTTTACAGTGCAGTTGTAGGGGACTTCGTAGCAATAATGATGATATTCGTGACCTAATGCATCGCTACTCTCCAGTTGGTTTCTGCTTACAGGAAACCTATTTAACTTCACAAATTTCCACTTCCATAAAGAACTACTCTTTATATCGAAAAGATTGCAATACATTGAATGCAGCCTGTGGTGGTGTAGCCATTTTGATCAACTCACATCTCCCAACCAAGCAAATTGTTTTTCTAACAGAAATTGAAGCAGCTGTTGTATGTTTCATTACTCAGATTGCGATAACACTAGTTTCAATCTATCTTCCACCAAATCATAACTTTTCTTACCAAGATCTGTAAAACTCCGTACAGTTACCTTCCCTTGTCTGTCTGTTGGGGGATTTCAATGGCAACCACTCCTTATGGGAATTTTCTAAATTAAATAGACATGGCCTACTGATTAAAACCTTTCTAGATAAGTAAAACCTTACCATTCTTAATACAGGTGAACCTACTCGCATACAATTGCCAAATGGACAAACTTCTGCAATTGACCTCTCTATATGCTACCCAGTACTGGTTCCAGCCATGGAATGGTCTGTTATGAATGATCCTATGGGCAGTGATCATTTCCCAATTATTTGTAATATGCTCACTACAAAACCACCATTTGCTGAACTCTGCAGGAAATGGAAATTCTCTCTTGCCAACTGGGTCAAATTTCAGTCGACTATCACCTTGGATGAGGAAATTATATGATTACAGTCCATATATGATGGAATATATCACATCCCACTTGTTATCAACAGCTAAAAATTCTTATTCCCTTTTTGAATCCTCCAGCCCAACAACATTTTAACTGCTGGTGAAATAATGAATGCACGAAAGCAAAGAGGGAAAAAAATAAAGCGTGGAATTTATTTCGACGATCCCCAACCACAGCTACTCTCATTAACTATAAGAAACTAAGGGCAAAAGCATGTCCCATTCAAAGACAATCCAAGAAGGATTCTTGGACTCAGTTTTTGTCTACTGTAAATAGAAACACTGACTCCAAATTAATGTGGAAGAAAATTAGCTTTCTGGCAAGTTTCCAACCATCCCTTCCACAATCCTTTCCTGGAATGTGCAAGAACTCTCTGCTCCTCTGGATATAGCAAATGCTCTGGACAAAACCTTTGCCCAAGTCTCAGCAGCATCAAGCTATTCCCTGGAATTCCAGAATATCAAGAACATCACTGAACAATGACCCATAAACTTTCGTACTTCTCTAATTTTACTGTATAACCAGCCTCTTCAGTATTCGAAACTTCTACAAGCCGTTAGGACAACATGCAACAGTGCTGCAGGGCCGGAGGGAAAATATCACATCATGTTACAGAACCTTGATGACAAACATTTGCAACTGCTGCTTTTATTTTGTAATCGAATATTTCTGGAAAACATTTATCCTGCATCTTGGCACCATGCCACAGTTTTGGCCTTTTTGAAACCTGGAAAAGATCCTCGCAGTGCTTATAGTTACCGGCCAATTTCCCTCTCCAATTGCTTCAGTAAAATCCTTGAGAAAATGAACCACAGGTGACTTGTTTGGATCATTGAAGACCAACATCTAATGAGTAATAATCAGCATGGCTTTTGACAAAACAGGTCTACCTTAGATCTCATGATTAAGGCTGAGTCCACAATTCACAGTGACTTTGTGAAAAATGAACACCTTATTATGGTCTCTATAGACACAGAGAAGGCATTTGATACTACCTGCCATCACATCATTCTCATAGACCTTCATGCTCTTGGTTTACAAGGCAACTTGCTATATTTATTAAGAACTTTATGGAGTCATTCTTTTCAAGTGCGATATTTTGACTTCCTTTCTACAACATTCTTGCAGGAAGAAGGAAGTTTCACAAGGGTCTGTACTGTGTGCAACCCTTTTTGCCTTTAGAATTGACTCTGTTACAAAAGAACTTCCATATATATACTGTCGAAGCTTACCTTTATGTTGATGATCTCTCTCTTTCTTGCCATTCTCAGAATACGAGATATGTTGAACATCAGTTACAGATATACGTGAATAAAGAACAAAAGTGGGAAGTGCTCAATGGCTATTATCTTTCACAACAGAAAACTGTTACTATACATTTTTGCAATCAATGGAAATTGCATTCAGATTCTGAACTTCACATGTCAGAATTTAACATTCCGATTGCCAGCAGCATCAGATTCTTTGAATTAACCCTTGACAACAAGTTAAAATTCCTTAAACATATTAAATTTGTATGTAATACCTGTCTCAAAAAAATGAACATACTAAGAGCTTAATCTGCCCTGTCTTGGGGAGCAGTTTGTACATCATTGCTCTGATTATATAGGGCACTGATTAGATCCCATTTGGATTATGGGACTCCAGTCTGTAATTCTGCCCGAAGGAGTGTACTACACTGGCTGCACCCTACACAACACAATGCATTACAGATTGCACTTAGAGCCTTCAGGACATCTCCAACTCAGTCTATATATTGAAGCTCACAAACCCCCTTTACACCTCCTTGCGGAGGTGTAAAGGCAGATATATCTTCTGGCAGAACTGGCAGATATATCTTTAAAATATCAAAAAATCACTCAACTTTAGATTTGACTTCTGTCTGTATTCCAACCTCTGACCATGGTGTCATTATAGAAGCAGCATGCCTTCAACAGTGGAAAGAGCTATGACACACTCCCTGACTAATAACAAACTTTTCCTGTTGAAACAGGAACCAAAATTTTGCCACTCAAGCATCCAGACAACTAGAAGGGAAGAAGTGATACTTGCATGGGCAAGAATAGGACATACTCATCTGACCCACCTCGTTTCACTCAAACGCGATGATCCACCTTAGTGTCCAAACTGCTCAGCACTTCTAACAGTCAAACGTATTCTTATTGACTTATATCACCAGGACAGAACATCAGTCCTGCTCTCTCTGACTGAACTGCAAGAACCAATATCAGTAGTGCATATTATTGGTGATGAGGCAAATATTAATGAACTTTTCTGCTTTCTGAAAAAAATTGGAGTCTATTATCGACTCTAAATAGATTTCTAATATGAAATTGAAGTGGCTTCAATTCAAAATTACCTCTAATGCATCCCTATGGCTAGGTGCACTAAAGCCACTGCAGTTTATGCACCACTAAGCACACACACATGCACGTGCGGACGATCTATCTGTTCACTGAAGATCAGATATGGAGTGGGGTGTGAGTTAAAATTTTGAGTTACTTTCCCATAAATACTAAAAGGTTGTTTCACAAATTTAGTTGACCAAACTCTCATTGGTTTACATTCTTGAAAGGATTATGTTTTTTTTTTTTTTTGTTAAAATAATTTTCTACGAACAGGATTGTGATGTGATGAGAATTTAGTTCAGTTATATCTGGATATTTATGAAAATAAGGTATGAAATCAGCCTCCATAATGTTATTATTTGAAAGTGGTTGGCAAAGGAGACAGGTAAAAAAGAGATTAGCAACTCTATGGGATTAAAATCTGAGATTTTTCCTAACCATGATTATTGGTTTCAAGAATCTCCCTTGAAATTCTTTACCTGAAAATAAGTTGATTCTATCTCTATTGCATTTATATTTTCCATCAGCCGTATCATCTCTTGTCCTGATTTGTTTTCTTGGTGTATGAGAATGATCCCACTATCAATTTCGCTCCCCATGAGAATTCTAAATTCATTTAGGATTTGCACTGACATTAGCAAATTTCAGTCATTCAATAAAGCCAGAGTATGTTTATCCAATCGAGTGTGTAGTTGTGCTCAACTTTATGTTGCATTTTCTAGAGAAACTTCAAGAACTGGTGTCAAAATTTTGATTGAAGCTGAATTACAGATTGGCTTAGACCGACACCAAGAAAAAGTCTGCATCAAAAATGATGTCTACCAAGAAAAGTAATGCATTGCTGAATTAAACTAAAATTCAAGCATTATATGCAAAGGTGTTGATATTGTTGATAGTGATATATTTTTAAATTCACTGTTCATTTTCTTTTATTGTTCATTTAATAAGTGCTCATATATTTAATTTGGTAGTGAATGATTTTGGAATGTCAACTATATTTGCAGATATTTTAGAATAGAAAAGATAGTATGAATCAGAGCTGTAATACATTCTACGTTGATATTAATATTTGTAAAATAATAAGAGGAGTTTACCTCAATATAGTATGTAGAACACTTCCGTATGATACTCTCCAGAAATTAAAATGAAAAAATCAAATTAAAAAAATTAAAAACAAATTGGTTTTTAATTATTTATTTTTTACTCTAATGTAAGTTTTCGATTTTTTTTGTTTTAATTTCTGGAGCGTATCATACGCAAGTGTTCTACTTACTATATATATATGAGGTAAACTCCTCTTATTATTTTACAAAAATTTAGAGTAGAAAGTAAATTTTAACAGTTAGTACAATGATTTTAAAAATAATATTCTTCTAATACATTATTTTTTTCCACACCATGGTACACCATGTTTTGTGATCAACTTGTGTGTATACACTGTAGTTTCTGTAAATAAAAAATTCACTCTTTATTTTTTTACTTATTGATTTTTTCTGTATCTTGTAAAACCTTTGTAGTTGCATAGCTTGAGAGGACCGATATTTGAAATTGTCAAATATCTGAAATAATCTATTGATCTTCTCCTGCAACGGTCATTCTGTTTCTGGGCTGCATGCATTTTTTTTAAATTTTTTTATTTATTTATTATTTTTTTTGTAGTTCTCTTGCCATCTTGTATAGGTTTATAGTTTTAAACCTGAGAATAATGATAAATAGTTATACTTCAAGAAGAGAATAAATTTCATAAAATTTCTATAAAATTCATAAATTATATGCATCTTCATAGTTTATGCCAATCAGGAGATTGCATTTTATATACAGGGGCAGGTTCATGAAAATATTTTGTACATTTCTAGAAAATTCATAAATTATGTCTATTCTCATAGGTATTTTTAGGCAGGAGATCACAGTTTATGTACAAGAGCCAATACGTGAAAATATGTATTATATTTTTTTCAGTAATACCACACTGGTGTGCTCCACGTATCCCCAAGAATGTGGTAAGATGCATTATTTGTCAATTCAGAAGTTATTTTAATATTGCTATTCAATTAACAAAATTATCATGCACAGTAAATTAGATTACTGTGCATGAATATTGAACTTGGAAAGAAAAGGGATTTTACTTCAAAGAAAAGCTAAAACTTTTCTATTGAGTGCATTATTACATTACATTACCTAACTGAAACTTAAAGAAAATTATTCCTTTGTAAATCAGTTAGGGCTATAGCTAGCCAATCACAGGAAAAGGAAATGAGGTTCCCCATGATATAAAACTAATAACATACCATCTTCTGCAAATCCAGTGTGTGTTTGATTAGAGTAGCAGCCTAAAAAAACACACACACACATATTCTGCAAATGACGATCTATAACTGTGTCTTTGGGTGAAAGGAATTTTGAATCTGTTATCTTGTACATTATCATTGTTATTTATTTAATTTGTTTTTTTTAAATCAAAGATAGAATTACTTTTAAAATTGAAAATTAAGTTACCTTCCTGAATTGTGTGTGGGTTTTTTTTTTTTTTTTTTTTTATTATTCTGCAATGATATTACAAGTTCCATTCCAAATGAAGTGTAGTTAACTTTTATTTTTTTTATTTTGGATCTAGTTAGCACAATTTAAAACCAAAGTAGTCTCAGGGGATCATCCAGAAGAAAGGAAGCCAGCAAATGGAGAAGAATCATCTCAGGCAAAGGTAAAGAAAAGCTATCAAAATAAGGTTTATGTCTGCCAGGTAAATCAGGATATACCCATTTCAAATTGTGTGGTAATATATACAGAATGTTGCACTTTTCATCAGGACATGCATCACTCATGTAAATATTGCCAGTCATGTAAAACAGAAAACTAAAAACCAGTTAAGATTGTTTAATAATTATTTTCAAAATTAAAATATAGTACAAAATCCAGTAATATATAAGATTGTTAAAACACATAAATTAGAAAACTGAAAATATGAAACATATATTACAGTAAGGTTACAGCTATCTAAATCTTTCAGAATTAAATTTTCCTTGTTGATGGAATTGCATTCCAACCAGGTGTGAAAAATAGTTTGTTTCTTATTGTTTTGAGATACAACTTTTAGTTGTGCATAGTATTTATTGTTTTCTTTTATATTGTATATGAAGATGGAAGAAAGTACTAAACCTGAAGAAACAATAAGTGAAGAGGTGCTACGAGAAGTGACCTCGGATGTTACCGACAATGAATGGGAAGAACAGGTTTCAGGTACAGGACTTAACTGAGATAGAGGTTTTCTCAGGAAGAACGTTGCAAAGAATTCCCCCTCAAGGACCTGGGTCCTCATTTCTCTCTGGCAGGCCAGAGAGAGAACTCTAAATCAAAGATGCAAAAGTCGAGAGCTGGAAATAGTGCTAAGAAAGATCGGTCTGATAGTAGAAGTTCAGGTGAATCAATAAAAAGTAAAAGAATGGATCACAATAAAGAAAGATCAAGATTAAAAGAATTTGAACATGTAATGGAAATAAGAAGTAGACGGAAAGCATATTTGTTTCATGTGTATGTGGAAAATCTGTTGTTGAAAGAAAGATTACAAGAAAAAATTTGAGATACGGTTTCTTATGCCAGTGTAGTGAAAGAAAAGCCAAAGGGTTCAAAGGTTGTCTTAATCAAGTCCGTAGGTGAAAAGTTTAAAACCAGTGATAAAGTAAAAAGAACTGTATTAAAAGAAGTGTGACCATTACTAAAGAATGTAAAAGTGAAGAATATTAGGACTATTAGAGATTGTGTTGTTCTAGTGGAGGCAAAGGGAGATGATGACATAAGCAAGATCAGGGGTTCACGAATTAAACAGGTTGGACTTAAATTTAGCATACCAAGAACAATATATCCTACAATTATTATTTTTGATATGAAAAGGAAATTGAGCAAGAAGAATTCCTAGACCAGTTATGGGTTAAAAACTGTAAGGAATATGGTATATCCAAAAAAGAGTTTAATGGAAATATTGAATTTTTATCTATAAATAAGTCCAAGAATTCAGAAATGATGAATTGGGTGCTGGAGATCAGGTCGAAGGTATGGGATGAAATTAAGAAAAAAGATCGATTGTATGTCTTTTGGATGGCATATAAATATTGTGAGATTTTCTCTGTAACTCAGTGCTATTAATGTCTGAATTATGGTCATATATCAAAATATTGTCAAAGAGATCTTATATGTGGACACTGTGCTAGGGCTCGGCACGTATAAAGACTGTATATATAAAAGTGAGAATCCATCTTGTATTAATTACAATTTACAAAATAGGCCAATGAACCAGGCTGCGGTGGACAGGAATTTTCAATGGGGTAGTGTGGAGTCTAATGAGAGAAGTGAGATTCTCGAAGACTTCCTCTCTACTTCAGGGCTGGAGGTACTGAATGTGCAAGAAGACACCAGCCAACGTATCCAACCACACACGAGGAGTCCTTTATAGATTTAACTATGTACAGTTGCTATTTATAATAGGATAGAAAGCTGGAGAGTAGTGGAAGATTTCTCAACAAGTGACCATAGAGAAATTTTTTTTTGAATTAAGAAGCACTGATGCCGTAAGAGAGGATAAAGAGTTTGATAAAACGGTTTGCAGTAAAAACTGCAAACTGGGAAAGATTCAACATGGCCTTTTGTACCCAAGTTGATGATGTAACTGGGATGTATTGAGTGAGGTGCAAAGTATTCTGCATGCTGCCTCCAAGTGCAGCATGCAGAGGAAGAAATTTAGGAAAAGACCTGTAAATTGGTGGAATAATAGTTTAAAAATACAAAGAAGAGAAGTAAGTGACATTAGAAAACAGTTTCAGTTCTATTATCTAGTGATGTTTATAAAGTAGAATATAAGAGGTTAAGGAGAGAGTATGTAAAAGCCATTTGTCAGGCTAAGGAAGCCTCTTGGAGGCAATATGTAAAAGAAAGAGGATCAAGAGAACCAAGGAGTTCTATTTTTAAATTAATAACTGATAAAGTTAATTTTAATGATGTTTATTATACTGTGAGTTGTAGAAATATAAATACTTTAAACTGGCATGAATCCACGAGCATGCTTCTGTACGAGCTGTTTCCAGAGTTAGAAATTGAGTACTCTGTGGTACAGCGGAATATCGTCAACGGCAATGCTTCATATTAGCCTTGGAATGTAGAACAACCATTTCTGTATAATGATGTCTCAGAGGCGATTGCACTCACCAAGGATGACTGATTGCCAGACCTTGATTTAATTGAGATAAAAGTGATGAAGAAATCTTTTCAGTTAAGGCCAATTGTATTGATAGATATGTTTAATAAATGTTTGGAATGGGGTTCCTTTCCCCTGGTCTGGAAGACGGCTCTGTTAAGATTGATTATAAAGAGTCCAAATAAAATGCCCAGTGTGCTTGGAACATACTGTCCAATTGCTTTGTTATCGGTAATAGCAGAAACATATGAACAGCTATGTATTAGCAGATTCGTGATTCTGTATATAGAGAAAAATATGTCTTGTGAAAACCAATATGGTTATAGAAAAGGAAAACCTACAGAAGACGCTGTGAAGATGGTGAAGTACACCCAGGTATATGAGAGATGGTATGTTTTAGGAGTATTTGTCGATATTCATGGTGCATTCGACAGGCTATGGTGGGAGGGAATCCTATCCAGAATAAGAGCCACTGAGTGTTAAAGTAAAATTTTTTCAGTATTTAAGTAGTATTTTTGTGAAAGAAATATTAGAGGTTGTCCTCAGGGCTCAGTGATCGGTTCTCAGGCCTAGTGTATCATGCTTGATGAGTTTTTAAAACAACACTATGTCGGGGCTGATGTGATAGTGTATGCCGATGAAGTGCTGATATTGGTATATAGCAATGCACGGTCACAAATTGAGGAGTGTGCAGGGAAAATTTTGGGTAATTTGTTGGAATGGCCTGGAGTAAATGGACTTCACATCTCAGAAGCTAAAACAGTGCATATGCTGCTGAAAGGTCATTTGAGCATGAATAGGCATAGGCATCCACTTATAAGAGCATCAGGATATGATGCTGTTGTTAAATACTTGGGAATAAAGATAGGAGTGCTAGGGCTCAAAATACTGGTCAAAACCTTAATACTGGTATTTCGGTATTTTTTAATTTATGAAACTGGGATACTGGTATTCTAAAAAAAAAAAAAAAACATTTTCTCAATAAATTTTGATGACAATTAGGTGCAATAATAAATATTCTAACAAAAATTATTAAATGCACAGTTGTTCTAAAGACAAAAAAAAAAAAAAAATAAATAAATAATATACATAGTGAAACTGCAAATTTGGTTGTCTAAGCATTCACATTACCTGTCCAAATAAAGTAAGCTCTTAAGAAACATAAGCAATCAATAGTGTTATCATTTAAACTGGATCTAATTTTGGAGCATATTTAATTAGTGGTAGAACACATCCTTTTGGATTCTGTGCTCGTTGGTGCTATTGTACTGAGATAGTCATAGATGAGTTGCAGTTTACCCTCCCCCCCTTTATTCCCTCATCTTCAAAAATCTTATTTTCTTTTTGACTTTTTATAGCACTATATCCATATTAACAAAAGAAGGGGATTGACGTTAAAGCTTGGTGAGGAAACCCAATCTAAGATGTGGGGGTTATTTATTAATTTTTATTTCCCTGTACCTTAGTATTGCCACCACTGGCCATTGTATGATTTTCTCAGTAGCTCCTCTCAAGCACTAAGGCCCACAAGCTACCTGACTGTGTTAAAAAATCACAATTTACAGAAGCTGAGAAATTTTCTCATAGTTTCTCATGAGCAATGACAAAAATATTATAAAACAAAAGTCATTTATCATACAAAATTACAAGTACTGTAGACTCTCGATTTTCCGGGATAGATGGTAAAAAACAAATCCCGGATAATCGATTTCCCGGTTAATCCAAAAATACAGAAGTCCTCGACATATGTAAGAGATACGTTCCAGGACTTCTTTACTTCATCGAGTTTTACGTAACTTGGGAATGACTAATAACATATTGCTACTATATTATTATTGACAAATCTGAATTCAGCACGATATTTGTTAATATTTGACCATTTTCATACAATCTTATTAGTTTAATTTTCTGATCCAAATCGATCGCATTCCTTTTGTTGGTGGGCCTCCGTAGCCAGGTGAGAAGGATCAGCAGTGCGAAGCACACGCTTCTTGATTAGACTGGGGTTCGAGCCTGTCGCCACCAAATACGGAGGATGTGGAAAGGTCAGGGAATGACCACCGCATATCCGGAGCAATATGGCCTTAGTTGCTAATGCTCCTAAAAACCAAATAACAACAAAAAAAATCCTTTTGTTGGTAGATTTACTAGCATCGCTGTCACTTATTCTCTTAGTCGGCACCATGATAATGGTCAAAATTAAATTTTCTGAAAAGAACTTCACAGGGTTTAGCCAAAAACTCACTATTATCACTGAGCACGAGCTCACATTTTACTAAAACACCTTTCCGGAGGTCAACAAAAAACAATAAAAACAATTTGCACTTTCCATCTTATTGGGTGTTTCTGTTAGCGCAATCTGTTATAAATGGTAGTAAACTCGATCTTATTGCATTTGCGATAATACCGATAGCTGAAATTCTGTGGGTTTCTACATTATTATGGTGAAATGTGTTCACTTCCTTCACTGAAATCTTCAGTCATATAAAAAAAAAAAAAACCCATAAATAATTGTAAGAATCCTCTCTTTTTTTTCCTATTATTTTGCGTGTTACTCCGATTTCACTTGTGCAATTTGTGAGTGCCACAGCACGCACAAATAAGTGTTGCTTATTTGTGGCATGCACAAATAAGCAATCATTGTTGATTGCTTATTATTATTATTTTTTTTGTTGTTGTTTTTTTTTGTTTTTAAATTTTACAGTCCTAAAAAGAAAAAATTGAGTGAAAACAAATTTATGTAAATCCGTAGTTGCGTAAGTCGAGGATTTACTGTATCGAAAATGTTCAGTAACCTACGTAAAAAAATGTGGTGATAGATAAAAAACTTGCCACGTACTACTGGTGTGTCCAATACAATGCTTCCCTTTATTTTTTGCGATGTCGATTTTAAATCTAATAGCTTCCCTTTATTTTTTACAGCGTGGCGTATGGTTTGGTCACCAACATTATAATTGTTCATTAGAGATTTAACGGATGCATCGTTTTCAAACTTTTGAATAATTTCAAGTCTTTGTTTAACTGCAAACGCAACTCTTTTGTGTTTACCCATCATTTTCGCGATTTCTAAACAAAAAAAATATTTACCATAAAAAAATTTCGATCCTTGACATAAATAACAAAACAAAATTTGTCCTTTTGTGGTGCAACGGAAGACAGCAATTGACGCGATGCACTAAAACAAACTAGAAATTTGGTCCTTTTTTTTTCTTTTTTTTTGTTTCCTTTTTTTTAATTTGGAGTCTTGAAGTGTTCCGTTTAATCCGGTCCCGGTAATTCGAGAGTCTGCTGTATATACATAATTGGTATTTATTTAAATCTAATCTATTAATCTTTCTCATTTAATCTGTTAATACATGCTATCATTTCCATAAAATTTCTCTCAATTAACAATATCAACTCTTTCTACAGCTACAAACACTAATCTAATTCAATCGTAATTACTTCCTCATATTTCCATTAATCAGCAATATGGATTTCTTCACAACAGCAATCCATAAGCTGACTTAATATTACAAATTCCATTATAGCTCTCTCTTAATTTAGCAATATCAGTTTTCTTTACAACTCAATTCTAAACATTTCTGTAAATTTCTTCAAATTCATCCTTTAAAATAATTACAGTTTTATCTAAGCACCCTTTTCAATACAACAGTTCAGAGGACTTACTTTCCTTCTCTTTCACGGTAGGATTCCTTTGTGCAGATTCCTTCCAAGGAATGCAGTGAAGTCTTTCTTCTTAGTTGATTTCTGCCGTATAACTCTTCCAGAACTATCTTATTTTGGGACCAGTTTTCTGTTAATACTGAAGGAAATTGCCACAGCAGTAGTAGAAGCCAGGGCACTATCTGACTGGCTTGTTACTCAACTTCAGGATTAACTTTTAGCACAGAAACATGCCCAGCAGAACTCTTCACTATATAGCAGGACATACCCAGAACTGGACCCCGAACTGAACCCAGAACTACCACTGCAAATCTGGAACATCTCCGAACAACAACCACAAACCACTCTTTTTGTGGCGCGAGAACCTTATTTATTTACTTTTAATTTATGTATCTCTGCCTATCTAATTTCAACCCGACCCAATCAGAGTGTTATTCTTTAAACTCAGTTTTCTTCCTTTGGTGGGAAAACAGTTTTTCCACACAACAAGAACTCTCATCTTTTACCTGTAGATCACCTGCTGACAATACATTTGAACTGCTATATACCGACGTCCTTTCCCAAAATGCACTAAGTTTCGCATCCTCAAGTAGTGGTGTAATAGCATTAGCAAAGGCACAGGATGCAAGAAAGCAAGCTTATATAGCATCACCCAAAAAAAAAACCCTTTTTCACCCATCCACTCGCTCCAAATGTTTGTCAAGTTCTGCTTGAATCTGTTTAAGCTATCACCTTGCAGGTGCCTAGTCTCCAGACACTGTAATTTGCAAAATTTAAGCCTTTCATCATAGGAGAAACCCTTTGTTAAATTCACTAATCTTGTTGCCCTTCTCTGTACTTGTTCCAACAGCTCTACATCCTTCTTAAAATGAGGCCTCCAGACCTGTATACAGTACTCAAGGTGCAGCCTGGCCATTGCCTTATACAAAGGGTGAATCACCTCCTTATTCCTGCTAGAAAAATTCCTGTATATCATTGACAAGACACCATGAGCTACTCTTGCAGACCATCTGCACTGCTCAGAAAACTTCATATCTACCTGCACAGTTACCCCCAGACCTTTTCATTTCTACCACTGTCAGTGTGGTACCACAAAGTTGATATGTTACTCTGGTATTACTGCTTTCCCATATGTAGTACTTTACATTTTTCAATGAGAAACTTCATTTGCCACCTCTCAGGCCATCTGCTCAACTTTTCTAGATCCTGTTGCAGCAGTGTACTGTCATTAGTGTCATCAACAACCCTGCCAAACCTTTGTTTTGTCTGCAAACTTGGACATTAAGCCTGATATACCATCATCAATATCATTAATAAATACAGAAAACAACAATGGACCCAACACTGAACCCTGAGTGACTCCACTAATAACAATAGTCCACGAAGAGCAGTGTCCATTGATTACCACTCTCTGTCTTCTCCCACTCAGCCATCCCTTTATCCATAGCAGCAATTTGCTTCCAATGCCACACTGCTCCAATTTGTGCAGAAGTATTCCATGTGCAACAGTACCAAAGGCTTTTTTAGATCCAAATATATGATATCAAAGTTATTCTTTGCATCCAGTTCCTTTGTGACTACATCATAGTATCCAATCAAATTAGTCAGAAAAGACTTCCCCTTAACACACCCGTGCTGTGTTCGAGCTATAACTGAAGTCTCATCTAGATGATCGTGCATTGCTTCTTTAACCAGTGCCTCCATTAATTTACCTGAAACAGAAGTTAAACTAACAGATCTGTAATTACCTGTCTCTCTTTGATCCTCCTTTGTGGATTGTGGTCACATTTGCACATCTCCAGTCCATTGGTGCCTCTCCTGAGTCCAAGGAAGCTCTCATAATTATGGCTAAGGGTTTGCTTACTTCCTTTTCTGCCTCCTTTAATATAACTGGATAGATTCCATCCACCCCAGGTGCCTTTTTTGTGTTTATCTTCAACAATTTCTTCTCTGCTTTACTCTCAGTTATTACAAGATTATGTAGCTTACTGCCAGAGTTGAATACACCTCTGGCATTCCCCTCGCTGAATAACTCCTCATGTGTGAATGTCGATGCAAAATATTCATTTAGTTTGTAAGCTACCTGAGCAGGATCATCAACAGTTGAACCATCGATATCAAGTGGACCAATCTGATTCATCCCCATCCTTCCAAAGTTTTCAGAAGTAAAGAACTCTTTGCATCCTTTGTCAAAGATTTCTTGTATTCTGCCTTCGTCTGCCTAACCTCCTTTGTAACTTGGTTACAGACCAGCTTATATCTATCATAGGCTTCTGAGTCACGTGTTAAGTTATATGTATCCCATGCATTTTTCTTCTCTGTCACATGTCTAATTAGTTCATCTGATATCCATTTAGGCCTAAATCTTGAACAATATTTCTTTCTTAGTATGAAAAGCCTAGTTGCTTCCAAGATTAATACTTTGAATGCTTCCCATTTTGAATTTGCTGTTGGTGACATCATCAGTTAGTTCCACCGTATAGAATTTAAATACTGTCTCAGACCACTGTAGTCAACTTTACGAAAGGAAAATTCCTTCCCTTTACCCTTGATGGTAGTTAGCTCTTTGAGTAAATCCGACTTCAGCACACTCTTATCACAGCCACCTAGTGGTTCCTTTATCTACTGATTCTTGATGCATGAAGAATCACTACTGATAATCAGCTCAAGAGTATTACTCCATCTAGTTTCCTCCCAAACATGCTGCTGTAGAAAACAATCATCCAATAAATCCACAAAAGCCTTGCTAGTTTGTGAGTGACAAACCCACAAATTCCAGTCAATATCCGGGAAATTAAAATCCCCCATTTATAAGACACTCTAATTTACTGGCCCACTCTATTTCTCTGCACAATTGCTCATTATACTCATCACATTCATTAGGCCTATAACAAACACCTACTCTCAGTTTTCCTTTCTGAGTGCTTATGTCACACCAAACAGACTCAAAATTGCATTGTCCACCCACATTAACTGGATGCACTTCATTAGATTTTATGTTTCTTAACTCACAGCATAACCCCCCCCCTCCCTTCCTGCCCTGTCTATCCTTTCTGTACACATTGTACTCCCCAAATTTCCGTTCTGCACGGCTAATGTCTGGGTGACTCCATATCTCTGATATCCCAACAATATCTGCCTTTGATGTCTTGACTAGCACTTCAAGCTCATCGAATTTATTAACTATACTCACATGCATGTGTTTCTACTCTTAGTTACCCTAACACAGCCCATGTATTTCCTTGTTCCACTATGACTCCCAGCAGTCCTGGGAATTCCCATTGCCTTGCTTTCCAGGCTGCTGCTCAATTGCATTTCAATAGAAGTAGTGCATGAATCACCTTTACCTCTGACAGTGGCTACTGTTAATCAATTAGTCCATGTATCCCTCCAAGCTAGCAGTTTTCTGACCCACCTAACTCTGCCTCGATAGCATTAGCAAATATTCTTGCACCCTTTCTATTGAAGTGTATCCCATCCCTGTAGAAGCAGTCTCTCCTGTTAACAAGCACAGACCAGGCTGAGAAAAATTCTACCTCTTGGGCATTTCACAATCTCTCCAGTGCCGAATTGATCGACAAGGCTCTCATCATATACTCCCTCCTATCGTGTCTGCGCAGAATTGCAGACACTTTCAAATTCAACCCTAACTCACAGCTTTTTTTTTCAGCATTGTCTTGTACTTGTGCCCTTAAAGGATGATATATGCCCTATAATGTCATCAACCTTTGCCTCTGGCAGACATATCCTGGTCCTGTTCCATCTATCCTTTTTGCACAATATGTTCCCCGTTTCCCTGACAATAGAGTCACCTACAACAACTAGTTCCTTTGAGACCAGTGCATTCTGCCTTGGGGGTTATTCAAGGAAGCCTGAGGCTTATGCTGCACTGCCCAAAAAAAAAAAAAACATTTCCCTATTACTCTGAGAGAGAGAGAGAGAGAGAGAGAGAGAGAGAGAGAGAAGTAGAAAGGAATCACCAAGAAAGAGAAGAATGATGATATTTCTTGGTGATTCCTGGGTTGCCGCTGTGTTGAGTGATGTTCAAGTGCAAGCTCTTGCATTGATGTGGGCAGCTGAGAGCTTGATGGGCACCTCAATTTTAAATCCTTCGAGGGCATCCGCCCTGTTCTTCAAGCTCTCATATAAGCCCATAACAATGCCGAGTTGGCACCTGTTTCCTCGCACTCCTTACATCGCGCACACACAAAGACATTCCCCTTGGCAATATCATGTCCCATTCCTGATTTATCCACAAACATCAAACAAGCAGTGCATTTCAATAGACTGTGATTCAGAGGACAACCCCCCCCCCCCCCAAGTTCTCCCCTGAGCCACAGCACTTCCACTAGTTTGAGCCTTTGCTTTGCTGCTCTGGTCTCAGTCATGATTTCTGTTCACGTTCAATAAAATTCCAATACAAAATATAGCCCTAAACCTATATCCCAATGCAGTTATAACACTATATATATATGTATTTCAGTATTGAATATTATCTCCGAGTTACGTTATATGACTTTCTTATCCCCGTCAACTTATATGTATTAATTTATGATGTTACATTTGTAATAACTAGGTCGCTGTATTTATTTAGTTAAAAAAGTACAATTCAATCGATAATGAAATTTAATAAAATTAATAAATTTTACTGATTAATTGATACTACTATACTCGCTATCTAGTTTTCCGTTAAACCTTATGCTATCTAGTTTTCCATTAAATCTTACACTAGCACACGTATCTTATAACAATAGCGGCAAGTTACGAACGGGTAATCTACGCACACAAGGTATTATTTACTTTCCAAATCACACTATCTAAATTCAAAATGAACCACGGAGCTTGATTATGTCTATAAGCTACTTATAGAAAATAATTTAATCTAACAGTTAGGTCCATAAAGTGGCTAAGTATAATTAAAAACTTTTCATTCACAGGAGCTGCAAAACTTGTCCATGCGTGGATTTGATACCCTTAGCGATACTAAGTAATAACCTAATATACAAAATCTCTATATAAATTCAATTTAAACTAAAGTTTTGTTACTAGGAATATAAAGCAACTCTTAAAAATAAATTAATATGCCAATTTAAGTCAATAAAAAAACAAAAACTTCTCTATTTGCTGGAACCGTAAAAACTTTTCCTGTTCACATGTACTCTCACACCCACTCTCAAGTAGAGGGAATAAACTATTGTTCAGAAGCTTTTAATTTTAACCATTCCGCACCTGCTGTGCCATTGTTTACCCTATTTCTTAAGTGTCCTACCAGGCCTACTCTCACTAATGGAAAAATTTTTTTCATACTAAGAGAAATATATTTGTAAGATTTTTGTCTTAGTTTCATGAGGTTTTCAGGTTTCCGTTGCATTTGTATTGTGTATAACAATTCCTCTGTTAGACATTCTGTAATGTTAATTATTTATTGATGTAGATTTTATAACCTTTATGTGAATAAATCATA
The DNA here is from genome assembly GCF_048544385.1 of Mastigoproctus giganteus. Taxonomy (NCBI): domain Eukaryota; kingdom Metazoa; phylum Arthropoda; class Arachnida; order Uropygi; family Thelyphonidae; genus Mastigoproctus; species Mastigoproctus giganteus. The sequence continues at coordinate 95,340,748 of NC_143586.1, read as the reverse complement.
AACCATTATTTTTTAAATTAGTATGGAAAAACCAGTATTTTTGTATCAATACCAGTATTTCAAATCCTGAAAAAAAATTACTGATATTCAGGATCCCGGAATCTCGGTGTTGTAAGCCCTAAGGAGAGCGAATAAACTTTGTCCCATATGCCAAATATTTAAAAGATAAAGTGCGTACTCTTTATACTAAGTTAAAAAGAGTAATAAGAGTTGATTGGGGCGTAAGGGAGCGAGCTCTAAATTTACCGTACAATTGCCTATTTCTTCCTATTATAACTTATGCATCTATAGCATGGCTTCATAGGATAACAAACTCTGTGATTAAAAAAATATATAATGTAGGCTCAGAGATTTGCTCTCTTGGCTGTTACAAGAGTATGTCAAACGGTACCAACTGATGCTCTACATGTGGTGTCTGGCAAATTACCAGCTGATTTACAAATAGTGCTTATAGCATTAATGTATTGTACAAGAAATTCTGCGGGTTTTGGCTGCTGTAAAGGGATAAGTAGTTTTGATATTTTTACTGTATTCTTCATTAATTAACATACTACATTATGTTCTACAAAGATATTAAATAGGTTTAATAGCATTCGTTCGCTTCTTTTTTTGAATTTAACTAGTGATTTTTGGAAGTTACAACTCACTGGTGTTATTCTTATTATTACTAGCCAATATAGTGCAAGGAAGCCTAAGGCTTATGCTGCACCAGCTTAAAAAAAAAAAATTTCAAGTTACCCTGAGAGAGAGAGAGAGAGAGAGAGAGAGAGAGAGAGAGTCAGAAGTAGTAGGGGATCACCAAGAAAGAGAAGAACGATGATATCCAGCTCAGGACCCTGGGTGTGCGAAGACCATACTCACCAGATGTGAGCCCCTGGGAGTATGCAAAATAAAATTATCAAATCAAAAATACTAAAGAAAGTAATCAAACAATTGTTTGATTACTTTCTTTAGTAATCTGAAGTTTACAATATGCCATTTTTGAATTCAGATTCTTTGACTGAAAGGATCCCAAAGTTCAAAAGGGAGCTTCAAAAATGCTTGGTTCCATACGATGAAATTTACAAAGATCTGTCAAGCAAATGCAAACAAACCCAGATAGACAAACAAACCTAGATTTTGTGAAGATACACGAAATCTAGAATGTTGTATTTTTATTAGTTTTGTTAACATTTGGTAAACGAAATGGTGTATTTTTGTTAGCTCTTGGAATATAACCCCCTTTTTGTACTGATTCTTAGTCCCATATAATGCGGTTTAGCACTACACTAGATTTTATAGGAACCAACTACTGTGTTATATGAAGGTTACCTGTACAGAGTAACAATGAATTAAGATATTGGAAGAGCAGCACATTTAGATGTATAAGGAATTACTGTGATCCTCATTGGTATATCTGTTCCAGAACCTCACTGGTAATGTCAGATTTATATATATCTCTTCCTCCATTGCCCCCATAAGTAATTTTGACTGGGGGGGCACTATGTAACTGAACCCTGAATTGTGTTCATGGTTCAGTTACTTAGTGCCCCCAGTTACTTAACTGATCAGAAAAATATTCAAAGCATCACAAATATCATGAGTTTAAAATTTATGAAGGGAAGTGATCTAAAATTTATATAATATTCTTTAATTTTATACTGTAGCTTACAAAATCTTTTTAGTTTGTGATGGAAACAAAGTTCTAGGAAAGATACCCCCCCTCTTCTTGGAACAAAAGTGCTGGGAAAGATCCCCCCCCTTCTCTTCTTGGAACTAAAGTTCTAGGAAAGATCCTCTCTTCTTGGAATCATAGAAGAGAAAAAGATAAATGTAAGTTAACAAAACTAACCACTGACCTTTAACTATGGCTAAAATTGCATTGTGGTTTGAATTTAATCTCTTAAACAAATTTTAATGGAGACAGTTTGCCCTTTACTTATAACCCTTATGCTATCAAATGGCCAGATTAAAGAGGATTAAGCACATGTTCATCACCCAGCCAGAGAGAGATTTTCTGAAGGGAAGAGAGAAACTACCATGTTATATAATGTGAAAGGGGGTTTTTCCATTGGACAAAACCTTAGTCCAGATCAGAAACACACATGATCAGGGTTTTCAAAAAGAGAGAATTTGATTGGATCAGAGGAGAAACCTTTAAAGCAGGCCTAACTAACCCAAATCGTTCTGCGGGCCACCTTGACGAACCACAATTTTACGCGGGACACGCTGAAAACAATCTTTTAAAAATAAAAAATCAAATGCCATCAAAATGTATTTTATTCATTCTTTTTTATTATATATGTACATCAATGAGATATTTGCTTTTCTTTGTGATCACTTAATTTTTTAAAATCTACTTCAATATTGGTAGTTGCACATTTTAATTGATTTTCCAGATTTTCATCTGTTATTGAAGCTTGAAATTTACTTTTAATAAATTTCATTTTTGAAAAGAAAGGTTTCACAAACATATGTGGATCCAAAGGTGCTCACAATTTTTTGTGTAAAAAATCTTAATTTGTGATCCTTTTCCATTGTCACATCTGTGTTGTAAAAAAGTTGATTTTTGATATTGAGGCGTGAATGTGTTTTAATTCATTGTTGCACTTTAAATCAGTTTCTTCCATCTGCAGAGCTTCCAGTTCGAAGAAGGAAAGGGGTGGTGGGGATTCAGGAAAGTACAGCTGGTCTAGTATTATATTTCTTGTTATTTATTGTGTCTAGTGCAGCTAGTGAATTATTTCCCACTGATGTAATCAGTAGTATAAGAATCATCGGGCAAGCTGCAAAAAATAATGTGGCGGGCCGTGGGTAGGCCAGGCTTACTTTAAAAGATCAAGAATGCATTCAGTAAGGGGCATTCCCAGATTTTTGGCTATAGTTTTGGTGGGAGGAAGAGGGATCAGGAGCAGGTTATATCAACATTCCACAATTCATCGATTAGAGTTGCATGATAGGATTTCCAAGTCAGGATGCCCTTTCTATTGTGAAAAGCGAAGTTAACTTTTAGTTAGGATAAGTTTGTACAATGGGAATGTTGGAAAGTGAATGGCGACAATTATGAAGGAACAATCTACAAGTCAACCAGACATCTAAGCAAGAAAATACAAAAGTGTTCCAGACATTATAGTAAGAAGAATAGGTAATTGAACTATGTGACAAGTTTTGATAAGACTGCAAATGCAACTTTTGTTCTAATTTTCTTCCAGATTGTTGAATGAATCAGTGACCACAGGCTTTTCCAGAGTTGGAAAAGATGTATTTGGTACAGTACACTGTCCATCTCTATACTACTATAATAAGTAGCCTAACTGGTTACTTATTATAGCAGTATAGAGATGAACATTGTACTTTGTCTGCAATGTTGGGAGTTTAAGATAAGTGAAAAGTGCATGTCCTTAGCATTAGCAAAGGCACATGATGCAAAAAAAGCAAGCTTAAATAGCATCAGCCAAAAAAAAAGAGAAGAAAAAAAAAACCCTTATTTCACTCATCCACTCGCTCCAAATGTTTGTATAGTTCTGCCTTGAATCTATTTAAGCTATCAACTTCTACGACAGAAGGAAGTTTGTTCCAGCAATCAACCACCCGCTACCTAAAGGCAAACTTCCGATCATCCATCCTACAACTGTCTTTCTTCAATTTGAATTTATGCCCTCTCAGGTGATTATTCTGAGCAAGAGGAAGAATCCCATCAGCATTGAGCATGCTCAGACCATTCAAGGCTTTATAGACCTCAATCAGATTACCTCGCAGGTTTAGCGGGTAGCCGGGTGGGTAAAGTGCCTGCCTGCCTGTCAACCCAAAGGTTGTGGGTTCGAATCCCGACTCGGGTTTGGATCAGAGTAGAAAATGCAAAACCTTGGGAGGTGCAATATGGCCACAGAAGCCGATGAGCCAACAACTAACAAAAAAAAGAAAACACCTCAGAAGTGCCTAGTCTCCAGACACTGTAATTTGCAAAACTTAAACCTTTCTTCGTAAGAGCAACCCTTTGTTCCATTTACTAATCTTGTTGCCCTTCTCTGTACTCGTTCCAACAGCTCTTCATCCTTCTTAAAATGAGGTCTCCAGACCTGTATACAGTACTCAAGTTGTTGCCTGGCCATTGCCTTATACAAGGGGATAATCACTGCCTTATCCCTGCTAGAAAAATTCCTTTATATGATTGACAAGACTCCAAGTGCTACTCTGGCAGATCGTCTGCACTACTCAGAAAACTTCATATCTGACTGCACAATTACCTCCAGGTTCTTTTCTTTTTCTACCACCCTGAGTGTAGTAGCACACAGTTGATACATTACTCTGGGGTTACTGCTACCAATATTCAGTACTTTACATTTATCAATTTTAAACTTCAGTTGTCGTCTATCAGCCCATCTACTCAACCTTTATAAATCCTGTTGCAGTAGCATACTGTAATTAGTGTCATTAACAAACTGCCAACCTTTGTATTGTCTGCAAACTTGGACATTAAGCCTGATATACCATCATCAATATCATTAATAAATACAGAAAACAACACTGAACCGTGGGGAACTCCACTAAATAACATTAGTCCACAAAGAGCAGTGTCCATTGATTACCACTCTCTGTCTTCTCCAACTCAACCATCTCTTTATCCACAGCACAAATTGGCTTCCAATGCTGAACTGCTCCAATTTGTGCAGCAGTCTTCCATGTGCAACAGTATCAAAAGCCTTTCTAAGATCCAAATATATGATATCAAAGTTATTCCTTGCATCCAGTTGCTTTGTGACGACATCATAGAATCTAATCAAAGTGGTCAAACAAGACTTCCCCTTAACAAAACCATGCTGTGTCCGAGCTATAACTGAAGTTTTGTCTAGATGATCCTGCAGTGCTTCTTTAACTAGTGCCTCCATTCATTTCCCTGGAACATAAGTTAAACTAACAGGTCTATAATTACTTGTGTCGCCCTTTGATCCTCCTTTGTGAATTGGGGTCACATTTGCACATCTCCGATCCATGGGTACTTCCCCTGAGTCCAAGGAACGTCTCATCATTATGGCTAAGGGTTTGCTTACTTCCTTTGCTGCCTCCTTTAATATAGCTGGATAGATCCCATCCACCCCAGGTGCCTTTCTTATGTTTATCTCCAACAATTTCTCCTCCACTTTCCTCTCAGTTATTACAAAATCATCTAGCTCACTGCCAGAGTTTAGTTCACCTCTGGCATTCCCCTCACTGAATAACCCCTCATGTGTGAATGTATATGCAAAATAATTATTTAGTTTGTTAGCCATCTGAGCAGGATCATCAACCGTTGAACCATCAATATCCAGTGGATCAATCTGATTCATCCCCTTCTTTCTAGAGTTTACATACGTAAAAAGCTCTTTGCTGTTTTTCTTTGCATCCTTTGCCAAAATTTCTCGTAATCTGCCTTTGCCTGCCTAACCTCCTTTGTGACTTGGCTACAGACTAGCTTATATCTATCATAGGCTTCCGTGTCAACCATTAATTTATATGTATCCCATGCATTTTCTTTTCTGCGACATGTCTCATTAGTTTATCTGACATCCATTTAAGCCTAAACTTGGAGCAGTATTCCTTAGTTGGTATGTAAATAGCTTCCAAGATAAATTCTAACCTAATAGCTTCCAAACCTAATAACCTAATAGCTTCCAAGATAAATTCTTTGAATGCAATTTGAATTTGCTGTTGGTAACATCAGTTGGTCCCACCATATAGAATTTAAATACTGTCTCAGACTATCGTAGTCGCCTTTACGAAAGCAAAAACCCTTCCCTTTACCCCTGGTGGTACTTACCTCTTTGAGTAAATCCCACTTCAGCACACTGTGATCACCTCCACCTAGTGGTTCCTTTATCTGCATATTCTTAATGCATGAAGAATCAGTACTGATAATCAGATCAAGAGTATTACTCCCTCTAGGTGCCTCCCGAATATGCTGATGTAGAAAACAGTCATTCAGTAAATTCACAAAAGCCTTGCTAGTGTGTGTGTGACCAACCTATAAATTCCAGTCAATATCCGGGATATTAAAATCCCCCATTATAAGACTCCGATTTACTGGCCCACTCTATTTCCCTGTACATATTTTTATTATACTCATCAGAGTCATTAGGCCTATAACATACTCCTACTCTCAATTTTGATTTTCTATTGCTTATGTCATACCAAACTAAATCGACACTGCACAGTCCAGCAATGTTGACTGGCTGCACTTCCTTGGATTTTATGTTTTTCTTAACTAATAGCATAATTCCTCCTCCCTTCCTATCCTGTCTATTGTTCCTGTACACATTGTACTCCCCAAATTCCAGTTCTGTATTCCTTATATCTGTGTGGCACCATGTCTCTGATATCTCAACAATATCTGCCTTTGATGTTTTAACCAACACCTCAAATTCATCAAATTTATTTACCAAACTCCTAGCATTGGTGTACACGCAAGTATACATGCACCCGTTCCTATTCTTAGCTACCCTAACACAACCCGTGTGTTTACTTGTACCGCAATGACTCCCAGCGGTCTCTGAAATCCCCTGCATCTTGTTTTGCAGGCTTCTGCTCATTCCAATAGAAGCAGTGCAAGAATCACTTTAACTTTCACCTCCGTAGCCAGGTGGGAAGGAGCAGCAGTGCATAGCACACGCTTCTTGATTAGACCAGGGTTCGAGCCCATCACCACCAACTACGGAGGATGCAGAAAGGTCAGGGAAAGATCTCCGCATATCCCGGAGCAATATGGCCTTAGTTGTTAATGCTCCTAAAAAAAAAAAAACACCAAACAAATAACTTTCACCTCTGCCAGCAGCTACTGTTAAATCTATTAGCCCGTGTATCCCCACAAGTTGACAGTTTTCCAACCCACCTAACACTGCCTCGATGGCATCAGCAAATATTCTTGCATCCTTTCTATTTAAGTGTAACACATCCCTGTAGAAGCAGTCTCTCCTGTTAACAAGCACTGAACAGGCTGAGAAAAATTCTACCCCTCCCATCATATACTCCCTCTTATCGTGAATCATAATGTGTGTGTTTGCCCATGCATTTGTTTAGAAAATCTGCAGATGTCTTCAAAATGGATTGTTGGCTTAGTTATGGATCTGATTTTATATGCAATTAAAAACAGTGTAGTAAATATAACCTGGAAGAAAGTTATATCATTACTTCTTTGTAGGAGTTGAAGTTGTTTAGCAAAACTAGAATTGGATTGGAGCTGTTCAACAAATGATGCATTTGTGTGTTTGGCAATTGCAGATCAATAGAAATGGGTACTGAGCTTATTGTGTGAATAGCTGATATAAGAAATTGTAAGCACTAATTTTGTTTGAATTAAATATAGAATGCTGTTTTGTTTAACAATGTCTGTTATTTATTGTGTCAACTAATGTTGAGCATAATATTTTTTCAGTTGGAACAAAACCTGCTTATGGCAATGGCGTAAGTGAATACCTTTACCCAGCATGTTGTGCATTCAAATTGATCAAGATTTAAAAAATCTTGTAATCACTTACTGAGAACAAGGTCCTGTTTCCAAGTGTGGAATCCCTGTCTGGGAAAGTTTATTGCTAGTTATAAGGGTATAGAAGTAAAGAGGGAGACAGCATGAAAAGACACAATGACCTCTCAAGAACATCAAAATCTTTCATAATTTGAAGAAAATGCTTGCTACTGTTTATTACATAATTCATTTTGCCATTGATCCATCACCATTCTTGAAAAGTTCATACATCAGAGTGGCATAGCAAGCCACAATAGGGCATAAAGGGCTGATCAGGCTAGCCAGGTGGGTAAAGTGCCTGCCTGGCAACCCAAAGGTCATGGGTTCGAATCCCGCCTCGGGCTTGGATCAAAGTACTGCAAAAACCTTGGGAGGTGCATTATGGCTACAGAAGCCGATGCGCCAACAACTTCAAAAAAAAAAAAGGGCATAAAGGAGTGCCTGGTTTATGTATTTTGAGAAGATTTTTAAATGAGGAAGCTGGAAACCCACTGCATGAAATGTCCACCTTATGGACTTGCTGATTTTCTTATTCACATATCATGAGTAAACCAGTTCATCCAGCATAAATGGATGAATTTGTTTATTCTTCAGAATTTTAATATAAAATTCCTGTATTTGTTCAAAAACTTGTTGATCTTGTAGTAAAAGCAAGGTCCTTTGAACATAATCTTATCTGTTTCTACCTTTGTCCACAAGTAAGACATTAATATCTTGACCTTTACATATAGAATTAAGCCCCTCTTATTGAACACAATTTAAGTTAGATGAAAGTGATCAAACTTGCTGCAGTATAGGTAGCCACTCTAAATCATATTTTTTTACATATCTCTTCAAGAATCCAGGAAAATCCAATTTAATGTAGTTATTCCTATTTGTGCATAATCTTAAATGTATATTCATAAATTAATATAACTTGCCAACAGTAAATCATCATTACTAACACACAGTTGGAAGTGTCCTTTGTCATTTTTCTTACTCTACTGTATTGTTGTGTGTGTGTTCCTCATTCATAAATCTATCAGACAATTTATAATAAGGTAGCCTTTCCCATTTCCCTAGGTATCTAATGGATCAGCTGAAGCAGCAGCAGAAGCAGCAAGAGTAGTAGAACTACAAGATACAGTAGAGAAACAGTCATCAGAACTTACATCAGCACGAGGGAAATTGGCTGAACTAGGTCCCAAAGTCAGGGAATTGGAAGATAGTCTTTCTTCTGCTCAGAAAGAAATATCTCGTATGCAGGAAGAGAATTCAAGGCTATCTAGAGACTTAAAGGAGGTAACTTACTAAACATATTGGTTGCTTATTATGGTAACTTATTAAACATTATATATATGAAATTTGTTTTACAAGGGTGGTTCAAGGCTGACTTAAGATTTTTTTTACACAAAACATGTACATACCATAATTACCAAACTTTTACTCCTTTTTTCAAAATATTGTTTCTCTGTATTTGCACATTTCTGTGGCAGGGCACTGATGCCAGCAGCATAGAAAGAAGTAGGCTAACTGCATAACCAATCCAAGGCACTATGCTTTAGTTCACCATTTATCTTGACTTTTTGCTTTACCAAGCACTGCCTCATTGGACAAAACAGGTGATGATTGCTGAAGACTAAATCTGAACTGTAAGGTGGGTAGCCCATGATTTCTCAACTCAAGGTTGCCAATGTCATCATTGTTAAATTTGATATATATGAGCATTCACTGTTGCACTCCAGAATGTTTCCCTTTGATTGCTCCCCAGGCTTTTTCTTTTTAACTTCTGTATGCCTATTAAAAACTCAGCTGCTATAAATAATAAGAATTAATTGAGGTGCATGACCTGCCAGAAAATCAACAAAAAATGACCTTTCCGAATCACAAAAAGGCATTTTCCATGGTCTTGCCAGCAGAAAGCTATCTTATTATTTATGTGTTTTTTTTTTTTTTTTTTTTTTTTGTTTGGTAGTGAGGATCCTTTGGGGCATTATTTCAAACTGGGACCTCTTGGATTCTGCAGTGAAATGGTGACCAGATCTTGTCACAAGGCACTATTTGTTGCAGAAATATATTTTCTCTTCAAACTGGTTCAGAACCTCATCAGAAACAGCATTTCTTTATGCCTTCCAGTCAAATTTCAGGATCTTTAGGACCCACAGTTTATACCCTTTTTTGAAAATTATGTGAATGACCCATACTGTATAACATAGGGACAAAGGCTTTTACACTTCCAACAGTTATGGTTGTATTATGCACTGTAATTTATCTACTTTCCAAAATCAAAACCTCAGTGTAATAAATGTTTACAAATCTCTGAAAATTGTCTGCTGTACACGATGGGCTTGCAGCAGATTAGCAGTTTTTTTCATAGCCTTCCAAAAACTTGTACCAATCATAGTAGCCATGCTATTAGGGTCTTTTACCCCTTATTATGCACTTTATTCAGAGAATTTCAGTCAATTTCAATTTCTATGTTAACAGAAATCTGATGATACAGGCTGTTCTGCTGTTTGTTTGTTTGTTTGTTGTTTGGTTTTTCGGAGCACTAGCAACTAAGGCCATATTGCTCCGGGGATATGTGGTGGTCATTTCCTGACCTTTCTGCATCCTCCGTATTTGGTGGTCACAGGCTTGAACCCTGGTCTAATCAAGAAGTGTGTGCTACGCACTGCTGCTCCTGCCCACCTGGCTACGGAGGCACCTAGGGTGTTCTGAACACAGTTGGCAGAGTCTGATGCCATCATATTCTGCTTCTAATGTGCATGTGTGGTAGGCATGTATGTTAGGAACTAAATGTTTCTGCCACAAAGAGTATTTTGTCGTTCTGGAACACATACCTTTTATTAAAAAAGAACCTTAGGTCATCCTTGAATTATCATTGTATATATATATTACCCATCATCTACCACCTTCACTTATTACTTTTATTCTGCTCATATAACTCCATTTCACAAATCCTTTTTTTGTTCTCTCATGTGAAGTTTTATGAAAACCGTCTATAATGTGTGTGCTACAGACTAGTAGAATTCAAAATTAAATGTAGAGGAGCAGCCATAAATATATTTTATCACTACACATCAAAAAATTTTGTACATGTCAAGCTTATGGCCCACACACCAGTGCTTCGACCATAAATAGCAAAATTTAATTTGTGTTTAATAATGAATATTCTCTTTTATACTCCAGCATGACCACTAGGTCAGCGGATCATTTCAACAATGAATATAATGTCAACTGTATGTAACAGTCATGCTGGCATAAGGTATAAACTGTAGTCCACTCATGCACATGTTCTGCATTCTCAAAGTAGACCAAATTAATTAAATAATCATAAGTTTATTTCCTTAATTTGAAGAGATAGTAAATATATATTTTATCGGGTATCTTTTCAATTTTTGTAAGCTGATGGATAATTCATTTTTAAAATAGTCAAACTATATTCCACAGCCAAATGCAGGTTGACAACCAGAATCCAGTTTTATTATTAACTAGGAATCAGTGACCCATTTAAATTACAGTACAGGATTTGGAACATCTTTTTTTCTGTGTATTATTAAGCTTAGGATCTGCACCATCATGTATGAGGGATGAAACCTGAAAATATAATTCTTCTTTAGTGTTGTTAGTCATTTAAAGTAAACAGAATCTAATGTTATAATTTTTTTTTTCTGGCAACACAAGCCTTAAATTTCTATGCTCACAAAAGGCTTTCTTTTGTTAGACAAAAGCAAGAAAAAACTCTTTGTATTGCTTGACTATAGCTTTTCTTGATTAAAATTAATCTTTGAAATTAAGAATTGCCAAATTATGAGGGGCATTTGAAAATGTATGTGGCCTGAGAATGAAATGTTTATTTAAAGAGTCGGGTAACGAGTTATTTTTCCACATTGTCCCCTTTGACATTAGTACACTTTTGTCACAGATGCTGCAATGCATTGTTTCTAGCTGTGAAAAAAAGAGTTCTCTTAGGACTGCAGGAATGCATCCACTGCAGCGTTGACATCACCGTTGATGGAAAAATGGATGCTGGCTAGGTGTTTTTTTTTTTTCAAATTAGGAAATATGTGAAAGTTGGTACTAGGTGGGAAAAGATTTTTCAGCTGCAGCAAATGGATAAGTTTTTGACAATTTTTTGTCGTTTTATTAACATAATTGTCATTATTTATTTTCTATAAGTAGCTTTATAGTCTTAGTCATGCTCATTAGTCTATTTTGAATTTAGCTGGAGATTTTGTAGTTTACTTCTAAATATAAGTAGAACCTTTATCTGTTCAAAACTTGCTGTCATTATTATAGTGTAGTGTATATCTCGAACTTGATAGTGTCAGGTAAGTGTAAAACTCGATAGCATAATAAGTATCACTGCATTTAGGAATCTGGTTGCATAGTGTAGTGTTGTCAATTGATCAGTTAAATTTATTAATCTTATTAGATTTCATTCTCATTCAATTAAATTGAATTTAAATGGAAATCATGCTTCAGACTAGAGCAACAAAGCAATGGGCACAAATTAGTGGTAGTGCTGTAGCTCAGGGAGGAACCAAAGGGAGTGATTCTCTAACACATCACAGTCTAAAAGATTGTGCAACTTGTGAAATGTATGCAGCTTTCTGGAACAGAACATGATCTAACCAAGGGGAATGTCTTTGTGTGTGTTAGGTGCAGAGAGCGTGAAGAAATTAGGTGCGAACTCAGCGTTCTGATGGGCATCTATGAGAGCTTGAGGAGTAGGGTATATGCCTTTGAAGGAATTAAAATGGGGGTCCCATTAAGCTCTGAGCTGCTAACTCAACACTAGAGCTCACTTTTGTGCAACATGCTACACAGCAGCAATCTTCAGAGCAGAATTCTCTGGTCCCACAGGAGCTAGTTATTGTCGTGACTCAAATGTCAGGGAAACGGGAAATATATTGTGCAAAAAGGATAGGTGGAATAAGGCTAGGGTATGTCTGCCAGGGGCAAAGGTTGATGACGTTGTAGAGCAGATATCTTTTAAGGGCACAAAAGGTGATATTGTTGTAGACGTTGGCACAAAAGGCACCTGGGGTAGATGGGATCTCTGCAGACTTACTTAATAAGTACAGGTCAATGTTGAAAAAAAATCACGAGTTTGGGTTAAAATTGAAAGTGTTGGTTTAAAATTAAATTTGAAAATAGAAAGTCTGCAATTCTGATCAGACACGATAAGAGGGAGTATATGATGAGAGCCTTTTCAATCAATTCAGACCTGGAGAGATTGTGCAAGGCTCATGGGGTAGAATTTTTCTCAGTGTGGTCTGTGCTTGTTAACAGGAAACACTGCTTCTATAGGGATGGGATACACTTAAATAGAAAGGGTGCAAGAAAATTTGCTGATGCTATCAATGCAATGTTAGGTGGGTCAGAAAACTGATAGCTTGTGGGGGGATTCACAGACTAATAGAGTAACAGTAGCCACAGGCACAGGTAGAAGTGATTCTTGCACTGCTTCTATTGGAATGAGCTGCAGCCTAGAAAAGTAGTTGCTGGAGATTTCAGGAACTACTGAGGGTCTTCATGAAAGAAGTAAATACATGGGCTATGTTAGGGTAACTAAGAGTTAGAGCAGGTTCATGTATACTTGCATGTATACCAATGCTTGGAGTATAGTAAATAAATTTGATGAATGCAAAGTACTGGTCAAGAAAACAAAGGCAGATATTGTTGGGATATCAGAGATGTGGTGTCACACAGATACAAGGAATGCAGAATTGGAATTTTGGGAGTACAATGTGTACAGAAAGGATAGACAGGATAAGAAGGGAGTAGAGGTTATGCTTATTTTTTTAAGAAACACATAAAACCTAAGGAAATGCATCCAGTTGACATTGGTGGACAGTGCATTGTTGAATCAGTTTGGTGGGAATTAATCACTGGGAATGCAAAAATGAGGGTAGGAGTTTTTTATAGGCCTAATGATTCTGATGAGTACGATGAACAACTCTACAGAGAAATAGAGTGGGGCAGTAAATCAGAATGTCTTATAATGGGGAATTTTAACTTCCCAGATATTGACTGAAACTTGTGGGTCGGTCAATTGTACACTAGCAAGACTTTTGTGGATTTGTTGGATGACTGTTTTTTGAAGCAGCTTGTTTGAGAGGCAACTAGAGGGAGTAATACTCTTGATCTGATTATCAGCAGTAATGTGACAGTGTGCTACTGCAACAGGATCTACAAAATTTGGAAAGATGGGCTGAGAAGTGGCAACTGAAGTTTAACATTGACAAATGCAAAGTACTGCATATGGGTAGAAGTAACCCCAGAGGAATGTACCAACTGTGTGGCACTTAGGGTGGTAGAAAATGAAAAAGACCTGGGAGTAATTGTGCAGTCAGATATGAACTTTTCTAAGCAATGCAGACAGGCTGCCAGTGCAAGTCATGGGGTTTTGTCAATGATATACAGGAATTTTGTTAGAAGGAAAAAGGAGGTGATGGTCCCACTGTATAAGGCAATGGTCAGGCCATGCCTTGAGTACTGCGTACAGGTCTGGAGGCCTCATTTTAGGAAGGATGTAGATTTTCTTGAGCGTGTACAGAGAGGGGCAACAAGATTGGTGAGGGGAATGAAGGGATCCTCTTACCAAGAGAGACTTAAGTTCTGCAAATTGCAGCGGCTGGAGACTAGGCACCTGCGAGGTGATCTGATTGAGGTGTATAAGGCCTTGAATGGGTTGAGCACGCTGAATTCTCATGGGATTCTTTCACTTTTTCAGATTACAAACCTAAGGGGGCATAAGTTCAAATTGAGGAAAGACAGCTGTAGAATAGATGTGTGGAAATTTGCCTTTCGCCAGCGGGTGGGTAATTGTTGAAACAAATCTCCATTTGTCATTGCGGTAGTTGATAGGTTGAATAAATTTAAGGAGGAACTGGACAAACATTTAGAGGGAATGGTTTGGTGAATTTTTTTTTTTTTTTTTGGCTAATGCTACATAAGCTCATACGCTTGGTTTCTTGCCTCACATGCCACGATTACTATTACTATTATTTAACTATTAAGAATCTGCAGATATAAGAACTGCTAGGTAGCAGTGATCACAGTGTACTGATGCAGGGTTTACTTAAAGATGTAACTACCATCAGGCTTAAAAGGAAAGGTGCTTTCTTTCTAAAGGTGACTGTGGTGGTCACAGACAGTTTTTAAATTCTGTTCAGTGGGACAAACTGATGATGTTACCAACAGCAAATTCTAAATGGGAAACATTCAAGAAAGTAATCTTGCAAGCTAATAGACTTTTTTTTTTTCCAACTAAGAAATACTGTTCAAGGTTTAGGCCTAAATGGATGTCAGATGAACTAATGAGACTCGTGGCAGAGAAGAAATGCATGGAATTATTCATACAGTTTATCAGATGACACAAAAGACTATGGTAGATATAAGCTAGTCTGTAATCAAGTCACAAAGGCAAGCTAAGGCAGACTACAAGGAATCTTTGGCAAGGGATGACAGGAAAACAGCAAAGACTTATTTATGTAAACTTTAGAAGCAAGGGGATGAATCAGATTCGCCCACTTGATATTGATGGTTCGAGTGTTGATGATATCTGCTCAGATAGCTGACAAACTGAGTGAGTATTTTGCATCTACATTCACACATGAGGCATTATGTAGGGAAGTGGAGGACAGAAGCTTATTAAACTCTAACAGAGAACTAAATGATTTTGTAATAATGAAGACCAAAGTGGAGGAAAAATTGTTGAAGTTAAACATAAGAAAAGCAACTGGAGTGGATAGTATCTATTCTGTTATATTAAATGAGTTGGCATGTGAAGTAAGCAACCCCTTAGTTATAATTATGAGAGCAATCTTGGACTCAGAAGAGGTCCCCACGGACTGGAGATGTGCAAGTGTATCCCCAATTGACAGAGGGAGATGAAAGAGTGTCATAAATAATTACAGACCTCTTAGTTTAACTTCTCTTTTGGAAAAATAATAGAGTCATTGGTTAAAAAAACATTGCAGGATAATCTAGACAAGACTGCAGTAATAATTCAGACACAGCATGGGTTTGTTAAGGCAAAGTCTTGTCTGTCCAATTTGATTGGATACTATGATGTGGTCACAAAGAAACTGGATGCTAAAAATAATTTCAGGTAAGCTTTTGATACTGTTGTACATGGAAGACTACTGTACAACTTGGAGTAGTGTGGCATTAAGGGCAAGTTGCTACATTTGATAAAAGTATGGTTGAGTGGGAGAGGGCATAGAGTGGTAATCATTGGACACTGCTCTTTGTGGGCTAATCTTATTAGTGGAGTGCCCCAGGGTTCAGTTTTGTGCCTATTGTTGTTTTGTATATTTATCAGTAATATTGATGAAGATATATCAGACTTAATGTCAAAATTTGCACATGATACAAAGGTTTTCAGGGTTGTTAATGACAGTAATAGCAGTACATTACTACAACAGGATCGTCTAGAAAAGTTGGAGAGATGGGCTGAGAAATAGCAACTAAAATTTAACATTTTCAAACGCAAAGTACTACATATGAGTAGCAGTAACTGTAGAGAAATATACCAACTGTGTGGTAATACACTCAGGATAGTGGAGAATGAAAACGTATTGGGGGGTAATTGTGCAGTCAGATATGAGGTTTTTGAGCAATGCAGACAGGCTGCCAGATCAGGTCATGGGGTTTTGTCAATGATATACAGGAATTTTGCTAGCAGGTATAAGTACCTGCTAGCAAAATTCCTTATATACTTATACAAAGGGAAAATCAACTCCTTAGAGTTGATTACCCCTTTGTATATGACAGTGGTCAGGCCACACCTTGAGTACTGCATACAGGTCTGTGGCCTCACTTTAGGAATTGTGTAGAGTTGCTAGAGCGAGTACAGAGAAGGGAATCAAGATTCTTGAGGGGAATCTTACCAAGAAAGGCTTAAGTTCTGCAACTTGCAGTGTCTGCAAAGTAGGCACCTGCAAGCGATCTGATTGAGGTATATAATGCCTTGAATTATTTGAGCAAACTCAATGCTAATGGGAATCTTCCTCTTGCTCAGATTACGAATCCAAGGGGGCATAACTCAGATTGAGAAAAATCTAGTTATATATAATAGTTGTGCTGAAGTTTGCCTTTAGCCAGTGTGTAGTTGATTGCTGGAACAGACTTCTGTCAGTCATTGTGTAAGTTGATAGCTGGAACAGACTTCTATCAGTCATTGTGTAAGTTGATAGCTTAAATAAATTTATGGAAGAATCGTACAAACTTTTGGAGCGAATGGATGGGTGAAATGGGAAGCATTGTTTTTTTTTGGCTGAGGCTGTATAAGCTTGTTTTCTTGCATCATATGCTTCTACTAATGTTAATATTGAAGATTCCCTCATGCGGTACAGCCATGGCAGTGACAGACTTGTGAGTAAACATGTTGGCCTGATGGAAGGAGATTTCTTTTCTAATCTTCCTTTGCATTTATCTTTGACATTTTTATATAAATGCCTTATAAAGTCTACACAATATGTCTATGTGACTGCTGGCCTTTCTGTAGGTAATGCACTAGTAACATTCCACCAGCGTCCCAAAAGATGACCATATTAACTTTCCAGCAGAAGTAATTTCCATGGCTTTCTTTGGAGGGAAAAAAAGAGCTGTGTTTTTAATGTTTGAGCTATTCCCTTGTCTCTGTTTAGAAGTGATGGACCCATTTCTCATCCATGGTCACAAAACTTTTAAGGAAATTTGCTGGGTCTTCTGTCGACAACTTTGGGACTCATTGTACTGACACCTTTTTAATCATACAGACCTCTGTTATTATATGGTACTCATCTTCACATAATATACTCAAGATGCTAACTATGTATTGAACTGTCACTCGTCAATCCTTCATCGGCAGATCATGCTCTGTAACAACTTCATGAGTGGTGGATGTCATAGGTCTTCGACACTGTAGTCATCATCCAAGATCTCCCTCCTTGTTTATATTCTGCTGCTCACTTCTTCACCTTGGAATAGGAAAAGGCATTCTCCCCCAATATTATTACCATATCCTTATGAAATGCCTTTGGCATTATATTCTTTATTCCTAAATATTGGATTTACTGATTATCCAAATATATGATATCATATATTTGGATTTCAGTAAAGCTTTTGACACTTTTGCGCATGGAAGACTATTGTACAAATTGGAGCAGAATGGTATTAAGGGTAAGTTGCTACAATGGATAAAAGGATGGTTGAGTGGGAGAAGACAGAGGGTGGTAATTAATGGGTGCTGCTCTTCGTGGACTAATGTTATTAGTGGAGTCCCACAGGGTTTGGTGTTGGGTCCTCTGTTGTTTTATATTTTTATCAGTGATATTGATGAAGGTATATCAGGCTTAGTGTCGAAGTTTGCAGATGATACAGAGGTTGGCAGTGTGCTACTGCAACAGGATCTAGATAATTTGGGTAGATGGGCTAAGAAGTGGCATCTGAAGTTTAACCTTGACAAATACAAAGTACTGCATATGGGTAGAAGTAACCCCAGAGAAACGTACCAATTGTGTTATACTACACTTAAGGTGGTAGAAAATGAAAAAGACCTGGGAGTAATTGTGCAGTCAGATATGAAGATTTCTGAGCAATGCAGACAGGCTGCCAGGGCAGGTCATGGGGTTTTGTCAATGATATATAGGAATTTTGCTAGCAGGGAAAAGGAGGTGATTATCCCTCTGTATAAGGCAATGGTCAGGCCACGCCTTGAGTACTGCGTACAGGTCTAGAGGCCTCATTTTAGTAAGGATGCAGATTTGCTTGAGCATGTACAGAGAAGGGCAACAAGATTGGTGAGGGGAATGAAGGGATCCTCTTACCAAGAGAGGCTTAAGTTTTGCAAATTTCAGTGGCTAGAGACTAGGCACCTGCGAGGTGATCTGATTGAGGTGTATAAGGCCTTGAATGGGTTGAGCAAGCTGAATTATGATGAGATCCTTCCACTTGTTCAGATAACGAACCTAAGGGGGCATAAATTGAAATTAAGAAAAGACAGATGTAGAATAGATGTGCGGAAATTTGCCTTTAGCCAGCGGGTGGTTAATTGCTGGAACAAACTTCCATCTGTCGTGGAAAATAAATTTAAGGAAGAACTGAACAGGCATTTGGAGGGAATGGTGTGATTGATTTTTTTTTTTTTTTTTTGGCTGATGCGGCATAAGCTTGTACACTTGCTTTCTTGCATCACATGCCACTACTACTACTGCTCGGTAACTGATTTTGTCTATCTTTCTTCATTTGCACCACCTCATTGGCGTCAGAACCCATAATTAAAAGAAGATATTATTGAAACTGCATGAAACTTGATGAGTTACTATTTGAACTGTTATACATTTAGTACAGAAATTTTTAGCACTATAGCACTACCTTTCAAACTAATGAACTTTTCAAATGCTTCTCATAGATTATTCTTACATTTTCAATTTTTCACTTATTCTATTTTTTGAAACACTATGAATGTTTTGATAGTTTATAAAGAAAAGAATAAGAAATTTAATTTAGTTGAAAGTTAATTTATAATTCTCTCTCTCTCTCTCTCTATCTCTCTCTCTCTCTCTCTCTCTCTCTCTCTCTCTCTCTATCTCTCTCTCTCTCTCTCTCTCTCTCTCTGTATGTTTTTTCCCCTCCCTCATTTCAGAATAATGCCCAGAAAGAGGACCAAGAAGAAAGAATATCCACATTAGAAAAAAGATATTTGAATGCTCAGAGGGAGTCAACATCTTTGCATGACTTAAATGAAAAATTAGAACAAGAATTATCTAATAAGGAAGCACAACTAAAGTTGGTATGTAATAGGCTTCATGTTTTAAAGAGAACTTGATATCTGCTTTTAATTGGACTGTGGTTCCATGATCAGTAATATAATTCATCCACTAATGGAATATTGCATTTTAATTATTTGAAATACTTTTGTTGTTATAGTGTTAGTGAATTTATTTATTTATTTTTTTTTTATTTGAAACTTTTGTATTGCACTTAATTTACTTTTCTTTCTAAAAGCAATATAGAAGCAGCACAGTATAACCAAAATAACCAGTTCACCAACAAATCTGCAAACAAATCAAACCTTGAATCTGAAAATACTGTATTTTAGCTGTTTAAATACTCATTAGTTATTATAGGTAATGATTTTTTTTTTTTTTTTTTTTGTTTAGCTGTTTGTTTGAAAGGTTTTGCTTTGCAATTGATTTCTTTTCCTTTCTTTAAACAACATATGAAATAATTATACCATAGGAAGTGGTGCACTATGACCAAGTAATCTGTATGCTGTGGAAATCCCAAGGGACTGTCACTTTGTTTACTACTAATTACCCTGCTCTATAAATTTGCAACTACTGTATAGAGAAGACATGGTATAAGAAATTTTGGGTTCAGTTAGATCCTTAAAATGTTGTTTCCACTGAGATTCTCCTTGTTTTTTTAGTCTGCACGACACACAAATCAGACCATAAAAACACACTTGCATAGATATAATAAATGAATAACAAGAAATACAAGATTCTATGTAGGGTGGCCTGGTATATGAGGAGTTTAGCTTCACTATAGTATTCTGTGTCTAAAGAATTGAATGTCTAGCTGATCATCAGTGTAATATATAGTGTTTAATGTGTTGCAGTTGGATATGTTTTAACTGGCTTAAAAACACCACACATACACACAACATACTTGTCAACCCAAAACACCTTTAAATGCAGGATATATATATATAAAATACACTGTCCTACCATTAATATTCAGACACCCCTCCATGGATGGGGAAACAGGTCTTATGAATGCAACACGTCACAGAATCTGCTATAAATATGCACATTGGTCTTCGAACAGACAATTGCAAAAGTGGGAATGCACGATGACATGTTCAACAGAATTAACAGACTTCCAACATGGAATGATAATAGGATGCCACATAAGCAAGTGTTCTGTACAAAACATCATAGTCACACTGGGGATCCCTAGTTCAATGGTTAGTGATGTTATATGCAAACGGAAGAGGAATGGGAGTGAATCTGCCAAAAAATGGCCTGGTAAACCTGGAAAATTAACAGAAAGACAGAAAGGGACAAGAGAATTCTGTAAAGAACTGTGCATGCAGATCGCAATTTGCCATTGTTTCAAGTCACACAACCCTCTGTGAGAGTATTGGGACTAATGTCAGCACTAGTACAATACAAAGGGCACTCTGTGATATGAGTTACAATGGTCGTGCAGCTGTTTACAAGCCATTGATCATCTCAACAAATTCTACACACTGATTAACATAGTGTAAGGAGTGCAAATCCTGGATTGTAGAGCAGTGGAAAACAGTCCTATGGTCAAACGAGTTGAGGTTTGCACTCTACCAGTCTGATGGCCGTTCATGGGAGTGGTGAATTTCAGGGGAACAGTTCCTTCCTGATTGTATCCTCCCAACAATGAAGTTTGGTGTCTTGATACAGGGCTCCTTTCATGGGTTCTCTTGGGCCTATTCGTCGTTATCAACAAAATCGTGAATGCTGTGCAATACCAGCCTGGACAATTATGCACTCCCAACATTATGGCAATACTTCGGGAAAGGCGAAGTATTGCCATAATGTTGGCAATAAATGTTTCCATAAAATTGCCTTACCTGTATCAGCAAGACAATGCACCATGCTATACTGCTTGGGTTGTAACAGATTGGTTTGAGGACGTGGGTGTAGAGAAGTTGGATTGGCCAACCCAGGCGATCCAATACATTGGGATGTATTGAATTGTCTGGTGCATGCACGTTAAGATCACCCAAAGAACAAGGCTGAACTGGTAGCTGCGTTTAAAGGCCAAGTGGAGGAACATATCAGCTGACATTTATAAAAAGCTGGTTGAGAGTATGCTGTAAAGATTGAAGGGCGTCATAAAAACAAAAGGTTTCAGCACAAAATATTAAATGACACAATGAAAGCTCTTTTTTTTGTCTAAAGGCAGGTGTCCAGTTATTATGACAGTGTATATTTTTATACACTGTCATAAAAATATACACTAATGGTAGGGCAGTGTATATTTTTATTTGTTGGCGTGTATGCAGCTTCTATCAAATTATGGCGAATCCACTTAAATCTGCGTGCACCCTGAAAGTCTTTCAGGGGGTACGCAGGTCTTGATATGTAAACATATGTAAAATACAATATTTCTTATAATAAACAAAAAAACTTTCATCCCTTACGAATGTCCCTATATGTATTTAACAATATGCAATTTATTTAAATTATTTTATTTACATTTTTACAACAAATAATTGTTGAGAACTTTAAAATTTAATGTTTTTATTTCACCCTATCCTCTCCATCATAGCCCGGTGCATGATTTTCCAAGAAACAATAACTCTGTTTATCAGAGCAGCAGGTAACTAATTTACTTTTGTCAGTTCCAACAATAGCACTGTCCTCCTTAACCTCACACTTGACAACACAAAAAAACAGTAGGCTGCCATACCCCTGTTTCAGTTATTCGTTTGCAGTTGTTTAACTTGTTTTGAGCTGCATAACGGGGTTAACGATTTTGACGAAAATAAAAAGTAAGTAATAAAATGTTCTTAGTTTGAATTTTTATTATCTTATTTGTATTTTTCTTTGGCATTAATATGTAATATTGAAAATGCTATGTCTTTAACATTAGCATTAACATTAGTAGAGGCATATGATGCAAGAAAGCAAGCTTATTCAGCATCAGCCAAAAAAAAAAAAAAAAAAAAAAAAAGCACAACCACTACTCCCATTTCACCCCTCCGTTCGTTCAAAATACCTGTCAAGCTGAGCCTTAAATTTGTTTAGGCTATCAACTTCAACAACGAGTGATGGAAGTCTATTCCACAAACCAACTGCCCGCTGGTTAAAGGCAAATTTCCACACATCTATCCGACATCCGTCCTTCCTCAATTTGAATTTATGCCCTCTCAGGTGATTATTCTGAGCAAGAGGAAGAATCCCCTCTGAAGAATCCCATTGAGCATGCTCAAGCCATTCAAAGCCTCATATACCTCTATCAGATCACCTCACCGATGCCTAGTTTCCAGACTCTGTAATTTGCAAAACTTAAGCCTTTCTTCGTAAGAGCAACCCTTTGTTCCATTCACTAATCTTGTTGCCCTTCTCTATACTCGTTCTAGCAGCTCTACATCCTTCTTGAAATGAGGTCTCCAGACCTGTATACAGTACTCAAGGTGTGGCCTGACCAATGCCTTATACAAGGGAATAATCACATCCCTATCCCTGCTAGAAAAATTCCTGTATATCATTGACAAGACACCATGAGCTACTCTTGCAGCTCATCTGCACTGCTCAGAGAACTTCATATCTGCCTGCACAATTACCCCTAGGTCCTTTTCATTCTCTACCACTGTCAGCGTAGTACCACAGAGTTGATACATTGATCTGGGGTTACTGTTTCCCATGTGTAGTACTTTACATTTGTCAATGTTAAACTTCATTTGCCACCTCTCAGCCCATCTGCTCAATCTTTCCAGATCCTGTTGCAGCAGCATAGCATTAGTAGTGTCCTTAACAACCCTGCCAACCTTTGTATCGTCTGCAAACTTGGACATTAAGCTTGATATACCATCATCTATATCATTTATAAATACAGAAAACAACAATGGACCCAACACTGAACCCTGGGGAACTCCATTAATAACATTAGTCCACGATGAGCAGTGTCCATTGATTACCACTCTCTGTCTTCTGCCACTCAACCATCCCTTTATCCATAGCAGCAATTTGCCTCCAATGCCACACTGCTCCAATTTGTGCAGCAGTCTTTCATGCACAAAAGTATCAAAAGCCTTTCTAAGATCCAAATATATAATATCAAAGTTATTCCCTGCATCCAGTTCTTTTGTGACTACATCCTAGTATCCAATCAAATTGTTCAGACTAGACCTGCCCTTAACAAAACCATGCTGTGTCTGAGCTATAACTGAATTCTTGTCCAGATGATCCTGCAGTGCTTCTTTAACCAGTGCCTCCATTAATTTTCCTGGAACCGAAGTTAAACTAACAGGTCTATAATTACTTGTGTCAGCCTTTGATCCTCCTTTGTGAATTGGGGTTACATTTGCACATCTCCAGTCTATGGGTACATCCCCTGAGTCCAAAGAAGCTCTCATAATTATGGCTAGGGGTTTGCTTACTTCCTTTGCTGCCTCCTTTAATATAACTGGATAGATCCCATCCACCCCAGGTGCCTTTTTTATGTTTATCCTCAACAATTTCTCCTCCACTTTCCTCTCAGTTATTAGAAAATCATCTAGCTCACTGCCAATATTTACTTCACCTACGACATTCCCTTTCCTGAATAACTCTTCGTGTGAACGTAGATGCAAAATACTCGTTTAGATTGTTAGCCACCTGAGCAGGATCCTCAACTGTTGAACGATCAACATCCAGTGGACCAATCTGATTCATCCCTCTCCTTCTTGAGTTTAAATAGGTAAAGAACTCTTTTCTGTTTTCCTTTGCATCCTTTGCCAAGGATTTCTCATAATCTGCCTTTGCCTGCCTAATCTCCTTTGTGACTTGGTTACAGACCACCTTATATCTATCATAGGCTTCCATTTCACCCATTAATTTGTATGTATCCCATGCATTTTTCTTCTCTGCCATATGTCTCATTAGTTCATCTGACAACCATTCAGGCCTGAACCTTGAACAATATTTCTTGGTTGGTATGTGAAGCCTGGTAGCTTCCAAGATTAGTTCCTTGAATGCTTCCCATTTTGAGTTTGCTGTTGGTAACATCATCAGTTGGTCCCACTGTATAGAATTTAAATACTGTCTCAGTCCATCGTAGTTGCCTTTACGAAAGCAAAAACCCTTCCCTTTACCTCTGATGGTACTTACCTCCTTGAGTAAATCCCAGTTCAGCACACTGTGATCACTGCCACCTAGTGGTTCCTTTATCTGCAGATTCTTAATGCATGAAGAATCACTACTGATAATCAGATCAAGAGTATTACTCCCTCTAGTTGCCTCCCGAACATGCTGGTGTAGAAAACAATCATCCAATAAATCCACAAAAGCCTTGCTAGTGTGTGAGTGACCAACCCACAAATTCCAGTCAATATCTGGGAAATTAAAATCCCCCATTATAAGACTCTGATTTACTGGCCCATTCTATTTCCCTGTACAGTATCTTATTATACTCATCAGAGTCATTAGGCCTATAGCACACTCCTACTCTCAATTTTGATTTACCCATGCTTATGTCACACAAAACTGACTCGACACTGCCCTGTCCATCGATGTCGACTGGCTTCACTTCCTTGGATTTTATGTGTTTTTTAACTAATAGCATAACCCCTCCTCCCTTCCTATCCTGTCTGTCCTTTCTGTAGACGTTGTACTCCCCAAATTCCAGTTCTGCATTCCTTATATCTGTGTGACACCATGTCTCTGATATCCCAACAATATATGCCTTTGATGTTTTGAGCAAAACCTCAAATTCATCAAATTTATTTACTAAACTCCTAGCATTGGTGTACACGCAAGTATACATGCACCTGTTTCTATTCTTAGCTACTCTAACACAACCCATGTGTTTACTTGTACCGCAATGACTTCCAGCAGTCTCTGAAATATCCTGCATATTGTTTTTCAGGCTTCTGCTCATTCCAATAGAAGCAGTGCAAGAATCTCTTTCACCTCTGCCAGTGGCTACTATTAATCTATTTGTCTTTGTATCCCCCCAAGCTAGCAGTTTTCCGACCCACCTAACACTGCCTCGATAGCATCAGCAAATATTCTTGCACCCTTTCTATTTAAGTGTATCCGATCCCTGTAGAAGCAATCTCTCCTGTTAACAAGTACAGTCCAGGCTGAAAAAAGTCTTGCAATTTTAAAATAAATTTTCTTTTTTCAGTTTTATGTACATCTACTCCAGTTAGCAGCTAACTGGAATAGACATACATAAAACTGTACTATTAGCAAAGCTAACCGTTAGCTGGTTTTGATAAAATTATAAGTCATTTTTATTTCTCATTACTTCCAGAGCTGACCCTCCAGTGTCAGCGAAAAGAAAATATAACGATTCATGTGTATGCTTTGTTTTTACTTTTACTACTGAGCGTGATGGGACACAAAACTACAATGTTTCTTGTGCAGTAAAACTACTGAGCGTGATGGGACACAAAACTACAATGTTTCTTGTGCAGTAAAAGTTTGGGGAACGGATCTATGAAACCTTCCAAATTAAAAGAACATCTAAATTCAGTACATCCCAAATACTTATCAGACAGTCCAGAGCAATTTTGCATCAAGAAAGCTAGGTTTGAAAAATTGGGTACATTACAAAAATTTGGATTCACTTCTTCACAGAAACCACGTCTTGAAGCATCTTATAAAGCTGCATATCGCATTTGTAAACAAAAAAAAACCACACACAATCGGCAAAACCTTAGTAAAACCCTGTGCTTTGGAAATGGTTGAACTCGTATGTGGTTTAAATGAAAGAAAGAAACCTGAAGCATTATCTCTTTCGAATGATGTTATATCGTCCAGGATGAAAGACATGTCTGATAACATTTTAAACCAAATAATGGAGGAATTAAGAGGGACAGAATACCCTTTCAGTATTCAACTTGATGAAACTACAGACATTTCTCAATGTAGTCAGCTTCTAGCTTTCGATCATTACCGACATATGAACATCATCAAAAAAGAACTTTTATTTTGTGAACCTCTCCAAGAAACTACGAAAGGCATTGACGTATTTAATATGTTGAAAATTTTTTTTGGAAAATAACATTTTGATTTGAAATTAAAACTTGGCAGTATTTGTACGTATGAAGCACCAACAATGCTCGGAAATACTTCTGGATTTGCTGGCTTAGTAAAAAATAAATTCCACAAACTGTCGTAACTCACTGTATGTTACATCAATATGCTTTAGACTTTGGCACCTAAACTCAATCAAGTCTTAAAAACTGCAGTAAAAGTCGTCAACTTTATCAGATCCTATGCTTTAAATCACCGAATTTTCAAAAAATTATGTCAAGAAATGGGAGCACTACATGAAATTCTTCTTTATCATACTGAAATGCACTGGCTTTCCAAAGGGCAAGTATTAAAATATTTACTCGAACTTCATGCAGAAGTTTTATACTTTTTAAAACAAAAAAGTTTTCTTGCCCAGCAATTTGAAAAACAAGAATTTTGAAATTAGTTTGACTTATTTAGATATTTTTGGCCACGTGAATGAAATTAATCTTTCAATTCAAGGAATTGCGATTACTATCATTGCTGCTTCTGAAATATTAAAAGCATTTTTATCAAAGTTTCCACTTTGGAAAAGAGGACTGGAGTCATCCAACTATGCAAATTTTCCAAATTTAGAATTGGCTTTAAAAAAAGGATCAAACAGTGACATGATCTTGCCCGTTTCTGTGCAGACAGATGTTATTGTACATATGGACAACTTCAAAGTTCTTTTGATAATTATTTTTGTTCTGATGAATTAACAATGGCAACACAGATCCGTAATCCTTTTATTATTAATATTGATGATATTGAGGATGAGGAATCAATTAAAGATGACCTTATTGATTTAAGATAAAAAGAATTGCTAAAACAAAATTTAATTCTACATGTTTAGAAGAATTTTGGTCTTCCTTAAAAGAAGCCTATTCTGCAGTAGTAAGAAGAGCCATGAATCTTTTAATTCCATTTGTGACAACTTATATATGCAAAGCAGGATATTCAACACTCGTTTCATTAAAAATGAAGAAATGAAATAGGCTTCTTGTTGAACATGATATGTGTGTTTGTTTATCGAAGATGGTTCTCCAGTTCACCTTTTTAGCAATGAACAAACAGTAACAATGCTCACATTAAACTTCCGGTTTTATTTTTTTATATTTTATTTTTTATTTATTTTATTTGTATACATTATTTATGCTTAGTAGTAGTATTAAGTAGGTAGAAAAAGGTTAAGTAGAAAAAGGTATAGTGGCATCAGCAGAACTGTTTGACTTACTATTTTTGAAACTTCACTTTCTACAGTCTAACTTTCCTAACAGTGAGGTAATTTTTCTTGTTGATTTTAATGTTCACAACTCCAGGTGGCTTTCATTTTCTAGTCACACTGACCCAGCTGGTCGAGATGCTGAGGCTTTTACAGTTACTAATGACCTCACACAGTTTGTTCATTTAAGTACCAGAATACCAGACAATCCTAACCTTGCAGCCAATATGGTTGATCTTTTTTTCTCACAAACCCTTGTAAGTACACAGTCGAGGTGAGTGGTCTTCAAGGCCCTTTAGATCACAACTTGGTGGTAGTCTCTTCACCAATAGAGCCATTCTCTTGTGACTATATGCAACCTCATATTGTTTGGACTTACAAGAATGCAAAATAGGATGATCTGCTCTATTTCTGTTCTTCTCTTTGTTCAGATTACTGTTTCAAATCTTCTGATGTCAACATTTGCTCAGATTGTGTTAGTGAAATTATTATTGTACAGATCCAATAAATGTACCAATAAATATGTTATGACTGTTCAAGAGACAGCGAGATTTAGGAAGGTAATTAATACTTAGTGTCCGTAGATTTACCGTTTGTAACTTGCCGCCATTGTTATACGATGCAACGTTATATGCCGTACTAAATAGCTTTAGCTTAGTATAGTATATAATATTATCAATTAATCTGTAAAATTTATTAATCATGTTAAACTTCATTGTCAATTAAATTATACTTTTTAACTAAATACATATAACAACTTAGATTTTACAAATGTAACATTATTAATAACGACATAACTTGATATGGAAGTTATATAATGGAACTCGGAGATAATACTCACTGAAAATAAAATATATAGATATATAGTGTTATAACTGCATTGGGATATAAGTTTAGGTTAAAATTCTGTACAGAAATTGAAATTTTATTGAAATTGAATCGAAATCATGACTCAGACCAGAGCAGAAAAGCAAAAGGCTAATGGGAATGCTGTGGCTCAGGGGAGAACTGAGGAGGGCAGTTGCCCTCTGAATCACACAGCCTTTTAAAATGCACTGCTTGCTTGATGTTTGTGGAGAAATCAGGTATGGGACATGATATTGCCAAGGGGAATGTCTTTGTGTGTGCGTGTTGTAAGGAGTGTGAGGAAATCAGGCGACAACATAGCGTTATGGGCCTATATGAGAACTTGAAGGACAGGGTGGATGCCTTCGCAGGATCTAAATTGAGGGGCCCATCAAGCTCTCAGCTGCCCACATCAACGGCAGAGCTTGCACTTGATCATCATGTAACACAGTGGCAACCCCCAAGGCAGAATGCACTAGTCCCACAGGAACTAGTAGTTGTTAGTGACTCTATTGTCAGGGAAACAGGGAACACGGTATGTAAAAAGGATAGGTGGAACAGTACCAGGGTATGTCTGCCAGTGGCAAAGATTGATGACATTGTAGAGTGTATATCATCTTTTAAGGGCACAAAAGGTGATATTGTTATACACGTTGGCAGTAATGATATTAAGAGTAGGAGACCAGTGGAATTACTTAACAAGTACAGGTCACTGTTGAAAAATAGCTGTGAATTTGGGTTGAATTTGAAGTGTCTGCAATTCTTCCCAGACATGATAGTAGGGAGTATATGATGAGAGCCTTGTCGATCAATTTGGCCTTGGAAAGATTGTGCAAGGCTCAAGGGGTAGAATTTTTTTCAGCCTGGCCTGTGTACTTGTTAATAGGAGAGACTGCTTCTACAGGGATGGTATACACTTAAATAGAAAGGGTGCAAGAATATTTGCTGATGCTATCGAGGCAGCGTTAGGTGGGTCGGAAAAGTCATTGCGGTACAAGTAAACACATGGGTTGTGTTAGGGTAGCTAAGAATAGGAACAGGTGCATGTATTTGGTAGGAATTTGGTATCCTGGATATAACCTCCATGCACAAGCACATGGTGGGTGACCACCCAGGTGTGAACCAACGTAAGCAGGGGTCGAGGTGTGGTGCCCACACCACATGGAGGAACGCTGCCCCTCTATGTTACCAGGCAGTACTAGGTGGTAGATGACTCTCATCAACCGGTGCAATACCACCACTTTGCTTATTGGAGGCTTGAAGTGGTGGAACCCATGTTTAGTCTCTAGAGCTAAGTTCCAGTCAACCCTTCCCTCTCTTCCATCATGCAATGATTGATGACTTTTGAGGTTATGATGAACATTGTGGTGAGATCCAATATTCCTTACATTTCGAGGGTACAGCTCTAAAACGGTGTTCTCATGCCGGCCGCTAGTTAGTACACCGGAACGAACCTATTGGTAGCTCTTTAGGAGGCCTCCGGATCAGCTAGTGTATACTAGTGTATACCAATCTACTCTGCCAGATAGTGACTGGAGGGAGTCGAGTAGTGTTTATACGGGGAGCATTGTCGAGGCCATGTTATGTCAAGGATCTGGGTATATTCTTACCATGTGTATGCCATATGCCATATCCAAAAATTTCATTACTTCATACAGCATGTCCCACCCACTTTTCTTACCATTGAATACACCATGAATTGTCAAACTAATAGAGCAAGCTTATCTGCGAAAAGATCTAAACCTCCCAAGCACTTCCTAATTCATTTCACAAATATACATGGTCTCAATTCTAATCTCAACGATGTCCATTTCCACTTGCAGTCTGCCAAACCCCATGTACTTTTTCTGACAGAATCTCAGTTATCGGTTGATTCAACTACTGCTCATCTCAGATGCCCAAATTGTACGCTGTATGATTCCTTTCACCTCAAAGGTGTTACTTGTGCATATGTCCGTTCAAGCACAAGCGTTTTGGCACAAGCACATTACAAATATTGCTTCTTCTGCATCTAAAAAACTTGGTTTTCTCTTTTGCTCTCGGTGTTACTTTTCTTCCTAACAGCTGCTCACTCTGTATAAATCGCAAATCCGCCCTGCAATGGAATATTGTTCCCACATCTAGGGTGGTTCCCCCAAAACCTGCAACACAGGATCTAGAAAAGTTGAGCAGATGGGCTGAGTGGTGGTTAATGAAATTTAACATTGACAAATGTAAAGTACTACCTATGGGAAGCAGTAACCCCAGAGTAATGTATCAACTCTGTAGTACTACACTGACAGTGGTAGAGAATGAAAAGGACTTGGGGGTAATTGTGTAGGCAGATATGAAGTTTTATGAGCAGTGCAGCCGGTCTGCAAGAGTAGCTCATGGTGTCTTGTCAGTGATATACAGGAATTTTTCTTGCAAGGATAAGGAGTTCATTATCCCCTTGTATAAGGCAATGGTCAGGCTACTCCTTGAGTACTGTATACAGATCTGGAGGCCTAATTCTAAGGATGTAGAGCTGTTGGAACGAATACAGAGAAGGGCAACAAGATTAGTAAATGGAACGAAGAGTTGCTCTTACGAAGGAAGGCTTAATTTTTGCAGATTACAGTGTAACCTGCAAAACGTAAGCATGTGCAAGTGCTAATCTGGAGACTAGCACCTGTGCAGTGATCTGATTGAGGTATATAAAGCCATGAATGGTTTGAGCATGCTCAATGCTGATGGAATTTTTCCTTTTGCTCAGAATAGTCACTTGAGAGACTATTCTGATACGAAGGTTGGCAGGGTTGTCAAGGACACTACTGACACTATGCTGCTGCAACAGGATCTGGAAAGTTTGAGCAGATGGGCTGAGAGGTGGCAAATGAAGTTTAACATTGACAAATGCAAAGTACTACATATGGGAAACAGCAACCCCAAAGCAACGTATCAACTCTGTGGTACTACACTGACAGTGGTAGAGAATGAAAGGGACCTGGGGGTGGTTGTGCAGGCAGATATGAAGTTCTCTGAGCAGTACAGACGGGCTGCAAGAGTAGCTCATGGTGTATTGTCAATGATATATAGGAATTTTTCTAGCAGGGATAAGGAGGTGATTATTCCCTTGTATAAGGCAATGGTCAGGCCACACCTAGAGTACAGTATACAGGCCTGGAGGCCTCATTTCAAGAAGGATGTAGAGCTGCTGGAATGAGTACAGAGAAGGGCAACAAGATTAGTGAATGGAACAATGGGGTGCTCTTACGAAGAAAGGCTTACGTTTTGCAAATTACAGTGTCTGGAGACTAGGCACCAGTGAGGCGATTTGATAGAGGTGTATAATGCCTTGAATGGTTTGAGCATGCTCAATGCTGATGGGATTCTTCCTCTTGCTCAGAATAATCACCTGAGAGGGCATAAATTCAAATTGAGGAAAGACAGATGTAGGATAGATGTGCGGAAATTTGCCTTTAGCCAGCGGGTAGTTTGTTGGTGGAACAGACTTCCATCCCTTTTTGTGGAAGTTGATAGCCTAAATAAATTTAAGGCTCAGCTGGACAGGTATTTCGAACGAACAGAGGGGTGAAGTGGAAAGGTTATTTTTTATTTTATTTTATTATTTTATTTTTTTTTTGGCTGATGCTGGATAAGCTTGCTTTCTTGCATCAAATGCCTGTACTAATGCTAATGCTAATGGTTTCTACTTTAGGTAATTCTTTGTCTACAAAATAAACTAAAATAGTATAGTTAATGATCTTCTAAGATTTTGTCTTTAGGTAATCCTTTGTCCACTTCATGAATTGTAATTCATGATTAGTACTGTTAAGATTTTTTTGAGTTTTCATTATGACACCAATACCAGTTAACTCAAAAAAATGAAGCTAACTTTGAAATTTTATCCACAGAAGCCATTTTAATAACATTGCCTCTATTTCTAGTAAGCTGGAAAGCTTTAAATCAAATACAAGATCTATAATTCTTAGTACTGTGCATGGGCTTTAGCCCATACATGGTACTTTCATCTTCTCAACCTGAACGTCGAGATGATGAAAGAAAATACTTGTTGACATTAGACTTGAATTTCTGTACATTGTAATTTTCAGGAAATACATACAAAGGAAAGTTGTTCAAGAAAACAGAGATTGAATGAATAAATCAGGAAGAAGAAAAGTTGGTTCTGTAAGTTTGAAGTTGGAAGTAAAAGGATGTTGACTGGTTGTGGCAAGTGTTCGGACTGCTTTTTAAGAGAGAGAGAGAGAGAGAGAGCTGGAATTATAGAAGCAAATTTAGAAGAACAGTGCCCATGTCTAGAAAAGGCATGTAGCAAAAACAGGATGTCTATGAGACAGAGAGTGGAGAGAGACTGTTAGAGATTCTTGGCTAATGATGTTAGTTGCAATTTCTGCATTCCATATTCTTTGTTATTGATTAACGCTTATCTTTTTTTATCGTTTTAGATTTTACAAAAAAAAAAAAAAAAATCAGATTACAAAGTTTGTTGAATAACAGATTACAAAGTGTTATCTTTAGTTAGTACTGTATGTATATTAATTAAGCTATGTACATAAGCTTAAATTAATTTTATTTTGCTAACCTGTGGATAATATTCTTCTGATTTTTACATATCGTTTAATTTTATTAATTGGAAGGTAAAATATAAATTTATGCTTGATATCTTCATTTTTATGGCCTGTGGATAATATTCTTCCAATTCGCTTATTACAATTGCTGTTTAATAGGATCAGAATTCAATTTTAAAATGCAATCACAATAACTGGCACCAGTATAAAAAAAATAAATTCTGATTGTTCAGATTATTGATGTTTCAAATTATTACAAATCTTTTATTATTATATGATAAATATAATAACATTATTATTATTATTATATTTATTATTATGATATATTATAATAATAAATTATTATAGTATATCATAAAGCCTGTAATTGAAACATAGCAGTCTAGTCTATGCAGGTATCATAGGGAGGAAGGTGTTGTTGTTTGATTTGTTGAGAGTGTTGGTGTGACATAAGCACTGGGAAAGCATAAATGAGAGTAGGAGTGTGTTATAGGCTTAATGAATCTGATGTTGTACCTCTGTTTGTTGTACTCATCTGTACTGAGAAATAGAATTTCTATCTCTCTTTCAAATGTC
Organism: Mastigoproctus giganteus; assembly: GCF_048544385.1. Classification (NCBI taxonomy): domain Eukaryota; kingdom Metazoa; phylum Arthropoda; class Arachnida; order Uropygi; family Thelyphonidae; genus Mastigoproctus; species Mastigoproctus giganteus. The sequence goes on along the minus strand of NC_143586.1, from coordinate 95,307,349 downwards.
TTGACTGGATTTTCAAAAGTCTTGCTTACACAATAGCAAGATTTTAGTGGATATATATTGTATGACTGTTGTCTGCAGCAGCATGTTCTTGAGGCAATAGGGGGGTAATACTCTCAATGAGTGGGGGTAATACTCTCAATCTGATTATCAGCAATGATTATTCATGCATTAAGAATCTGCAGATAAAGGAACCACTAGGTGGCAGTCATCACAGTGTACTGATTTGGGATTTACTTAAAGATGTAACTACCATCAGAGGTAAAGGGAAGGGTTTTTGCTTTTGTAAAGGTGACTACAGTGGTCTCAGACAGTTTTTAAATTCTATATGGCGAGACCAACTGATGATATTACCATCAGCAAATTCTAAATGGGGGAAGCATTCAAGGAATTAATCTTGGAAGCTAAAATACTAACCAAGAAATACTGTTCAGGGTTAGGTTAGCCTAAATGGATGTCAGATGAAGTAATGAGGCTCGTGGCAGAGAAGAAAAATGCATTGGATGCATATAAATTAAGAGGCGATACAATCCTATGGTAGATATAAAATAGTCTGTATGTAATCAAGTCACATGAAGACAGATTGCGAGAAATCTTTGGCAAAGGATGCAAAGAAAAACAGCAAAGACTTGTTTACTTATGTAAAATCTAGAAGGAATGGGATGAATCAGATTGGTTCACTTGATGTCGATGGTTTAACTTTATTCCTGCTCAGGTAGCTGACAAACTGAATGAGTATTTTGCATCTGTATTCACACATGAGGAATTCTTTAGGGAAGTGGAGGCCAGAAGTTTATCCAACACTAATAGGGAGCTGAATGATTTTGTAATAACTCAGGCAAAGTGTAAGAGAAATTGTTGAAGTTAAACCTAAATGAATAATATGACATTAATCTGAAACATGCATTTAATTATTATGTTTGTTTTGTATTTATTGTGCCTAAGGTTTTAAATAACTAAAATTAAAAAATTTAAATTTTTATAAAAAAATTGGCAAATGTGTGATGCCACTCATCATCAAAATTCAAAATTCACTGACACTTATCGCAAATAAGAAAAATTTTATGTCCTTTGAAAATGGCTTTATAGCAATTATTACATACAGGAGAATGATTTTTGTCAGCTCTAGGTGAATGTAAATAGCAACTCTGTTGCTTTTATCAATAGAAAATAGCTCAATTTGCAATGTTAAAGGTGCTCCTTTGACTACAGTGTTGTTTCAAAGGTTCTTCTATTCTATGACAGATTGTAAAATTGGTGCTGCTAATTCCAGAGGCAGGTCTGAAAGAGAGGGGTGGGTGTCTTTCATTTTTACATGGAATGTGATACTGAGTATTAATTGTGGAAGTTTTGTTCTTGTAAGGCAGCATTGGAGTGTAACTCATTCAGACTTCTTCCAAGTTTGCTATTAAATTTTTGCCTTTTTTTTGCCATCGCCCTTTACGCCATGAATATACATAATTAAATTGTGACTTTTAGACTGACTACACCATTTAAATTTATTCTTTCTCCATAAACATATTTTGGAGCTACCTATGGCTGAGATTCTTCCTCAAAACTTGTATCAAAATCTATAGAATTGTGAGAACATTAGAGGCAACGAATAAATTTGAGAAAATATGGTAAAGAGATTTTAAGCTGGAGGAGATAAAAAAGAAAAAAAAAAAAAAAAAAAAAAAAAGAAAAAAGGAAAATCACAGTGACGATAAATATTGCAAGTGATTTTCAATATTTATCAAATCTGCAAATTTGCTATCAAATTTGATATCAAGTAAATATCAAAACATCAAATCTGCTATGAACTATAAAAGCTACTACGTAAGATGCCAAGTTTGAACTTTTTAAACCAGTTCGATATTTTTAATGCCAAAAATTTGCTAACTCATAAGTGGCTGGCAGATGCTTCCTGTGGATCAAGAGAATCCACTCATGCAAATTTTACATGTCAAAAATTCAAAGTTGTCCAAACTGCTAAGGTAATCCATTGCAAATGTGAGAGAGAGGGATGTGGGATATATAAATTTGAGCATAAAATCTCATATCAAGAAGCAAAGAAATAGTTGTTTATGTGACCTGCTAAATCATCAACATATACATCAGTAGTTTAAAAGCTACTTTCTATTGCAACTCTGACTGACTGACTGCTGTCACACATGTTGCCCATACACTGGTAACAATACCTCTTTATAAAAATCCTACACCACAACCAGTGGATTGAAACAGCAACTCTGAAGTAGGAAAAAGGCAGATAATTGGTGTTAATGTTGTCCTCGAAATTCATCCCAGAGATGATATTATCTCTGACATGCCATTTTTCCCTTGGAGGAGAGGGGTATTTGACAGGCACAAACAGATCTCCTTTTGCAGCAGACAAATTCAGTGAATATTTCATATATTTTGTGCTAATCTGGATAAACATTGACTTATTAATTGAATATAAGCTGGTTGCTCTTTGTTTTCAGGAAGCAGATCTAACCAATCCAATATCTCCATTAGTGAAATAGTACATGTTCTTGTTTATACTGGTATGATGAGTTTGAGGAGTTTGCAGTTAATTTCTTTGATAGCAAATACAATTAGTAATAATATATAGCAGTTAAGTGGGCTCAAACAATGGTCCACTCAAATGCATATGCATTACTGCACTCTCACACTTGACCGCCCAGTTATGTATTTCATCTATAGAAAAGATAGAAACTCCTCTATCCTCTAGTATACCACAAAGAGGAATGGCATTGCTAGCGAACTTTGCAACATTCTCTAGTTCTATGTTTTTGGAGATGATTTCTGCCTATGTTACTCTGTGGTTTCGAACAGTGTCTGTGCATCCCTTGTCCAATCATGATTACACGTCTACTGATCATGATGATTTAGTCAGCCAGTTATCTGTTTCATTTTGTGCCATGAGTGATTGGAATGGGAACTGCCCACAATGTGGTTCTCTATTTTTACAGAAGAGGGCAGTTATTAGAAAAAATTTCTTGACAAATCTAACTTGGTTTCGCTGAATGCTGGTGTTCATTCATATATATATGCATCTCGCATTTTGATCCCTTTCAACAATCTCAGTATGCATTCCAGTATTGTTTCTTTTCAGAGAATGGATAGTTACTGACATATTCATGGTAGTGATGACCACCTCTTGATAATCTGAATTCTGGAAATTCAACAAAACCAGTAGCCTTCTCTCATTATCTGTGGGAGAAGCAGAATCCTGCATATCTGAGTCATCTGCTAAAATCCAGCTCAACCTGAAAGTGTGCTTGAAAGTAATGAAAGAAAGGAATAAATACTGGAATCTGGTTCATAAATATCCATCCACTACTAGCCTCATACATTTTGTGAATGGAATGGCTAAAGGTGATCATATGGCAAATGAAAATAGAAACATGGACTGGCTAGGCTACTACTACAAAAAGACCCACTAATATTACCTCAAATTGGAATAAAATCAAAAGAATTAATGATAGATGCCTTCCCATAACCACTCTGATAATACACCTTACAGAAGAAATATTTCAACCTGTTGACGTTGCCGTTGTATTACACACATATTTGAATCACTTTCAGCAGTCACTGCTGAAAGTGATTCAAAAACTATTCTTTCAGAAGCTGTTCTTTTAATTGCAAAAAACCTGTCTAGAAAAGTAAAAATTGAACTTGAATGCTGCTTGTAAACTTTCATATAATTACTCTCATGCCATGGCTGGATTGCACAATATGCTTACATGGTAAAAGAATTGTGTTGCAGACTTGTAAAATTCATTATTCAATTCATTGTTCATCTAAATGAAGATTCCCTAACTATGCCATTGCAATTGTATAATGGATAATGGGCTCAAACCACTTTCCAACAATTTTTTGGAGGATTATTATCTTATCAGCTGATGCTATTTTTGTAATAGCCTTCTCAAAGATAGGAAAAGACAGCACTGACCTAGAAAGTTATCACCCTATTGCCCTAAATAGAAAGAAATTACTGTGTTTTCTCCACAAGTCTAATGAATCAATAGAAGGTTCACTTTCTTGGTGATGTTGTTTGATATTAGTAACTTCTTTGGGTCAACATAGTTCATCTAAAGCTACTGGAACTTGTATTATTCTTTTCATCTTCTTCTTAATCTGCTGAACATAACTCAGAAAATTCTATACTTTTACATCATTCTCATCTTGATACATGTGGATATTCACAGTAGCACAATATTATTGTAACACTTGCTTTTGGTACTGATAAAATGTACTAATATATATATTTTTAATTTGCTTGTGGTAATAATGTAATTTGTATTTTATAATAATTATAGTTTGTTAGCCTATACATCTGCAAACACTTCATAATTACTAATGGTCCTTTTCAAATTCTGATTTGAGCGAATTATGTAATTTTTAATGTGTAACAGCATAAATTTTCAAATATTAATGGATATTTTATAACTTTCTATTATTTTATTATTTGTGCACATAATTCACATGATATGTATCCTTCAATGTTTTTCAAATTGAAATCCAAATAACCAAGAGTATGCATTATGTTATAACAGAGTGAAGAAAAGTGTCGTGCATTACAAGAAAGGTTAGAATTAGCTGAACAAAAGTTAGCCCAATTTTCTCGGAAAGCAGATGCTTTGTCAGGAGTAGACGCCTTGTCCCAGGTAAGTTATCAAATGAAAACTTCAGCTATCACTTCAGCTAAGTTTAAGTTTTGGTTTGGTTTAGATTTTTATTGGTGCATTAGCAACTAAGGCTATAATGCGCCCTAAGTTTAAGTTGTGGTAAAATAATTCTTATTAATTTTCAAAAAGCAGAATAGTTTAAATGTTTAAACAATTTTTGTTGGATTACAGTTACATATAAGTAATATAATTTCACATTTACAGATGAGCTTCTTATCTGTAAATGAGATTTACATACAGTGATGGTCTGTGGTTATATCTATGCAGCGATGGTCAGTGCAAGTTACAGTGTCATGAAAACACTTTTTTTTAAAATTTGGTTGCTTATTACTATTTGTTGTTTGTGCTCCATATTCTATTTAATTTGAATAAATTATTTGGGGGAAACTATTTTCTGGCATTTATTGTTTCAAATGGTAATTTTTGAAAATTTTCTTTCATGCAGTGTAGCATCAAGCAAAGTAATGACTTTCTGAACCTTTAAGTGACACAGTAAAATCAGTTTGGTATCAGAAAAGTGAATTCAGGAATAGCAGCTATTATGAGATTTATTTTTAAAAAAGGAGAAAATGACTCCACATTCTGTATTTTCAGGAAGCCACAGAATGGTAGTGGTTTTCTCTGTGTGTCTTGTTTTCCAAGTGCCTTCCTGAGGGGCTAAAGGAGTGCTAGCAATCTAAAAGTAGCAATGTTTAGTCCTTGTTTTAAAATGTATTGCAAAGGTCTTCCATGTCTTTTGAAGTGAGTGGTTGGGTGTAATGGGAAGGGGGTTTTTTTTTTTTTTTTTTTTTGGCTGATGCTATATAAGCTTGCTTTCTCGCATCATATGCCTCTGCTAATGTTAATGTCAGTATAGTGGATATACTATTTATCACATTGAAGAAGTTTTGGCTTGAATCCCATAGTGACTGAAGGAATTCTTAGAATGCATCTTCATGTGACTGTCAGTAGCTGGTCTTAGGGAGATAAGTAGTGTGTGTCTCCATCTAATCAAGTCAGCTTTTTCAGAACACAACGTGCATATCAGCTTTTGAAAACGCATATATATACAAATATAATATGCTGTAGAGACAAAATAAATGCCTTATCATATTTAAAAAAGAAAATTAACTTATCAGTTTCATGTGTTACAATGCCAGCACAATAAAACTGAACTGAGAATTGCTACTGTCTGCTGTGCTGGCTATGTTTGAGTGTCACCTTATACTAAGGATTTACAAGTCTGCTGGCCGAATAAAGAATAAATGAAAGTCATTGTATGGAATATCATGGCAGTAATTAGTAAAGGAGAAAGCACTTTTCCATGCAAATTGTTATTATTTTAGTTTATTGTTATTCTATAGAAACCTATGTATTGTAAACCCCTGGCACCACCATGCCGTGACAGGACTAATTGTTTGTATATCATGCTGCAATTAAAGATTCTATTCTATTAAAATGCTCAGCAGAATTCAAAAGAGGACAGGAGTCAGATGAAGATGATCCACTGTCAGCCATCGAGGTCAATTTTGAAAAATTTGCCATCGTTGGGAAAAAATAAAAAAATAGGAAACAGAAGAATTAAAGTGTTTCAGCCTGAAAAAGTTCTTAGCATTTTCCATGGAAGCATTTTAACAATAATACATGAGCATTTGGGAATGTCCAAAGTTTGTGCAAAATGGGTTCCCAGAAATCTTTCCATTCATGACAAACATTAGAAGATGGAGTCATCTTAAGAGAAGTAAAATGAATTCTTGCTAATCCAGATGCATTTTTGTGCTATTTGGTGACTGGTGATATAACTTGGCTACATTTTTACAATTCTGAATCCAAATTTATAAACCATGCAGTGGAAGCACAAGGGATCTCCATTCCTGGAAAGTGTTGGCCTCAATTTTGTGAGACAGAAAAGGATTGTTAATTGATTACCTTGCACCTAGAACCACTAAAATTAAACCCAGGAACGGTTATGTCATCGGGTTTTGCTTTTCCACAACAATGCATTGTCATGGAAAAGTTTATGCATTGTCATGGGGGGGAGGAGAATCATGAGCATGGATTTGAACAATTAAACTACTTCCTGTACCAGTCCAGATCTGGCCCAAAGTGACTATTATTTGTTCAGAAGCTGCAAGTCTCATGTTCATGGAACTTATTTTAAAGATGATGAAGAACTAAAACAGCCATAGAAGTCTGGTTTGATATTGAACCTGAAATTTTTTTTTTTTATTTTGTATTTTGTCTTGTGTAATCTGTTCTCAGAACTTTTTGACCACTACTCATATGTAGAGCTGCTTTTCAACAGGAAACATTAAATTACTATAATAATAACTGCACAGTGTTTGAAAGTGAACAAGGTTAATTTTCACTGTTGAATTATGGGCTCATTTTCTGTTCTGATTGATTTATGTCTCAGAAATAATGGACAAAGATCTACTCTCAACACAAAATGAACTTTTCAAAGTAAAGTAGGCATGTGAATGACACTGAAAATATTTTCTTTTGCTGCTCATTGGTGTTTGCTTGTATGTGGAATTTTTGTTTATCCAGCAAATTTTCAGGTTGTAAAATGGTTGAAAATACCTCATTTATTGCCATTGGAGTGTGACTGATCCTTCCATTTCTCCTTCCCCCATTTCCTTATTTACTATTACTCTTATCAAACCCATAGAGTGCTTGTCTGCAGCCAGTTTACAGAATTATCACTGTTTTTACACTTCCTTTATATAAGTGGGGGACTTATTTAATTCTGTTAATACTCTGTAGAGTGATAATTTTATAGTTAAGTTCAGATTTTTAAATAAAAACATACATTATTATTTAGCAAATCCATTAAAACAGATCCCTCCCTCCCTTCCCCTCCAGAAATTCATAAACTGTATTTAGCAATCTTTTCTACCATATGAACTAGTTTAATAACAAAGGACTCAAAATCAATGTTCAATATAAAGATATATTTTTAAAGTGTATCTCTATTTCTTTTATTAGTATTATTGGCAAATGATGCAAGAAAGCATGCTTATACAGCATCAGAAAAAAAAAAAAAAAAAAACTCATTTTTTCTTTCACCTATCCATCCCCTCTAATAGTTGGTGTACTTCTTTCTTCAATTTATTCAGGCTGTCCACTTCCACAACAACAACAAATTTGAAGTTTGTTCCAGCAATCAATCACTCTCTCGCTAAATGCAAACTTTCATGCATCTGTTCTGCAACCATCTTTTCACAGTTTGAATTTATGCCTTATGTGTGGTCTGAACAAGAAGAATAATCGTATCAGCATTGAGCTTGCCTAGTCCATTTAAAGCCTTAAACACCTCAATCAGAGCACCTCTTTGTTCTCCTAACCAATCTCATTGCCCTTCTCTGTACACATTCCAGCAGCTCTACACCCTTCCCAAAATGAGGCCTCCAAACCTGCATTTAATACTCAGATTGTGTCCTTATACAATGGCATAATCACCTCCTTATTGCTGCTAACAGAATTTCTGTATGTCATTGACAAAACCCTATGAGCTCTCCTGGTTGCCTGTCTGTACTGCTCAGAGAACTTCATATCTGCCTGCATAATTACCCTAGATCTTTTTCATTCTTGACTACCCTGAGTGTGATACCACAGCATTGGTACGTTAACATATGATTACTGCTACCCATATGCAGTACTTTGCAATGGTAAATATTAAACTTCAGTACATTCCTCAGCTCACCTGCCTAATTTTTCTAGAGCTTGTTGCAGCAACATAGTCATTAATCACCCTGATCATTAACCATCTCACTCAGATTACTCATTAACCACCCTGCCATCCTTTTTGTATCATCTACAGTCTTAGACATAAGCCTGATCTTCATCAATGTCATTAATAAATATAGAAAATAATGGGCCCACTACTGAAACCTGGAGAACTTCAGTAATAACATTAATAACATTAGTCTATGATGAACAGTGTCCATTGATAACCGCTTTATCTTCTCCCAACTTTTATCCACCACTTTTTTCCCTCTATCCAGGAATTTTTGCATGGCTTGCCAGAGTTCTGCATAATTATTTCATTAGCTGTGTATGATTCCCTAGTGGGACACTGCAATTGATTATTATTATTTAAAAACACAATTTTACTAATAAAAATTAGTAAAAAGTGTGGTGTTTAATTCTGATTACTAAAAAAAATAATTTAGATTATTATATTTAAATTAATAAACTAATAAAAGAAGATTACAAAAAAAAAAAATTTTTTTTGCAGAGCAATCTTATTTACTGTGTAAAATGCCATGATTTTGAAGTTTTAAATAGAAGAGAGCATAGTGTGAAGCATGGGGGGAGCATATTAAGATTACCAGTTTCACCCATTTTGCTGTTGCTAAACATTTTTAGCATGAGCAGCATGACAGGCTTAACCATGATGCTACTGAGATTATCAACTGCTCATATGATTTTTTTCTAGTGCTTATGGCCTGAAGCACCCATACTTTTTGCATTGGTTACCAGTATTGCAGTAAAGCAGTCTGTACATCCTGTTGTGTTTCTGCTTTGTGTTTCTCTTAATATACCTAATTTTTTGCCATTGGATTGCAAATGAACCTTCCCTTTTTTCCTTCTTCCTTTTTCTCACATCTTTATATCCTTGAATATGATTGTTTCGGCATGATCAACAGCTAGCATAAAGTGTCATATGACAATTTATGCCATCTGTTGTGTGACAAATTACACTTTTTAAACTGACATGATGCTGTGTACTTGAGTTGAAAAAGCAAAGCGCTTTGAAATCCTCCTATTTGTATATATTGTTATTTGTTTTATGTTTATTTTTATCATTTCTTAACTGATTTTATCCACTTTGTATATTTTTACTCTTGTTTCTAGTGCTTATTTCATTAAATTTTTATTTAAACATTTTGCTTAGTTAGTGATGGCAAGAATATTATTATGATTAGGTTTTTCATTTAAAGCTGTTGAAGAGAGTTAAATACCCTTAAAAACATGTGCACCATTGTTAATAATTAATCTTTAACTAAATTACTTGTTAAATTATTTTTCTAGCACAGAGTTATATTTACTTTCTGTCATTCAGTCCTGCATTAGAAATTCCCTACAGTTAGCACAATAGAATAAATTACAAGTTACACAATAGAATAAATTGAAAATTACTAGGTACTGTTTGAATTATGTTAAATGTTAAGTTCATTTAATTTTTATCTAAATTACTTAAAATTTTCCATTGTGCTGTTATTAATAGAAGTGAAAAGTAGATTACTAATTAAATTTTTTTCATAATTCAATTGACTATTACTTAATGAATACTATACAAGGGTATTGCCTTTCTTTCATTCTACAAGCAAACACGACATAAATTCTTTGAAGTTATTGTAATATTTTTCTTCCTTCATCTAGGATTTTAATAAAAAATTAAATACAACATATATTTATTTCTCTGATTTAGCATTAGCATTAGTAGAGGCATATGATGCAAGAAAGTAAGCTTATGCAGCATCAGCCAAAAAAAAAAAAAAAACACTCCCATTTCACCCCTCCATTCATTCCAAATAGCTGTCCAGCTCAGCCTTAAATTTCTTTAGGCTATCAACTTCCACAACAAAGGATGGAAATCTATTCTACCAACCACCTACCCGCTGGCTAAAGGCAAACTTCTGCACATCTGTCTTTCCTCAATTTGAATTTATGCCCTCTAATGTGGTTATTCTGAGCAAGAGGAAGGATCCCATCAGCACTGAGCATGCGCAAACCATCCAAGCCTTTATACAACTCAATCAGATCACCTCGCAGGTGCCTAGTCTCCAGACATTGTAATTTGCAAAATTTAAGCCTTTCTTTGTAAGAGCAACCCTTTGTTCCATTCACTAATCTTGTTGCCCTTTTCTGTACTCATTCCAACAGCTCTACATCCTTCTTAAAATGAGGCCTCCAGACCAGTATACAGTACTCAAGGTGTGGCCTGTTGTTGTTTTTGTTGTTATTTGGTTTTTAGGAGCATTAGCAACTGGCCATATTTTTTCAGGGCCAAATACGCATACTTCGTATTTGGTGGTCATGGGCTCAAACCCCAGCCTAATCAAGAAGCGTGTGCTACGCACTGCCGCTCCTGCCCACCTGGTTACGGAGGTGTGGCCTGACTATTGCCTTATACAAAGGGATAATCACCTCTTTATCCCTGCTAGAAAAATTCCTGTATTTCATTGACAAGACACTATGAGCTACTCTTGCAGACCGTCTGTACTACTCAGAAAACTTCATATCTACCTGCACAATCACCCCCAGGTCCTTTTTGTTGTCAGTGTAGTACCAGTGAATTGATATGTCACTCTGGGGTTACTGCTTCCCGTATGTAGTACTTTACATTTGTCAAGGTTAAACTTCATTTGCCACCTCTCGGTCCATCTGCTCAACTTTTCTAGATCCTGTTGCAGAAGCGTACTGTCATTAGTGTCCTTAACAACCTTGCCAATATTCGTATCGTCTGCAAACTTGGACATTAAGCTTGATATACCATCATCAATATCATTTATAAATACAGAAAACAACAATGGACCCAACACTAAACCCTGAAGGACTCCACTAATAACTTTGGTCCACGATGAGCAGTTTCCATTGATTACCACTCTCTGTCTTCTCCCACTCAACCATCCCTTTATCCATAGCAGCAATTTGCCTCCAATGCCACACTGCTCCAATTTGTGCAGCAGTCTTCCATGTGCAACAGTACCAAAGGCTTTTCTAAGATCCAAATATATGATATCAAAGTTATTCTTTGCATCCAGTTGCTTTGTGACTACATCATAGTATCCAATCAAATTGGTCAGGCAAGACTTTCCCTTAACAAAACCATGCTGTGTCCGAGCTATAACTGAAGTCTTGTCTAGATGATCCTGCAGTGCTTCTTTAACCAGTGCCTTCATTGATTTCCCTGGAACAGAAGTTAAACTAACAGGAGGATCATAGGGCTTGTGTTGCCCTATGATCCTTCTTTGAAAATGGCAGTCACATTTCCACATCTCCAGTCCATGGGTACCTCCCCTGAGTCCAAGGAAGCTCTCATAATTATGGTTAAGGATTTGCTTTCTTCCTTTGCTGCCTCCTTTAATGTAACTGGATAGATTGTATCCACCCCGGTTGCCTTTTTTATGTTTATCTTCAACGATTTCTTCTCCACTTTCCTTTCAGTTATTACAAAATCATCTAGCTCACTGCCAGAGTTTAATTCATCTCTGGCATTCCCCTCCCTGAATAACTTCTCATGGGTGAATGTAAATGCAAAATACTCATTTAGTTTGTTAGCCACCTGAGTAGGATGATCACCAGTTGAACCATCGATATCCAGTGGACCAATCTGATTCATCCCTTTCCTTCTAGAGTTTACATCGGCAAAGAACTCTTTGCTGTTTTTCTTTGCATCCTTTGCCAAATATTTCTCTTAATCTGCCTTTGTCTGCTTAACCTCCTTTGTGACTTGGATACAGACCAGCTATATATCATAGGCTTCCACGTCACCCATTAATTTATATGTATCCCATGCATTTTTCTTCTCTGTCAGATGTCTCATTAGTTCATCCGACATCCATTTGGGCCTAAACCTTGAACAATATTTCTTAGTTGGTATGTAAAGCCTAGTAGCTTTCAAAATTAATTCTTTGAATGCTTCCCATTTTGAATTTGATGTTGGTAACATCATCAGTTGGTTCCACCATATAGAATTTAAATACTGTCTCAGGCCTCTGTAGTCACCTTTATGAAAGCAAAAACCCTTCCCTTTACCCCTGATTGTAGTTACCTCTTTGAGTAAATCCCACTTGAGCAAACAGTGATCACTGCCACCTAGTGTTTCCTTTATCAGCAGATTCTTAATGCATGAAGAATCACTACAGATAATCAGATCAAGAGTATTACTCCCTCTAGTTGATTAGAGCTTCTAGTTGCCTCCCGAACATGCTAATGCAGAAAACAATAATCCAGTAACTCTATAAAAGCCTTGCTAGTGTGTGAATGACCAACCCACAAATTCCAGTCATCATCCGGGAAATTAAAATCTCCCATTATAAGACTCTCCGATATACTAGCCCACTCTGTTTCCCTGTACGGTTTTTTATTATACTCATCAGAGTCATTAGACCTAATATACTCCTACTCTCAATTTTGATGTCCCAATGCTTATGTCTCACCAAACTGACTTGACACTGCACTGTCCAGCAATGTCGACTGGCTTCACTTCCTTGGATTTTATGTGTTTCTTAAAATAGCATAACTTCTCCTCCTTTCCTATCCTGTCTATCATTCCTGTACACATCGTACTCCCCAAATTGCAGTTCTGCATTCCTTATATCTGGGGGACACCTCGTCTCTGATATCCCAACGATATCTGCCTTTGATGTTTTGACAACACCTCAAATTCATCAAATTTATTTACCAAACTACTAGCATTGGTGTATACACAAGTATACATGCACCTGTTCCTATTCTTAGCTACCCTAACATAACCCATGTGTTTACTTGTACCGCAATGACTCCAACAGTCTCTGAAATACCCTATATCTTGTTTTCCAGGCTGCTGCTCATTTCAATAGAAGCAGTGCAAGAATCACTTTCACCTCTGCTAATGGCTACTGTTAATCTATTAGTCCTTGTATCTCCCGAAGCTAGCAGTTTTCCAACCTACCTAACACTACCTCGATAGCATCAGCAAATATTCTTGCACCCTTTCTATTTAAGTGTATCCCCTCCCTGCTTCACTTAAATAGTGTATACCCTTAAATAGTGTATCCCCTCCTGTTAAGTACAGACCAGGCTGAGAAAAAATTCTACCCCTTGAGCCCTGCACAGTCTCTCCATGGCCGAATTGATCGACAAGGCTCTCATTATATACTCCCTTTTGTCATGTCTGGGCAGGATTGCACACACTTTCAAATTCATCTGTAACTGGCGGCTTTTTTTCGACATCGACTTGTACTTGTTAAATTATTGTGTCGTTCTTCTGCTCTTAATATCATTAGTGCCAACGTGTACAACAGTATCACCTTTTGTGCCTTTAAAAGTTGATATCTGCTCTACAATGTCATCAACCTTTGCCCCTGGCAGTTATACCCTTGTCCTGTTCCACCTATTCTTTTTACACAATATGTCCCCTGTTTCCCTGTCTTGCTGTGAGTATTTTAGTATGAAACTTGATTCTATCCTATAGATGATGGAAGAAGGCATTCCATAAGTCCTCATTCACTTGTGATTTTTAGTCGGTTTTTGACTCTGTGAGTATAGTGCAGAAGATTTTTTTTTCTGCATTATTTGCGTGGGTCCTTTGTTTTATTGCACATTGTACTATGGTAGCTCTTTTGAACTCTCTTCTAAAATTTCGATAGTTTGCTTGTACAGTCAGGTATGCTACAACGAATGATGCTACAATGAACAAATGTTACAATGAATACAGATACTACAATGAATGCAGATGCATATCGCTGATGTAATCTTTGCTCTAATCTTGTGCTCTAATCTTTGATTAGATCGTCAGTTATCATCTTTGTTATCGTTTGTAAGGTTCAGTTATCTGCTTATTTGCCCTTAGCAGTGAAAATACGTTTTAAAAATTATTTTGATATATAATTTTAGCCATGATATAGCAAAATAGAGTGAGAAAGCTAATTAACTTAGAGATTAAGAAAACAATAATTTCCAAGCGAAAGAGTGGAAAATGTATAGGAGATCTATATGCTGAATATGGTATGGCAAAATCAACGATCAGTGCAATTTAAAAAAAAACAAGGAAAAAATAAAAAATGCACAGGTCGCGAAGGGAATCTCTAGGTTAAGCAGTTCAGGTTGTAATATCACAGAAAAGATGGAAACTCTTCTGTTAATGTGGATTAATGAAAAACAAATAACTGATGATAATGTCAGTGTGGTAATTATTTGTGAAAAGGCCAAACAATTGTTTGAAGAACTTGGTGCTAAGGCTCCTAGTAAAAGTACTGTTTCTGTGAAGGAGTTTTTTAGGGGTGGTTTACTGGAATTAGGAAAAGGACTGAATTACACAGTGTTGTGAGGTATGGTGAGGCTGCCAGTGCAGATAGGGATGCTGCTGAGCAACATCGTGAGAAATTTAAGAAAATAATTAAGGATGGAGGCTTTCTTTTGCAGCAGGTGTTTAACTACGACGAAACTGGCCTTTTCTGGAAGAGAATGCCACACAGAACATATATCATGAAGGAGGAGACCACCTTGCCTGGCCATAAGCCAGTGAAAGACCGGCTTACATTGCTCTTTTGTGCCAATGCTTCAGGTGACTGCAAGGTCACACCACTGCCTGTGTACGATTCGAAGAACCCCAGAGCTTTTAAAAACATCAGGAAAAACTACCTTGGAGTTTTGTGGCGTTCAAATCACAAGGCTTGGGTGACTGAGGTGTTTGGCCCCACTGTCCATGACTACCTTAGGGAGAAGGATCTTCCATTGAAGGTTCTTTTGGTCATGGACAGTGCTCCAGTCCACCTTCCTAATTTGATGGAAGAATTACCAGATGAGCTCAGTTTTATCAAGGTTCACTTCTTCCCACCTAATACAACACCTCTCTCCAGCCTATGGACCAGCAGGTGATCACAAATATTAAAAAACTCTACACTAAGGCACTGTTCATGAAATGTTTTGAAGCCACTTCTTCCAGTGATGTGACTCTGAAGGACTTTTGGAAGGGTCACTTCAATATAGCGGATGCTGTTTTCCTAATTGTGGTTGCTTGGAAGGAACTTTCTGTTAGGTGCTTGAATTCAGCTTGGTGGCCATTGTGGCCTGGCGCTGTGCCTTCAAGGGACTTCGAAGGCATTCAACAGTTGGAGGAAGAGCTTGTTTTGCAGGAAATTGTGTGTGTCTAGCCAGTTCCATGGGAGATCAATTAGGAGGATGTGGAGGAATTGGTGGAGGACCACAGGAAAGAGCTATCATTTGAGTAGCTAGCAGAACTTCACAGTGAAGAGGCACTGAAAAAGAGGAAAGCTTTCGGGGATGAGAAGGATGAGAACAAGGAAAAAATTCATAGCATTCCAGCTGAGGACCTTAAAGAGGTGTTTTCTTGCTGGAATAAACTATCCAAACTTATAAAAGATTATCACCTGGATATTGCCGCTGTGGAAATGGGCCTTAATCATTTTAATGACACCTTGATGGCTCACTTTCGGAGGATCCAAAAATCCAGGATAAAGCAGTCAAGCCTGGATTCATTCTTCAAAAAGGTGGACAAACTCCCTCCAACTAATGAACCTCACAAAGGACATTCACCCAAGATGAGTAGGAATGATGACTCCTCTCCTTCCACCTCTATGTGATTTTTCGATTTTTATTAGGGAAAGTTTGTTTATATTTTCACTGTAGTGAAAATATAAACAAACTTTCCCTAAACTGGGCGAATATTGTTTATGCTTTTCGAATTTTATGTACAGTGTATAAAAGTTAAATAAATTAATTTTATATTATTTTTACACATATTTTACCTGTTTAAATTGTTGTATTGGATGGTAACTTTGCTTTAGACTACGGGCCTGGAACAGATTACCCCTAAATACATATATTTCAATGTATGCTAGAATGAATAGATGCTATAACGAATGAGGTTCTAGAACCAATTACGTTCGTTCTAGCATACCCCGCTGTATTTTTATTTGCGCTAATTTTGGAATAATTTGCCAACATACGCATTTTTTTAAGAAAGCTATGTGCAGTTTTTGTTGGAAATACTTTGTTAGGGTTACTTCATATAGTTTGAAATGCTCACGTAATGGGATTTGTACATGTTTTAAATAGAACAATAGATTATTCACATGCATTTTTCCTTCACATTCTAGATAGACCTAGAGATATTGACATCATATAAAAAAAACATTATGGGAATCCTATTGTCTCAAAACTTGATACTATAACATATGGGGCGCCTCCGTAGCCAGGTGGGAAGGAGCAGCAGTGCGTATCACACGCTTCTTGATTAGACTGGCGTTCGAGCCCGTCACCACCAAATACGGAGGATGCGGAAAGGTCAGGGAATGACCACCGCATATTCCCGGAGCAATATGGCCTTATTTGCTAATGCTCCTAAAAACCAAAATAACAAACAAACTATGACATGTTGGACAGACAACTTGTGTATTCGTGACCCATTAATATTCGTAAAATCGGACAAATGCTAACTTATTGTTTTCTCTTTTAGAGGATCTGTGTTTAAATTTTTTAAATCAAATAAAATAAATAAGATATTAAGAAATATTATTTTTTAGCAATATTATAATTAGAAATTTGAAGTCAGGAATTCTCTTACCTGAGATTTTTTCAGGAATAATGCCTCCAGGTAAGGTATAATTAGAATAGATGGAAACAGTATTGAAAGACCTGCCTAGAGATAGATGAGCCTTGTAACATGACAAAGGAATGAAAGCAAGCTTTGACCCTAAATCTATGTATGCCGAATAATTGGAGGTATAAAGGGAAATAAATACCCGAAGCTTGATGAGGGCTTTTCACTTAAACCAGCTTCAAAGGGGGAAGCAAACATTGTCAAAGGCCATATTTATATGGCCCAGATATGTTCCCTTGCAGTTGTAGTATTTCAAAAGCATGGGGGGGGGGGTAAAGTAGGCAAACGGAAGACAAGGAGGATAGAAGAAAAATTCCTGCTCCCTCGTATTTCACTAATAGTTTGGGAATTTGAAAATTTAGAGATTTAGAACAGCTTAAAGGTTTTTTTGGAGAAAAGGATATGCAAGTTTCCACTCAGAAATCCGGATGCTTGACTACCCAGATGCCACTTAAATATATCACAAACCTACAAGTAAGGGTAATTACATGCATTATTACAGCTACAGACCCCTTCATTTTAAAATATTAATTTTAATAGCCCAGTTCAGCAATTCTTTCAAATATTCATCTATAGAGGATGATTGTAAACAGAAAATCGAATCACTCATGGACAGATTTTCCAGCTATGGTTACTTGAAATGGCTCATACACAGTACCGTAAATACTGCCCAAAGAAATAGTAAAGAAACACGAAAACGAGAAGTGATGAAAACACAGTCGATAGGCCTCCCACATGTTGAAGCATATCAACAACCTTTGAAACAAGTTTTGAATGATTTGGTAGTAAACTTAGCCTTTGGCAGCTCCAAGAAACTATGGGCATACCTTAGAAATTCAACAAAAAATAATAACAAAATAGATTTTAAACAAGAAACAAACAGAGAATTGCAAGAATATTTGCTGATGTTATTGATGCAGTGTTAGGTGGGTCAGAAAACTGCTAACTTGGGAGGAGGGGATACAAGGACTATTAGATTGACAATAGCCACTGGCAGAGGTGAAAGTGATTCTTGCACTGCTTCTATTGGAATGAACAGCAGCCTGGAAAACAAGATGCAGGGTATTTCAGAGATTGCTGAGAGTCATTGTGGTACAAGTAAGCACATGGGTTGTGTTAGGATAGCTAAGAATAGGAAAAGGTGCATGTATACTTGCGTATACACCAATGCTAGGAGTTTGGTAAATAAATTTGATGAATTTGAGGTATTGCTCAAAACATCAAAGGCAGATATTGTTGGGATATCAGAGACGTGGTATCACACAGATATAAGGAATGCAGAACTGGAATTTGGGGAGTACAATGTGTACAGGAAGGATAGACAGGATAGGAGGAGAGGTATTAGTTGATGAGCTATTAGTTAAGAAACACATAAAATCCAAGGAAGTGAAGCCAGTCGGCATCGCTGGACATTGCAGTGTCAAGTCAGTTTGTTGTGACATAAGCATTGGGAGATCAAAATTGAGAGTGGGAGTGTGTTATAAGCCTGATGAGTATAATAAGAAACTGTACAGGGAAATAGGGTAGGCCAGTAAATCAGTGAGTCTTATAATGGGGGATTTTAATTTCCCGGATATTGACTGGAATTTGTTGGTTGTTCACTCACATACTAGCAATGCTTTTGTGGATTTATTGGATGATTGTTTTCTACATCAGCATGTTTGGGAGGCAATTAGAGTGAGTAATACTCTTGATCTGATTATCAGTAGTGATTCTTCATGCATTAAGAATCTGCAGACAAAGTAACCACTAGGTGGCAGTGATCACAGTGTGCTGAACTGGGATTTACTCAAGGAGGTAAGTACCATCAGAGGTAAAGGGAAGGGTTTTTGCTTTCGTAAAGGCAACTACGATGGACTGAGACAGTATTTAAATTCTATACAGTGGGACCAACTGATGATGTTACCAACAGCAAACTCAAAATGGGAAGCATTCAAGGAACTAATCTTGGAAGCTACCAGGCTTCACATACCAACCAAGAAATATTGTTCAAGGTTCAGGCCTGAATGGTTGTCAGATGAACTAATGAGACATATGGCAGAGAAGAAAAATGCATGGGATACATACAAATTAATGGGTGAAATGGAAGCCTATGATAGATATAAGGTGGTCTGTAACCAAGTCACAAAGGAGATTAGGCAGGCAAAGGCAGATTATGAGAAATCCTTGGCAAAGGATGCAAAGGAAAACAGAAAAGAGTTCTTTACCTATTTAAACTCAAGAAGGAGAGGGATGAATCAGATTGGTCCACTGGATGTTGATCGTTCAACAGTTGAGGATCCTGCTCAGGTGGCTAACAATCTAAACGAGTATTTTGCATCTACGTTCACACGAAGAGTTATTCAGGAAAGGGAATGTCGTAGGTGAAGTAAATATTGGCAGTGAGCTAGATGATTTTCTAATAACTGAGAGGAAAGTGGAGGAGAAATTGTTGAGGATAAACATAAAAAAGGCACCTGGGGTGGATGGGATCTATCCAGTTATATTAAAGGAGGCAGCAAAGGAAGTAAGCAAACCCCTAGCCATAATTATGAGAGCTTCTTTGGACTCAGGGGATGTACCCATAGACTGGAGATGTGCAAATGTAACCCCAATTCACAAAGGAGGATCAAAGGCTGACACAAGTAATTATAGACCTGTTAGTTTAACTTCGGTTCCAGGAAAATTAATGGAGGCACTGGTTAAAGAAGCACTGCAGGATCATCTTGACAAGAATTCAGTTATAGCTCAGACACAGCATGGTTTTTGTTAAGGGAAAGTCTTGCCTGACCAATTTGATTGAATACTATGATGTGGTCACAAAGGAACTGGATGCAGGGAATAACTTTGATATCATATATTTGGATCTTAGAAAGGCTTTTGATACTGTTTCACAGGGAAGAATGCTGCATAAATTGGAGCAGTGTGGCATTGGAGGCAAATTGCTGCTATGGATAAAGGGATGGTTGAGTGGGAGAAGACAGAGAGTGGTAATCAATGGTCACTGCTCATTGTGGACTAATGTTATTAGTGGAGTCCCTCAGGGTTCAGTGTTGGGTCCATTGTTGTTTTCTGTATTTATAAATGATATTGATGATGGTACATCAAGCTAAATGTCCAAGTTTCCAGATGATACAAAGTTTGGCCAGGTTGTTAAGGACACTAATGACAGTACACTTCTGCAACAGGATCTAGAAAATTTGAGCAGATGGGCTGAGAGGTGGCAAATGAAGTTTAATATTGACAACTGTATAGTAAGTACTACATATGGGAAGCCGTAACCCCAGAGTAACGTATCAACTCTGTGGTACTACACTGGCAGTGGTAGAGAATGAAAAGGACCTGGGGGGTAATTGTGCAGGCAGATATGAAGTTTTCTGAGCAGTGCAGACGGTCTGCAAGAGTAGCTCATGGTGTCTTGTGAATGATATACAGGAACGTTTCTAGCAGGGATAAGGAGGTGATTATCCCCTTGTATAAGGCAATGGTCAGGCCACACCTTGAGTACTGTATACAGGTCTGGAGGCCTCATTTTAAGAAGGGCAACAAGATTAGTGAATGGAACAAAGGGTTGCTCTTATGAAGAAAGGCTTAAATTTTGCAAATTACAGTGTCTGGAGACTAGGCACCTGTGAGGTGATCTGATTGAGGTGTATAAAGCCTTGAATGGTTTGAGCATGCTCAGTGCTGATGCGATTGTTCCTCTTGCTCAAAATAACCACATTAGATTGCATAAATTCAAATTGAAGAAAGACAGATGTAGGATAGATGTGCGGAAGTTTGCCTTTAGCCAGTGGGTAGTTGGTTGGTGGAACAGACTTCCATCCTTTATTGTGGAAGTTTCTGTGTCCAGCCCAGCCTAAATAAATTTAAGGCATGGCTGGACAGGTATTTGGAATGAATTGAGTGGTGAAATGGGAGAGTTTTTTTTTTTTTCTTTCTTTTGAATGAAGCTGCATAAGCTTGCTTTCTTGCATCATGTGCCTCTACTAATGCTAACAGTAATAGTTTATGCAATGCCTTGTGCACCATACTGTGCTTCTATATATATATATATACGGGTAGCATGAGAATCCAAAAGCACAAAAGTGGTTTAAAAGTAGTTTCAAACAATAAAGAAAAAATAGACCAGACAGAAAAAAATTAGTTCTGAGTTGGTACCCATCACTTAGACACAGGCACTATAATATTAAACAAACACAACACAAAATTTAAGTTAGAAACTAGTGAAACTTTAGGAATAAGATAAACAAACAAGTCAATAAACATACATAGACCAATAATAAAATTTTATTTAAAATTAGAAAATTTAATTTAAAATGAGGACATGGATCCTCTACAAGTTCAAATTACTATAAGTTAACATTTGTCCGATTTTATGAATATTAGTGGGTCTCGATTACAGAAATTTTCTCTACAACATATTGTAGTGTGTTTCATGGTTTTAATTCAAGTTTTGAGACAATAGGATTCCCATAATGTTTTTTAGACATTATAGTCAATCATGAATCAGACATTAATGTTTTATCATGAAGGATGGTAATATTTTTAAATTTAACTTGCCAAGCTTAGGTACTTAATTAACTATTTACAGTTTTATCTCTCTTTTATCTTGCATTGTGAAAGTAATTATTGTCAACTTCATATTACTTATATAACTGAGATATAGTTATTTTTTAATTTGATTTATAGGCCCAAGAGCGGCATGGTACAGTTGAAGACAGAATACAGAGGCTGGAAGCACAACTGGAGGAAAAGTCCACTGAGTTAGTGAGGGTGTGTAATTTGAATGTTTATTCTAGATGCAATTACTGGTTAAATTCGAAATTGTTGCTAGGAGTATTATAAATACATAGCTGCAACTCTCCAGATTACAACGTAGAATCCATCTTTTTGATTTTATTTGAGCCCTTCTGCATCTCACCATCATACTAGAGTTAGTACCATAGAGTTCTCTGTATTAATGTACAAACATAATTTTGCTCCATTTTTTATTTTTCCAAAAAATAATAAACCTGCATTAAAATCGGAATTTTTAAAAATTGAATAATTTTTTTCTTAATTTTGTTAAAGAATAAAGCTATGATGAGAATAGTTTACATTAATTGTTCAGTTAGCCATAAAACCACAAATGTTATTCTGCAGTTTTTTTATATCCAGTGCAATGCATTACATTACAGACAGCATTAGGTGGAATCGGAAAACCGCTATCGTTTTTGGTGGAGGGAGTGTGAATACACAGACCAATAGATTAACAATAGCTGCAGACAGAAATGAAAGTGATTCATGTACTGCTTCTTTTGGAATGAGCAGCAGCCTTGAAAGCGAGGAGCTTGGGATTTCAAGAATTAGTAATTCTTGAAATCCCAAGAATTCAAGAATTAGTAATTCTTGAAATGGGAGTAAGAACAGTGTACACGTATACATTTGCATGTATACGTCTACACCAGTTCTAGGAGCATAGTGAATACATTTCATGAATTTTAAAGTGCTGGTCAAGACATCAAAAACAGACATTGTTGGGATATGAGAGATGTGGTGTCACTCAGTTATAAGCAGTGCAAAATTTCAATATGGACAGTACAATGTTTACAGAAAGTACAGACAGGATTGGAAGGGGGTTATGCTTTTAGTTAAAAAGCACATAAAATTTAAGGCAGCACATCCAGTTGACATGGGTGGACAGTGTTGAGTTAGTTTGGTGTAAAACAAAGCACTGGAAAAGCAAAAATGAGAGTAGGAGTATGTTATAGGTCTAATGATGAGTACAGTGAACAGTTGTACACAGAAATAGAGTGAGGCAGTAAATCAGAATGCCTTATAATGGGGGATTTTAACTTTCTAGATATTGATTGGAACTTTTGGGTTGGTCACTCACAGACTAGCAAGACATTTGTGGATTTATAGCATGACTTTTCTACAGCAGAATGTTAGAGAGGCAACAAGAGTGAGTAGTACTCTTGATCTGATTATCAGCAACGATAATTCATGCATTAAGAATCTGCAGATAAAAGAAACACTAGGTGGTAGTGACCATAGTATATTGATTTGGGATTTACTTAAAGATGTAACTACAATCAAGGGTAAAGAGAAGGATTTTTTCTTTCGTAAAGGTGACTGCAGTGGTCTTTCAAAATTCTATACAGTGGGACCAACTGATGACATTACCATCAGCAAATTCTAAATTTGAAGCATTCAAAGAATTAATCATAGAAGCTGCTAGGCTTTTCATACCATACTAAGTGGAAGCATTCCATCCATGTCACAGACCCCTAACCAGGACATAAAGTAAGTACAGATAGCAGAATAATTTGAAAGGTGATTTAAAAAAAATAACTGAATGGTAAATTTCCACCAGGCTCCTCGCCAATTTTAAGTTAGAATGGGAAGGACTTCTACTCTCCAACCGAAATAGCAAATGCTATGGCAGAATGTTTTCTCCAAGTCTCAGCCATATCAGTGTATGAATCGTCAGTCCAACAAAATAAAACAAAAGTTGAGTGGCACACATTAAATTTCAGTACCAAGTTATCTTTTGTTCCACAGGAGTTTTTCTGGAAATCATTCTTCAAATGGAGATTAAGACATTCAATTCTTAATATTATTCAAGATGAAATGTATATAACAAGATTTCCAGACAAGTTTATTCTTTAATATTGATGTTCCAGAAAACACCTAGGTCTTATACGATTGAATAGTGGATTATATACTAGGACAACAATCTTGTGTTCTCAAGACCTATTCTGCAATGTGGAGAATAGACTTGCAACAACGAAATTGGCATTGTTTTTCATTCTGAAATCCTCCCATAAGTTAGACCTCAGAATGCTGCAAAACTATGATTCTTTTACTATAAAACTTGTGCTATCGATGACGTGTAGCAAGAGAATGGTTAAGAGGCAAGGATTAAACAAAACATGGTTCATTAATTCTAGCATACGAAAACAGGTGTAAAATACTAATTATATAAGAGCTCTATTTCTTATCAAAGAGGATAAAACGATATAAGGCTAATAATACATGTGTACAAACATGTCTGCATTCTTCATGTGGTCTTCAGTTGGCACTGCCCGTACTCTCGGAGCCAACACTCATCCTCCAGTTTTAGTATCTGGGGTGTATATGTAAGTGTACTATACAGACTTAGTATGTAACAGTCATAACTTACGGTATTATATTAATACAAATGGACCTTTTCAATCTTATACTCTAATTTCTAAGTGTTGTGAGATAGATGCTACCTTAGTGAATATTCCTACGAGGAGGGATGTTTCTCAGTAGACACTAATAAATAAAGAGTCTGGTATGAATGTCCGACACTTTCATTCTATTAAACTATCGTGTCGTAAATATAGGGTGACTTACCAGAATAATCTTTGCTATATTCAGGAACAGGCATCTAGGAACAGGAGCCAGCAGCAAAAGATTCTCAAAACATTTTTGACGAGATAGCCTCAAGAAAAGAGAAGTGCTTCGCACAGGACAAGACTCTCTTCATCTCTTTGTCTCCTTCTGTGTCTCTCCATCTCCTTTCTTTATCTCTGATCTGAATATATATATATGTCCCCCCTCTTAGAGTTTCCAAAGCTTCTATTGGTTAAAACACTAATTTCGTGGGGAAATTAAAATCCCAGGGATTGTTATTTTGGAGACTCGATACAGTGAAAATGGAACTTATGAGGAGAAAGCGGAACCTCACATCTGCATGGGGTGAAATTTCCAGACTGCCCAGCAGTAGTCACTAGATCTAAAGTCCTTTCCCCAACACAAGGAATTTCCAGAAAACAATCACCCCATAATTATGAGGTTCAGATTTCACCCTAAAGTATGTTTCTTAATTGTCATTACTCTCTTTCCTCCGACGAAAGTCATTTACTTTCTCATAGTTTTATAAATAATACATCCATGATGTTCGTCAGATCCGATCGAGTAATGATCTCTTGCTGTGAATCAGTTGGACTCATAAAGATGGATGGAATAGTATTTCAACTGCTGTTTTTTTCCTAGCGCGGTGCCAACGTGCATAAGCTAAAAAAAAGAACAGTCTTATACACGGAGTGAATATCACACTACAAGTACAGTAGTGACAAAAAGTATAAGGTGAATTGGCAAAGTAACAGCGCTCAAAGGCAAACGTAATAGTAAAAATTAAGACATTTTTACACTTTCCCATATAATCAGTCCTTTACCATATTTGAACTGCAGGAATCTTTAAAAGATAAGTGCATAATGAATCAGGACCTGGTGGGATATATTACATCATACTTCAAAAGTTAGAGTACAAAGCCATGAATTCATTATTACTGTTCTTTAACAGGATTTTCTCTGAAAGTAACTACCCAAGTTCTTGACATCACTTAAGAGTTTTGGCCTTCCCCCAAACATGGAAAAGATCAATCTGATCCACATAACTATCACCCACTGTCCCTCACTAGCTGCCTGCATAAGACACTGGGAAAGAGGATCCACAGCTGATTAGCATGGTACTCATAATTAGAATCTAAAACTGTGATGAATAAGAATCTATGGTTAAGGCTGAATTGAACA
The DNA here is from genome assembly GCF_048544385.1 of Mastigoproctus giganteus. Taxonomy (NCBI): domain Eukaryota; kingdom Metazoa; phylum Arthropoda; class Arachnida; order Uropygi; family Thelyphonidae; genus Mastigoproctus; species Mastigoproctus giganteus. The sequence goes on along the minus strand of NC_143586.1, from coordinate 95,281,837 downwards.
TATGGATGCTTCTATGAACGTATGAAATGAACATCTTGTAGTATGCATAGATGTGGGAAAAAAAAAAAGCTTTTCATACCACCCAGTGCTATGGCATTCTTAAAGCTCTACATAATATGGGACTTTGGGGTCAGCTGCCAATGATTATATCGAATTTTCTACAATATAGAACATTTCAAGTGCATTATCACAGTACTCTGTCCCAAATCCTTGAAGAAGATGTATCACAAGAAATGGTGCTCAGGGCTGTGCTCTTCATGGTCATAATGAGCACAATAGTGCAGAATGTTCCAGCACATGCAGATACCTACCTCTATGCTGCGATCTCACAATATCTTGTCACTCACAGAATATGTGCTCCATTGAACAATAGACATAGATCTCAATAAATAAAATAGATTAACAGGCACTGTATAATGGCTGCTCTGTCTGCATCCTGAACCTGACTTATTGCTCAGAATTCAAGTGGTGCAAATGTTTTTTCCAGTATCATTTAGGATACCTTAAGGGTTTAGGAAAACTGATAGTTAGGAAAAAGGAGGGTAATATGGACACACATTTATCTCAATAGTGCTGGAACACATCTCAAGAATTCTTGTTTGTTTCCTGCAGTAGCCAATGTTGCCAAGATGTTCTGAGAGTAACAGCTTTTCAAATGAATGGGAAGATAAAGCTAGGGAAACAAGCCTGAATTACTTCACATGGTGTGTTAGGGTGGTAAACTGGAGAAGAATATTTAGTCTTAACTGTGTCTGCAGTGAAATCAGGAGTTTTGTCATTAAAATGGGTGAATTTGAACTCTTGGTTAAGACAACTAATGCTTACTTGATGGGGGGCTAACAAATGGGGATGTGAGATCCACTGTGGTAGGTACAATGTATTTACGAAGGGTTGGAAAGATAGAAGGGGTGGTATTGTCATGCTCCTTATCAAAAGTGGCCTGCATGTGAAAACAGCTTCTGCCAAGTACAAGTTACACCTGCAAGCTTAGAAACTCTGTGGTGTGAGTTAGTTGGAAGCAGAGGTATAATGAGAGTGGGAGTAATCTTCTGCTGAGTACAAGTTACACCTGCAAGCTTAGAAACTCTGTGGTGTGAGTTAGTTGGAAGCAGAGGTATTATGAGAGTGGGAGTAATCTATGGACCAGAAGATTGCGAAGAGTATAACAAGAATCTCTACAGAGATGGAATGGGTGAGCAAGTTTATATGTCTTATTATGGGTGATTTCAATTTTATTTGGCCCTAATTGATTGGAATAAGTGGGAGGGAAACTCGTTATTTGGAACAAAATTTTTAAATAAACTAGATGACTAATGTACAAGTTAGTGCATTTGCATCATTTCTGTACATAGCCTACTACAAGGTAGTTATAAATTGGCATCATTAAGTATATCCCATATTGTGAATACCTTCACAACGAGTTGCCATGATATTGCACTACCTCGAATAAGTAACACTTCACCATAGGAGAAGACTATTGTTACTTATTCTCAGCAGATACCATCACCCATATGGCACCATTTCAGAGCATATTGGCTCCTCATCAGGGGGTGGGCAGGTACCCTGGTTTTGCAACAATGACAACCCAGTTGCGAAGTATAAATCCTTGTACTATCTTGTACATTAGTTAAACTATTTACTTAACCTGAGGCTTTAGCCCTAAACTATACTGTAATCTAAATTACTCATACACCAACCATTAGATGAATTTTACTGTAACTAAAATTTTACAAATAACAAAGAAGAATATATAAAAATATTATATAATTTGCTATAATTTACAATAAACTGATGGCTGTATATTACGGAATGCTAAAACTATAATAAAATATGCTAAAATATAAAGATTAAAAGCGCTAAAAAAAAACTTGAAGCTTTCGAGAGCGTCAGCTCTCTTCCTCAACAGTAATAAGACTTCCTGCAACAACTCCTATATAACAGGCTCACGGTACCTCCACACGTGATATTCCTTCACGTGGTTCCCTCGGTGCATGGGCAGAATCAGAAGCGGAAATGGCAAACAAAATCGTTCATCCGTACTGCTGATAACTGCTTCAAAAATGAGATGTATGCGTATACCTCTGTCTCTATTCATGGTATTCTTACTGGATGAGCCAATCCGTAAACCCTCAAGCCACTTACGCTCCCAGTACCCATGTGCATGGTCCACGATGATTGCGTCCTCTGGGGAGATCTGATGCTGCTTCTCCCAAAAATGTTCGGCCTCAGCATACTTATAATCGGCAGTTCTTATAGCATTTAAATGTGCCCCCCAGACAATCCCTGAGCCGTCGTTTTGTTTCCCCCACATAACACTCCCAACAATCCAGGCATTCTATTCTGTATACAACTCCACTACTGAGATCTTTTGGTATACGGTCTATCACCTGGGATACAGCTGTGCGCAGCCTCCACCTGGGAAGCTGTATGCAGTGTGTCTTATATCCCCGTAAAATTCTCGCTAAATGCTCAGTAAGGCCCGGATAGTAGGGGATGTATGCAGTGGCTACCGAAATGAACGGCTCCCTACATTCAGACACCCATGTGAAAACCATGTGTAGAGGCCAGTACACCCACTACAACTCAGCACAAGCTGGAAGATATAAGAACAGTGTAGTGAAAGCTCTATTTGATAGAACAGGATCACACTGCACCACTTCTGAGTATAAAGAAAAGGAAATTAATCGTGTCACAGCAGACCTTAGAAAATGCGGATACCCCAGAGGATTCTGAACAAATATAGTAGAGGGGTGTCTGAACGAAGAGAGCCATTCATTCTGGTAGCCACCGCATACATCCCCTACTATCCGGGCCTTACTGAGCATTTAGAGAGAATTTTACGGGGATATAAGACACGCTGTGCACAGCTGTATCCCAGGTGAAAGACCGTATACAAAACGATCTCAGTATTGGAGTTGTATACAGAATAGAATGCCTGGATTGTGGGGGGAAAAAACGATGGCTCAGGGATCGTCTGGGGGCGCATTTAAATGCTATAAGAACTGCTGATTATAAGTCTGCTGTGGCCGAACATTTTTGGGAGAAGCAGCATCAAATCTCCCCAGAGGACATGATCTCCTCTGATCCATCAGATCTCCTCATCGTGGACCACGCGCATGGGTACTAGGAGCATAAGTGGCTTGAGGGTTTACAGATTGGCTCATCCAGTAAGAATACCATGAATAGAGACAGAGGTATACACATACATCTCATTTTTGAAGCAGTTGTCAGCAGTACGGATGAATGATTTTGTTTGCCACGTACCCGAGCCATTTCCGCTTCCGGTTCTGTCCATGCGCCGAGGGAACCACACGAAGGAATACCACGTGTGGAGGTACCGTGAGCCTGTTATATAGGAGATGTTGCAGGAAGTCTTATCACTGTTGAGGAAAAGAGCTGACGCTCTCGAAAGGTTTGAGTTTTTTTAGCGCTTTTAATCTTTATATTTTAGCATATTTTATAGTAAATGATTTTATTATAGTTTTAGAATTCCGTAATATACAGCCATCAGTTTATTGTAAATTTTAGTAAATTATATAATATTTTTATATACCGTATTTCCCCATGTATAAGATGCACCTTAATTTTGGGGCCCAAAATTTGAAAAAAAATGTATTACATAAAGTTATTGAACTCAAGTTTTATTCATCATAAAATTCATACAACTCATCACCGTCAAAACCAAAACTCCCATCCATTAGCTTGTCCTCATCTGTGTCTGATGACGAATCACTGTCTTCATATATTGCCTCGTCCTTAGTTCCATCTATGGCATTTGAAATGCCACACTTCTTAAATGACTTGACAACGATCTCAATCTTGATATTATCCCAGGATCGTTTCACCCAGGTACAAACTTCTCCTATAGTTGGTTTCTTCACTCTTCCTGCTGGTGTCAAATTGTCCCCAGAAGACTTCATCCATTGGTTCCATTCGTCTCTCATTGCAGCTTTGAAGGGTTTGTTAATGCTGACATCAAGTGGTTGGAGCTGGGATGTCAAGCCTCCAGGTATGATGGCAAGTTTTGTTTTTTGCTCTGCAGCAATCTTTGTATTTTTTGTTATGTGTGCCCTGAACTGATCAAGCACCAATACGTAAGAGCCCACCTGGTCTCCTGGTTTGCATAAGAGCCCACCTGGTCTTCAAACTTTCTCAAACCAGATCTTCATCCCATCCTGATCTATCCAACCCTTGTCATGAACGTGGACAGTCACTCCTCGAGGAATGTCTTCTTTTAGCATTGTTTTGCATTTGAAAATCAGCATAGGAGGCGGCTTGGTTCCGTCGGCACAACAAGCTAGAACAACTGTATAATAGCTCTTTTCATGTCCACTGTAACTTATCTTCACAGTTACAGTTTCCACCCCCTTCTTATCAACAGTTCTGTTACTTGGGACATCAAATTGAAGGGGGACTTCATCCATATTTGCAATCTGTCCCAACTCAAACTGATGTGTCTTCCGATATTGAATGACAAAACGATGAAATTCAAGGACCTTCTGCTCATAGCTTTCAGGCATCTTTTGGGCAAGTCTGGCACGTGTATGCATGCTTAATCCATTCCGATTCATGAACCTGAAGCACCAATTGTGTCCTCCTTTGAAATCAGTAACTTCTTTTTCATCAGCAATTCTTCTTGCCTCCTGCTGAACCATCTTTGTGGACACAGGAATTCCATTTGCCCTTTGCTCCTCAATCCATATCTTCAATTCCCTCTCTAAATCAGGCCATTTTGCTGACTTGCCTCTAATGGCCTTCTTCTGCTGTTGCGTTTTCAGTAGGGTTTCTTCTTCCCGTAGCCAGTCTTGGATTGTTTTCTCAGTTGGAGGAGGAACAAACTTATGTTCAGCAGCACGATTTCCATTCACTTTTGCAAACTGGATCACTTTTAACTTGAATTCAGCACTGTATGAAAAATCTTTTCTGAGCCATTTCTGGGCAGAACGTGGCAAAACGTAACCTAATATACTGGTAACAAGTGCGAAACAATGAGCGCAAAGACAACAAGTGCGAAAAATCGGGAAATGCAAGTAAAAAAAATCTACAATTTTGGGGTCTAAAAACACAGTTTTTAGACCCCAAATTTTTCGAAAAAAGTTGCATCTTATATATGGGGAAATACGGTATTCTTCTTTGTTATTTGTAAAATTTTAGTTACAGTAAACATCTAATGGTTTGCGCGTATGAATTCACTTATTTCCCGACCTCAGAGGCCTCTTTCAGGATATCCTTGACATAACGGCGCCTCAACAATGCCCCCCCCCGCATACACACCACTCGGACACCCTCCAGTCACTATCTAGCAGAGTAGGGTTAGCAAGATTATACACTAGCTGATCCGGAAGCCTCCTAAAGAGTAACCGATAGGTTCGTTCCGGTGTACTACCTAGCGATTCTAGCCAGCCTGCGAATACTGTTTTAGAACTGTAACCTCGAAATGTAAGGAAGATTGGATCTCGCCATGATGTTCATCATAACCTCAAAAGTCATCAGTCATACTGCATGATGGAAGAGATGGGGAAGGGTTGACCTGAAATTAGCTCTGGAGACTAAACACCACTTCAAGCCTCCAATAAGAAAAATGGTGGTAATTCAGCAGTTGATGAGTCATCTACCACCTAATATTGCCTGGTAACACAGAGGGGTGGCATTCCTCCATGTGGTGTGGGCGCCACACCTCGACCCCTGCTTACATTGATTCACACATGGGTGGTTACCCACAATGTGCATGTGCATGGAGGTTTTATACCTAGGGTTACTAAAAGTCCCGCCATTGTGAAGGTGCAAGCAGAGGATTTGGCTGTCACAGACCATCTGGACTTTGCCGAAATTGGGTCCACTTTACTTGAATGTCACTCGAATATCAGTTCCATCAGCATTTTAGACTCCCAGGTAGCAAGTACAGCTAGTCTGGCATATCTGACAGAATGTCTGTGACAACCTCAAGGACGAAAGGTGTGTTGGAGAAGTGCCAATGTATCGCCAATATGTAAAGATAGTTCTAAGAGTGAAATTGATAACTACAAACTGGTTAATCTGACTTCAGTTTCTAGAAAAATCTTGGAGTTAATGATTAAGAGTGCAGCCCAGGAATATTTAGATGGAAATAGCATTCTAAAGGATATACAACATGGTTTTGTTAAGGGAAAATCATGTTTAACTAATTGGGTAAGCTATTTTGACACATTTACTGGCAAATAGACTGGTAACAACAATAATGGGATTCCACAGGATCAGTTCTTCGACCACTGTGGTTTCCAGTTTTCATAATCATCAGTGAAGCGATAAAGTGCATGATATTAAAATTTGCAGATGATGTTAACATTGGGAAAGTCATTAATGATTAATGCCAAGCAGTTCTCCTTCAGTATGACTTGAACAGTCTTTATGAATGGTCAGAAACGCATTAGCCCTGTTTTAATGCAGAAAAATTCAAGGACTCACAAACCCCAAAATAACTGTTACTTAACTTTCACTGTTATAAAGAATTAAAGAGCTAGGAGCCATAAATTCAAATTAAAAACAAAAGAGGAAGAAAGGGATCTGGAGGTTATGATATGGCAAAATATGAAGTTCTCTGAGCAGTATAAACAGGTGGCTAGGAAAGTCCATGGTGTCCTTTCAATTATTTATCAATTTATAAGCCTATAATAATAGCAAGGTCCTAATCTCACTGTATAAGGCAATTGCAAGACTGCACTTGGGCTACTGTATCCAAGTATGGAGACCTCATTGAAAAAATGACATTGAGATTCTTGTAAGGGTCTAAAGATGGTCATTTCACATGGTGAGATCGGCAAAAGGACTGCAAAGACTAAGTATGTGGGCTACTAAGTATGCAACTAGGTAGTTTAGTTTTGAGGTGGGCCTGATTGAGGTTTATACAGCTCTGAGAGAGGATTAGTAAAATGAACAAAGATGACATTTTCACTCATAAAGAATTCCAGAACTAGGAGCCATAAATTCAGATTACCTGGGAATGGGGTTTAGATTAGATTGTAGAAAGTTTTCTTTTGTTCAGTGAGTTGTTGATTACTGGAATAAGTTGCCTCTATAGGTAGTTGAAGCTGACAAATTATGCACTTCCCTTCTTACCTGAGGCAAAGACCCAGAAAAGGAACCCACCTTTCTGTTTCTCTTTTTCTATAAATACTAATTACTAACTCGGCCGCTTGGTCACCTCGTCGCACTGCTCCTGCCTCCCCTTGGCTGGGCCGGTAACCTGGTTGGAAAAGATGGCTCGAAGAGATGGCTCCTTTTGGCCCCAGGGCCAAAAGGAGCCATCATGTCACTCTCTGTCTACCCAGCCTGTGGGTAAGTTTTCTCCATTCATAATTCAAAGACATCTTGAATCTATTGCAGGATCACCAAAAAGGTAAAGCAACTACAATCCAGAGATCTCCTGATTGAAACAGCCACCACCAAACATTCAGCATGGCTATTAAAGACGACATTTGGTGGGTTGTCAGTTTCTGTTACTCTCCACAATACCTTAAATTCATCAAAAGGCATCATCACGGAATGGGACTTAATTATAGTGTCTGAGGTGGAGTTAGTACAAGAACTTAGCAATCAAAAGGTAATCAGTGCTAAAAGAATAATGGCAAAAAAAGATGGAAATGTCATTCCAACTCGTTCCATCATTTTAACTTTTAGTACTCCTGATTTGCCCCCCTCAGTAAAAGCTGGATATTTAAACTGCCGAATTCGTCCATACATCTCGAATCCTCTTTGCTGTTTTAAATGCCAGAAATATGGCCATTCACAGCAGGCATGCAGAGGTGACACCATCTGCCCTATTTGTTGAGCAAAAGATCATATGCAGGCATATTGTCCAGCTGCAATTCCCATTTGCCCCAACTGCAAAGGCAATCACCCAGCCTTTTCTAAATCATGTGAAATGTGGAAGACAGGTAGGAAAATCCAAAAATATAAAGTAGAACATAAAGTCACATATCCAAATAATGTTGACCACTGTGGTTCATCTTATGCCTCTAGAACCTGAAGTTTTCATTCAATTGCAATTCAAACAGATGTGTCAATACCGCCCAACGTCTCACTAGCTAATTGGGTTAAAGCAACCTTATCAACCACTGGAAAAGAAAATTCTAAAACTAAAACCAGCAATGCCACCACCACCCCAATTAATATCCCAACTGATACTGTGACAGTCTCAAATGACACAGAAAAATTGAAACTTAATAAAGACTGTAAGGAAACTGATCCACACACCAACACTATGGAAGTGGATATACACCCAAATTATGAAGAACTCTGGTATCCATAGTGCCAATGAAACTATGGATACCAGACTCCCCCCCCCTTATTCTCAAAAAAAAGACTGAAAAAATGCCCGCATACAAAAAACAGTCAGATGAATCATCCTCAGCCAAACCAAAATAATGCCTAACATCATACAGTGGAATTGTAGAGGACTAAGCAGCAATTCTGATGACTTAAGGGATTTAATCTCTCAGTTTAATCCCATAGGTATACGCCTATAGGAAACATTCTTGTCACCCCAAGTTTCGCCGAAATTCTCAAATTATATGATGTATAGACGAGATAGAAGCCCAAAGTCTCCTGCTCATGGAGGAGTAGCCATTCTTGTAAATTCTAGCATACCATCCAGACCGATCCAATTAAGAACCACCCTATAAGCTATGGCAGCTCGGATTGCAGTTGGTATTTCACTTACCATTGTTTCGATTTATATTCCACCATCTCTACTACCCTTTCAGAACTTGACAACCTCATTACACAACTTTCAACTCCAATTTGTCTTTTCGGTGACTTTAATGGACACCGTCCATTGTGGGGATCAGCTACAATGGACAGAAGAGGCAAGTTGATTGAGGAATTTATTTAACTCTTGATCTCCTACCTACATCCACCTACCTACAGGATCTACTTCTCAAATTGACTTGTTAATTTGCTCACCTTCCATCTTTCCTATCATGACATGGTCTGTATTAACCGATCCTTTTAACAGTGATCACTTTCCGATCATTTGCTCCTTACAAACAGGAGTAACACCAAATCCCGATCAACGACCCTCTTGGAAGTTTAAAAAGGCGAACTGGGAGGGTTGTTTTTCTCAAATACTTCTAGACAGGCTTTACATTAAAAAAGAACCTATTGATAATATAAATACTTACATCACCAATCAGATTCTGACTGCTGCAAATACCTACATTCCAAAATCCAAGACATATTGCAATCACCGAAATTACTGGTGGAACGCAGATTGCTTCACTGCCAAACAGGAAAAAAAACCGAGCTTGGAATAATTTCCGTAAGAATCCCACCACTAATAACTTCATTGCTTATAAAAGGCTTAAAGCAAAAGCAAGGCAAATTAGACAGAAAGCAAAACGAGACTCGTGGATCGCTTTTGCCTCAACAATCACAAAAGACACCAACACATGCCTCATCCAGAAAAGAATACAGGCACTAAATGGGAAATTTGCTTGTCTGCCCTCTCCAGTACTTCATTGGAAAGGGAAAAACCTATCTACAGCTGAAGAACTTGCTAATGCATTTGCAGAATTATTTGCTACAATCGCTGCTTCTGCCTCCTATGCGTCCACATTTCAGAACATCAAAGCTAGTGCAGAACGATATAAAATCAACTTTTCCATGCACTGCTTTTTCCCGCAAAACCAACCCTTTACATTCATAGAACTTCAAGAATCATTAAACAGATCTTCAAATAGTGCAGCAGGCCCAGGTGGAGTTCATTGCATTATGCTGAAGCATTTACTTGAAGAAGATTTGAATACATACCATGTTAATCTTTTATAATCAGATATTCTCCGAAAATGCCTATCCTTCTTCCTGGCGTATTCTTTCATTATTGCCTTACCAAAACCAGGAAAAGATCATTCCTGGGTTGAAAATTATAGGTATATCGCTTACGGTAAATTATAAAATATCGCTTACAAGCTGCATGGGTAAAATTTTTGAAAGAATTATTCATACTAGGCTTACATCCTGGTTTCACAAAATCTCCTTCCAGATCATCAATATGGCTTTTGGAAGAATAGATCAACGCTGGACGTATTTATCAAAGCTGAATCTCATATCCGCAATGCCTTTGTCATGAAACAACATCTAGTTATGGTCAACCTAGATCTTGAAAATGCATTCGACACTACATGGCATCATGGGATTATTATGGACCTTTACCATTTGCCGAAAATAATTCAAAATTTTCTGCAATAGCATTCTTTTCAGGTCCGATATAAAAATGTACTTTCTGCATCTCACATTCCGGAAGAAGGAGTCCTGCAGGGATTGATACTTAGTCCAACACGATTTTCAATCCGAGTTAGCATCATAACACGAGATAACCCAAAAACCATTGAAACGCATATGACCTTACCGAACCATAATCAATATGGACTCTCTAAGTACAGTGGTGGCCCTAAAAGATAATTCTAAAACTTATCATCCACTGTTGAAGGAAATTAAAACGTTATTATTTCATCACAATCAATAAAAAGACTGTATTCTGCTAAATTTGTAGCTGTGCTGGAATACTGGGAAACGAACATGCAGATCAAGCAGCAAGACACCATTCTAACTATGAACCAAGTCATATGAGAGATATATATACTGAACGGTGGACTGAAATATGGCATAACCAAACCTATAAATGCTTTCAAATAAAGCAAAATCCACATGAAAATCCAGTTTCTGGTTAAACAGTCACAAAAAATCCACATGAAAATCCAATTTCTGATTAAACAGTCGCAAAATGGTCAGTCTGGGTAGAGCATGGATTGGATGTAGTAACTTAACACATGGATTGGGAAGGAGCAGCAGTGCATAGCACTGCTGCTCCTTCCCAAGCACACGCTTCTTGATTAGACCGGGGTTCGAGCCCGCACCAAATACGGAGGATGCGGAAAGGTCAGGGAATGACCACCGCATATCCCGGAGCAATATGGCCTTAGTTGCTAATGCTCCTAAATAACAAACAACAACAACATGGATTGGATTTACTTCTAGGGTCAACCACATGGCTTACTCTACCAGTCCATACTTACTGTAAGGCATATTCTTATTGAATGTGCTCCTTTCCATTGATGCCAGGATCACCTCTTTCTAATCACTGTAAACTGCAAGAGCCACTTGAACTAATTCATTATTGCAGATGATGCCAGCTTAGCAGAGTTATTCAGTTATCTGAAAATGGTAAACCTATATATCCCTTAATTGCACATTTTGGCTATAGTAGTCCTTGTGCCAATAAACCTTCACTCCAATAACAACAATGTTGAAATATCAAAAAAATTTGGAGTGGAGCTATCTAATTCAGTGTTAGGAAAGTGCACAGCCATCACTACAAAGTTACTAACTTCATTAAAATTGCTCCAAGAATGAGATGACTATCAGGCTAATTACAGACTTCCTTTAAAGAGAAGAAAAACAGCAAAGTGTTTACGGAGAAACTACAGTAACTGTTTTTTCAAGAGAGTATTTATCATGTGGAAATTCCCAAAATATTTTTGTTTCTGTCAAGAGATAAGTAGGCCATGACAAATTGGACTTCTCTAGTGTGGTGTTTCCGATTCCTTTATTGCATGTACTGACAAAGCTCATTATAAGCCCAATATAATGCAGATGATGGAGTCCAAAATTTTGGACAATGTTATAAGTGAATCCATGTTTTATTGAATATACACATTTGGACGTAAACTTACTAACGTTTGACCATTAGAAACCATCAATCTAAACGATATAACTGTAAATAATGATTATTATGCATGAATGAACGAAAATAGATAAAAAAAAGATGTTGTAATCATATACCTATTTTTGGGTGTTAGAGATAAAGATTTCATCCAAATTTTTTGCGATTTTATGGCTCAGAACAAAAATTCACATGCAACCAAGTTTGCACATGTAAAATTCAAAAAATACCTGCACTCTATCATTATCAATTTAAAAGTGGGGGGGGGGGGGGAACCATTATTGAATTAATGATAAGCACCTAAAGATTATGATCTCAGAAATAACAAGACATGCATTTTGACATTGAAATGACTGTCTGATGTGAGGTACTTGATGCAGTCTACATAGTACCCGATTACATTGTGGGTTTTTTTTTTTTTTATAAATGAATCTACAGTTGACTGCTTTGTTGTTTCCCTTTTCATCTTTTTTCCAATTTCAATAATTGATTTCAAATGAAGGACATGAATTTATATACATTCTCTGATTCTAGCCATTGAAGTGCAGCTTTCATGGCTGCTAAAGCCTCTGTTACTTTAATGGGCAGAGGAAGTGATGTGTTATCTTCCTCTTCATCGCTGCTATCACAAGATGTGGCTTCAGTTTGTGTCTCATGACATAGAGCATTTTTTGCAATTGTCTGCTCACTTGGCATTCATAAGTAGGAAAATCATCATCAATATGGATCCACTCATAAATTTTGTGACTGCCAAACTGCATAACCACTTCCTTATAAACTGCATTTGCCTTATTGACATCCTCTTGAGTAAATCCCTCGGATTCTTCCTCCGATTACTCTTCTTCCTCATCTTTTTCTTGTTCTTCCGAGTCAGGTGCAATTGCAAATGCTTCACACAAGCCTCACTCCCAATTACTTCTCAACTGTAGATGCCGATATGGTTCCCTATGCTTTCTCTGCCAAGTCAGAAACACTAGCTAGTGTGTGAGCTTCTTCTTCTTCAGGCATTCTGTTATGGACAGTTCGTCATCAGTTACACTAGTTTATAAATTTAAGTTTGTTCACCGGGGTTTGAATTTCAATAGGTCCTACTGCCGAAATATGTTGCGGTGATTTCAAATATGACTTAGATTTTTTTCTATCACATCCATCCAGATAGATCACAATTTAAGAAATAAAAAAGTATTGTTTTTTACGAAAGTATATAATTTTATTGTATTTAGTAATGACAAATTGATAGGATTACACTTTCATATATCAAAAAATACATAAATACTAATAAGTATTAATCAAAATTCTGAAACTTTCATTAATCAGATCTTCGTCTCTTTGTTTGAAAAGAACGTTTAATCATTTTTCTTTATGTACAGTGCCAGGTTTCTCTCTTTTTAAACACCAGCAGTAGTCGGCCATTATGCTTGTATTCCACCTTCCTTGGTACCTCTGCTCCATTTCCTTTATGTCCTGATGGAATCTCTCCCCTTGTTCTTCACTCATCTCTGCAAGATTTTCAGGGGAAAAATCAAGATGAGTGTGCAAAAAGTGAATTTTGATGCTCATATTGCAACCTAAATTGCGAAGCTTTTCGAGCATATTTTGAACAATTTTCTCACAATTCTGTGATTTATGATTTCCTAGAAAGTTTTCCATTACACTTTTAAAAGATATCCAGGCATCACTTTCAATGTCAGTCATAGTAGTTTCTAACTGACTGTCTAAAACAAATTTTCTAATTTGGGGACCAATCAAGATACCCTCCTTAAGTTTTGCATCAGATAAACCGGGAAATTTATTGCAAAGGTAGTTAAAATCATCCTTATTCATTGCTTTAACAAATTGCTTCATTATGCCTAACTTGATATGCAGTGGAGGTAAAAGTATTTTATCTGGCTTCATCAAATTTTTGTGTACAATATTTTTTGACCCCGGTGTAAGATTGTGCCTCCAAGGCCATTGCTTCTTTGTCCAATGCAATGCTTTAGCTCTGCTATCCCATTCACAAATAAAGCATGGCATTTTAGTGTACCCACCCTGTTGCCCCAACCAACATACATAACACTTTTAAGTCTCCACATAGTTGCCATTCGTGATCTTGATATTTAATTTTTTCCAGAAGGAACTTTAGATTGTCATAAGTTTCTTTTAAGTAGACTGAATGAGCAACTGGCACAGATGTGTACTTATCTCCATTATACAAGAGAACACCTTTTAAACTAGTCTTAGAAGAGTCTATAAATAGGCTCCATTCACTATGAACATATGATGGAGCTCCTAAGACACTTATTAAACCAGCAATATCACTGCAATATACGAGAGGACCTTCTTGTGAAAAATACTGTAGTAGCAGTAGTGGCATATGATGCAAGAAAGCAAGTGTATGAGCTTATGCAGCATCAGTCAAAAAAAAATTTACAAAGCAATTCCTTCTAAATGTTGTATAGGTTCTCCTTAAATTTATTTAACCTATCAACTTCCACAACGACAGATGGAAGTTTGTTCCAGCAATTAACCACCCGCTGGCTAAAGGCAAATTTCTGCACATCTACTCTACATCTGTCCTTCCTCAATTTGAATTTATGTCCCCTTAGGTTCGTAATCTGAACAAGTGGAAGAATCCCATCAGAATTCAGCGTGCTCAACCCATTCGAGGCCTTATACACCTCAATCAGATAACCTCGCAGGTGCCTAGTCTCCAGCCGCTGCAATTTGCAGAACTTAAGCCTCTCTTGGTAAGAGGATCCCTTCATTCCCCTCATCAGTCTTGTTGCCCTTCTCTGTAAATGCCCAAGCAAATCTACATCCTTCCTAAAATGAAGCCTCCAGACCTGTACGCAGTATTCAAGGCATGGCCTGACCACCGTATACAGAGGGACAATAACCTCCTTTTCTCTGCTAGCAAAATTCCTGTATATCACTGACAAAACCGCATGACCTGCCCTGGCAGCCTGGCTGCATTGCTCAGAAAATGTCATATCTGACTGCACAATTACTCCCATGTCTTTTTCATTTTATACCACCTTAAGTGTAGTACCACACAGTTGGTACATTTCTCTAGGGTTACTTCTACCCATATGCAGTACTTTGCATTTGTCAATGTTAAACTTCAGTTGCCACTTCTCAGCCCATCTTCCCAAACTATCTAGATCCTGTTGCAGTAGCACACTGCCATTACTATCATTAACAACCCTGCCAACCTCTGTATCATCTGCAAACTTCGACACTAAGCCTGATATACCTTCATCAATATCATTGATAAATATACAAAACAACAGTGAACTCAACACCGAACCCTGTGGGACTCCACTAATAACTTAGTCCATGAAGAGAAGCAACTATTGATTACCACCCTCATTTCTTCTCCCACTCAACCATCCTTTTATCCATTGTAGCAACTTACCCTTAATACTATTATGCTCCAATTTGTACAGTAGTCTTCCATGTGCAACAGTGTCAAAAGCTTTCCTGAAATCCAAGTATATGATATCAAAATTATTTTTTGCATCCAGTTCCTTTGTGACCACATCATAATATCCTATCAAATTTGTCAGACAAGACTTTCCCTTAAAAAACCCATGCTGTGTCTGAATTATTTCTGCAGTCTTGTTTAAATGATCCTGCAATGTATCCCCATTTCACAAAGGGAGATGAAAGGGTGACTCCATTATTTTACCCGGAACAGAAGTTAAACTGGTCTGTAATTACTTGTGTCACCCTTCAATCTCCCTTTGTGAAATGGGGATACATTTGCACATCTCCAGTCTGTGGGGACCTCCCCTGAGTCCAAGGATGCTCTCATAATTATGGCTAAGGGTTTGCTTAGTTGCTTTGCCGCCTCCTTTAATATAACTGGATAGATCCCATCCACCCCAGGTGCTTTTCTTATGTTTAACTTCAACAATTTCTCCTCCACTTTTCTCTCAGTTATTACAAAATCATTAAGTATCCTGCTACAATTTGATAACCTTCTGCCATTTTCAAACCTTAATAATTCCTCATGTGTGAATGTAGATGCAAAATACTCATTCAGTTTGTTTGCTATCTGAGCAGGATCATCAACAGTCGAACCATCGATGTCAAGTGGACCAATCAGATTCATCCCCTTCCTTTTAGAGTTTATATAAGTAAAGAAATCCTTGCTGTTTTTCTTAGCCTCCTGTGCCAAAGATTTCTCATAATCTGCCTTTGCGATTTGATTACAGACTAGCTTTTATCTGCCATAGGCTTCTGTGTCGCCTGATAATTTATATGCATCACATGCATTTTTCTTCTCTGCCACGAGTCTCATTAGTTCATTTAACAACCATTTAGGCTAAACCTTGAACAATATTTCTTAATAGGTATGAAACTTTTAGTAGCTTCCACGATTAGTTCCTTGAATGCTTTCCACTTAGAATTTGCTGTTGGTGACATGATCAGTTGATCCCACTGTACAGAATTTAAAAACTGTCTGAACTTATAAACTCTCTTTTGCAATTTCTGTACCAGGAAAATGATGTACCTGGAGCAAGTAAGTTCTTCGCTTGAAGTCTGGATTCCAGAATTTCAGCACCATACTTTGGAAGACCTAAGTCCCTTACTAAATCATTCAGTTTAACTTGTGTGAATTGCTGTGGCATTAAAATATTTTTTGGTTGATAACATTCCTCTTCACTAACCTCTTTAGCTTCTGCTTCGGTGGAAGAAGATATTGATTCCAAAGTTTCTGGTGGAGGTTTTAAAGACAGATCAGGTCCGCGCCGAACTGGTATTATGGCTGACAGTAGATCTGGATATTTGATTCCTTTTTATTTTTTGAATTGTAACTTTTAATGTCACATACACAAGTAACATTTGGCATGGCTTACTGGCTCGCACTACACTATAGGAATAGCAAATGGCAAGCACACCTTTTTTCCTTTACTCCATTTTCTAAGATGTTCGACACATGCATAGCATACTTTATGTGGTGCCCACAATTTATCCTGATCGCCTAGTTTTATGTCAAAGTATGCATAATTCGATTTTTTTTTTCAAAATCGGTAATATTTCGCCTCTGCTTTACAGGAACAAAACAACCACATATGTAATAAAATATGTCGGGACTGTTTATACACTTTCTGGTTGCCATACTAAAAGAAAACTACACACAATCAGAGCTCACAATGGTTTTTACAGGAGTACTGTGACTGCATAAGCAATGTGCCAGTTATATAGGCTCTGGTTGAGTGGACTGTACAAACAAGTGAGTGCATTCTCAGACAAGTTTAACCCGTAACTATACACAGGAGTCTCCCAGACTCCACTCGGAAAATAAAATTCTGGGAATCACAGATGGGCCGGAAGAGCGGGGTGGGGAGCCATCTACCTTTCTGGGTCAAGGTCTGCTACCTTGCAGTGTGTATAGTTACGGGATAAACACGCACAATCTGTTGTATTTGAGGCAAATATTTGATACTGATTACAAATATAGGGGGTATAAAACTTGTAAACCATTGCGGAAACTATAGTATGTACACATTTGCATATAATACCTAGATAATATTTTTATTAATGAATTGTGTAAAATCTTTATGTAATAGAAACAAACGGACTTCGGTTGAGTAATCAGTAAATATGCATAAATAACTGCCGCATACTTTTCTCACACCCCAGATACACTGTAAACCAGTGTTGTTGCGCCTCCGTAGCCAGGTGGGAAGGAGCAGTAGTGCGTAGCACACGCTTCTTGATTAGACCGGGGTTCGAGCCCGTCACCACCAAATACGGAGGATGCGGAAGGGTCAGGGAATGACCACTGCATATTCCCGGAGCAATATGGCCTTAGTTGCTAATGCTCCTAAAAAACCAAATAACAAATAACCAGTGTTGTTTGTTTGATTAAATTTTTCCTTTAGGGCATCTTGAAGGTCAATATAATGCCTTGATACAAAGGTTGGATCTTTGTGGTCATATTCTTTGGCAAATAGCTCACCTTTATTTTACTACCATGGCTTATTAGGTTTTCTGCAGAAGGGTGGGCAAGACAGTTGTCCAGCAGCAAAAATACTTTAGGTTCCATATTTTTCTTTCTTAAATGATCACTCACAGATGGCACAAAGTTTATGAAACCATTCCTTGAAAATCTCTGCTGTCATCCAGGCATTCTTACTGTGACAGTATGAGAACATTAACACTTCACGTTTTTGTAGTGGAAACACCTTGGTGCCCATGATTTTCTTACACACAGTGGTTTGACTTTGTGTGTCAGTTTTATTGACACAAAACAGAATGTCATCCTATCCTTTATCAGTTTAAAGTCTTCATCGAATTTACAAGCTGGTGTCTTATTGGGAAGCATGCAGTAACAAAGTCCTGTTTAATCACAATTGTAAATTTGTTCTGGAACATAGCCACCTTCTTGTATGATAACTTTTAACTGTGAAAGATAATCATCAGCATCCTCAATGTCTTCAGATCAAATTTCACCCGAAATTCCATGCCTCTTTTTTCCATTGGCTGAGTCGCCCTTGCTTGTTTTTAGTTCTTTCCTGTTTGCTTTTATTCTGCACTGGTTGTCTAATTTGTTTTTCAGTTTTTGTTGTTCAGCTTGACTCTTGATAGTTTCACCAGATATAGGTGTTTTTTCTGCATACTGTTGTGTGAACCATATGAACACGGCCTTATCCAGTGGGCTGTTGCCTATTGACTTAAGCTGATTTGGCTGAAGACCTTTACTTGCATCAGTCACTTGTTGCTTGCCATGGGTTAGCTTCATCTTTTATCCATCCATTCCCCTCACCTATATGTCAAGACACCTGTGCTTACATCTTTCCCCATTTTAGCTTTTCAAATGCAACTAGCTTTGCAACTAGCTTTTCTTGAACTAACCTTGCTTATCTTTTTTTCTTTTGAGAACTTTAAATGGATATAATTTTTTTATTAAAAAAAGAAAGAAAAGAAAAAAATTTGAAAACACACTAACGTTATGTAGAGTAAACATACGTCCGATTTCCAAACAGCACATGTAAACTTTACCACTGCTGCATCTTTCCAGGACTACTTTTAGTATATTCGCATCACTGAACTTACCTTCTAAAGCCATAGTTCAATCAATAAAGTAAAATAAAATAAAGACAGAAAAATAAAGAGAATTATTATATGACTTTTTTTTCTAAATTAGTCATGGGTGCCTCCAACCTGAGCTGTATTTGCCTAATACAAAGGCAAACAAAGCGTTAAGATGACTGAAACAACAAAAGAAATTAAAAGTGGTGTTATAAAGTTTATTCGTAGGATATGGTTTTTATAGATAGCAATTGTGCTAATTGCTCCATGAAACCTGTAAAAAATTGGCAACGGTAAATGTTCACTGAACTGGAAAATGCTCTGGAACAAATCGTGAATTGATCATATTTGACACATGCGAAAAAAAAGGGAGATTAATGGAATTGGTGTCCAACCTTTGATGGCGTTATAAAGCTATTCTGCATTATACCAGGTCAGCTGCCATCTTGGAAGTAATAAGCA
This sequence comes from Mastigoproctus giganteus, assembly GCF_048544385.1. Taxonomy (NCBI): domain Eukaryota; kingdom Metazoa; phylum Arthropoda; class Arachnida; order Uropygi; family Thelyphonidae; genus Mastigoproctus; species Mastigoproctus giganteus. Next base: position 95,262,654 of record NC_143586.1, on the reverse strand, counting down.
GTTTAATTTGGGATTACATCCATTTTTGCATTTAATATTTGTCTAAGGAACACTTACGATTCATTTCAGTGACAGAGATTTACTTTTAGCCTTTCATATGCCTGCATTGAAATATAGTCCCACAACCATTACTACTTTAATAGATACTAATCGATTGTAGATCAGCTATAATCTTTTAAGGACACAAAAGGTGATATTGTTGGCGCTGAATACCCTGACCAGTGTAGTCACGCGAATAGTGGGCTCGGTGGAAAAAAAGTTATTTTTATTGTGAAAAACATCGAATTTCTGATCTCATATGGTGTTGGAAGAAAGAGGAAATTGGACTGGATTTACAGGTGACCTTTTGTGACTTTTCGTCAACTATTTTTGGAGATATGAACGTTTTTAAGAAATTTTCCTATGTAAACCAGTACAGCAATATGCTGGCAGCATATGTTTAGAATAATCGTTTTGATTAGAGTGGACCAAATTTTGGGAAGCCCTACAAACCTACAAAATAATCTCTCTTTATTGCCCTCATAAGATTCTTTAGTTATTATCCGTAAAAAAAAAAAAAATATTTTTACATAGTCTAGAGATATTTTATACAGCTAGGCCTCGCATAACGCGAGTTCGATGAACGCGATATTCAGTTAACGCTATTTTAAAAATGATACCACTTTTCACTTTACACGATGCAAATTTCCAGTTAACGCGATCTTTTTTTTTTTATGCGATAGTTGAAAAAGATTTGAATCACACATTAAGCTTACCGTGAGTCGTACCGTCAATAAACAAACGTTTGCCTGCTGCCCGCCTCGGTGTGTTCCATCAATCATCGGAAGAAGACGTGTTTGTTCCCTGCTAATAAAGTCAATGCAGACTTGCATTTAAAAATTCAAATTTTTAAATGAGCCAGACGAAAATGTTACCACGAAGGAGATAACGGTAAAAGAATTACATGAAATCTTTCGTATCGCATAGAATCTCAAACAAAAGGTTTGATGTTTTCTGCGATATTTATTTCGCCAGGGCCCAGAGAAGATTGTTGTCGGCTATCGGAAATTGATTGATGAAAAGAGAAAGTCAACACTGTTCAAATATTTCCGCAACAGTAATTTCTTCATTGTGTATTTTATATCAGAGGTTTCCAAAGTTTCTTGGTTCACAGCGCCTTTAATGTCTCAGTAATTTTTTCAAGGTGCACCCAGACCAAAAGAAATACCTAACAGTTTCGTTTAGTAGTTAGGTCCAAACAACTTAATAAGAAATGCTGAAACTGTGAACTTCCTGGAGCTAGTAGTTCGCGTGGTGTCCAACAGATGTCGAGTTTTGCTGTGTTTCCCTCGTAAATTTAAAATATTCCGCAGCGCACAGTTTAAGAACCGCTGTTTTATGCAATAAACATTTAATTCCATAATTATTTTCATTGTCTTTTACATTATATACAGTTAAAAAGTTATTTAAAAGGTATTTTTAAAATTCTTTATGGACATTCCAGAAGGTCAAAGACCAATTATAATTTTTCCTATTGGTTATTATATTCGATTAACGTGTTTCCGTTTTGTGTGATGCGCTCGCTGGACGAATTAATCGCGTTAATCGAGGCCCACATGTATGTTCTTTTCTCGCGTTCCCGATCCCTTATTATCTTAACAGTAGGGATGCCATCTTGGATCGGTAACGAGTGAATTGCTTCAAAGCTGTTTAATATCGTATGCTAGCTGAAAATAATTGCCAACTTAGACTGATACTGTATATATAAAGATGCAGGAATACTTGCATAAACCGCTTGTTCAGTATAATATGAAATATTTACAGAATTGGAAAAGCCCTGAGGGTATGTGGTCGTAACTGATGTCTAGTGCTGTCTAAACCACAAAAACGAGAGATTTTCGGCAAACCTTTTAAGGGGAAAAACGTCATCGGGTCTTGATTCAACAAATATCATTAAAAAAAGGATGGCTCCCTCTATTAAACGAACCACTCAGAAAAGCTTTAAGACAAATACTGGAGGTTTTATCAGTGTCTAAACATGCACCACAATTTAAAGCCTCTCCAACCCTTAAACTCTAAATTTGAACTTTAAACACCAGTACGTGTAGTAGGTATTTTTCACCAGCATATTACAGCCACAAACTAATAAAAGGATTGACAATCCCGATAATCCCCACATCCGATTATCCGGAACCTTTGCTGATATGGATAGCAGAAATCACAAACTGAAAGAAACTCAGCCAAAAGGGCAGGACGACAAAATAACCCCCCCCCCCAAAAAAAAAGACAGGAGGACACAGAGGATGCCTGTCCAGGGACCCCCCCCCCCCAAATGAAGCAAGCGTAAAAACAAAAAGATGTTAACAGCAAAAATAGAGCGGGGAACACATTCCCAAACTGAGAATTAGCATTAGCATTAGTAGAGGCATTTGATGCAAGAAAGCAAGCTTATGCAGCATCAGCCAAAAAAAAAAAAAAAAAAAAACCACTTCCACTTCACCCCTCTGTTCATTCAAAATACCTGTCCAGCTGAGCCTTAAACTTATTTAGGCTATCAACCTCCACCACAAGGGATGGAAGTCTGTTCCACCAACCAACCACCCGCTGGCTAAAGGCAAATTTCCGCACGTCTATCCTACATCTGTCTTTCCTCAATTTGAATTTATGCCCTCTCAGGTGATTTTTCTGAGCTAGAGGAAGAATCCCATCAGCATTGAGCATGCTTAAACCATTCAAGGCTTTATACACCTCTATCAGATCACCTCACTAGTGCCTAGTCTCCAGACACTGTAATTTGCAAAACTTAAGCCTTTCTTCGTAAGAGCACCCCTTTGTTCCATTCACTAATCTTGTTGCCCTTCTCTGTACTCGTTCCAGCAGCTCTACATCCTTCTTGAAATGAGGCCTCCAGACCTGTATACAGTACTCTAGGTGTGGCCTGACCATCGCCTTATACAATGGAATAATCACCTCCTTATCCCTGCTGGAAAAATTCCTGTATATCATTGACAATACTCCATGAGCTACTCTTGCAGCCCATCTGCACTGCTTAGAGAACTTCATATCTGCCTGCACAACCACCCCCAAGTCCCTTTCATTCTCTACCACTGTCAGTGTTGTACCACAGAGTTGATACGTTGCTCTGGGGTTGCTGTTTCCATGTGTAGTACTTTACATTTGTCAATGTTAAACTTCATTTGCCACCTCTCAGCCCATCTGCTCAACCTTTTCAGATCCTGTTGCAGCAGCATAGTGTCAGTAGTGTCCTTGACAACCCTGCCAACCTTTGTATCGCCTGCAAACTTGGACATTAAGCCCGATATACCATCATCAATATCATTTATAAATACAGAAAACAATAATGGACCCAACACTGAGCCCTGAGGGACTCCACTAATAACATCAGTCCACGATGAGCAGTGTCCATTGATTACCACTCTCTGTCTTCTCCCCCTCAACCACCCCTTTATCCATAGCAGCAATTTGCCTCCAATGTCACACTGCTCCAATTTGTGTAGCAGTCTTCCATGTGCAACAGTATCAAAAGCCTTTCTAAGATCCAAGTATATAATATCAAAGTTATTCCCTGCATCCAGTTCTTTTGTGACTGCATCATAGTATCCAATCAAGTTGGTCAGGCAAGACTTCCCCTTAACAAAACCATGCTGTGTCTGAGCTATAACTGAAGTCTTGTCTAAATGATCCTGCAGTGCTTCTTTAACCAGTGCCTCCATTAATTTTCCTGGAACAGAGGTTAAGCTCACAGGTCTATAATTACTTGTGTCAGTCTTTGATCCTCCTTTGTGAATTGGGGTCACATTTGCACATTTCCAGTCTATGGGTACCTCCCCTGAGTCCAAGGAAGCTCTCATAATTATGGCTAAGGGTTTGCTTACTTCCTTTGCTGCCTCCTTTAATATAACTGGATAGATCCCATCCACCCCGGGTGCCTTTCTTGTGTTTATCTTCAACAGTTTCTCCTCCACTTTGCTCCCAGTTATTTCAAGATTCTGTAGCTTACTGCTAGAGTTGAATACACCTCTGGCATTCCCCTCGCTGAATAACTCCTCATGTGTGAATGTCGATGCAAAATATTCATTTAGTTTGTTAGCTACCTGAGCAGGATCATCAACACTTGACCCATCAATATCAAGTGGACCAATCTGATTCATCCCCTTCCTTCTAGAGTTTACATAAGTAAAGAACTCTTTGCTGTTTTTCTTTGCATCCCTTGCCAAGGATTTCTCGTAATCTGCCTTCGCCCGCCTAACCTCCTTTGTAACTTGGTTGCATATCAACTTGTATCTTTCATAGGCTTCTGTGTCATGTGTTAATTTGTATGTATCCCATGCATTTTTCTTCTCTGCCATATGCCTCATTAGTTCATCTGACATCCATTTTGGCCTAAACCTTGAACAATATTTTTTAGTTGGTATGTAAAGCCTAGTAGCTTCCAAGATAAGTTCTTTGAATGCTTCCCATTTTGAATTTGCTGTTGGTAACATCATCAGTTGGTCCCACTGTATAGAATTTAAATACTGTCTCAGTCCATCGTAGTCGCCTTTACGGAAGCAATAACCCTTCCCTTTACCCCTAATGGTAGTTACCTCTTTGAGTAAATGCCACTTCAGCACACTGTGATCACTGCCACCTAGTGGTTCATTTATCTGCAGATTCTTAATGCATGAAGAATCACTACTGATAATCAAATCAAGAGTATTACTCCCTCTAGTTGCCTCCCGAACATGCTGATGTAGAAAACAATCATCCAATAAATCCACAAAAGCCCTGCTAGTGTGTGAGTAACCAGCCCCCAAATTCCAGTCAATATCTGGGAAATTAAAATCTCCCATTATAAGACACCCTGATTTACTGGCCCACTCTATTTCCCTGTACAGTTCCTTATTATACTCATCAGAGTCATTAGGCCTATAGCACACTCCTACTCTCAATTTTGATCTCCCAATGTTTATGTCACACCAAACTGACTCCACACTGCACTGTCCAGCGATGTCGACTGGCTTCACTTCCTTGGTTTTTATGTGTTTCTTAACTAATAGCATAACACCTCCCCCCAGTCCTATCCTGTCTATAATTTCTGTAGACATTGTACTCCCCAAATTGCAGTTCCGCATCCCTTATATCTGTGTGACACCACGTTTCTGATATCCCAACAATATCTGCCTTTGATGTTTTGAGCAATACCTCAAATTCATCAAATTTATTTATTAAACTCCTAGCATTGGTGTAGACGCAAGTATACCTGCACCTGTTTCTATTCTTAGCTACCCTAACACAACCCATGTGTTTACTTGTACCGCAATGGCTCCCAGCAGTCTCTGAAATACCATGCATCTTGTTTTTCAGGCTTCTGCTCATTCTAATAGAAGCAGTGCAAGAATCTCTTTCACCTCTGCCAGTGGCTACTGTCAATCTATTGGTCTTTGTCTCCCCCCAAGCTAGCAGTTTTCCGACCCACCTAACACTGCCTCGATAGCATCAGCAGATATTCTTGCACCCTTTCTATTTAAGTGTATCCCATCCCTGTAGAAGCAATCTCTCCTGTTAACAAGTACAGTCCAGGCTGAAAAAAATTCTACCCCTTGAGCCTTGCACAATCTTTCCAGGGCCGAATTGATCGACAAGGCTCTCATCATATACTCCCTCCTATCGTGTCTGGGCAGAATTGCAGACACTTTCAAATTCAACCCTAATTCTCGGCTTTTGTTCAACAGTGACCTGTACTTGTTAAGTAATTCTGCCGGTCTCCTACTCTTAATATTATTAGTGCCAACGTGTACAACTATATCACCTTTTGTGCCCTTAAAAGATGATATTCGCTCTACAACGTCATCAACCTTTGCCCCTGGCAGACATACCCTGGTCCTGTTCCACCTATCTTTTTTACAAAGCATGTTCCCCGTTTCCCTGACAATAGAGTCACCAACAACTACTAGTTCCTTAGGGACCAGCGCATTCTGCCTTGGGGGTTGTCTCTGTGTCACGCGATGCCCAAGTGCAAGCTCTGGCGTTGATGTGGGCAGCTGAGAGCTTGATGGGCCCCTCAATTTAGTTTCTTCGAGGGCATCCACCCTGTCCTTCAAGCTCTCATATAGGCCCATAAGAACGCCGAGTTGTTGCCTGATATCGATACACTCCTTGCATCGCGCACACACAAAGACATCCCCCTTGGCAGTATCATGTCCCGTACCCGATTGCTCTGCAAACATCAAGCAAACAGTGCATTTTATAAGGCTGTGAGTCAGAGGACAACTGCCCCCCTCAGTTCTGCTCTGAGTCACAGCACTTCCATTAGCTTGAGCCTTTTGCTTTGCTGCTCTGGTCTGAGTCATGATTCTATTAATTTATTAATTAATTATGTTATGTTATTAATTATATTACGTTTGTAATCTAAGTCGTTATATGTATTTATTTAAACGTACAATTTAACTGCTAACGAAGTTCAACTAACGCTATCTAGTACGGTATATAACCTACGGTATATCTAGTATGGTATCACAATGGCGGGAAAGTTACTAACGGTAGCGGTAGTTACGAACACGTGGAAACTCTTACCGATACTTTTACAAGGCCGAGTAAAGAATAAATACACCAAATTAATTAAAAAAATCACAAAATAATGTTATACTACTAAATTTAAATCAAAAGTTTTAGAAAAACAATAATTTCAAATCAATAAATAAGAAAAATGCACTTAGCGGCTTGGAACACGACCGTCACTAGTAGCCTCGTCCAATAAGGATACTCGGAAAAATGTCAATGCGAACAAAGAAGCAAACAACGAAAAGCAGCAGGAAACTCCCCCAATGCATCCCTCCCTACCGGTGGGCACTGTCTTTGATAAGTCACTGGCACTCAAAACAGCACTGGAATCAATATTTAAAGAACCGAATAACAGGATAACCACCTTTGTGAGGTCGCAAATCATCACAATCTTTAACAAGATGGAGACTATCCTTTTCAAGACCTATGTTGAAGTGTGGGGCAAATAAAATGCAATAGCGTGCTCCCACATATGCCGAAACGCTGAGGAATAACCAAAATCAGGGAAAACAATCTCAGAGCGGACCCCAAAAAAGGAAGCAACCTCTCTTGATGACACCCAACTTGGTTGTCCTTAGACCTGTGGCCACAGATGGCCCCCAGAAAAAGAGAACTAGTGAAGAAATAAAGACAACTGTGATGAAGGAACTAAAGGATGACCTCAAAGTTACTAAGATAAAGTTCACCCGGAAAACAAGGAATGTAGGACTCGTTATTGAAACGGAGGTAAACGAAAACATACAGACGATAATGGATAACCCAAAAATTGCCACCTTGGGTTTGACTGCAGAATTGCCAAAAAAGAGAGGACCTGCTATCATTGTCTTTGACATAGACAAGGACCTAACCCCGGAACAGTTAGCCGCAGAGATCATAAACAGAAATCTGAGACCGACCCCCCCCAGCAACTACAGGAACAGCAAACCCTGGTGCAGCCCAGGTACTTCATCAGATCTAGGGCAGGACCAAACAGAAACTGGGTTCTAGAGCTGGCCCCGACTGTCTGGCAGCAACTAAAGAATCAAGAGAAAATCTACGTTGAATGGGGATCCCACCGATTCCGGAAGAATGTGGCAATCCCGAAATGCTTCTGGTGTTGTAAATATGGCCACACAACCCATACGTTTACACAAACAGACTCAACCTGCAGTCACTGCTCTGGCAGGGGACATGAATATAAAACATGTCCAAACAAGGAGCAAGATCCAATCTGTACAAACTGTAAGGCAGGGAAAATGGACTATTCACATTCTATCAGAGACCCGAACTGTCCAGTTTATCTAAAAGTAAAAGGGTTATACCAGTCAGGAACCAACTATGGAGAGACAAAGAGTGCAACAGATCCAAAATTGCAATTATACAGCATAACGTGCAGAGAGCTAGAGCAGTGGCCCAGCAACTTAGGGTCATAGCGGATGAGGAAGCAGCTGATTACGTACTACTACAGGAACCATATACCCACTCAAAATGAGTGTGCGGATATCCGGCAGCATACAAAATAGTCCATGACGAGAGTGACACCCCTTGGGCTGCGGTTGTGGTCCGCAATCCCAATTATACTGTGACTAAAGTAACACAGCTTTGTGCACCCTGGGTGGTGTGTGCCCACATCTTAATGCCATTGGGCCAAATCTATGCTGTTGCCCTTTACAGCAGGCCAGGTGAGGACATCGCACCCATCACCAGGTACTTGCAGGCCTTGACCGACATGCTCCCTGATCAAAGGATCATAATTGGGGCAGGTGTAAACTACCGCTCCCCAGCCTGCACAGTCTGACCCCAGACAGGAGAGGTACCAGAAATGGACAGATTTTAGAGGACTTTCTCTCGAACTCCTGGTTCACTATCCTGAACAGACCACACCAGATGCCTACATTTTGTAATACCCCGTGGGAGGCGACTATTGATGTCACATTGTTCACGGGAAACCTTGCAGGGTACGTTGAGGATTGGATCGTCAGAGACTCATGGACAACTTCCGACCACAGGGTGATTACGTACCAAATCAGAAGATCTTTAAACAGGCTACTGATACCTAAACAAACACTAAATCGCTTCACCATCCGCCGGGCAAACTGGGAAAGGTTCAGAGAGTTCTTAATGCCCGCTGCAGCCCAACACCTGGAAACAACAAACCAGAATGGGGACCCAGACGAGAATCAAAAGAGGGTAACGGAAATAATACTTGCGGTGAGTGAAGCATCAATGAAGAGGAGAAATGCCAAACTGGGAGCAGTCCCGTGGTGGACTCGCGAGATCCAGCAACTCAGAAGGGAGACCATGAGAAGAAGAAAACTCTTTCAATGGGCAAGACGTACATGGCCTGATGCTGAGGTCCAGATACTGAAGGAGCGCTATAGGGAAGCAAGAAACAGATATATGGATGCGATAAACAAGAGCAAACAAAGAGCCTGGGAAAACTTGGCAGGCATAACAGGAAATAATGAGCCATGGGGGGTAGTCTATAGGATAATCACAAACAAACTCCCCAGGGGGGAAGTTATTTCTACCACATTGACACCACATGGGAGCCAAACCACCACATGGCAACAGTCAATCACAAATATTCTGGGCACTATTTTCCCGGAGACTGCCATGCCTACTTCACCCGAACAGCATAAAATATGCCAAGAAAATGACATGTACACCACTGACTCCCATGAACTACTGTTCACGCTAGATGACATCAAATCCATGGCAAATCACGTAAGAAATAATAAGTGCCCTGGCCTCGATTATCTCGAGCCGGAAATTATCAAAAAAGTAACGGACCCAATCCCCGAACTCCTCCTAAATCTGTTCAATAACTGTTTGGATCAAGGCATCTTCCCAAAAAACTGGAAGACTGCGGGACTGAAGCTGATCCCAAAAACACCCACGGTCGTGGATGTTTTTGGGATCAGCTTCAGAAACACCGACAGCTTTGCTACCAGGGATCAGCAAACTATTTGAGAGAATGCTGTGTGCCCGAATTGACATACATTATAAGAGTGGTGAATTGCACATGTCTACCCAGTTTCGCTTTAAGCCCAAGTCTTCGACAGTAGAGGCACTTAGGCATCTGCTGCACAGTGTGGCCAGTTCCAACAGTAAATACTACCTAATCATCTCCATAGATTTTGCCGGGGCTTTCGACACCATTTGGTGGTCGAGTGTCCTGGCAAGAGTAAGGCGGGCCAACCTTCCCGGCAACTTGTATCTCACTATCAAGTCTTGCCTTACCAACAGGAGTATTAGTGTCATGGCACCCTATGGCAGGGTAAACCGCCGTGTCTGCAGGGGTTTCCCCCAGAGTTCCATCCTGGGGTTGCTCCTGTGGAACATTGTATTGGATGAGTTCCTGGCCATGGACCTTGGTGATGTCCAAACCCCAGCTTTTGCCAACGACTTGATCTTGAAAATTGCTGCTGAAAGTAGAGCACAGTTGGAGGTAAAAACAAACCATGCCATCGAGATACTACAGGACTGGACCATCTTACACTGCCTAAAAATCTCACCAACTTAGACATCCTCAATCTTACTGAAAGGCTCCCTTGACCTGCACAGGCCGCCTCAAATAAAGGTGAACAACGCCACAATTAAACTCCAAAGCCAGCTTAAGTACCTGGGGGTGATATTAGATTGTAATCTTTCCTTCAAGCAGCATCTCACACACATCTAAGAACAAAGTTAAGGAAGTACTCTGCACTGTTAGCCCGTGTGGTCCATCGTGACTGGCGACTTAAACGTTGCATACTCTCCTTATATTATAAAATGACATTCTTACCAGCTATAACATAGGCCTCTGCGGTTTGGTATCACAAGGCATCAACCGCCGTAAATAGATGCATAATCGACTCAATCCATAGAACTATCCTGTTACCAGAGCCTGCAGCACCACTAGCACTGTTGCCCTACAGGTCTTGGACGGAGCCTTTCCCCTTGACCTGGACATCATATGCACTGGAATAGCCTATTATATAACCAAAGGAATGCCTTGCACCCACCTAGACTACACAGTGGATAACAGTGCAACCCACAAGGCTGAAAAGACCTTGCAGCATAGACCCACTACGTAATGACAAAAGGTAGTATAAGGACTAGCAAACATCACGGAAGGGATAAAACCCCATAATGATCAGAAAATAGGACCCAGACCACATGTAGTCTGGAAGGATGACATCCCAGATTTAATCCCCTATTAGTGTCCCACCTAGATGAGACTCAACAGCCAGCTTTTTAGGGCCTGCAAACTGATTAAGATGACATACGGTGGCACTCTCCCACCGGGACATCCTATTGGCGACCCAAATCCGCACTCACTTGAGCGGATCTTTCTTTCCAAACTCCTGGGGAGGGGGGGGAGGCTTGCCTCTCCTTTCCTCCCCAATTTTCTCACTCTGGTGGGGCACGGGCCTGCCTCACTACCTGCAGGGTCTATCTACTCTGTCGACCCCTTATTTTCAATTTCTTCCCCCCAGTCTTCATCCTCCCCCCAAACTTTTGTCTTGCACAGCGTTTAGCCCTACGTGTCAAAATCAAAAGAGAACATCAAAATTCTTGCCCGAACTTATTTGGTTTTTAAAACTCACTGTTACCGCACAGCCCCACGTTGCATACTATTAATACTAACTTGTTAAGTATCACTAATTTCAACCTCTTTTTTTTTTTGGTCCTAGCCACTGAAATCCCAGGAAAGTAAGTGGCAAGACCCGCCAGGCCAGCCTGCCCATGGCGGGTATTGTTAACGTCGGGTCTCACTAGGGGCCTGGCGGCTAACAGGCTGGATGAACAATGGGCACAACAAACTACATAGTACATATCCCACACACTTTTAAATTTCTGGCTTGTCTGATACAGAGAACATACGCGGAGATGGGAGAAATACCAGGTGCCGTCAGACCCCGAACATACCTAATAACCATATGCAGTACTTTGCATTTGTCAATGTTAAACTTCAGTTGCCACTTCTCAGCCCATCTATTCAACTTTCCTAGATTCTGTTGCAGTAGCATACTATCCTTACTGTCATTCACAACCCTACCATTGTAGAAACTTGCACCGGTGACTTTTGTATCGTCGGCATACTTGGACATTAAGCCTTATGTACTTTTATCAATATCATTGAGAAATAAACAAAGAAACAACAATGGGCCCAACACTGAACCTCGGGGACCTCACTAATAACGTTAGTTCATAACAGTGTCCATTGATTACCACTCTCTGTCTTCTCCCATTCAACCATCCTTTTATCCATTGTAGAAACTTGCACTTAATGACATACTGCTCCAGCTTGTACAGTAGTCTTCCATGTGCAACAGTATCAAAAGCTTTCCTAAAATCCAAGTATATGATATCAGAATTATTTTTTGCATCCAGTTCCTTTGTAACCACATCATAGTATCCAGTCAAATTGGTGAGACAAGACCTCCCCTTAACAAACCCATGCTGTGTCTGAACTATAACTGTATTCTTGTCTAGATGATCCTGCAATGCTTCTTTAACCAGTGACTCCATTATTTTCCCTGGAACAGAAGTTAAATTAACAGGTCTGTAATTACTCATGTGAAATAACAATATTTTCTTTGGAATGTTATTATATCTATAGATTTCTGTATTTCTCCATAGGTATTAATTCTACTAATCTAAGTAGTCAAGATTATCCACATATTTTTTTAATTATTATTATTATTTAATAAAATTTTATTTAATAAATAATAATTATTATTATTAAAGTTTTGATTTTTATTTATTGTTATTACAAATGTAGGCTAGGCAAAGAGAAAAGATGAATGAAGAGCATAACCAGAGGTTATCAGCTACTGTTGATAAGTTACTTGCAGAGTCCAATGAACGTCTTCAGTTACATCTTAAAGAGCGAATGCATGGCTTAGAAGAAAAGAACTCTTTGTCCCAAGAATTAGAACGCACACGCAAAGTTCTTGAGGATACTCAGAGCGAAAAGGTGAGAACTTTTTCTTTTTAAGCACTTGAACTTTACATTAACATATAATAATAGAAATAGTTTATTCGGTGATAAACGTTAACATTACTGATATTGTTCGCTATAATCATCGAAACCCACACACTTGTTTCATCGTGTCTGCCAAAACAAAACATTTTTGGCAGTCTTGTTTTGTGTATCCTTTTATTTAGTGTGGCTTATTTGATTGGATTTCTTGAATTGACTCAAATCATATTCCTTTCAAGTCCTGTTTTAATTTTGGAAATTCCCAAAAGTTGCATTGTCCCAAATCAGGAAAATAAATTGTGTGCACAGTGATGGGAATGTTTTTATCAGCCAAAAATTGCTGGACAGTGAGTAATGTGTATCACGGCAAATTGTCTTGGTGAACAGCCAACTATTCTGCAATTTTATGGTGGCATCCTGGATGTCTCTCATCCACTCTAAACTTCTTGGTAGTAGGCTGTGTTAACATTGACACCTCACAGAATAAAATCTGTTGGTGGCATCACTCTGATTGCCAAAATCTGTAATCAGCATGATCTCATGTGATTTTCAGTGCTGTATTTTTGGTTTGGCAACAACATTATTTTAAATTATGAGCTTTCTAACCTTGATATTTGGGTATTATCCATACATCCCAGACTCATCATGTGGTGTAATTTTTGTTTAAAATGCAATATTAGACAGAGATTTCTGAAATAACTCATAGGAAATGAGGACTCAGTGATATCTTTGATCATCAGTGAGAATGCATTGAATAAACCTGGGACTCACTTCATTCATGCCCAACTAAATGGCCTGAACTGAAATAAATGAAGGAAATATCTCCTTGGTTATTTGTCAAATGGTAAGCCATCAATCTGATTGTATAATAGTATGGACTTCATTGATGTTTTGATTGTTTCATAACATTGACAGACAGTTGCACCTGTCTTCATCTTTGAATAAAATTTATCTTGCAACACCTTGAATCCACTTGTTAAAAAGGTTTTCCCCCCATTCTATCATCTCTATAAAGTATAATGAGCATTTCATTTGTTTCTATGGCAAATTTTACAAATTTACAACAAAATTTAATTTTACATGTTGTTCAAATTTCATTATTTTACATATACACAACAAATGAAAGAAACACATGAACTACCCTGAGTGTGATAACACCCAGTACCAGAATAATCTGGTATTACTACTGAAATGCAGTACTTTCATTTGTCAATATTAAACCTAAATTGCCACTTCTCAGCTCATCAGCTCATGTTGCAGTAGCATCTCTGACTACTGTCATTTCCTACCCTGCTAATCTATGTATTACCAGCAATCTTAGACATTGAACATTGAGTCTTTATCAATGTTATTAATAAGTTTTAAAAACAGTCATGAGCTCAGAACGAAACCATAAGGGACTCCCCTTATAATATTTGTCCATGAAGAATAGTAGCTCTTAATAACCACTCTCTTTTTCTTGCCACTCAACCAACCTTTTAGCCTTAGTAGTAATTGGTATTAATATTAGTATTAATTGTGGAAAATGATGCAAGAAAGCAAGCTTATACAGCCTCAGCCAAAAAAAATAAAGAAAACCACTTCCCACATCATCTGTCCACCCCCCTATTAATTTGTCTACTTTTTCTTTGAATTTAATCATTTAATCAAACTACCCATTGACTGAAAGCAAATTTCTGGATATCTATGCTGCAACCATCCTTCCTCAGTTTAACTTTATGTCCCCTTCTGTGTTGTCTGCTCAGAAGGAAGGACACCATCAGTATTTAGCTTACTCAATCCACTCAACATCTCAATCAGACATTCACACAAGCATCTGTTTCTAGATGCTCCAATTTGTAGAACTGAAGCCTTCTTGGTAAGTGTACTCTTTTGTTCCCCCTAACTTAATTGTCAGCCTTTCTTTGCACCCATTCCATCAGCTCAACATCCTTTCTAAAATGAGGCTTTCAGACCTGTGTACAGTACTCAAGATGTGGCCTGACCATAGCCTTTCACAACAGGATAAACATCTACACATCCCTTCTGACAAAATTGCTGTGTATATTTGGTGGGGGGAACTTCCATGAACTGTTCTGGAAGCTTCATTACAGTGCTCAGAAAACTTCATATCCAGCTGGACAATTACTCGCAGGTCTTCTTTATTCTCGACTACCCTCAGTGTTGTACCATACAGTTCGTATGTTATTCTTGGATTACTGCTACCCATGTGCGGTACCTTGCATTTGCCAATATTAAACTTCAACTGGCACTTCTCAGCCCATCTGCCTAAATTTTCTAGATCATGTTGCAGTAGCATACAATGATTACTGTCATTAACTATACTACCAAACTTAGACATTAAGCCTGATATACCTTCATAAATATCATTAATAAGTATTAAAAATAACATGGGCCCAGCACTAAACCCTGGAGGACTCGACTAATAACATTAGTCTAGGACGAGTGGCATCCATGGATTTTTTTTTTTTTTTTTTTTTTCAAAGAAGGCAGTCCCAGCCAGCTTTCCTAGCAATTGCATCATCTAATACTGTAGAGATAATTTCTAGCATAACACATACTAGCACTAATTAGTTATCATTTCTGGCACATGGAGATGGCCAGGGATCATCTGCCAACGTATTGATAACATAATACACAGCATCTATATAATACCTCCAATTTGGAGGATAAGCCAGTTCATTAGTTCATATATCAATAACATATATTGATATATGAACTAAGTTCATATATCAATCATGTGACACAGCTGATATAGTTCATATATCAGCTGTGTCACTCTAAAGCCGATCACGAGTCTGCTGGTCCTGATTAGATGTTATATCTTTTTCACGAGGAAATATTTAATGGCTTCACCTCACTACAGAAAGTTGACTTTGCACTCACAACATAAAATCACAATCAGAATGTCAAGAACTTTGTTTCCACAATAACATATGCAGCTAATGTGTTTTTTTTTTTTTTTTTATGAAAACCCCAAACACGAGAAGTATTAGAACCTATAGTACTTAGTACCTTGCTTGGGTTGGAGGTTGAGAAGACAAAAGAAGATATTTGTTGATATTAGAATTGAGAACTACCCATCACATAGCAATGGCGAAGCTGTAATCAAGAATAGCACAGCTCAGGAAATGGAATGCAATCCATATTCAAGACCATGCAGTAATGGAATGAACAGGGGATGTAGCATCCTTTCATTAACTACTAAGGAATACGCAGCTCAGTAGCAGACCAGTCCGAACCAACTAATAACATTAGTCTAGGACGAGTAGTAGCCATGGATTTTTTCTTGCCTTTTTTTTTTTTTTTCAAGCAGCAAACAACAATTCACTATTCAACTGCCATCACAAAAGGCAGGCTTGCCGTGTTGGTTTAATCCACAGCAGGAGCCCCCAGTTTCTTTGACGTGAACCCAGCCACCCAGAGATGACAGGTGTGCTTCAAGTGTGATAGATCACAGATATTAACTCAAGTCTAGTCTCTAAATGTTGCTCCTACCTCAACATTGAGATCAATTTTATAGTTGGCTCTTCAGTTCATATAGGTCACATATCACTGTACAAGATAATCTCCAGTCACGAACAACTTCCGATATTCTGTCTAGAGGGCTACAAGACAGCGTCCACTCACTTGCAACCCCTTTCAATATTCTTCCACTCAACCATTGCCTTGGTTGAAGTAGAACCATCAGTTGCTATATCATTCATGTCTAGCGACTGATGTGATTCATATCATTCTTTCAAGTGTTTCCCTAGTAGTAACTTAACCCAAATTCCACACTGCTCCAATTTGTACAGAAGTATTTGATGAGCAATAGCATCAGCAGTTTTTCTGAAAAAAAAGTATGTGATTTAAAAATATTTTTTTTTTATTCCACTTCCTTTTATTTCTGCATCACAGTATCCAGTCAGATTGGTCAGAAAGATTTCTCCTGAACAGATTCGTGCTGTGACTCCCATAAAACTGCATTACTGTCTAGATGGTCCTGCATTACTTTAACCAGTGATCCATTATTTTCCCTGGCTTACAGGCCTATAATTATTCATTTCACCTTTTGTTGTCCTCATTGTGAATTGTGGATACATCTGCAGTCCAACCTCCCTCAAATTCATGGATATTCTCATAGTTGAAGGTTTGCTGACATTTGCTGCCTCTTTTGGATAGGTTCCATCAGCCCCAAATGCATTATTTACATTTATCTTCATCACTTTCTCTTCCACTTTCCTCTCAGTTATCACAAAATCATTTAGTTCTCTCTAATTTGATATTCCTCTGGCTTTCCCATTCCTAAAAAAATCCTTGTGTATTAACATGATGCAGAATATGTATTCAGTTTGTCAGCAATTTGAGTAGAACCATCAGTTGTTATATCATTCATATCTAGCAATTGATGTGATTCATCTCATTCTTTCAAGTGTTTCAATAAGTAAAGAAGTGCTTGCTACTTTTATTTGCATTCTTTGCCAGAATCTTCACATAAGTCTTCTTAGCTTGCCTAACCCACTTTTTGGTTTTTTTTTGCAGACTGTTGTTATATGTACCATAGGCTTTTGTGTCACCTAACAATTTACAGACATTCCATGCATTTTTTTCCTCAACTTGAGTCTCATTAATTCATGTAACATCCATTTAGGTCTAAGCCTTGAACAGCATTTTTAGTTGATATGATAAGCCTGGTAGTTTCTACAGTTACTTCCCCAAATGCTTTCCATTTAGAACTTGCTGTTGGCATCATCAGTTGGTTCCATTCTATAGAATTTAAAATCCATCTGACACCACTCTAATCACCCTTACAAAAGCCCTTCCTTTACACTTAATGATAGTTACATCTTTGAGTTAATATCAGATACCCTGTGATCACTGCTTCCTCTTGGTTCTTTTATCTGCAGATTCTTAATACATTATCAATGATGAATTTGAGCTGATGATAGCATCAAGAATGCTGCTTTCTCTTGTTGCCTCTCTATCATCATGTTGTAGAAAACAGTCATCCAGTAAATTCACTCGCACACCAGCAAGACTTTGTGGATACAAAAGTTTTCCGGTGTGTGTATTTCTGTCAGTATTATGAAACTTAAAATTCTCTATTATAAGCCATTCCAATTTATCAGCCGATTGTATTTCTCTGTATTCATTACACTCATCACAGTCATTAGGCCTATTACAGTTCCTGTTATTTTTGTTTTCCCTGTGCTTATGTCACACCAAACTGACTAAGCATTGCACTGGTTACTCATGTCAGCTGGGTACACTGCCTTCGATTCTAAGTGCCTCTTAACCAAGGGCATTAACTCCAATTCTTCCCATCCTGTCTGTCTTTTCTGCCCTTATTGTACTCACCATATTTAAATTTTGCATCAGTTTTATCCAAGTGGCACTATGGTTCCATAACCCAAACTGTCTGTATTCAGTGACCTAACCAGTATTCAACTTCTTCACAATTTGTTGCTATACCTCTAGCATTAGTGTATATGAAAGTATACATACATCTTTAATTTCTGAGCAATTCTGACACAATACATATATGTGCTTGTCTCATGAGAACCCCCAGCAGTCTTTATAATCCCAACACCTTGCCTTCCAGGCTGGTGCATGTTCCAGTAGCAGTGGAAGAAACACTTTTATCCCTGTGACTGTTGCTAACTTGCAACTTTTTCTCAATATTGCCCTGTACTTGTCAAGTAAGCCCTCTGATGTTGTTGCTGTAGTTGGGTTTTAGGAGCATCATTGACTAAGGTCATATTGCTCTGCTCTGTGTATATTGTTTGTAAATTGGTGGAATAGGACCAGGGTATGTCTGCCAGGGGCAAAGGTTGATGACGTTGTAGAGCAGATATCATCTTTTAAGGGCACAAAAGGTGATATAGTTGTACACGTTGGCACTAATAATATTAAGAGTAGGAGACCGGCGGAATTACTTAGCAACTACAGGTCACTGTTGAAAAAAAGCCGTGAATTAGGGTTGAATTTGAAGGTGTCTGCAATTCTGCCCAGACACGATAGGAGGGAGTATATGATGAGAGCCTTGTCGATCAATTCGGCCCTGGAGGGATTGTGCAAGGCTCAAGGGGTAGAATTTTTTTCAGCCTGGACTGTACTTGTTAACAGGAGAGATTGCTTCTACAGGGATGGGATACACTTAAATAGAAAGGGCGCAAGAATTTTTGCTGATGCTGTCGAGGCAATGTTAGGTGGGTCGGAAAACTGCTAGTTGGGGGAGATACAAGGACTCATAGATTAACAGTAGCCACTGGCAGAGGTGGAAGTGATTCTTGCACTGCTTCTATTGAAATGAGCAGAAGCCTGAAAAACAAGATGCAGAATATATTTCAGAGACTGCTGAGAGTCATTGCGGTACAAGTAAACACATGGGTTGTGTTAGGGTAGCCAAGAATAGAAACAGGTGCATGTATACCTGCGTGTACACCAATGCTAGGAATTTGGTAAATAAATTTGATGAATTTGAGGTATTGCTCAAAACATCAAAGGCAAATATTGTTAGGATATCAGAGACGTGGTATCACACAGATATAAGGAATGCGGAACTGGAATTTGGGGAATACAATGTGTATAGAAAGGATAGACAGGACAGGAGGGGAGGAGGGGTTATGCTATTAGTTAAGAAACACATAAAGTCCAAGGAAGTGAAGCCAGTCGACATCGGTGGACAGGGCAGTGTCGAGTCAGTTTGGTGTGACTTCAGCATTGGGAGATCAAAATTGAGAGTAGGAGTGTGCTATAGGCCTAATGACTCTGATGAGTATAATAAGATATTGTACAGGGAAATAGAGTGGGCCAGTAAATCAGAGAGTCTTATAATGGGGGATTTTAATTTCCCAGATATTGACTGGAATTTGTGGGTTGGTCACTCGCACACTAGCAAGGCTTTTGTGGATTTATTGGATGATTGTTTTCTACATCAGCATGTTCGTGAGGCAACAAGAGGGAGCAATACTCTTGATCTGATTATCAGTAGTGATTCTTCATGCATTAAGAATCTGCAGATAAATGAACCACTAGGTGGCAGTGATCACAGTGTGTTGAAGTGGGATTTACTCAAGGAGTTAACTACCATCAGAGGTAAAGGGAAGGGTTTTTGTTTTCGTAAAGGCGACTGTGATGGTCTGAGACAGTATTTAAATTCTATACAGTGGGACCAACTGATGATGTTACTAACAGCAAACTCAAAATGGGAAGCATTCAAGGAACTAATCTTGGAGGCTACCAGGCTTTACATACCAACTAAGAAATATTGTTCAAGGTTTAGGCCTAAATGGTTGTCAGATGAACTAATGAGACATGTGGCAGAGAAGAAAAATGCATGGGATACATACAAATTAATGGGTGACATGGAAGCCTATGATAGATATAAGTTGGTCTGTAACCAAGTCACAAAGGAGATTAGGCAGGCAAAGGCAGACTACGAAAAATCCTTGGCAAAGGATTCAAAGAAAAACAGAAAAGAATTCTTTACCTATTTAAACTCAAGAATGAAAGGGATGAATCAGATTCGTCCACTGGATATTGATGGTTCAACAGTTGAGGATCCTGCTCAGGTGGCTAACGATCTAAACAAGTATTTTGCATCTACATTCACGCATGAGGAGTTATTCAGGAAGGAGAATGATGTAGGTAAAGTAAACATTGGCAGTGAGCTGGATGATTTTGTAATAACTGAGGGGAAAGTGGAGGAGAGATTGTTGAGGATAAACATAAAAAAGGCACCTAGGGTGGATGGGATCTATCCAGTTATATTAAAGGAGGCAACAAAGGAGGTAAGCAAACCCCTAGCCATAATTATGAGAGCTTCTTTGGACTCAGGGGAGGTACCCTTAGACTGGAGATGTGCAAATGTAACCCCAATTCACAAAGGAGGATCAAAGGCTGACACAAGTAATTATAGACCTGTTAGTTTAACTTCTGTTCCAGGTAAATTAATGGAGGCACTGGTTAAAGAAGCACTGCAGGATCATCTAGACAAGAATTCAGTTATAGCTCAGACGCAGCATGGTTTTGTTAAGGGCAGGTCTTGCCTGACCAATTTGATTGGATACTATGATGTAGTCACAAAAGAACTGGATGCAGGGAATAACTTTGATATTATATATTTGGATCTTAGAAAGGCTTTTGATACTGTTGCACATGGAAGACTGCTGCACAAATTGGAGCAGTGTGGCATTGGAGGCAAATTGCTGCTATGGATAAGGGGATGGTTGAGTGGCAGAAGACAGAGAGTGGTAATCAATGGACACTGCTCAACGTGGACTAATGTTATTAGTGGAGTTCCTCAGGGTTCAGTGTTGGGTCCGTTGTTGTTTTCGGTGTTTATGAATGATATTGATGATGGGATATCAAGTTTAATGTCCAAATTTGCAGATTATACAAAGTTTGGCAGGGTTGTTAAGGACACCACTGATGCTATGCTGCTGCAACAGGATCTGGAAAGGTTGAACAGATGGGCTGAGAGGTGGCAAATGAAGTTTAACATTGACAAATGTAAAGTACTACATATGGGAAACAGTAACCCCAGAGCAACGTATCAACTCTGCGGTACTACACTGACAGTGGTGGAGAATGAAAAGGACCTGGGGGTAATTGTGCAGGCAGATATGAAGTTCTCTGAGCAGTGCAGACGAGCTGCAAGAGTAGCTCATGGTGTCTTGTCAGTGATATACAGGAATTTTTCTAGCAGGGATAAGGAGGTGATTATTCCCTTGTATAAGGCAATGGTTAGGCCACATCTTGAGTACTGAATACAGGTCTGGAGGCCTCATTTCAAGAAGGATGTAGAGCTGCTGGAATGGGTACAGAGAAGGGCAACAAGATTAGTGAATGGAACAAAGGGTTGCTCTTATGAAGAAAAGCTTAAGTTTTGCAAATTACAGAGTCTGGAGACTAGGCACCGGCGAGGTGATCTGATAGAGGTGTATAAGGGTTTGAATGGTTTGAGCATGCTCAATGCCAATGGGATTCTTCATCTTGCTCAGAATAATCAGCTCAGAGGGCATAAATTCAAATTGAGGAAGGACGGATGTCGGATGGATGTGCAGAAATTTGCCTTTGGCCAGCGGGTGGTTGGTTGGTGGAACCGACTTCCATCACTTGTTGTTGAAGTTGATAGCCTAAACAAATTTAAGGCTCAACTGGACAGGTATTTCGAGCGAACGGAGGGGTGAAATGGGAGTGGTGTGTTTTTTTTTTTTTTTTTTTTGGCTGATGCTGAATAAGCTTGCTTTCTTGCATCATATGCCTCTACTAATGCTAATGCTAAATTGCATGTGGTCTGAGGTTGATTTTCTGTTGCTGGACAGAAAACTTGAATTTCTGAGAGAAAAAACCATCTACCCTTGCCTGAGACCGACTAACTCAACCACATGAAAAAGACCATAAAAATTCCTCATATCATTGACAGGACTCAAACTCTGGTCTTTTCCACCTGGTATGGGGAGGACGGAAGCCCTCTGATCTCCAATTTTTGATATTATTAGTATCAATGTGTAGAACAATATTGCTTCTACTGCCCTCTTCCTATACAGCATCATCAACTTTTGTTCCTGGCAGACATCCTAATCTCTGGTCCTAATCCTTTTCACAGATATATTTTCCATTTCCCTGAGAATAGAGTCACTTACAATAGCTGAATGATATCCTACACAGTGATATACCCTACAGAGCAGAATATGATTCTAGAGCACAGTGATATTCTACATAGCTGAATGTGCTGGTCCTGTTGACCGGAACATTCTGATATGTGTTGTGTGATGCTTAAATGTAGTGTCCAGTGTTGTGCCGGGAATCCTGATTGCTTGATTGGCCCTCTGTTTTATTATTTTGAGGACAACCACTGTATTCCTCAACCCTCATATAAGCCCATCAGAACTCTAAATTTGCACTTAAATGCATACAGAGATATCCCACTTTGACCAGATCATTTCAGATTACAGATAACTTAGCAAAATGACTTCAAGAAGTGCACTGTAGGTAGCTTTGGTTCACAAAGGACCTGCCATCGATGGTTCTTTCCTGAGCCAAATTATTCCTGCCACTTTGAGCTTTTTTGATTTTTTTTTTTTTTTTTTTAAGCGTGAGTTTAGACTAATTTTAATTTAAAAATACTACATGCACTAAGAGATAAGAGTATAATAACTGTTAACTTACTAAATGTTAGCATAAATTCAAAAATATGCTAACCTGTTTTATGCTATCAAACTGCTTATTTACTACAGTTTACTAGTTATAAGATACGATGTTCACACTAAAATTATCAATGGCAATGGGTCCATGAATATTAACTTATGAAATCCTCAACTAAATTCCAATATAAGCTAACATATGTGATTAAGACAATGAAAACTATTTATTGAATGCAATTTCTTATGTAATTAATTAAAAAAAAATAAAAAAAATTTCTAAAAACTTATTTGTGTTTAGGATAAGGAATTTTCATCACCTGTACATCCATATCCCTAAAAACATCTTCAGTCGTGAATGTTGATGTGCAATATTTATTCAATGTGTCAGTAACCTGTTCAGGTTACTGATCATCATCAACAACAGGATCATCAATAGTTATTTCATTCATATCTGGGTGAACAATGTGATTTTTCCCTTTCCTTCTACTGTTACCATATGCAAAGAATTCTTTTCTCCTTTTCTTCATGTTGAAATTTTTTTTTATCGAAGGCTTCTCATAATATACTGTACTTTGCCTAACCACTGTAGTAGTACACCTTTATGCACTGTAGGTTTTTGAGTCCACTGTAAATTTCTAATCAATCCATGCATTTTTTCTTCCTGCCACTAGTCTGATCAATTCATATAACATCTTAGGTTTCAAGAAACACTTTTTGAACAATATGTCTTAGTTTATATAAAAAGCTTAATAGCATCTACATGCCAGGTGCCCTAAGGTCAAGCAGTCTAAGTGTATTATGTGAAACAAACTCCAAAATTGTCCCTAGGAAGGAATCACTTTTCCTCCTAAGTTTAAATTTTGTTTATTGAAATTATAAAGTTCTTGAGACTCCTGTCTTAATAGAAGGAAAATATAACTTTTCTTTATTTTTCTTTTTCACTAACACAACTAACCCAACACAACTTGGCCATTTATGGCATTACTTTTACCTTCCTGTGAAAGGTCTGGTATCCTGAGTGCAAAAATTAACTCTCAGGGCCAAAAAGAGTATAAAATATTCTTCACAACTTTTCCACCAAGACAGCCAACATGCTCTAATCTCATTACCATTGATGAATGCCGTGAAACTTCTCAACAGGTTTTCACCTTTCCTCATAAAGAAAGGTATTGAGGCCATTATAGGTTCTTCCGGAATGGTTAAAAGACTTTACTTGGCGGATCTTTTGATTGTTACATCTTATCCAAGCAATTAGAACAGTTTTTAAAACAAATGGCTTTTATTAGTTTTACAGGCAAAACATATTATGACTAAAAAAGATGGCAATCTTATTCCTACATTGGGAATTGTACTTACTTTTATTACCCCAATTCTACCACAAACAGTTAGTACACCTGTACTTTACTGTTTATGAGATATATGCCATGTCAAATCTGTCTGTGTATATCAATCCCTCTCAGATAAAAAATACATCCACTCATTAGCAACAAGTCAAGGTGACACAATCTGTCCTCCCTGTACTTCCAAACAACCTAGCTAATCAAACTCTGCTACTACTTCTCCTGTCTGTCCAAATTACAAATGGAAAAGAATCTATAAAAAGATTTAATCCTGTTGTCCAGTAGTACAAGTGAGGATTTGAACCTGGTATCTCAAGAAAATATACTAGCTAGTTCTGTTCCAAATAGAATGCGAGAGCCAATGCTTGTTATATACAGTTTAACAAATGAAGATAAAAATTTTAGGTTGATAAGAACTTAGTGAGGAAAACAAAGTTTTGGGACAGTTCAGTTCTGCTTGTGTAAATGAAACCCAGCTTAAGATTAGTCCATTTCAGGTGCTGTTATCCTACTGCTAGAAGGTTCTTTCGATTGGAATGGGCAGCACCAGACAAGACTGTTTACTCATCCATACAGAATGGATGAGCAAACAAACACATTGATAAATTTTTAGATAATAGTTGAATTGTTAATATGTACCAGATTTTGCCTTAATATCTATGTTCTGTTTTCGAGAGTACGTTTTGAGTTTTTGGAATATTTAAAAAAAAACAACAAAAAAAAAACATTAAAGTAGATTCCTAAGTTTTTATGCACAAAGGACCCTTGAAATTTTTTATATTTGGAAAAATTAAGAAAGATGCCTTCTTGGAAATTGTTGGATGGCATGATTTTTTTGTGTTTATAGATAGACCAAAGGACAACAAAAAATGTGATTGCTAAATAATGATTAATAACTGGTTATTGGCTGTGGTATTCTCAGAAATTTTAGAAATGGCCCAGCCTTTCAGATTATCTGCATAGGAAACAAGTTGAACTCAAAGAAGTAATAAGGGTATGAAATTAAAGAGAAGAAAAGTAAGCCAAAAGGCTGTGGCCATGTTTAATAAAAGTTGAAATAGTTTTGTTATACACATTTTGTCCAATGGAAAGAAACAGTGATATGTCAATAAGTGAGGCTCTAATAAAATGAAGGTGGTCAACAGGAGAGACTGCTTCTACAGGGATTGGATACACTTAAATAGAAAGGGTGCAAGAATATTTGCTGATGCTATCAAGGCAGTATTAAGTGGGTCGGAAAACTGCTGACTTGTGGGAATACAAGGACAAATAGATTAACAGTAGCCACTGGCAGAGGTGAAAGTGATTCTTGCACTGCTTCTATTGGAATGAGCAGCAGCCTGGAAAACAAGATGCAGAGTATTCCAGAGACTGCTGGGAGTCATTGCGGTACAAGAAAATACACATGGGTTGTGTTAGGGTAGCAAAGAATAGGAACAGGTGCATATATACTTGCATTTACGCCAATGCTAGGAGTTTGGTAAATAAATTTGAGGTATTGCTCAAAACATCAAAGGCAGATATTGTTGGGATATCAGAGACGTGGTGTCAGACAGATATAAGGAATGCAGAACTGGAAATTGGGGAGTACAATGTGTACAGAAAGGATAGACAGGATAGGAAGGGAGGAGGGGTTATGCTATTAGTTAAGAAACACATAAAATCCAAGGAAGTGAAGCCAGTCGACATCACTGGACAGTGCAGTGTCGAGTCAGTTTGGTGTGACATAAGCATTGGGAGATCAAAATTCAGAGTAGGAGTGTGCTATAGGCCTAATGATTCTGATGAGTATAATAAGAAACTGTGCAGGGAAATAGAGTGGGCCAGTAAATCTGAGAGTCTTATAATGGGAGATTTTAATTTCCCAGATATTGACTGGAAATTGTGGGTTGGTCACTCACACACTAGCAATGCTTTTGTGGATTTATTGGATGATTGTTTTCTACATCAGCATGTTCTGGAGGCAATTAGAGGGAGTAATACTCTTGATTTGATTATCAGTAGTGATTCTTCATGCATTAAGAAACTGCAGATAAAGGAACCACTAGGGGGCAGTGATCACAGTGTGCTGAAGTGGGATTTACTCAAGGAGGTAACTACTATCAGGGGTAAAGGGAAGGGTTATTGCTTTCATAAAGGCGACTACGATGGTCTGAGACAGTATTTAAATTCTATACATTGGGACCAACTGATGATGTTACCAACAGCAAAATCAAAATGGGAAGCATTCAAAGAACTTATCTTGGAAGCTGCTAGGCTTTAAATACCAACTAAGAAATATTGTTCAAGGTTTAGGCCTAAATGAATGTCAGATGAACTAATGAGACATATGGCAGAGAAGAAAAATGCATGGGATACATATAAATTAACATGTGACACAAGCCTATGATAGATATAAGTTGATCTGTAACCAAGTTACAAAGGAGGTTAGGCAGGCGAAGGCAGATTACGAGAAATCTTTGGCAAAGGATGCAAAGAAAAACAGCAGAGTTCTTTATTATGTAAACTCTAGAAGGAAGGGATGAATCAGATTGGTCCACTTGATATCGATGGTTCAACTGTTGATGATCGTGCTCAATGTAGCTAACAAACTAAATGAATATTTTGCATCGACATTCACACATGAGGAGTTATTCAGCGAGGGGAGTGCCAGAGGTGTATTCAACTTTGGCAGTAAGCTAGATAATCTTGTAATAACTGAGAGTAAGGTGGAGGAGAAATTGTTGAAGATAAACACAAGAACAAGAAACACACCTGAGATGGATGGGATCTATCCAGTTATATTAAAGGAGTTAGCAAAGGAAGTAAGCAAACCCTTAGCCATAATTATGAGAGTTTCCTTGGACTCAGGGGAAGTATCCATAGACTGGAGATGTGCAAATGTGACCTCAATTCACAAAGGAGGATCAAAGACTGGCACAAGTAATTATAGACCTGTGAAGTTAACTTCTGTTCCAGGAAAATTAATGGAGGCACTGGTTAAAGAAGCGCTGTAGGATCATCGAGACAAGACTTCAGTTATAGCTCGGACACAGCATGGTTTTGTTAAGGGAAAGTCTTGCCTGACCAATTTGATTGGATACTATTATGCAGTCACAAAAGAACTGGGAATAACTTTGATATTATATACTTGGATCTTAGAACAGCTTTTGATACTGTTGCTCATGGAAGATTGCTGCACAAATTGGAGCAGTGTGGCATTGGAGGTAAATTGCTGCTATGGATAAAGGGGAGAAGACAGAGAGTGGTAATCAATGGACACTGCTCATCGTGGACTAATGTTATTAGTAGAGTCCCTCAGGGTTCAGTGTTGGGTCCATTGTTGTTTTCTGTATTTATAAATAATATTGATGATGGTATATCAAGCTTAATGTCCAAGTTTGCAGATGATACAAAAGTTGGCGGGGTTGTTAAGAACACTACTGACGCTGTGCTGCTGAAACAGGATCTAGAAAGGTTGAGCAGATGAGCTGAGAGGTGGCAAATAAAGTTTAACATTGACAAATGTAAAGTACTACATATGGGAAACAGCAACTCTGGAGCAATATATCAACTCTGTGGCACTACACTGACAGTGGTAAAGAATGATAGGGTCCCGGGGGGTGGTTGTGCAGGCAGATATGAAATTCACTGAGCAGTGCAGATGGGCTGCAAGAGTAGCTCATCTTGTCAATGATATACAATGATATACAGGTAATTTTTCTAGCAGGGATAAGGAGGTGATTATTCCTTTGTATAAGGCAATGGTCAGGCCACACCTTGAGTACTGTATACAGGTCTGGAGGCCTCATTTCAAGAAGGATGTAGAGCTGCTGGAACGAGTACAGAGAAGGGCAACAAGATTAGTGAATGGAACAAAGGGTTGCTCTTATGAAGAAAGGCTTAAGTTTTGCAAATTACAGTGTCTGAAGACTAGGCACCGGCGAGGCGATTTGACAGAGGTGTATAAAGCCTTGAATGGTTTGAGCATGCTCAATACTGATGGGATTCTTCCTCTTGCTCAGAATAATCACCTGAGAGGGCATAAATTCAAATTGAGGAAAGACAGATGTATAATAGATGTGCGGAAATTTGCCTTTATACAGCGGGTAGTTTGTTGGTGGAACAGATTTCCATCCCTTGTTGTGGAAGTTGATAGCCTTAATAAATTTAAGGTTCAGCTGGACAGGTATTTCAAACGAATGGAGGGCTGAAGTGGAAGTTGTTTTTTTTTTTTTTTTTTTTTTTTGGCTGATTCTGCATAAGCTTGCTTTCTTGCATCATATGCCTCTACTAATGCTAATGCTAGGTCACCTGAAATCACATAGAATTGATTAAGAAAGGAAATAACAATGTCAGCAATGATGTCCAGATGGATAATGTCAAGTTGTGCCTTTTGATTAAGATCCCTAGTGGCAAGAAAGGATGTTTCCAACAGATTTGTGACAGGGAGATTCCCTTCTTCCCATAGTATGCATTTGAAAACTAAACTAGAAGGATCTGCTGGGTAAGGACAGAGAGCAATGATTTTTGCATAATTTTTAATAGGGAAGATGAGATGGAAAGGAAGGCCTTCAAAGCCAAAAGATTTTCAATCTTGGGAACTGGAAATATCTGGTGTTGTATTTCCTGGGGAAAGGATCACTCTCAAACATCTGTTGAAAGTGGAGGTATTGAGGGTCCAAGGTGTTGACACTAGAAAGCTTGATAGTGTCCACAGGATAAAGCTAGTTGGTTAATTATCTTTTTAAGATGATGTGTTTTGAAGTTAAAGGAACTGATGGGGCTTTTTTTGATAGATATTCTGTAGCCAGTTTGAGGACTGGTTCCTTCCCAGGTGGGAACCTGGGAAAGAACCAACCCTACAAATCAAGCCAAAGCCACTCACTGGGTCAAGAGATTGAGAGAAAGAAGGATTATTTTTTGATATAATGTTCTTGCCTAAAGAAATAGAAGAAAGGAATTTTTCAATTTTAGTCTTACAAATTTATTTCTAGTTATCTTCATAGTTTTCACCATTGGAATCAGAGCGCTGTTTAGTTTCTATAAGTAGTTTTTGTATCTTCGTGAATGTTTCAGAAAGCCAGATTGTGGGATTTTCAGAAATCTGGGAATCCCACCATAATTTGGGAAAAGTTTAAAATCATGTGTATACACAGTAAACTAATCAAATTTATTATAGTGTCATTATTTCATTACATCTCACATTGTGAATGCCTTCACAATGAGTTGCCTTTTCAATTATATTTGAATAAATAATGCTTCTCCAATAGAGAAGATTAGTGTTACTTATTCTCAGTGGATACTGCCACACAGACAGCCATTTTAAGGCTATTTGGCCACTTAGAACTTTGGGCTATTTGGTATTCACAATTTAGAATTTAATGAAATGATGCCACTATAATAACTTTATTTAATTCAATGCTATAGACATGATGCATTTGCACTAACTCATAAATTTTCCTGCAGTCTAAGGCTTTTGCTCTGAATTTTTATTAAGTATTACACTACTAAACACCATTTGGCATCTCTCATATTGTGGACTTAATTTCACAACTGGTTGTCGGCTGTCAGAAGAATGGTATCTCCAAAATAACACAGCAGTGTTATCTGGACCTGAACTGCCAACACAATAGAAATAAATAAATATGTGTCATTTTTGTACAGCCCTCCATGGTAGCCTCATCAGCATGATATGTCACTGCCTGCCATTTGCTTGAAGAAGTCTGGGTTTGATTCTCCTCAATGACTGGAGAAATTTTCTAAAGTTCTCTTTATTGAGGGCTCTAGTTAATAGCAGTATTTATTTATTTAGTTTGTACTGACCATATTCAAATGCTTCATCCCCAAGTCTTTATTGCACTACTCACTTCAAATAAAAAGCACTTCCCCAATAGAGAAGCATATTGCTCTTTATTAAAAATGTATACATTTTAAATATTAAACATGAAATAAAACCTAATCCACAAATACGGAACTCTAGTATAATTTAGAATCATCAAGAAGAAGTAATATACTTTGTAGGTTGCAAATTGCAAAATCAATTATTAGCCAAAGAAAAATCCTCATCTTACATTTTGCCAGTTTCAACTGTCAGTGAAACACATGAATTCTACTGGTTAAATTCATGACTACTTTGCTTCCAGAGTTTATGTAATAATCAGAATGCATCTACCCTTCTGCAGATATATAGGAAACTATTTTCTTTTATGCAAAAAAATCCACTTTGATAAACAGATCTAACAAAACATCAGTTACATAAAGCAACCTGGATAAGACACAATTTGTTATTTGGCATTGATGCCTTTGTGTCATAAAACCTTGAAGCAGCAGCAGCAGCACCACCACCAACAGCAACAAGAAATTCCACCCCATCTTGAATAAACAAGATCTCACTAATTCACTCCATAGAAAATAAACTGTTCAGTTCTAAATTCTCGGATATATTGGAATTTGTGTAAATGAGCTCACAGATCAAGTTGCAAAGGAAATGCCTAATAGTGATGTAACTCACTTTTAGGTCCCATTCGTTGATTTTAAGCTTATAATATGGCATGAGTGTTCTAATAATTCTGTAATTTGAGCTACACTTAGCAAATCATCTTTTCTGAATTGTGAGCAGCATTTGTCTCACATAAACATGAACAAATTTTGTTAATGTAATGGGGTAGTTTTTAAGACTATGAGTTGAGATGGCATTAAATTATACTGTTCATTTTATTTTATGCTCTGAACACAAAATTTATAGAAATATTTTACATTAGAATATGAGTTCTTATGAGTTTTCTTTTATCATCAGTTTGCAAAAGAAGAATACACTAGAACCAGTGAATACTGCAACTAAATTAATTTTAATAAGGTAAAGAAGCTTTCAGGGTAACGAACCCCTTCCTCAGCAAGTAAACATAACATAAAACATTAGGAATGGAATAAACTAAATAAGCAGTGCATGCTCAGATTTCTGGAAGAGCGCATGCACATGAGTGTTCAATCACTTACTATGTCAGATCAGGTGATTGTTGCTGGTACCCATCGCATATGGGATGACTGCCAGCATTGGTTGTGCTTTAACACTACAAACTCCAAAATTGGGTATAGTCTTGTACCTCTGCTGTGGTTTAAAACTTTGTGACAGCTATATATGTTTAGGGACTTTAACCATAGACAGCAATAGTAGTGCCTAGATTGGTCGATCACCTCATATATATCAGTGGTTCTACTGTATTCTTCTTTTGCAGACTATGGAAGTCAGTGCCACAGGCCCATTCTCTTTTATCATCAGTTGTTCATACTGACATATATCATTAGTAATGTAAGTTATTTTGTTTTGTTTTTTCCCCTTCAAATTAAAAAAAAAGCCTATATGTTTTGTTGCACTACCTTCTCTAGTGTTTTTCTGTGGTGATTCACTTTTATTCGAGAATTCGAGAATAGATATTATGACCAGAGTCAAAATTCTGTATTTACAGATTACGATTATCGTTTACTCCAGCTCTGATGTAATCTGTCCCAAAAGAATATTTATACAATCACTTACCATTTCTCTTGAAAGTATTGATAAACTAATTTAATGTAATTTGTTGCAATGAAATTGCATCCTTGTCATATCTGTGAGTAATGGTTAAATCTGGATAGCTTGGATTTATGTTTAGCAATTTCTTATTGCATGTACTCCTTCCCCCAACCTATCCCAACCTTTTAATAAGGTTGGGATAGGTTGGGGGAAGGAGTTTTTCCCAATAAGCCGAATTTCCCAATAAAGGGAAATTCGGCTAATTTGCAAAAGTAAAAAATTCTTTTTTAGTTATTCTTGGATTTTCTTCTGCATAAGAACTTAATGCTTTCAGATTGATTTTCTTAATATAAAAAGAAGTTTACATCTTTTGTCTTTTGATTTCATATTATTATAGACTATTGTGGATTTGCATTTAATTAAAGACAATTTGTTGCTTCCAGTTCAATGAAAGTGAAATGATTTATGGCCACTTTTCTTCTAGTATGTTTCTGTCTTGATATAATTTTTATTTTTAGCTGCTACTTGATAACTAAGACTTAAATTTATAGTTGCCCAAAAATAAGTAATTAGTTTTTTGAATTAATCTGTTCAGAATTAATGGCCTTCTGTTATATCAATTGAATTAAATGAGGATAGCTTAAAATTTGCAAACACTTTTACAGGAAAAAATTCTTAGCGAACTTGCAAAAATGAGAAGTGAAATGGATTCCTTGAGGCATGATCTTCAAACATATAGAGCAGAAAGTTTAGCAAGGTATTACTTTTTCTGAAAGTTATAATTTTTTAATGGAAAAATTGCTCACTATTCATAAATATTCCACTAACTAATAAAAATTTGGAAAACTAACTTACGTTTTTTTTTTTGGCTTGTGCAGCATAAGCCTCAGGCTTCCTTGCACTATGTAGCTAATAATAAAATAATACCAGCTAAGAAATAGTGTTCAAGGTTTAGGCCTAAATGGATATCAGATGAATTAATGTGGCTCGTGGCAGAGAAGAAAAATGCATGGGAAGCATATAAATTATCAGGCAACACAGAAGCCTATGCCAGATATAAACTAGTCTGTGATCAAGTCACAAAGGAGGTTAGGCAGGCAAAGGGAGATTACGAGAAATCTTTTGTAAAGGATGCAAAGAAGAAGAACAACAAAGAATTTTTTACCTAATGCCACAGATGTTTTGACTATTGATGATCCTACTCAAATAACTGATAAATTGATTGAGTATTTTGCATCTACCTTCACACATGCAGATTTATTCAAAGAGGGGAATGCCAGAGGTTTATCAAACTCTAACAGGGAACTAAATGATTTTATAGTAAATTGGAGAAAAGTGGAGGAGAAATTGTTGAAGTTAAACATAAGGAAGGCACCTGGGGTGGATGGGATCTATTCAGTTTATATTAAAGGAGGCAGCAAAGGAAATAAGCAGACTCTTAGCCATAATTATGAAAGCTTCCTTGGATTTAGGGGGAGGTCCCCATGGACTGGTCGTATGCAAATGTACCACTAATTCACAATGGGGGATTAAAGGGTGACATGGGTAATTACCCCTAGCTTGTAGCTGTGAAGGGTATTGTGTACAGCGGCGTGTGCGTTATATATGCAATGAAGAATTATTCTTCTTCTACAGACCTGTTAGTCTAACTTCTGTTCCAGGGAATATAATGGAGTCACTGGCTAAGGAAGCAATGCAGGATCATCTAGACAAGGCTGCAGTTATAGTTCAGACACAGCATAGCTTTCTTAAGGGGAAGTTTTGTCTGACAAAATTTGATTGGATACTATGATGTGGTCACAAAGGAATTGGTTGCAAAGAATAATTTTCATATATCATATACTTGTATTTTAGGAAAGCTTTTGATACTGTGGCACATGGAGGACTACTGGAACAGTATGACATTGAGGGCAAGTTGTTACAATGGATAAAAGAATGGTTGAGTGGGAGAAGACAGAGAGTGGTTATCAACGGACACTGCTCTTCATGGACTAATGTTATTAGTGGAGTCTCCCAGGGTTCATTGTTGGTCCCATTGTTGTTTTCAGTATTTATCAATAATATTGATGAAGGTATATCAGGGTTAATGTCAAAGTTTGCAGATGATAAAAAGGTTGGTAGAGTTGTTAATAACAGTATGCTGATGCAACAGAATCTGGAATAGTTGAGCAGATGGGCTGAGAAGTGGCAACTGAAGTTTAACAGTGACAAATGCAAAGTGCTGCATATGGGTAGCAGTAACACTAGATAGATGTACCAACTGGAAGGTGTTACACTCAGGATAGTGGTGAATGAGAGAGACCTCGGGGTAATTGTGCATTGAGATATGAAGTTTTCTGACAGTGCAGACAGTCATGGGGTCTTGCGAATGATGTACAGGAATTTTGCAAGCAGCGATAAGGAGGTGATTGTATAAGGCAATGGTCTGGCCACACCTTGAGTACTGTATACAGGTCTGGAAGCCTCATTTTAGGAAAGATATAGAGCTGTTGGAACGAATATGGAGAAGGACAAAGAGATTGGTGAGTAGAACAAAGGGTTGGTGTTACCAAGAAATGCTTAAGTTCTGCAAATTTTAGCTTCTGGGGACTTAGGCACCTGTGAGGTGATCTGAATGAGGTATATAAGCTTTGAGTGGATTAAGCAAGCTCAGTGCTAATGAGATTCTTCCTCTTGTTCAGATTACCTCAGATTATCACTTGAGAGGGCATAAATTCAAATTCAGGAAAGAGAATTGTAGAATAGATGTGCAGAGATTTTCCTTTAGGCAGCGGGTGGTTTGATAGGTGGAACAAACTTCCATCTCTTGTAGTAGTGGAGGTCAGCAACTTAAATATTTAAGTTCAAGGCAGAACTAGACAAACATTTGGAGTAAATGGATAAGTGAAATGGGAAGGGTTTTTTTTTTTTTTTTTGGCTCATGCTTCTAAGCTTTCTTGCATCTTATGCCCTAATGCTAAACTGAACCCTGGAGAACTCCACTAATAACATTAGTCCATGAAGAGCAGTGTCCATTGATTACCACCCTGTCTTTTCCCATGCAACCATCCCTTTATCCATGGTTCTCAAAAAGTCAGATAGTTTTTCATCCGTGTGGATTAAAAACCTCTTCATTCAACCAGCAGTGAATGTGTTAATGGCTATTTTTATTTTCAAATTTAAGTTGCTTTGGTGTGCAAACCTCCTTGTGATTTGATTACAGACTAGCTTATATCTACTACAGTCTTCTATGTCACCTGATAATTTATATTGATTCCATGCATTTCTCTTCTCTAGCATAAGTCTCCTTAGTTAATTTGACATCCACTTAGGCTTATAACTTGAACAGTATTTCTTAGTTGGTATGAAAAGCCTATTAGCTTCCATGATTAATTCCTTGAATCCTTCTCATTTTAGAACTTGCTGTTGGTAATGTCATCAGTTTATTTAATTGTATAGAATTTATAAATCTATCTGAGACCACTATAGTCACCTATACAAAGTCAATATCTGGAAAGAGCAGTTTGTAATACATGGCAGTACAAAAATAGCCTTGGAAATTGCACACAATAGCATTGTGTTAAAGTATGGAAACCTCATCTGAAAAAAAGAACAACTTCTTGAAAGGGTTCAAAGGACGACCGTATGAGGAAATACTCAGATTATGTGGGCTACAGAGCTTGGCAACCAGGCACTTCAGAGGTGACCTAATTGTTGTTTATAAAGCTCTGACAGGAATTGATAAAAAAATAAATGAAAGTGGAATTTTCACTGTTATAAAGAATTCCAGAACTAGGGGCCATAAATTCAAATTACAGGGGTTGAGGTTTAGATTAGATTGTAGGAAGTTTTCTTTTAGCCAGTATTGTTGATTCCTGGAATAAGTTGCCATTACAGATAGTTGAGGCTGATAGTTTGAATAAATTCAAAGGGCAACCTGGATGGTTATGTGCATGAGGAGGGAAGAATATAATTTGTATTTTCTTATCTACTTCTTAGTGTTTTTTTTTTTTTTTATGTTTGCCAGTGCAGTAAAAGTCTGTGGCTTCCTTTCACTATATGGCTATTACTATTTGTCTAATTTGGGCTTACAAGTGCCTTTTGGATAAATTTCTGGGAATTTGAGCCCAGAAGTTGATAAAATTAAATAAAGTGATACATAGATTGATGTAGACGATATTACTGAATCATAAAAAAGTAATTGGTGTAACCCCCCCATTATTTTTATGATTTTTATATAATGAGTGCAAGAGAGAATATACATATATACACTGGTGTTCAAAAAAAGTGCAGACCACTTAAAATTGTAATTGTTGTCCAAATAACTTAAATACTTATGTTATTGCATCAGATAAGATTGACATATTATATCATCGATAAGATTAATATTATGTCATAGGTGATTGACATAATATTGCATCAGCTGTTACTTTCAGCTATATAAGCACGCTCTGCAAGAGTTGCAGTCATTCCTTGCTTGTGTCAGGATGGCGAGTAATGTGCAGTTGACACCACGAAGAAAGAATGCTATTGTTGCTTTACATGAGAAAGGATGTTCTTCCCGTCATATTGCTTATAGAGGTTCTTGTAATCAGCTGACAGTGAATAGACTTCTTTCCAAACTCAAGAATACTGGTTCAGCTGGAAGTAAAAAAGGAACAGATGCAAATGAGTCTATACGCCAAAACAGGACTGCGTTTTGAAGCTCTTATACCTTAAAAACCATAAAGCTTCTTTGTCTGAGCTAAAAAGAGAAAGGGAAGAACCTACAGGAGTTGTAGCAAGTGCAGTAACAGTCAGAAGACACTTCTTCAGAAATGGACTTTTGTAGCCCAGCATTATCATTAGTAGAGGCATATGACGCAAGAAAGCAAGCTTATGCAGTATCAGCCAAAACAAAAACCCACTTCCACTTCACCCCTCTGTTCGTTCAAAATAATAAGCTGAGCCTTAAACTTATTTAGGCTATCAACCTCCACGACAAGGGATGGAAGTCTGTTCCACCAACCAACCACCCGCTGGCTAAAGGCAAATTTCCGCACGTCTATCCTACATCTGTCTTTCCTCAATTTGAATTTATGCCCTCTCAGGTGATTATTCTGAGCTAGAGGAAGAATCCCATCAGCATTGAGCATGCTCAAACCATTCAAGGCTTTATACATCTCTATCAGATCACCTCACTGGTGCCTAGTCTCCAGACACTGTAATTTGCAAAACTTAAGCCTTTCTTCGTAAGAGCACCCCTTTGTTCCATTCACTAATCTTGTTGCCCTTCTCTGTACTCGTTCCAGCAGCTCTACATCCTTCTTGAAATGAGGCCTCCAGACCTGTATACAGTACTCAAGGTGTGGTCCGACAATTGCCTTATATAAGGGGATAATCACCTACTTATCCCTGCTAGAAAAATTCCTGATATACAGGAAATGATATACAGGAAAAATTCCTGTATATCATTCACAAGACACTATGAGCTACTCTTGCAGACCATCTGCACTGCTCAGAAAACTTCATATCTGCCTGCACAATTACCACCAGGTCCTTTTTTTGTTCTCTGCCATTGTCAGTATAGTACCATAGAGTTGATACGTCACTCTGGGGTTTACTGCTTCTCATATGTAGAACTTTACATTTGTCAATGTTAAACTTCATTTTCCCCCTCTCAGCCCATCTGCTCAACTTTTCTAGATCCTGTTGCAGCAGTAGCATACTGTCATTAGTGTCCTTAACAAACCTGCCAACCTTCATATCATCTGCAAACTTGGACATTAAGCTTGATATACCATTATCAATATCATTTATAAATACAGAAAACAACAATGGATCCAACACTGAACCCTGAGGGACTCCACTAATAACATTAGTCCACAATGAGCACTGTCTATTGCTTACCACTCTGTCTTCTTCCACTCAGCCATCCCTTTATCCATAGCAGCAATTTGCCTCTAATGCAACATTGTTCCAATTTGTTCAGCAGTCTTCCATGGGCAACAGTATCAAAAGCCTTTCTAAGATCCAAATATATGATATCAAAGTTATTCCCTGCATCCAGTTCCTTTGTGATGACCACATCATAGTATC
This sequence comes from Mastigoproctus giganteus, assembly GCF_048544385.1. NCBI lineage: Eukaryota > Metazoa > Arthropoda > Arachnida > Uropygi > Thelyphonidae > Mastigoproctus > Mastigoproctus giganteus. The sequence goes on along the minus strand of NC_143586.1, from coordinate 95,225,139 downwards.
CAATCAAATTCAGCAAGACTTTCCCTTAACAAAACCATGCTGTGTCCGAGCTATAACTGAAGTCTTGTCTAGATGATCCTTCAGTGCTTCTTTAACCATTGTCTCCATTAATTTTCCTGGCACAGAAGTTAAACTAACAAGTCTATAATTACTTGTGTCACCTTTTGATCCTCCTTTGTGAATTGAGGTCACATTTGCACATCTCCAGTCCATGGGTACCTTCCCTGAGTCCAAAGAATCTGTCATAATTATGGTTAAGGGTTTGCTTTCTTCCTTTGCTGCCTCCTTTAATATAACTGGATAGATTCTATCCATCCCCGGGTGCCATTTTTATGTTTATCATCAACAATTTCTCCTCCACTTTCCGGTCCCGGGTGCCAAGTGTTCCGTGGCCAAGCGATCTCAGTGCGTTTTTCCAAGCGAATTATCCAAAGAGCTTTTGCCAGTACATATTCTGTTTATTTCTGAATACAGTTTTCTTCATTTCATTTTATATTTCAGTAGCTCTTTCGCTCTACAAGTAGTAGGCAAAGGCCCAGAAAGGAAAGACACCTTTCTGTTTCTTTTTCCTCTATTACTAACACAACTAATAGCCGCTTGGTCACCTCGTGGCACTGCTCCTGCCTCCCCGTGGCGGGGCCGGTAACCTGGGTGGTAAAGACAAACCCCCAGGGCCAAAAGTAGCCGACATGGATATAAGTAACTATCCACTGTTAGAGCCCTCGAGCTCAAGGTCAGAAATTCCTGACATTGACCATGACTCCAATCGTCCAAAGCGACTAAGGACGGAAAATCAGAATAAAGACGTGCCGGCATTTCTTATAATGCACTTGTTATCCATGCAACCTGTTGGCAAATTATCGCCTTTTCTTATACAGAAATGTTTGGAATCGGTTTGTGGATCTCCTAAAATGGTTAAGTGTCTCCAATCTGGAGACCTTCTAATTGAAACTTCTAAGACAACTCACTCAGAGAAGCTGTTAAAGTATTCCAGTGATTTAACAGTTAACAGTATTCCATTTAACAGTATTCCAGTGACAGTTACGCCCCATAACACCCTTAACACCTCTAGAGGCGTTATCAGCGAATGGGACTTGCTATCTGTGTCAGAAGAAGAGATAATGCAAGAACTCAGGGAACAAAAAGTGACTCAAGCGCGGAGAATAATGACCAAAAAAGATGGCAACCTACTACCAACCAGGTCCATCATTTTGACATTTAGCACTCCGACTCTTCCATCTTCTGTTAAAGCAGGTTATTTAAACTGCAAGATTCGGCCCCTACATCCCAAATCCCATTCGCTGCTTTAAGTGCCAGAAGTATGGCCATTCTCAGACGGCATGCCGAGGCGATGCTGTGTGTCCTATTTGTGGCTCTAAGGAGCATTCCCAAGGTGACTGTACAGCTACCACTCCTACTTGCCCTAACTGTAAAGGAAGCCATCCTGCCTTTTCTAAAGCATGTGACCTTTGGAAAACAGGCAAACAAATCCAGAAATATAAGGTAGAGCATAAAGTCACATACCCAGAAGCAAGGAAGCAAATTCTGTTAACCATGCCTAGCCGATCATACGCATCGGTCACTAAAAATAGCCGGTCAATTTCAACTCAAATAGATGTCTCCATAGAACCAAACATTTCATTTGCCACCTGGGCCAAAACTTTGCTAACGTACAATAAAAAATCTACAGTTAATGAAACTAGCAACACACCAATCAGTATCCCAACTGATGCCATCTCAACCTTGCCCGAACGAACAAAATCTGTTAGTGTTGAAAATAAAAAGACAACGAAACCACGCCATAGCAACATGGAAATGGAGGTTCAGTCAGAGGACGAAGACACAGTATTAGAACTACATGCCAATGATACCATGGACACAGGATGCCCAACCTTTCCCAGAAATGAAAAATCAAAACAAAATAGACAGAAACCTCAGAAAAAACAGTCAGATCAATCTTCCTCAAATAAACCCAATCAATGAACGAATTCCTTCAATGGAACTGCAGAGGACTATGCAGTAATATAGATGACCTGAATGATTTACTCATGCGAACTAACCCATTAGGAGTATGCTTACAGGAAACATTTTTATCACCAAAAGTTTCACTCAAATTCAAAAACTATACTATGTTTAGGCGAGACAGGGATTCTGACTCTTCTCGTGGAGGGGTAGGTATTCTTGTGAAAACTACCATGCCATCAAGACATCTCCAACTAGTAACCTCCCTAGAAGTTGTAGCAGTTCGGATAGCAATGGGAATATCATTAACTCTTGCATCTGTTTATATACCACCTAATTATCCTTGTTCCCAGACTGAACTTGACAGCCTTTTAACACAACTACCACCTCCTGTCTGTTTACTCGGTGATTTCAATGGTCACCATCCATTGTGGGGATCCTCCACTATGGATAAGAGAGGCCAATTAATTGAAACATTCCTAGATAATCATAATCTGACTGTATTAAACACTGGCTCTCCAACTCATATTCAATTACCTACAGGTACAACATCTGCCATAGACTTATCTATCTGTTCAGCATCTCTTTTTCCAAGTATGGAATGGTTTGTGTTGAATGAGCCATTCCACAGTGACCATTTTCCCATCATCAGCTCAATTCAAACACAGGTCGTATCATGCCCGAAAGCCCATTTATCTTGGAATTTCCACAAAGCAGACTGGAAAAACTACTCTACTTGTGTCCTACTAAACAAACAGTATGTACAGCAACAACATATTGATGACGTAACCGAACACATTACCAGCCATATATTATCAGCAGCCGAAATTTCTATTCCAAGATCCAAACAGAGCAAGCGGGTACACCAAAACCATTGGTGGAATCGAGATTGCACCATAGCTAAAGTAGAAAAAAACCATGCTTGGAACCAATTTCGCAAATTCCCCACTACCGCCAACCTTATAGTTTTCAAAAAACTAAGAGCCAAAGCAAGACAAATTAGGAAAAAAGCAAAACGTGACTCCTGGATTAAATTCGCCTCAACTATTAACAAAAATACTGACACTCGGATTATCTGGAAAAAAATACAAGCTCTGAATGGAAAATTTCTACCGTTACAGTCTCCAATAATACAGTGGAATGGGCAGGACCTATCCTCTCCTACTGACATCGCAAATGCTTTAGCAGAATCCTTCTATAATACTTCCGCCTCTACCACTTATGTGACTACTTTTCAGAGAATTAAAACTAATGAAGAACGAAAAAAATTAAATTTTTCCACTAATCTCCCACTCCCATATAACCAGGCTTTTATTATAGCTGAACTCAAAGAATCCTTGAGTAAATCTCCAAATAGTGCAGCAGGACCAGACGGCATTCACTACAGAATGCTTAAACATCTGTGTGAAGCTGATCTGTACACACTATTGCTATTTTATAACAGGATCTTCTCAGAAAACACATATCCTCTCTCATGGCGTCATTCATATATTTGTGCAATACCAAAACCAGGCAAAGATACTTCTCAAGTTCAAAATTACAGACCAATATCATTGACAAGCTGTTTGGGCAAGATCTTCGAAAGGATGGTGCATAAGAGACTCACCTGGATTCTAGACTCCCAAAATCTGCTTTCTGACCACCAATATGGCTTCCACAAAAACAGGTCCACCCTAGATTTACTTGTCAAAATTGAATCTAACATACATAACGCCTTCATCAGGAGACAACATTTAGTTATGGTCAACCTGGATATTCAGAAAGCATTCGACACCACATGGCGTCATGGTGTTATCAAGGATATGCATCAATTAGGGTTGAGAGGCTATCTACCTCAAATTATTCAGAACTTTTTAAATTTACGTACCTTTCAAGTCAGATATCAAAACTTCCTATCAATATCTCATATTCAAGAAGAGGGTGTCCCACAGGGTTCCATACTGAGTCCAACGCTATTTGCAATTAGTGTCAACAATATATTGGAAGATCTTCCAAAAACTATTGATGTATATATGTATGCTGATGACCTCACGATATCGTGCCAATCACAAAATATGAATTCTATCGAAAGACAGTTACAAATTTCTCTAAACAGAATAGAATCGTGGACTTTACGCAATGGATACCATCTTGCTGAACAGAAATCCACTACCACTTATTTCTGCAAACTCCGGTCATTTCATCCTGATCCTGAGTTAAAGATAAAAAATATGTCAGTTCCTCTGGTAAACACTGTCCGCTTTCTTGGCCTGATACTAGATAGAAAACTGAACTTTCAAGCACATGTGGCCTATCTCCGAACCATCTGCTTGAAGAAATTGAATATCCTTCGGTGTGTGTCATCTATGTCATGGGGCGCTGATCGGCATACTCTTATCCATATTTATAGAGCTCTCATCAGGTCCCGCTTGGACTACGGTTCTCCAGTGTATGACTCTGCAAGGAAGAATACCTTAGAGCGATTAAATACCATCCAGCACAGTGCCCTTTGAGTTTCTCTAGGGGCTTTCAGAACCTCTCCAGTCCAGAGTCTTTACATTGAAGCCCATGAACCTCCCTTACATCTTCGGAGGAAAACATTGCTTTTGATATATGCCGCAAAAATCCGCAGTCTTCCCTCTCACCCAAATTGGAGATGTCTGTACAATACCGAATGGGAGTCATTTTACAACAGTAAACCAAATGAAAACAGACCTGCTGCACTTAGACTTAAAGAACTAACTCAAACGTGGAATATTGAAATCGGCAATATATATCAGGACATAACACCGCCTGATCCACCGTGGACAAATATCCCTGCAGTTTACGATGACTATTTCCAACAGTGGGGAAAGAACACCTTGTGTCCCTTCAATATTGCACAATTACATGAAACTCACTCTGCTTCCAATTCACAGGCTTGTAAGATCTATACAGACGGATCAAAAACTGAGACCCAAGTAGGCGCTGCGGCTATCTTTCCATCATTCACCACTTCTGTCTCATTACCCATAGGATGCAGTATCTTCACTGCTGAGCTTTATGCTATTAACTTGGCTCTAGGTCACATTACTCAACTTCTAATTTCGTCTGCCTTAATATACACTGACTCACTCAGTGCTGTCTCTGCCATAAATAGTAATACCAACTCCTCTAACCCTGTAATAAAACAAATCCATTCTAAATTACTTGTGTGTAAAGAGTCAAACCAAACTGTCACTTTCTGCTGGATTCCAGGTCATTCTGGGATTGCAGGAAATGAAAGAGCAGATCTTGCAGCCAAACAACCAGATAATACTCTTCTGCAAACTTTTCAAATTCCATATACTGATTATAAACATATTATCCATAAAGCATGTTATAATAGCTGGTCATTAATCTGGAAAGGCCATCCAGGAAATAAATTGTACCAAATAAAACCAGAACCAAAGCTGTGGCACTCCAGCTTCCTGAAAAGCAGACGAGAAGAAACAATTTTAGGAAGGCTAAGGATTGGGCATACTCACCTCACTCACCTCTATCTATTAACTAATGACAGCGCTCCCCAATGTACATCATGTCAAGTACAATTGATCATTCGCCATTTGTTAGTGGACTGTCCCCGATTTCAAAACATCCGCTTAGACACTTTTAAATCAATTACTAATATGCAGAGATCAATAAATTTAATGCAGATTCTAGGAGATGATCCTAATAAAAAAGAACTATTTACTTTCCTAAACCGGATAGGATTATATCATAAAATATAGTTATTATTGAATATTCACCATTAGAAAGACACAATATGGCCCAAGTAGCCTTTGTGTCGTTAAACACAACAACAACAACAACAACCTCCACTTTCCTCTCAGTTATTACAAAATCATCTAGCCCAGTGCCAGAATTTAATTCACCTCTGGCATACCCCTCCCTGAATAACTGCTCATGGGTGAATGTAGATGCAAAATACTCATTTAGTTTGTTAGCCGCCTGAGCAGGATGATCAACAGTTGACCCACCAATATCCAGTGGACCAATCTGATTCACCCCTTTCCTTCTAGAGTTTACATAAGTAAAGAACTCTTTGTTGTTTTTCTTTGCATCCTTTGCCAAAGATTTCTCATAATCTGCCTTTGCCTGCCTAATCTGCTTTGTGATTTGGTTACAGACCAGCTTATATCTATCATAAGCTTCCATGTCACCCATTAATTTATATGTATCCCATGCATTTTTCTTCTTTGCCATATGTCTCATTAGTTCATCTGACATCCATTTAGGCCTAAACCTTGAACAATATTTCTTAGTTGGTATGTAAAACCTAGTAGCTTCCAAGATTAATTCTTTAAATGCTTTCCATTTTGAATTTGCTGTTGGTAACATCATCAGTTGGTCCCACCAAAAAAAAAAATTTAAATGCTGTCTCAGACTACCGTAGTCGCCGACATGGTGAAGAATACCATCCAGAGTGTATGATGTCTGCAGTGCAATTCCCTACTAGCCAAATGATATGGGGGTGCATTTCGTATTACGGAGTAGGTCACCTGCAGTTTATAAAAGGTTCCGTATATGCCAATGGATGCCTGGCTATATTGGAAAGTAAATTGCTGCCAACCATTAGAGATCAACCTGCCAATTAACTGCATCTTTCAGGATGACTCTGCTTCTTGTCATTGGGCAAACAGTGTAAGTAGGCACTTCTGTAGTTACTTTAGCTTCATTTCTATATTAGAGATTCAACAGTAATGTGTTTACATTTGTTACAGGTGAAAAAATGGTTGGAAAACGTCCATTACAACTGTTAGCTGGCCAGGAAACAGCTTGGACCTGAATCCTATAGAGAACTTATTTGTTATTTGGGTTTTTTTTTTTTTTTTTTTAGGAGCATTAGCAACTAAGGCCATATTGCTCCGGGGATATGAGGTGGTCATTCCCTGACCTTTCCGCATCCTCCGTATTTGGTGGTCACGAACCCCGGTCTAATCAAGAAGCGTGTACTATGCACTGCTACTCCTGCCCACCTGGCTATGGAGGTACCTATAGAGAACTGTTGGCATCGTGTGGAATCTGCTCCTTTCCAGAAAGAAACCAAAGGCCCTTCGTGAACTTCAGGAAGCCATAATTCGTGTTTGGAACCACAGACTATCAGTTTATCTTCAGAAATTGATCTCGTAAATGCCTCAACAGTGTGCTGCTGTCATCAGGGCCAGAGGCAGTTCAACTAAATATTAGTTTGCACCTGGTAAATTTTTCATTTTATTTTCTATTTAAAATGATAAACTGAAGCAAATTGAGGGGCTTCTGATAATGTTTGAGCCATAATTGTAATGTTCACCAAAACTGTTGTATAAATGCTCATTTTGTAATATTTTCAGAGCACCTGTCAAATATTACTTAACTTTGCCCTAACTATTAATAAATATCTTTTGTTTATAATTCTATTTGTGATTCTAGTAATTAATGTAACATACCATCGTGAGAAAGGGTTAGAAATGTGAAATTCCTAGGTGATGCACTTTCTTTGAACACCAGTGTATATATAAATATATATTTATATCTATATTCTTGATAGTGAATATGATTTCACTCTAATGTTGGGAAATCCAATAAAAATAACAGCAAATTAATATTTAATCCTAGATCCTCTTATCTCCTAAAATTTAATCCTGTATCTCTTAAAGTTTTCATTGAAAAATCTTTAAAATAAGTATAATTGTCATTTAAGGTGACAATATTTCATTGTATATAACTGCATTTAAAAGAAAATTTTTTTCAGAAAAACAGGTACATAATTTACCGTGGGCAATTTTTGCCACCCCTTGGGATTAGACGTTACCAATTTTTATTTGATATAGGTACTGCTACTTATACATGTAAAGTAAACCCTCAATTTAACAGATCCTGATATAAAGGATTTCGGAGTTAACGGACCAGACAAATAATAATACCGTAATGTACATATAGTAATCTCGTCCATATTAATTTTTTTAGGTTATACAAAACTTCAGTGCTGTTATTAATTAAAAATTAATAATAATTACCTATTTCCATTATTGTTTTGATAATTACCTACTTTTATTTTTATAATAAAATTCAGGAAATTGTTTTTTATTCTTTCTGAAAACGTGTTCAAACAGCTGTTTTCCCAGATTACAGATAAGAGCAGGTGGTGACTTACAAGCTGAACATGACTCCTGACACTAAACTGTAGGTATACCGACTTGTTTCAGTCCCAGTCTGCCTCAAGCTATCATGTGGTCGGGTTGTATACAGTGTTTCTGTGATTTCTGAATTGTGACTTGATTTATTAAATAATTTTGCAATCCTTACAATTTAAAATGGCATCAAGTGATAGAGGAGTTAAAAGAAAATGTATGAACTTAAATGTGGCACAGAAATTAGAGCTAATCGAGAAATTAGAACAAGACGTCTCAGTATCACGTGTTTGCGAAATTTACTGGTTAAAAAAAAAAAAACTGTTTCTGATATCCATAAATCAAAGGCCAAATTGTAACAATTTTATATTTACAACAGAATATTACATATTCTTTATTATAATTTAATAATTTTATATTGTACTGTACTGTACATTGTATTAAACCTTTTTGTTTTTTTTACATTAAGAACAATAAAAAATGCCCCCTCCCATGTTACATTCGATTTAACGGACTTTCGGCAGAAATAACAGATACCCCCTTCTCTCTTATTGTTTGTTAAATTGAGGGTTTACTGTATATAAATAAATTTACGTTTTGCTAAATGATTTACCCATACAGTGGGCCTTGGACTTTAGTGGAAAACAGACCTTGTTTTAATTTTGTTTAATTTTTTAAACATAATTGTGCATAAGCATAAGAAAATCCTCATTTAAAGAAGAAGGAGAAATTTACGGAAACTGCATTTTGAAATGTACCTACACAGTTATCTCTCAGTTGAGCAATTTATTGCTGTGTTCTTTAGATCACTAATAAAAAATTAGTGCAAGAGATAGGATACCTTTGACTGAATGGGAGCTTGAAGAGATTCTTCAACTAAGTGACTTTTATAATTGTGATCTGAATGAAGATGATTCTGAAAGTGAAAATGAAATAAACGTGGTAAAAGTGAGACAGAATCACAAGAGTCATCTGATGACAAAGATTATTTATCAAATCGAATGAAACTATTTTGTCTGCAAAAGGTCAGACAAAATAGTTTGTCTAGAGCAAATCGTAGAGCACCACAAAATATAGTTCAATTTAGAGGTTTGAAAAACAAAGGTAAAAGCAACAACGTGCTAGATTCCTTCAAAACGTTCTTGCCAATAGAAATTATAGATACAATTGTTCGGTTTACTAATGATGAAGCAGAGAGAAAAGGTCTTGAGAAAACTAATGCTACTGAGATGTATGCATTTCTAGGCATTCTTATAGTAATGGAAACCAATCATGATACAAAATTATCAATTCATGATTTATGGTCAAGTGTTTTTGGACGAAATATCTATATTAGTGCAATGAGCAGAAATATGCTCATTGCACTAATATAAATGCATGCCTTTTCTACAGATACTTCCATTGCCACTGTTCTTCTGAATTTTCTTCTATAATTCCCACTCTCTCTCTCTTTCAAAAAAGTCCGAAAGCCACCAACCAACGTCCATTTACTGTCCAATTTCAAACTCACAGAACCAACTTTTTATCTTCCTTATTTATTCATTCAACTGCCGTTTTCTGGAACAACTTTCCTTCATGTGTATTTCCTGAAAATTACAGTGTACAGAAGTTCAAGTCTAATGTCAACAAATATCTTCTTTCGTCTTCTCAACCTCAACCCATGCACAGTACTATAGGTTCTAATACCTCTCGTGTTTGGCGTTTTCATTAAAAAAAAAAAAAAAAAATTATCATCTGTTATTCTGTTTCATTTTAAATATTTATTTGATTTTACGTGTGAAAAAAATCTGCTTGCAAACATACATTGATCTGAACAAAGTAGCCATTTTCATGGTATTTTCTTTTATTAGCAGAAAATCTTAAGGTGAGAAAGCCTTGTAGAATTCAAATAGTTTATTTTTGCAATCTATATACTTATTTTTGAATCATATTTTGGCTTGAAGATCAATAAGTTAAAGTTGCAATCTGAGCTTGTAATTTTCAGCCATAGAAGTAAATGGGTTCTCAAACAAAAGCTCATGTTTTTTTTCATGGGATTTTATATCAGAAAATCGACTTTCAAACTTGTCAAAAAGTAATTGTAATAATGAAAGGCAACGATTCTTTGGAAATGTGTTTCCCCTTTAGCTCAGTACAACATTCAAAGTGAACTAAATTAATTGTCTTGCTCAACTGAAATTTAAATTTATTCTGAAATGATTTGATGTCACCAAACAAATCAGACCGATTTTCCTTTCCCTTGTAGTTTTAAATTAAGAGTATTTAACTGACTAGAAATGTATGTATGAATTGCAAGATCAAACAGTCACTCCATATTTGATAGTTGTTTTATTGGTTTCCCTTTTTCTGTGTTGAAACATTCAGCGATGTTTCAACAGCCACATTAAGGCTGTGTGATCTTGTAAAATTTACATTTGAAATAACCACATTCATAACATGTTGGAATACAGCTCCGATAGCTATCATTTTCTTGTTTATTCTACCCATAAGCCCAATGTTTTTACCAATCATATTTTTTGCACTGCCAGTTGTGATTCCTACCAGGTTTTTAATATTTAATCCTAACTTTTCGATGGATTGGTAAAGATTTTTACCTGTAGTTGTTCCGCGCATACTCTGTAGATCAGCTATATCTTCATTTGGTACAAAATTATCATTAATTCCATGTATGAAGATGACGAGTTGGGCTGTGTCATTTACATTAGTATTGTCGTCCAGTGCCACACTAAAATATTTCATTTGTTTTATGTTTTCCAGAAGTTGTTCGAACAAATTCTTTCCAATATTTTCTACTGTTGTTTGTTTGTTTGTTTGTTATTTGGTTTTTAGGAGTATTAGCAACTAAGGCCATATTGCTCCAAGGGTATTTAGTGGTCACAGGCTCGAACCCCAGTCTAATCAAGAAGCGTGTGCTATGCACTGCTGCTCCTGCCCACCCGGCTACAGAGGTGCCTATCTTCTACTCTTCGCATAATTGTTTGTCAAGACAAACTAATGTCTTGTATTATTGTTTGTTTCTCTGGACAAATTTCTTCCATTCTTCCACAACTTTTTAACAAACAACGCTTAACAAATTCACCATCATTGAACGGTTTACTTTCAAAAGCGATCAAATCTGCAACCTGATAACTGGCATGTACAGCAGTTAAATTTTTTGACTGATACGTTTTCAGTATGTTTTGTAACTTTGAACGTTTTCAGTATGTTTTGTAACTTTGAACGTTTCAGTATGTTTGTAACTTAGTTTTGTAACGCAGCACTCCTTTATGTTAATCATAAGATTTATGATTGGAATCAGTGTTATATTCTTTAAAAACTCACACAGTCTCCTGACACACCAAACACACTGCTTTTTCATTGTAATCAATGAAGAAATAGTCTTCAGTCCACCTTGGATCAAAAACACGATGCTCCAAATCGATTTTCCCCTTTTGGAACATTTTTAAGAATGATTTTTTTAATTCAATACAAATTAATAATTAATTCAATGCAATGAACAAGCTATATCAAAATACATAACTGTATTTAGCATACATATGATTGCTAAATACATAACATAGCTAAATACATGACAAAATACATAACTGTATTTAGCATACATATGCACCGAACACGTGTACATGTTTGATACAGTCGAGCTGGATGCTTGCATGCCTGTACATGCAGTAGAGATCGATGCTGTTTTAGTTCACTTTTTGCATGGGCCTTATAAAAATTATTCACGGGCCGGATCTGACCCATGGGCTGTAAGTTGGACACCACTGCCCTAGATGGTAATCTTTTGAAAGTTGAGGATGAATAGTTTGCTCATCAAATGGATGTTGAAGAATTTAAAAATTCAGATGGATAGTTCCAGAAATTTAAGACTCATCATGGCCCGTATTTCAAAAAAGTGTGTGGCAAAAGTGCAGCCGTGGACATTGACACTACAAAGGAATGAAAGGAAAATTGGTTAAAAAATGTTTTGCTAACATGCAACCACAAGAAGTTTTGGATAAAACACTTACATTTAAAGGTGAGAAATGTAGTGGAAAAAAAGGCCGAACAACGGATTACCGTTCTCCTAGCAGCACAGAGAAGCTTCTGGCACAGAGCAGCTTCCTCTTTTAATCGTTGGGAAAATCCAGAAGCCTCAGTGCTCTTAAGGTTTGAAGACATTACCGACTATATATTGACCAAACCAAAAGGAAAAATGACATCACAAATCTATGAAGAACAGATCAGAAACTTTTATCGCAGGATGAGTGAGAAGTATAGAAAAATTTTGCTGTTTTTGGATAACTACACCCCTCATTGTCAAGTAAACGACCTACGTGCAATCACTGTCGAGTACATATCACCAAATATGACATCAGTTCTTCAGCCACTTGATCAAAGTACAATCCAGTGTTTTTAGAAAATTTACCGAAGAATGCTATTAAACAAAATTGTGCTATGTCTTGAAAGAAAAATTCAATGCGAAATCGACATCCTGCAGGCAATGTATTTATGTGTTCTAACATGGGATGAAATTGATGAAAAAGTGATTGCCAACTGATTCAAACATTTCATAGATTTACTGCCTTAATTGATGCAACATGTGAAGTTTCGCATGCTTCTTCCTCTATTAATCATAAAGAACAATCCGATAATAGGAAAGAATTATTTGAGCATGTGCGTCATCACCTAAACTTACAGGAAAACTTAAGCTTCAAAGGTGACACAGAAGTGAATGTTTCAGGATATGCACAAATGAAGAGGAACTCATTGCATATGTAATGGTATCTTCTGAAATTTGTTGTGATGAAGATGAGGAACCTACTGTAGTTGAACAAGAAGTTTTAGTGAAAAATGCCCATCAAGGATTAGAACTTGTAAGTCAATTTTTTTCAAGCAAAACCTAACTGCGAAAGTGAAATAACTGCTATCATGTACCTTCATAATTCTCTTTTAAAATATGCTCTACCATTGAAGCAACATGCTTTGACAGATTATTTTAAAGTATGAAACAATTCCCTTGTTAGATCTTGGTGGGTATACGGTGAAATTTACAATTTAATTGTTACCTTACTGCACTCTACGATTAATGCAAAATTACAATCATAATTTTCTTGTTTAATACTGTAGTATGAATAAGAGTATACAGGTGACCCTCATATAACACGGTAGTTTGGTTCCTACAAAATCTCATGTAATGCGAAACTGATGGGACTAATATGGGACTAAGAACCAGTACAAAAAGGGGGGGTTACATTCCAAAAGCTAACAAAAATACACCATTTTTGTTTTTTATAACTGTTGTAAACTGTATTTTTATAATAGTAGTAACTCAAATAGTAATAACTTGAAAAAACGCCTAACCTTACAAACTGTGATACTTATCTGTCAGATAATGTACATTCATTTAATTTTCTTCCTCTTCATCGCTGCTAAGCACAATCTCTTCTGCAGCATCTAGATATCGTGTACCTTCTGCCCTCTTTATGCTCTTTGAAGTCACAATTATTTAAGGTCTCAAACACAAGTACAATAGCACAGAACCTAACCCAGTGATCTCCTAACAAAATATGGCAGACCCCCACTTTAAATGATACATGAAAATTGGAAGAATATTTTCCAGTTAGCAAAATAAAAATATAAATGCTTACATACATAGCTTAATTAATACATACTGTAATATGTACATACTAATTGATTGTTCATTAACTTTTTTTTTTGTTGTTGTTGTAAAATTTAAAACAGTAAAAATTATAAGCAATTAATAACAAAGAACACGGCATGCACAAGTTGCAACAAACACAATAAGCACAAGTGAGATACAGAGTAATGAGTTTCTGAACATTTATTTATGTTTTTTATATGATTGAATATTCCATGGAAGGGGAAACACATTTTTCACCATGATAACGTGAAAACCCACAGAATTCCAGCTATCGCAAATGCAAGAAGATCGAGTATACTACCCGTTTATAATTGATTACACTAGTAGAAAAGACCAATAAACTGGAACTGCAAATTGTTTTTATTGTTTTATGGTAGTGACCTCCAGAAATGTGCTTTAGAAAACTACCATGAAGGCGATAACGACCAGCGAGTCAACAGCAAGGATTCACAAAATGGATTCATTGAAAATTACATGTAACATAATAGCAGGATTTTACCAGTACAAAAGCTCCAAAATACAGTGTTATTCTAGATTTTCTGCAATTCTCAAACCGTGTTAGAGCGAAACTGTGTGATATAAGTACCGTCTTGTATGAGGATTGCTGCAATTTATCAATCGTGTTAGAGTGAAACCGTGTTGTTGAAGTACCATGTTATATGGGGGTTGCCTGTACTGTATTGTGTTAGTAGAACTACATTCAATGTTCAAGCTTTTACTTGTTTTGTTGCCAATTTTATGAACAATCAATACAACGACCGTTTTTCTCATATTCCTGGGGGGGGGTGTCATTATATAGAGCTTCGACTGTATTAACCATGGGGAATGGTATTAAATTAAGGGTAAACTACTTATTTGTGTACAAGAGAAAATTTACGTGAACATTTCTTTCTTGTTGGCATCACACTTCTGTAGATACTATGAAATACTGCATAGCATATTTTTTTTGCATGACGGTATAGTGTTTTTCCCCTTTGTCACTATTTTGGAGAGGTTTGTGTTTGAGTCTTCTCATAGACCAGAAGAAGTTCTTGAGGGCTGCAATTAGCTGATCATAGGTGGAGGGAGTATCATTACCACACCCCAGTTCATCCAGATTTTTCAACCCACATAACATTAAAGTTGGCCCATAAACATATAGTCATACAGAATAATATACAATATGGCCTAAGTCACCACTGTACCTAAAAACCAACAATACTGCCATGCTAATATTAATTGTATTATTACTGAAGTGAATCACTACTTCTTCTTTCTTCTTCTTCTTCTTCTTCTTCTTTTTATTATTATTATTATTTCTCCCTCATTGGAGGTTTCACCTTGTGACAGGTATTGCTGCCAAGTACACAGGGTGGTTGTTGTTGTCATGTCTGGTGTCATGTTTGGTCGAGGAACTCTCTGACTATCCTACAGATGTTCAGGATTGCAACTTTCTGGAGTTTCTTGTAGGTGTTCGCTGGGAGACTTATTGCTGTTAGGCTGTTATGTAGGGTCTTTGGCACCATACCTGTGGTTGACACGATGATCGGGACGGTCATTATTTGTTGCATATGCCACCTCTCTTTGATCTTCTGTCTTAGGTTCGTGTACTTCCTGATTTTTTTTCACCATGGGTTTTCTGCAGGTTGCCAGTGTTGGGTACCACTATGTCAATCAGATAGGTAGCCTTTTCCTTCTTATCCACAAGGATTATGTCTGGTCTGTTGTGCGGGATTGTCTTATCCATTATTATGGCGCAATCCCAGTACAGCTTGTGGGTTGGGGTCTCTAGTACTGCCTGGGGTTCATACTTGTAGTACTGTACACTTTCTTTGATCAACAGGTATTTCCTTGCATCCCACAGTGATGTGTTGGATCGTTTCTGAGGCCAGGTGGCATCGTCGACATGTGTCATCGACATGTTCTGGCTCTTCAAGTGGTCTGATATCTTCCTGGTTATGCAGCTGTCAGGACCTTGTACATTGTTGGGAGGTAGGTGATTGGCCTGTATTTCGCCAAGTTTCTTGTATCTTCGTCTTTAGGGTTTAGATATGTGATTCCTTGAGTGAGAAACTTCGGGATTGTCTCTGGGTGCCTTGTCATTCGGGTGAACTGCTCTGCCAGTTGCTTGTGTGTGCAAGTGAGCTTCTTGTACCAGTAGTTGTGGACGTTATCTATTCCTAGAGTTTGCCAGTTGTGAGAGTTCTTGATCATCTTTGTTACTTCTTCCCGAATCTCCCACTCTCTCATCTCTTGTACGTCCTTGGTTTTCTTGTGTTCTAGTTTTATTCAGGGGACTTGGCTGTTATGTCTTACTTCCCTGCTCCATATGTTGCCCCAAAACTCCTCAATTTTCCTCTGCTCGGGTGGTCCATTCCCTTCTTTCTCATCTTCTCCGAGACTCTTGTAGAAGCTGTTTGGTCCTCATCAAAGATTCGGTTGTTTATTTTCCTCTGGGAGCTCTCTTTGTATCGGCGCAGAGTCTGGCTGAGTGCGAGGAGGTTCTACTTCAGTGTATCCTATTCTACTCTCCTATTCTCTGATTTTTTGTCTCATGTTTGCTGTGGACCCTGTCTTTCTTGAGGATACTCTTCACTTTTCCAATCAATTTCTTACTCCTATTACCCCGTTGGTATTGGTCAGTTGGCCTACCTTGACTATTAATTCTTCTATCTTCTGCTGAAGTCTTCTTTCCCATGCTGGCAATTCCTTCTGTTTTCGGTTCTTCTGCCACCGGTCTCTCGTTTCTCTTTCATTAATCCTACTGGCTGCTATGGCAGCACAATACACGGCTGTGTGGATGGCCTCCAATGTTGCATCGTTGTTCAGGGATGGATGGTACAAACCTGGGGGCCATCCTGAAACAAAAAGCAAGCCAAATTTAATGTTGAGGTGATGTGGTATTATTTGCCGATTGAGGTGGTCTGTGACTCTCCACAAGGTTCTATTGGGCCTCTGCTTCGGTATCACATAGGTCTTTGTGGGGTCCATTCCTTCAAATTCTATTAGGGCCTTCTTCCACTTATCCTTTATTATTAGCCATATGATGCAAGGAAGCCTGAGGCTTGTGCTACACCAGCCAAAAAAATTTTCTGAATTACCCTGAGAGAGAGAGAGTCAGAAGTAGAAGGGAATCACTAAGAAAGAGAAGAATGAATCCAGCTCAGGACCTTGGGTGTGTGCCAAGCCCATACTCACCAGATGTGAGCCCCTGGAGTTTTATCCAGATGCTGCATATGTTGGAGCATTTTGGATTGTGGTTTTAAATTCAGGAACCCAGAAATCTGTAGGATCACCTGCATTTATTTGGCAAAAAAAAAAAAAAAAAAAATAGCTATTTTTTTTTGCACAGTGCCATCAGAGTTTCAAATTGATATTGAAGCTTTACTTAACAAGGTTTATAGGCACAATTATTTTCACACATGAACCGTGTTAATCCTATTAACATAATTGAATACCTGTATATTGAATATTTGTACATTGATTACAGAATGAGTCTATATAAAACAAATTTCATCAATCATACTGTCTTTTAATTACTTTTAACACAAATGAAAGTTATATATTAGAAGATAAATATAAGTTGTAGCATATACTGAACAAGAGATACCAGCCCATTGTTTAATGTAATGTGTTTGCAAATAGATGGTACAGACCCAGCTGAAGACAATGATTTATAGGAAATAAAAGTGTATATTTAAGCAAATTTCACAAATAATTAAACCATAAAATCACTTAAACATGTTAATTTTGTTCAGCAATAATACCTGCCAACTTTTATAGTTTTCCTGATAGTTTTATTTATTTATAGTTTTAGAGTTTGTTTGTTTTTTTTCATATAATTCTAAAAAAAGTAAGAAAAATACTCATCCTTTACTGTTTTATGGAGGGTTTCACTCCCTTTATGGATTTCATTCACAGTTGTATTATATTTTTAAAATGTATTTGTGCACCTGATCAGTATACAGTAACGTTCCTGAGAAATGCCGCGAATACAGAAAACGCGAATACTGAATTATGGCTCCCATAGTAATAAAGGGGTTCCGTTCCAAAGTATGAAATATATAAGAAAAACTAGTCTAAAATTTTGTCCATGTATGTATTATATGTACCTTCATAATATGACTATGTACATAGTAAAATGCAAGCATATCGCATCGAAATGAAAATAAGAAATAAAAACAATTTAATATTAAATGTAATATTTATTAGAAATTTCAAACAAATCTTTCAAACTAGCACCTTTGCTAGCTAAAAAACTTATCCCGCCAGTGCTATCACCAGTTTCGCTGAAGTGTTGATAAAGGAGTTTTGCCTTTTCACGAATGATGAGTGAACTTAACTGAATTTTATTTTGAGTTCATTCTTCTATCCACAGATTTAAAGCTTTTTCCATTATTTCTAATTTAACATCACGAGTTACAGAGCAAATTTTTGAAGCAATTAGCGCGTTTTCACGGACACTACGGCGGATTTTTTCTTCCGATTTCTTGATTGATCGTACCGTTGACTCATTGATTTTATAATATTTTTCCACTGAGGAGACACTTTCACCATTAGAAATTTTGTCTAATAACTCAATTTTATTTGCTAATGTCATCCCCTTCTTTGATCTTTTCACATTTCCCTTGTTATTCGTAGCCATATTTTTTGTATGGGTTAGAAAGAACTTGTCCACAATAAAGTCACTTTCTTCCGTTAACACACTCGAAAAAGTCTGTTTTACACTGCAAAATGGTAGATTTATCACTTTTGTAAGCATATCAATTTATAAATTTATTTAATTTATAAGCATATAAATTAAAAGCAAACGACGAAACCTTCCATGACAAGCGCATAACACATATTGAACAAGGATTAGCGAGAAACATCCACGCTCACAATTTTGTCACCCCTCTCCCCCACCCGCTGAGCGCTATTTTGACCGGGAAAGATAATTTTAGCCACGCCCATGTTTTTTTTATGGCGGAAAATGTTCACGGGGCTTTAAAATTCACATTTTTTTCAGGTTTCATTTTATATTAAATCAGCGACCGCGAATACACGAAACCACGAATACAGATACCGCGAATAGCGGGGGTTTACTGTATACGATTATTTATCAGTAAGATATTTGCTTTATAACAGTGACTTTCTATAAGCACATATTATAATTCCCCCTTCTCTCCATTACCTCCCTTACAGTATTAACTTAAAAAAGCAAATCGTTTATTTAAAGTATCTTATTTAAAATATAATTTATGGCATTTTGTAGTGGCATACAAAATTTTATTGCCTCTGCTTCATGACTTTAAATATCACTGGTCGGCATTGATTTTCTCCTTGAAATAATTTTGACATATTCTCTTAGGAAATACGTTCAAAAACTCATATATCATAGGTTAATGACCGAAAACCAAGACTTGTAGTTGGTTTAATCATCTTTTTCATCTATTTTGTCTATTTATTTATTATTATTATTTTTTACTAGAGCATTTGGGAGCTTTCTACAATATTTGAAAATTTTCTGGAATGTTCTAGAAACATTGTGAGTCTTCTAGAGATTCTATACTGGTATAACCCCAGGGGCTTACATCGGGTAAGTATGGGCTTGGCACACCCGGGGTCCTGAGCTGGATATCATCGTTCTTCTCTTTCTTGGTGATTCCTTTCTAATCTCTCTCTCTCTCTCTCTCTCAGGGTAACTCAGGAATTTTTTTTTTTTTTTTTGGCTGGTGCATCATAAGCCTCAGGCTTTCTTGCACCACATGGCTAATAATAATAATAATAATATATACGAGTGGGTTTCACATCAAGCAAGCATTTTTGGATTTCAAAAAGTGTATGTGTTTTGGAGACCAAGTAGTGAATTAGTGTTTGTAAACAAGTGTTGTGTGCATTGTGTTTAATTTATAAATAAAAATCTACAATTTCTTAATCGTGTTCTTATGTGCACTTACCTCGACTGTACATGAAATGTATCATGTTCTTGCCAAAATAATCATGATAGCTTTTGCTACATTTGTGGAGAGAAGTGCTTTTAATATCACAGTGTAAGCCACTGTCACAACTTGTGAGAAAAGTCTATGAATTCTATTTTGGATTGTAGATTGGAAATCAAGATAAAGTATGGGCTCCAAACATTTTCTGTAGCTCATGTTCAAGGAATTAACAGTTTGGCTTAGAGGTAGTCATAAATTGATGCCTTTTGTTGTTCTGGTGATTTGGTGGTAACCTCAAAACCACATAAATGATAGATCCCATCCATCTTGGGTGGATGGGATCTATCCAGCTATATTAAAGGAGGTTGCAAAGGAAGTAAACAAACCATTAGTCATAATTATGAGAGCGGACTCAGGACTTCTTGGACTCAGGGGAAGCCCCCCCATGGACTGGAGATGTGCAAATATATCTCCAATTCACAAAGGGGGATCTAAGACTTACATGAGTAATTGTAGACCAGTTAGTTTAACTTCTGTTCCAGAGGAAAAAAAATGGAGTCACTGGTTAAAGAAGCACTGCAGGATCATCTAGACAAGATTGCAGTAATAATTCAGACACAGCATGGGGTTGTTAAGGAGAAGTCTTGTCCAACCAATTTGATTGGGTACTATGATGTGGTCACAAAGGAACTGAATGCAAAAAATAATTTTGTTATCATATACTTGAATTTCAGGAAAGCTTTTGATACTGTTGTGCATAGAAGACTACTGTACAAATTGGGGCAGTATGGCATTAAGGGCAAGTTGCTACAATGGGTGAAAGGGTGGTGGAGTGGAAGAAGACAAAGAGTGGTAATCAGTGGACATTGCTCTTCATAGACTAATGTTATTTGTGGAGTCCCCCAGGGTTCAGTGTTGGGCCCATTGTTGTTTTCTGTATTTATAAATGCTATTGATGAAGGTATATCAGGCTTATTGTGCAAGTTTGCAGATGATACAAAGGTTGGCAGGGTTATTAATGACAGTATGCTTCTGCAACAGGATCTAGAAAAGTTGGGCAGATGGGGTGAGATTAACATTGACAAATGCAAAGTACTGCATATGGGTGGGTTCATACATTCCCCAGGGAAATGTATGAACTGTGCAGTACTACACTCAGGATGGCAGAGAATGAAAAAGACTTGGGGGTACTTGTGCAGTCAGATAGGAAGTTTTCTGAGCAGTGCAGACTAGCTGCCAGAGCACATCAGGGGTCTTGTCAAAGTATACAGGAATTTTGCTAGTAGAGATAAGGAGGTGATTATCCCTTTGGATAAGACAATGATCAGACCGTGCCTTAAATATTGCTTACAGGTCTGAAGGCGTCATATTAGAAAGGATTTAGAGTAGCTAGAACGAGTACAGACTGGGCCGTTTTAACGCATGGGTGCACCCGGCAGATGCCTTGTGCCTTGGCCTACTGGGGGGCCCTCACTTGGTGATCTTAAATAATTTTTTAAAAAACCCTCTGTCTCATATGTTATGTTGCAGTCAAAAGCACTGCAAACATGGAACATAATGATATACAAATAATGTTTTTGGCTTTCTTTAAATAGTTTCAAGTGCTGAAAATATTAATATTTAGAAAAATAATTAACAAATTTAATTTTCACTTATGATTATAAATTAATAATATATATATAATTATATGTATTCTTTATATATATATATATATATATATATATTATGTAATTATAATTATATTACGTGATTATAATTTTTAAGTGTCCGCTACAAAGCTTCTCGCATGGTGATGGAGCATAGTTTCCAGTAGCTCTTTTAATACATAGGGTTAGGAATGCTACTAAGAGAGACCCAGAAAAAATTGAAGACAAAATTTAAACTGAATAGGGGCCATATTTGGAAATGGAGTACAGAGAATGGCAACAAGATTGGTGAGGCGAACGAAGTTGTCCTCTTACCTAGAAAAGCCTAATTTCAGATGCTGAAATCGTTTTTTTACTAGAAACTTAGTTTTTGACTTTAATTCCTTCTTCCTTAAAACTGGTGGGTGTTTCAGCAGTATGATTGCCATAATTGAATTCAGCAATGTAAATTCCACACAAATCATCCCAAATTTTAACAGGGAGCAATTTTTTTTTTTTTCCTACCAGTATAATTTATTATTATTATTATTATGTTAGAAAAAAGTTGTGGAAAATGGTTTTCTGGGCTGAAAGAGAGTTCTATGTTTAAAGCTCGATAAACTGTGATTTTTTTCAGTAATTAAATGTTAAAAAAGAAAAAAAATTTTTTTTATTTTAAAAAAATTGGAAATTTTTTTAAAATAAAAAAAAGTGGAAATTGTAAGTACAAAATCTTGTACTTACAATTTCTTGTAAGTACAAGATTTTGTAAATCTTGTACTTACAAGAAATTAAAAGTGGAAATTGTAAGTACAAAATCTGAACCGTTGCTGTACATGTTCAGCTGTACATACATATTGAATTAGATCGATGCATATAAAAGCAATTGCAGCAAAATATTACTTTCATTTGGAAGTTGTTTTGTTTTAGTAAAAATTTATTTTAAATGCTGTTTTTATTATTAAGACTCTAAAGTACTGTTGTTTATTTATTTATTTTTTTTTTATTCTATATGTTTTTCTTCATTGGATGGATGGATGTAATAATGCTAATTTTGTTGCCATTGTTCCCATTTAAACAACTGTTCCTTTTGACATGCTAGGGTGGCCTCTAGTCGTACACTTCCCCACCCTTCTCCCCTCATACCCACACGAAGTGGACTTTCACCAGGGGCTGCTACTACAGCGCTATCACCAAACAGAACGGGAGGGCTAGAAAATTCTGATACTTTTCATGCAGTCACTGGATTAGATTTTAATTCTCCCACCGCCTCCATTAACCGCAGGACACAAAGAGGACGCCAGCAAGCACTCGAAGATGATTCTGCAAAAGTGAGTTTTCCACTGTAAACGTTTATTAATATTTTTTGCTCGAGTTGAACTTTATTAATAAATAAATAACACTAAAATATGAGATATATTTATAAACTTTTATTATTAATATCATTTAAGTACAAATATTTATAAAAAAATTAATAAATAAAGTATTGGTCAAATCCCTATTGTTGCAAACAGTTGGCACCTATACCAGCTATTTGAAACAATAGGGATTTGACTAATACTTTATTTATTTATTTTTTGTTATTATTATTAAATCTTCAAACATGAACAGTATTAGAACCTGTAGTACTTAGTGCCATGCATGAGTTGAGGTTGAAAATGCAGGAGATGCTTGTTGATATTAGGCTTGGATAGATTGTAGAATAAACAATGAAGAGGAAAGTTGGTTCTGCAAATTTGTGGGGGTAATTACACATTCCAATTGAGAAGAACAGTGTCCATGGAAGTATATGTAGAAAAGGCATGCAGCAGAAACCAAACATCTGCGACATAAAAAGTGGAACGACTCTAAGACATTGGTCATTAATTAACGTGGCTGCACTCTTTTGAGTAGAATCTAGGAGATTGAGAGAAGTTTTTGGGGGACACAACTTAGATGTCGGAATAATATTCCATGATAGGGTGGATTTCAAGTTTATATAGAGTGAGTAGTTATTTAGAATGTAACCAAGAGCAAAGAAGAAAAACCAAAATTTCTTTCTGCAAATTCACAAAAACAACACAAAAATTCTTAAATCCGGTTTGTTTGCAGAGGATGCAATGTTTGTGACATTCTTATGTCAAGACAGATTGGAAGTCAGAGTAATCCATAATATGGATGTGTGATTGCCATCGAAGATGAGCATAGCAGGAAGACTCTTTTTTTATGAGAAATAAGACAGGACTGAGTTTAGAAGGATGGAGTTAAATTGTCTTCATGCCCTTTGGAGAATTATCTGGAGATCATCCTTTAATTAAGTCATAATGGATATTTGAGAGTTGAAGCTGTTTATGCAGGTTAAGGTTTATGAAACTGGAAGGTGGAATATGATGCGCTATTGATCCTTCTCAGTGTCCACACTGCTCAGCATAACTAACATTCAAACATATTTTTATTGACTGTCCTTACTATCAACCGGACAGCAGTCCTGCTTTCTTTAACAAATCTTCAACAACTGATATCACTAGAGCATATTATTGGTAATCAGGCAAATATTAATGAACTTTTCTGCTTTCTGAAAAAAATTGGGCTATATCATCGATTCTAAATAGTTTTCTAAAATGAAACCGAAATTACTCCAATTCTGAATTATTTTCTAACACATCCCTATTGACAGGCGCACTATAGGCAGTGTAGCTTATGCACCATTAAACACACACACACACACACACACACACACACACTGTACTGGTTGTTGACATTACTCCTACATGCTGTGGGATGCAGCCACTCATGGAGAGAGAGAGAGAGAGAGAGAGAGTGAGAGAGAGAGAGGGATAGTCATAATGCTTTAGCTCATGAGTGTGTATGTCACGTCACATTCATATTGAGGTCATTACTCCTAGATGTGTTGAAGAATCTGGTTATAATTGCATGTATTCTAAAGTTTGAAAGTATGTATCATGTTTTAATTGCACATAATTATGGCTAAAAAGGCATAAGAAGGACTAGATATGTTGAAGAATGTTTGTTATGGGCAAATTTATTTTACCAATAGTTTTAAGATCTTCCATTTTGGAAATTGATTACTACAGCAGACTAAACTAGAAGGATGAGTCTGACTATTCATAGGCATTTCTACTGCTAAGGTTGTGGAGTGTCTAAAACAAGAGGAGATGATTCTGTTCTTTGCTCAGTGAGGAAGTACGTTATGGCTGCATGTGACTACATGGTGCACAAATTCCTATTGAAAAATTATGTTCTTATAAATGATTAGATACCACAGATTTCTCAGTTGGCAGTAGATCATTTTCAAATTTGAAAGTTGTTGTGGTCAAGTTTCCAGTACTTCTTGGTCTCGTTAAAATTAAAGAAATAGATGAAGCAATAGATGTTTTGCAGTATCAGATCTGTCACTTCCAGTATGAGAATCTACCAGATGCTATTATGAAAGAAAGAATTGTATAGTGGTCTTTAGTTGAGGAACTGACAGGCTCAGAAGGTCAAGTTTCTAGTACTTTATGGTACTTCTAGCATTTTAATAATTCCTCATAGCGATGCTGAGTGTGAGAAAATATTCAGCCAGTTTAGAAAAACAAAACCTGAGTTCAAATATTCTTTTTCTGGTAAAGCTTTCAGAAGTCTAGACAGCAAAGCTGTTATTATAAACAAAACTTTGAGTCAACATTTTTGAAGTGAGCAAAAGTCTGCAACAGTATCTTTCTGGAAGCAGTCAAAATCAATTGATGTTAGGTAAGTTGATGTGTAAAAGTATAGTGTACTGGTAAATAGTTCTGTACCTGCATTTTAATATAAAATATGTATTGATAACAAATTTAATAACAAAATATGTATTTTTGTTAGTGAAATTTAATTTCTAGGTCAATATGGAGGTAGAAGAAAAACTCCTGCTTTTTTTTTTCTCTCCCCTGGAAAATCACCTGTTTTGCTCCTACTTACAAATGCCTGATTTCTAGCAATTTGAAAGTTGACAGTTATGTATATTCTCCATGACTACTGCTTATCTTTTTGTGTTTTGGAGACTCCATCTTGTTCATTAGTACACTACGTTTTGACTTAGTGTACTAATGTCTTGAGGTGTATAAGGCCTTGAATGGGTTGAGCACGCTGAATTCTGATGGGATCCTTCCACTTGTTCAGATTACGAACGAACCTAAGGGGGCATAAATTCAAATTAAGAAAAGACAGATGTAGATTAGATGTGCGGAAATTTGCCTTGAGCCAGCGGGTGGTTAATTGCTGGAACAAACTTCCATCTGTCGTTGTGGAAGTTGATAGGTTGAATAAATTTAAAGAGGAACTGGACAGGTATTTGGAGGGAATGGTGTGATTTTTTTTTTTTTTTTTGGCTGATGCTGCATAAGCTCATACACTTGCTTTCTTGCATCAAATGCCACTGCTACTTCTACTACTACTACTACTACTACTACATACAAATTAATGGGTGACATGGAAGCCTATGATAGATATAAGTTGGTCTGTAACCAAGTCACAAAGGAGGTTAGGCAGGCAAAGGCAGATTATGAGAAATCTTTGGCAAAGGATGCAAAGAAAAACAGAAAAGAGTTCTTTACCTATTTAAACTCAAGAAGGAAAGGGATGAATCAGATTGGACCACTGGATGTTGATGGTTCATCAGTTGAGGATCCTGCTGAGGTGGCTAACAATCTAAACAAGTATTTTGCATCTACATTCACACATGAGGAGTTATTCAGGAAGGGGAATGTCATAGGTGAAGTAAACATTGGCAGTGAGCTAGATGATTTTCTAATAAGTGAGAGGAAAGTGGAGGAGAAATTCTTGAGGATAAACATAAAAATGGCACCCGGGGTGGATGGGATCTATCCAGTTATATTAAAGGAGGCAGCAAAGGAAGTAAGCAAACCCCTAGCCATAATTATCAGAGCTTCTTTGGACTCAGGGGAGGTACCCATGGACTGGAGATGTGTAAATGTGACCCCAATTCACAAAGGAGGATCAAAGGCTGACACAAGTAATTATAGACCTGTGAGTTTAACTTCTGTTCCCGGAAAATTAATGGAGGCACTGGTTAAAGAAGCACTGCAGGATCATCTGGACAAGAATTCAGTTATAGCTCAGACACAGCATGGTTTTGTTAAGGGCAGGTCTAGTCTGAACAATTTGATTGGATACTAGGATGTAGTCACAAAAGAACTGGATGCAGGGAATAACTTTGATATTATATATTTGGATCTTAGAAAGGCTTTTGATACTTTTGTGCATGAAAGACTGCTGCACAAATTGGAGCAGTGTGGCATTGGAGGCCAATTGCTGCTATGGATAAAGGGGTGGTTGAGGGGGAGAAGACAGAGAGTGGTAATCAATGGACACTGCTCATCGTGGACTAATGTTATTAGTGGAGTCCCTCAGGGTTCAGTATTGGGTCCTTTATTGTTTTCTGTATTTATTAATGATATTGATGATGGTATATCAAGCTTAATGTCCAAGTTTGCAGACGATACAAAGGTTGGCAAAGTTGTTAAGGACACTACTGATGCTATGCTGCTGCAACAGGATCTGGAAAGGTTGAGCAGATGGGCTGAGAGGTGGCAAATGAAGTTTAACATTGACAAATGTAAAGTACTGCTTATGGGAAACAGCAACCCCAGAGCAACCTATCAACTCTGTGGTACTACACTGACAGTGGTAGAGAATGAAAGGGACCTCTGGGTGGTTGTGCAGGCAGATATGAAGTTTTCTGAGCAGTGCAGACGTGCGGCAAGAGTAGCTCATGGTGTATTGTCAGTGATATATAGGAATTTTTCTAGCAGGGATAAGGAGGTGATTATTCCCTTGTATAAGGCAATGGTCGAGGCGCCTCCGTAGCCAGGTGGGAAGGAGCAGCAGTGCGTAGCAGACGCTTCTTGATTAGACCGGGGTTCGAGCCCGTCACCACCAAATACGGAGGATGTGGAAAGGTCAGGGAATGACCACCGCATATCCCAGAGCAATATGGCCTTAGTTGCTAATGCTCCTAAAAACCAAATAACCAACCAATAAGGCAATGGTCAGGCCACACCTAGAGTACTGTATACAGGCCTGGAGACCTCATTTCAAGAAGGATGTAGAGCTGCTTGAACGAGTACAGAGAAGGGCAACAAGATTAGTGAATGGAACAAAAGGTTGCTCTTACGAAGAAAGGCTTAAGTTTTGCGAATTACAGTGTCTGGAGACTAGGCAGCAGCGAGGTGATCTGATAGAGGTGTACAAAGCCTTGAATGGTTTGAGCATGCTCAGTGCTGATGGGATTCTTCCTCTTGCTCAGAATAATCACCTGAGAGGGCATAAATTCAAATTGAGGAAAGACAGATGTAGGATAGATGTGCAGAAATTTGCCTTTCGCCAGCGGGTGGTTGGTAGGTGGAACAGACTTCCATCCCTTGTCGTGGAAGTTGATAGCCTAAATAAGTTTAAGGCTCGGCTTGACAGGTATTTCGAATGAACAGAGGGGTGAAGTGGAAATGGTTATTTTTTATTTATTTATTTTACTTTAATTTTTTTGGCTGATGCTGCATAAGCTTGCTTTCTTGCATCAAATTCCTCTACTAATGCTAATGCTAATATTGATGATGGTATATCAAGCTTAATGTCCAAGTTTGCAGACGATACAAAGGTTGGCAGGGTTGTTAAGGACACTACTGATGCTATGCTGCTGCAACAGGATCTGGAAAGGTTGAGCAGATGGGCTGAGAGGTGGCAAATGAAGTTTAACATTGACAAATGTAAAGTACTACTTATGGGAAACAGTAACCCCAGATCAACGTATCAACTCTGTGGTACTACGCTGACAGTGGTAGAGAATGAAAAGGACCTAGGGGTAATTGTGCAGGCAGATATGAAGTTCTCTGAGCAGTGCAGACGAGCTGCAAGAGTAGCTCATGGTGTCTTGTCAATGATATACAGGAATTTTTCTAGCAGGAATAGGGATGTGATTATTCCCTTGTATAAGGCATTGGTCAGGCCACACCTTGAGTACTGTATACAGGTCTGGAGGCCTCATTTCAAGAAGGATGTAGAGCTTCTGGAACGAGTACAGAGAAGGGCAACAAGATTAGTGAATGGAACAAAAGGTTGCTCTTACGAAGAAAGGCTTATGTTTTGCAAATTACAGAGTCTGGAGACCAGGCATCGGCGAGGTGATCTGATAGAGGTGTATAAGGCTTTGAATGGCTTGAGCATGCTCAATGCCGATGGGATTCTTCCTCTTGCTCAGAATAATCGCTTGAGAGGGCATAAATTCAAATTGAGGAAGGACGGATGTCGGATAGATGTGCGGAAATTTGCCTTTAGCCAGCAGGCAGTTGGTTTGTGGAATAGACTTCCATCACTTGTTGTTGAAGTTGATAGCCTAAACAAATTTAAGGCTCAGCTTGACAGGTATTTTGAACGAACGGAGGGGTGAAATGGGAGTAGTGGTTGTGTT
This sequence comes from Mastigoproctus giganteus, assembly GCF_048544385.1. Lineage (NCBI taxonomy): Eukaryota > Metazoa > Arthropoda > Arachnida > Uropygi > Thelyphonidae > Mastigoproctus > Mastigoproctus giganteus. Next base: position 95,196,457 of record NC_143586.1, on the reverse strand, counting down.
TTTTTTTTTTTTTTTTTTTTTTGGCTGATGCTGAATAAGCTTGCTTGCTTTCTTGCATCATATGCCTCTACTAATGCTAATACTACTACTACTACTTCAGATCATTGTACTTGTTACACCTATCACACAAAATCCCAGTTACATCCAAAGAACTACAACGAGAGTGACTCGTTTCTGCCAATAGACTGTAGTCACAATGAGCAACAGCCACCATTGGCTATCTCTGCTAGCCATCTGTACCTTTTTTAGAAGTTTTATTTCTAGCCATAATTAAGTCTAATTAAAATATGATACTTTCCAACTTTAGAGTAAAGTGGAGCCCCAGCTTTAGATAGTAATCTGTTCCAGAGACACCCTCGTATTCTGAAAATATCATATTTTCAGAATACTTTGGTTCACATTCATAATGTGAACCAAATAACGTTGTTTTTTGGTAATTCATTCCAAAACTTTGGAAGTTGAAATTTTCACTATATAACTAAGCTATTTATCTCTTTGAAAGGTGAATTTTATAATGGAAATTATATTAGTTTTATAAAGAATTCCGTTTTTTTCCAGTGTATACCAACTCATCTTTTACCTGAAAAAAAGTCGCCGTAAAATTGTGGTGCATCTTATACATGGGAATAAACATTAAAATGTGATACCAGTTTTAAAAAGAAAAAAGATTAAAAATGCTAATAATGCCACATTTTTACTTATTTCCTTCCCTCCAAAATGTTGTTTAAAATGATAATTGATAATTACTGATTTGAGACAATCATAAAGTAAAATAAGTAGGCGCTGGTTAACATGATCACTAGTTAGTATAATCAACTGCTTTTTATAGAATCAAATTTCAAAAAGCCAATTCAAATCATTAAAATGCACTCCAGTTTCATCATTATCATATGTTCAGTTATAAGAATCATAAAACAATAAAAACAATTTGCAGTTTCTGGTTTATTGGACTTTTCTGTTAGTGCAATCTATTATAAACAAGTAGTAAACTCAATCTTATTGCATTTACGATAATACTGATAGCTGGAATTCTTTGGGTTTTTATGTTATAATAGTGAAATGTATTTTCCCTCACCGAAATCTTCAGTCATATATATAAAACATAAAATTTCAGAATCTTCTCTTTTCATTCCTATTTTTTAAGCTTTGTAAACTTATTACTCTGTATCTCACTTGTGCGTATTGTGTTAGTTTCAATTTGTGCATGCCGTGTTCTTTGTTATTGATCGCTTATCTTTGTTACTGTTTTAAATTTTATCTCCCCCCCCCCAAAGTCAATGAACAGAAATATCAGCGGGTTAGTATGTATTTTACGTATTACAGTACATATTACTTAAGTTATGTACATAATTGTAAATTTATATTTATTTTGCTAACCTGTGGAAAATATTCTTCCGGTTTTCATGTATCATTTAATTTTGTTAATTGGTAACGTATTAAAGTGTAAATTTGTGCTTTATATTTTTACTTTTATAGCTTGAGGATAATATTAGAATATTATTAGAATTGCCATTTAATAGAATTAAAATTCAATTCGCAAACATGATTCCAATGACTGGCATTTACTACATATGATAAAGTGATTTGATCATATAGTGAACCACTCGTAAAGCGAGGGTCCACTGTATATGTAATTATAAGAAAATCATGTTGCTGAATATTTTCTTATAAAAAGTAACTTATTCCTTGTGTAGAGTTAGCTGAAAGTATGCTCCATGCGTAGATTTTTGTGTAATAGAAATTTAGGATATTAAAGATATTTTAATTATTTTATTAAAGAATGCTGGAATGGTGAGCTAGTAATATTCTATAAAATAACAAGCGTTATTTAGTATGCACTCTGAAACATATTTTCCTTTCAGGATATATTGTATTTAGAGCTGTAACTAAATATTGAAACCATTATTTTTCAGGTTCAGACACTAAATGAACAAGAATGGGAGAAGATGGAGCAAGCTCATGTTATTGCAAATGTTCAGCAAGCATTTGATGCCAGTGACACAGAATGCAGCCAGACAGATGACAATGAAAGCATCTTTGATGCCATGGACATGCTATCCCCTACAGCTCATACAGATGCTCAAACACTTGCTCTTATGCTGCAAGAGCAATTAGATGCAATCAACAATGAAATTAGGTAACTGAAATCATAGTTTTAACTTTCATCTTTAAATCTTGTTTCATTTATGACTGTATAAGAATTTTGAAAAACAATGCCGGTGACATTGCCACTGTTACTGTTTCTAAAACGTTTTCTCTTTTAAGTTCTTTTAGGTTACACTTCCTATGATACAACAGGAAACATAACCTAAAAACTTTTAGTACCCCAAACAAAACTTGATTGTCCTTCACTGAGTTAAGTGGAATTGTTAAGTTAATAATTCATATGTAACTCAATTAAGAATTCTTAATCATTGCTTTGAAACATTGGTTACAATCATTTAGAGAATAAAAGAAAAAGCTCTAACCATGGTTAACATCACAATAATTATATTTATTTGACATGGATTACATTTCAAAATCTGTGCTGGTTTCTTGGTCATATGCACTCTCTATTGCTTCAGTATGTTCAAAGCATTGTTTTTTTTTTATTATGCAACTCCTAGCAGTTTTAAGCCAAATAACACGTAGAACATCATATTTGTATGATGTTCTACGTTATACTATTTGCAAGTCAAATTCAGAAAATTGTAATGCATGCATTACAATTTTCTGAATTTGACTTGCAAATAGTATGATTTCTTATGTTAATATTTATGTTTTACATTATACATCTCTTATAATTTATTTGTGGAATTTTTATTGTATGGTACTATAGTATATATAATATCCAGGGCTGTAGTGGAGGTTATACGCCATATACCCTCTGGATTTTTTTATACGAATAGCGTATACCTTCTGGTTTTTGATATGTTTGAAAAAACAAATATAAAAATATTTACTGAAAAATTAAAAAAATAAATTTATTAGAATTTGAATCTGAGGCAATTCTTATAGTTTTATTATTTTTAATATATATTCTGCGCACGCGCACACACACACACACACACACACACACACTCGCATGTGCACGTGCATGTATACCTTCTGGAATTCGATTAATATGCACAGTATACGCTTTGCTTTTTGTAACATTCATAGAGTATGCCTTCTATTAATTTTATGACTACAGCACTGATAATATCCCATCACAGCTGTACACTGGGGGTTTTACACATTACAAATATGATGTTCTACGTGTTTTATGACAAACATAACATTGGCTATTATTATGAATAACTTATATAAAATAATATGGAGGTATTTATTAAATGAAAAGTATGGTGTTCAGAAACTATATACAATTACAGTAAAGAAGAGACAGACAAACTCTTGCATGTGCACAGGTTTAAATTAATTCAATGGTTGCATAGTCACATCTGAGAAGGCAAAGTCCCTACTTGCAGTTGAAGCATCTTTGTTTAGTACATCTTTGTACTTGCAGTTTAGAAAACACAAACTGGTTCACTTTTAAATGAAGTTTGAACTTTATTTAAAGTTAAAAAAAAAAAATCACAATCACATAATTTCTGCAAGGATAGCCCTCCTATATTTGCCCTCCTCCACAAAGCATTTCAGATCGCATCCAGGACTTGTGCTGCCTGAACCATTTGAGCCAGGAATCTATCTGCATTATAGAAATGATGCAGGTTTGACCTAAGGCATGGTGAAGAGGAATCATCCAGTCACATAAATTCCAGCTGTTTGGGGAACAATTTTTATGTCATCTTTACTGCAGTGCACAGCCTTTTCATGTAGATTTTGGGGTGTAGCATCATAAACTACAGGTTCTGCACCAACTTCATAGTTCTGACTTGAGGTGTCAGCTAATAAGCTGATTATCTAAATATCTTTTATATCTCTACCCATATTTCTGATAATCACAGACTTATTAAATTTAATGTGAAAAAAAACTTCTTTAATTTTTCTTTTAGTGAAGTCCCTTTTTCTCCTCATATAATTTCAAATTTATTTGTTGAATGAATTCTTGCATTATAATGCATATTCTGCTAATTCTGACTTTTTTTTGTGTTGCTTTTTTTATGTTATTTTTTTCAGTCCCATTGTCATTTACAATCTGTATCCACTAAATTTTTTGCACAATAACACTTATTTGTAAATATCATATCTTATTGATTAGTAGCAGTAGGATCTATAAGCATATTATCAATTTTAATTATTTATTTAATAAAAATTATTTTATTATAAATTCTTCTCATTTTTCCATAATTTTTTATTTTTATTTTATTTTTTTCTGTCATACTGTCCCTGTTCATCTTTTTACCTTTTTTATCTGTTTTATTAATTGGTTCAGAATCAACTAAAATTTATTATAAATTCTTTTCATTTTTCTCTTTACTTTAGTTAATACATGGCTTTTATATTAGCACATAATTGCTTTATTTCATTTTTTCTATCACACTGTATGTGTTTATCATTTCACTTGAATATTGTTTTATTTACTAAATGGCATAGCCATTATTAAGAACTATTTCTGTAATTTTTGATATTTTCTTATCTCTCACCATATTGTTCTCACCGAGCCTCTATATGTCAAGTATTTGATAATGACTTTTTTGAAATTGATGATGTGATTTGAAGCAATATTTATGTTTATACCCAAGTAAATTTTTTAGCCAATGTGCCTGTTTCATCAACTTGAAATTTTCATAATTATCAATAAAAAGCAAATTTTGATTACTTCTAATTCTACTTTAACCTTGATATTTTTATATCTGCAGTTCATATTTCCTCGAAATTAAGAAACTCTTGTTCGTTATGTTCCCATATCCAAAACATATCATCAGCAAATCTGTTCCAGAAAAGATCGAAAAATATACAAAATGTAATGGCACTGCGTGTGTTAACTAAAGTAAAGGGAAAATAAATGTAGAACTAAAATGAATTACAGTACACGACACTGTCATAGAATGCAAGCTGTTTAAATTTCAATACACAGCAATTCTCTATAAATTAGTATTAATACTAATACAAATTTACTTTACAGAATTTTTCTAAATTGCAAGGTTTTTTTTTTTGCTGCTGCAGCAAAAAAAAAAAACCCTTCCTTATGTGTTTCCTTTCTTAATTTTGATCCAACTAACCTTTGAATTTTCCTAAACTGTGCTTCATCTACCTGTAGAGGTAACTTCAGTAATTTGTGACTCGTGCTAAGCTAAAACAAATCTTCCTATAAGCCATTCTAAAACTACCCTTTATGCTTATAAATTAAATTTTAAATTTTGGGCACTAGTTCTAATACCATTTATAATCATGAAATTAAAATTTTACCTTCATTAATTTTACTATCCCTTAGTCAGGTGGACAGGAACAGCACTGCGTAGCACACACTTCTTGATTAGACCGGGGTTCAAGCCCACGACCACCAAATATGGAGGATGCGGAAAGGTCAGGGAATGACCATTACATATCCCCAGAGCAATATGGCCTTAGTTGCTAATGCTCCTAAAAAAAAACCAAATAACAAAATTACTATCCCCCTCTCAGTGTCATGTAGACCTCAGTCAGATCCCCCTCTAATGGACCTAGTTACCAAACTCTTTAGATCCAATTTAGTTTTTCCTTACATGGGCACCCTTTTTCTGATTTCGCTCAGTACATTGACTGTCTCTTGAACCTTATCAAGAAGCTTGGTGTCTTATTTCTGCTTGTATCATAATCTTCAAATTTCTTTTTTTGTCATTTTTAATTCAAAACCTCCAAGTCTGTAAATAATTTTCAGATTGTTATTTTCCAATGTACCTTGAATTTTGCAGTGTTAAAACTTTGTAATAATGGTTGCCACTTTTCTTACCATCTCTGGAGCCTATCCAATTCATCCAGATGGAGTACTGCTTGTGAATTTGGCCATTATCAACTCTCCCAAACTTGGCATCATAAAATGTCTTTCATCAAAGTAATTTAGAGAAATCATAAATGTCAGTAGTCCTTGCATGATACCCTAATAATCCTACTTACGTTCTATCCCAATTTGAAGAGTAAATATTAATAAGAACCATTTTACTTCTGTTTTTCAGTCCATCAAAGTTCACTGGATTGCAGCAGGAGAGAACAGGATCACAGGATGTATAAACTGTATTAGTAGTAGTAGTAGTAGTAGTGGCACATGATGCAAGAAAGCAAGTGTAGGAGCTTATGCAGCATCAGCCAAAAAAAAAAAAATCACACCATTCCCTCCAAATGCCTGTCCAGCTCCTCCTTAAATTTATTTAACCTATCAACTTCCACAACGACAGATGGAAGTTTGTTCCAGCAATTAACCACCTGCTGGCTAAAGGCAAATTTCCACACATCTATTCTACATCTGTCCTTTCTTAATTTGAACTTATGTCCCCGTAGGTTGGTAATCTGAACAAGTGGAAGGATCCCATCAGAATTCAGCATGCTCAACCCATTCAAGGCCTTATAGACCTCAATCAGATCACTGCGCAGGTGCCTAGTCTCCAGCCACTGCAATTTGCAGAACTTAAGCCTCTCTTGGTAAGAGAATCCCTTCATTCCCCTCACCAATCGTGTTGCTCTTCTCTGTACACGCTCAAGCAAATCTACATCCTTCCTAAAATGAGGCCTCCAGACCTGTACGCAGTACTCAAGGCGTGGCCTGACCATTGCCTTATACAGAGGGACAATCACCTCCTTTTCCCTGCTAGCAAAATTCCTATATATCATTGACAAAACCCCATGACCCGCCCTAGCAGCCTGTCTGCACTGCTCAGAAAACTTCATATCTGACTGCACAATTACTCCCAGGTCTTTTTCATTTTCTACCACCTTAAGTGTAGTACCACACAGTTGGTACGTGTCTCTGGGGTTACTTCTACCCATATGCAGTACTTTGCATTTGTCAAGGTTGAACTTCAGTTGCCACTTCTTAGCCCATCTGCCCAAATTTTCTAGATCCTGTTGCAGTAGCACACTGCCATTACTGTCATTAACAACCCTGCCAACCTTTGTGTCATCTGCAAACTTCGACATTAAGCCTGATATACCTTCATCAATATCATTGATAAATACACAAAACAACAGTGGACCCAACACCGAACCCTGTGGGACTCCACTAATAACATTAGTCCACGAAGAGCAGCACCCATTGATTACCACCCTCTGTCTTCTCCCACTTAACCGTCCTTTTATCCATTGTAGCAACTTACCCTTAATACCATTCTGCTCCAATTTGTACAGTAGTCTTCCATGCGCAACAGTGTCAAAAGCTTTCCTGAAATCCAAGTATATGATAACAAAATTATTTTTTGCATCCAGTTCCTTTGTGACCACATCATAATAACCAATCAAATTTGTCAGACAAGACTTTCCCTTAACAAACCCATGCTGTGTTTGAATGATTGCTGCAGTCTTGTCTAGATGATCCTGCAATGCATCTTTAACCAGCGACTCCATTATTTTACCCGGAACAGAAGTTAAACTAACTGGTCTGTAATTACTCGTGTCACCCTTCGATCCACCTTTGTGAATTGGGGACACATTTGCACATCTCCAGTCCGTGGGAACCTCCCCTGAGTCCAAGGATGCTCTCATAATTATGGCTAAGGGTTTGCTTAGTTGCTTTGCCGCCTCCTTTAAAATAACTGGATAGATCCCATCCACCCCAGGTGCCTTTCTTGTGTTTAACTTCAACAATTTCTCCTCCACTTTGCTCTCAGTTATTACAAAATCATTAAGCACACTGCTACAATTTGATAACCTTCTTCCATTTTCAAATTGTAATAATTCCTCACGTGTGAGTGTAGATGCAAAATACTCATTCAGTTTGTTTGCTATCTGAGCAGGATCATCAACAGTCGAACCATTGATGTCAAGTGGACCAATCATATTCATCCCCTTCCTTTTAGAGTTTATATAAGTAAAGAAATCCTTGCTGTTTTTCTTAGCATCTTTTGCCAAAGATTTCTCGTAATCCGCCTTCGCCTGCCGAACCTCCTTTGTTACCTGATTACAGACTAGCTTATATCTGCCACAGGCTTCTGCGTCACCTGATAATTTATATGCATCCCATGCATTTTTCTTCTCTGTCACGAGTCTCATTAGTTCATTTGATAACCATTTAGGCCTAAACCTTGAACGATATTTCTTAATCGGTATATAAAGTCTAGTAGCTTCCACGATTAGTTCTTTGAATGCTTCCCACTTAGAATTTACTGTTTGTAACATCGTCAGTTGATCCCACTGCACAGAACTTAAAAACTGTCTGAGACCACTGTACTCCCCTTTACGGAAGCAAAAACCCTTTCCTTTACCCCTGACGGTAGTTATCTCTTTGAGTAAATCCCACTTCAGCACACTGTGATCACTGCCACCTAGTGGTTCCTTTATCTGCAAATTCTTAATACACGAATGATCACTGCTGATAACCAGATCAAGAGTGTTACTTTCTCTGGTTGCCTCTCGAACATGCTGCTGCAGAAAACAATCATCCAATAAATCCACAAAAGTCTGACTAGTGTGTGAGTGACCAACCCACAAATTCCTGTTAATATCTGGGAAGTTAAAATCCCCCATTATAAGACATTCTGATTTACTGGCCCACTCTATTTCTCTGTACAATTGTTCATTGTACTCATTCAAGTCATTAGGCCTATAACACATTCCTACTCTTATTTTTCCTTTCGCAGTGCTTATCTCACACCAAACTGACTCAACAGAGCACTGTTCATCTATATTAACTGGGTGCACTTCCTTTGATTTTATGTTTTTCTTAATTAACAGCATAACACCCCCTCCCTTTCTGTCCTGTCTATCCTTTCTGTACACATTGTACTCCCCAAATTCCAGTTCTGCATTCCTTATATCTTTGTGACACCACGTCTCTGCTATCCCAACAATATCCGCCTTTGATGTCTTGACCAACACTTCAAATTCATCAAATTTATTTACTATACTTCTAGCATTGGTATACATGCAAGCATACATGCTCCTATGCCTATTCCTTGTTACCCTAACACATCCCATATACCCAACTATTCCATGATGACTGCCATCCGTCCCTGAAACCCCCAACACCCCTCGCTCCAGGTCGCTTCTTATTCTAATAGAAGTTGTGCAAGAATCACCTTCACCTCTGCCTGCGGTTACTGTTAAACTATTAGTCTTTGTATCCCCCCAAACTAGCAGTTTTCCGACCCACCTAACACTGCCTCGATAGTATCAGCAAATATTCTTGCACCCTTTCTATTTAAGTGTATCCCATCCCTGTAGAAGCAATCTCTCCTGTTAACAAGTACAGTCCAGGCTGAAAAAAATTCTACCCCTTGAGCCTTGCACAATCTTTCCAGGGCCGAATTGATCGACAAGGCTCTCATCATGTACTCCCTCCCATCGTGTCTGGGCAGAATTGCAGACACTTTCAAATTCAACCCTATTTCACGGCTTTTTTTCAACAGTGACCTGTACTTGTTGAGTAATTCCGCCGGTCTCCTACTCTTAATATCATTAGTGCCAACGTGTACAACTATATCACCTTTTGTGCCCTTAAAAGATGATATCCGCTCTACAACGTCATCAACCTTTGCCCCTGGCAGACATACCCTGGTCCTTTTCCACCTATCCTTTTTACAAAGCATGTTTCCCGTTTCCCTGACAATAGAGTCACCAACAACTACTAGTTCCTGTGGGACCAGCGCATTCTGCCTTAGGGGTTGCCGCTGTGTTGCGTGATGACCAAGTGCAAGCTCTGGCGTTGATGTGGGCAGCTGAGAGCCTGACGGGCCCCTCAATTTAGATCTTTCGAGGGCATCCACCCTGTCCTTCAAACTCTCATATAGGCCCATAACAACGCTGAGTTGTCGCCTGATTTCCTTACACTCCTTACATTGTGCACACACAAAGACATCCTCCATGGCAATATCATGTTCCGTTCCAGAGAGTTCGGCAAACATTTCACAAGCTGCACATTTTTTTAGGCTGTGATGCGTTGGAGAATTGCCCCCCTCAGTTCTCCCCCGAGTCACAGCACTCCTGCCACTTTGTGCCCGTTGCTTTGCTGCTCTAGTCTGGGGCATGGTAGTTTAAATTAATAAAATCAATAAATTAATTATCAATAGTATTTGAATAGAAACTATTAAATAGAAACAGTGAAGCGTATTACTATATAATTATGCGTTAGAGCTACCTAGCTACCTCAATTAAAAAATTTGAATTCCCTACCACTATATCCAAAAACAATGGCTACAAAAATGGAACGAAATAACGGTTTTACCTATCGTAAGTAAAATCCACAAAAACTCTTTATCTAAATTAAAATAAAAAATAACCAGTGTAACTATAACTATATGACTACGTATTAAGTACAATATAAAATAACAATCATGTAAATAAAAGGCAAACACTTATCGTTTTTGCGGAGCCTGTAACTGAGAGCTGTAACTTTTAAAGAGATTCAGCGTATTATGTTGACAACCTAAACTCACAGCATGTTCTATTTTATACAGTAGTCTCTCATGTGAGATGAGTTAAATGCCTTACTAAAGTTTAAATAAACAGTATCAGAATTATTGTCTACATCAAAGTGGCTCTTTTAAATTAGCAAACAAGATTTTCTCTTTACAATATTATGCTGTACTTCTTTTGTAATACCATATCTATCTATATATTCCTGTATTTCACTCTTAATCAAAGCCTCCATTTTCTCTTCGATTGAAGTCAGCCTGACTGATCAGTAGTACTTGCTTTACTCTTAGAACTGGCTTTATGTATGATTGTCACTTCCATAACTCAGAGGAATCTCTCCTGAGTCCAGTAATTCCCTCATAATTAAACATAATGATTCAGTTTACTCTCTTTCCATCTCCCTCATGTTTACTTGGTATATATCGTCAACTCCAGCACATAACTGTCAGAAGGTTTTTTATAAACAGTATTCTGTAACTGTAATAACACTTAACTCCATACCTCTAGGATTCATTCTCGCAGATTTTTCCCACCTCATCATATTTTATCTTTCAAGATTAATGCAAGGTACCATTCTATTCATCAGCAACATCATCTGGATTATCCAAGCTTCCCACATTCATGTGAAATGTGTTTTTTATTCTCCTGGTGATCCCCCATAATCAGCCTTTGCTAACAGTAATTCTTTCTGTTGTACAGAAATCAGATCAACTTATGTTGTACAGTTACAGATCAACTTATAGCCATTGAAGGCTTTGGTACTTTCATCATTCTACAGTGCTCCCAATTCTGTAAATTGAATTAAAGCAGTTAAAACCTATAAATCCAAATATTTAATAATACTGTAGTCTTATAGTTATATTTATGCTGGTTATTTTTATTTTTAATTTAGATAAAGAGTTTTTGTAGATTACTACTTAATCTACGTAAAACCGTTATTTCGTTCGAATCTTGCAGCCATTGTTTTTGATTAGAGTGGTAGGGAATTTAAATTTTTAATTGTGGTAACTAGGTAGCTCTAACGTATAATTATATAGCATAATACACATCACTGCATTTAGGATTCTATTAGATAGCATAGTATTGACAATTAATTAGTTAAATCATTATTAATATCATGCCCCAGACTAGAGCAGCAAAGCAACAGGCACAAAGGGGCAGGAGTGCTGTGACTCAGGGGAGAACTGAGGGAGACGATTCTCCAACGCATCACAGCCTAAAAAAAATGTGCAACTTGTGAAATGTTTGCTGAACTCTCTGAAACAGAACATGATCTAGCCAAGGAGAATGTGTGTGTGTGTGTGTGTGTGTGTGTGTGTGTGTGTGTGTGTGTGTGTGTGTGTGTGTGTGTGTGTGTGTGTGTGTGTGTGTGTGTGTGTGTGTGTGTGTGTGCGCGCGCCAGGTGCAGAGCGTGTCTAGAAATTAGGCATCAACTCAGCGTTCTACTGGGCGTCTATGAGTGCTGTAATATGAGGGGCCTGTCAAGCTCTCAGCTGCCCAACTCAATGCCAGAGCTCACTCCTGGGCATCAGGCAATACAGCGGCAATCTCCAAGGCATAATGTGCTGGTCCCAAAGAAACTAGTTATTGTTGGTGACTCTATTGTCAGGGAGATGAGGAATATAACCAGAAAAACATAACCTGCTCCTCAGTTGTACGGCTGTGTGTCTTTGTTGCTCCTGTTAATCAGTTAAATTAACAGACTTATGCTTAGGTTTATGTAATGATTTTGATGTTGGTCCTAATTTGACGCTGAACAAGAGGATATCCATTGTGTGGCGACCTGGACATCCAGGTATTTATTATTTATTGTTTTCTCATACTGCAAAATTTGCTGTTTTGCTACTAACGGCTGGCGAGAGATATCTACCGCTTCTGGCTACAGGTCAAGGTCAGGCAAATACGCTATGGGTTTGTACTTGCAGTCAGGTGACCATGGCAACACATGTCATTTACTGCCTCCTAGCAATTATCCACGCCTCGTACAAGCGGATTTACTACATCCAACAGTAACAAGTCTAGCCAACTAAAATAAGTTGTAAATTTTGACTTATTTTTGTATCTTATTGGGTAAACGTATCGGTTTCACTATTTCCCGTATCACTGGGAATATGATACGTAGTTCAGGCAACTTCTAAACGCAATTGTAAACTCTTTTCCAGCCCACTCGTAGTCCTTTTATCTGCGCCTAAAATCTGAAAATGCCTTTAAAGCAAGATTATACAAATAATGAAAGCTGTGTAATTTGTGGAATTGTTCCGGACATAGCTATAAAATGTACTTCCTGTCTCAAGACATACTGAAGCGAATGTCTCACGTTGGACCTAAAGAGGCTCGGGAAGCAGCGACAGAAAGTATGGCAGTGTCCCCCCTGTAAGGGAGAAAATTATATGCATTCACTAGGAACAACTGGTGAAACATTTAACAATGACGTAAACCAAATTTCGGATTCACCTGAGCACAGGACCCAACTCGAACCTGAGGTAGATACGGAAAAACTGAGATCGTCAGATGCATATGTGCAATTGACCACTGACTCATTACTAACAGAACAAAATGGCCGTTCAGATCTCATCATGCAAAAATGTAGTAGCTCCCAACAGGATGACATCCTATCAACAGAGATCTCCGCAATAGTTAATCAAACATCACTCGAACACAGTCCACTCTTTGTCTCGCTCCTCACAAATATCGAGACAACTCTATGTATGAAGCTGTTCCCAATTCATAATATCCTCGCAGACCTACTCCTTGAAAACAAGCGACTACGAGAACACAATGAATGCATACACAAAACATTGGAGGTGTTGGGGGAAAACTTTGATGACCTGAAACAATTTGTTTGTGATCTTGCTGTTCAAACTAACCATCATGAGCAGCATCCTCCGGAAATGCTGCTCTTTCACGCGAAACCGAGAGCTCCTACCCAAACCACCCCATCTTTATTACCACATGACCCCTCTCCATCCCCATTCTTACAATATGTAAGTCTGAAGTTGTGTGCCCCAAACGCAGCACTAGACCAGTATATGCTGAAATCATGACAGATGCCAACGGATACTCAGGAAATACTGCCTCCCAGAAGATCCAAAGAAGACATCAGGAGAAGAACCTGCCAAATTGCACATACACTTGGTCGTCGACTTACGACCTATGCGACTTACGACCGGCCACACTTACGACCACAAAAAATTTGATTTTGTAAATTTCATTTGTATTAATTTTTACATTAATTTTAGATTGTATTTTTGTGTTTACAGTACATTATGTACAGTATTATTTTTCATATTATGACAATACTGTATATGTAATTATAGATCGTAGTTTTGTATTTTTTATAAACAGTATGAATAATAAACCAATTAAAATGTACAGAGCGTTTGAATTTAACCTCCTAGAGAGAGATAGCCTAGGCGTAGAAACGAAGTAAAAGATAAAAGCATTACTGTATTTAAAATGAAAAATAAAAGATGATAAAAATTTAAAAGATTATAAAAATAAATTATAAATATAATAAAAAGATTAGAAAGGTTAAAAAATACTGTTAATAAATATATGGCCGACATACGACCAGATCGACTTACGACCTGTCAGTCAGAACAGAAGTCGGTCGTAAGTCGACGACCAACTGTATTCGCGATCACAAAACTCACATGTGGGGTCCTCGCGCGCGAAACCGTATAATGCTTTGGCTGCTGAAGTACATCGCAATTGTGGCTCCACCTCAAACAACTTGAGAGGTAACCATTATAGAGGGACTACGGTGGTATCTAATGGAAAGACCTATAGAGACACTACAACGTATGCAATGATTGCAAGCCAACAAACAAAAGAACAAAGAACACTGACCTGTAATCCAACCCTTAAGGAACTGAGCCCCAATCTTAAAGTTATTGGAACCAATCTGCACTTCAGCAAGATGCAAATTGCGAACACTGGAACGATGGACAAGCGGATGCGTAATGTCCTCATTAGCATTAGTAGAGGCATTTGATGCAAGAAAGCAAGCTTATGCAGCATCAGCCAAAAAAAAAAATAAATAAATAAATAAATAAAAAATAACCACTTTCACTTCACCTCTCTGTTCATTCGAAATACCTGTCCAGCTGAGCCTTAAACTTATTTAGGCTATCCACTTCCACGACAAGGGATGGAAACCTGTTCCACCAGCCAACCGCCTGCTGGCTAAAGGCAAATTTCCACACTTCTGTCCTACATCCGTCTTTCCTCAATTTGAATTTATGCCTTCTCAGGTGATTATTCTGAGCAAGAGGAAGAATCCCATCAGCATTGAGCATGCTCAAACCATTCAAGGCTTTATACACCTCTTTCAGATCACCTCGCTGGTGCCTAGTCTCCAGACACTGTAATCTGCAAAACATAAGCCTTTCTTCGTAAGAGCACCCCTTTGTTCCATTCACTAATCTTGTTGCCCTTCTCTGTACTCGTTCCAGCAGCTTTACATCCTTCTTGAAATGAGGCCTCCAGACTTGTATACAGTACTCTAGGTGTGGCCTGACAAGGGAATAATCACCACCTTATCCCTGCTAGAAAAATTCCTATATATCATTGACAATACACCATGACCTACTCTTGCAGCCCGTCTGCACTGCTCCGAGAACTTCATATCTGCCTGCACAACCACCCCCAAGTCCCTTTCATTCTCTACCACTGTCAGTGTAGTACCACAGAGTTGATATGTTGCTCTGGGGTCGCTGTTTCCCTTATGCAGTACTTTAAATTTGTCAATGTTAAACTTCATTTGCCACCTCTCAGCCCATCTTCTCAACCTTTCCAGATCCTGTTGCAGCAGCATAGTGTCAGTAGTGTCCTTGACAACCCTGCCAACCCTCGTATTGTCTGCAAACTTGGACATTAAGCTTGATATACCATCATCAATCTCATTTATAAATACAGAAAACAATAAAGGACCCAATACTAAACCCTGAGGGACTCCACTAATAACATTAGTCCACGATGACCAGTGTCCATTGATTACCACTCTCTGTCTTCTCCCCCTCAACCACCCTTTTATCCATAGCAGCAATTTGCCTCCAATGCCACACTGCTCCAATTTGTGCAGAAGTCTTCCATGTGCAACAGTATAAAAAGCCTTTCTAAGATCCAAATATATAATATCAAAGTTATTCCCTGCATCCAGTTCTTTTGTGACTGCATCATGGTATCCAATCAAATTGGTCAGGCAATACTTCCCCTTAACAAAACCATGCTGTGTCCGAGCTATAACTGAAGTCTTGTCTAGATGATCCTGCAGTGCTTCTTTAACCAGTGCCTCCATTAATTTTCCGGGAACAGAAGTTAAACTCACAGGTCTATAATTACTTGTGTCAGCCTTTGATCCTCCTTTGTGAATTGAGTTCACATTTGCACATCTCCAGTCCATGGGTACCTCCCCTGAGTCCAAGAAAGCTCTCATAATTATGGCTAAGGGTTTGCTTACTTCCTTTGCTGCCTCCTTTAATATAACTGGATAGATCCCATCCACCCCAGGTGTGTTTCTTGTTCTTGTGTTTATCTTTAACAATTTCTCCTCCACTTTACCCTCAGTTATTACAAGATTCTCTAGCTTACTGCCACAGTTGAATACACCTCTGGCATTCCCCTCACTGAATAACTCCTCATGTGTGAATGTCGATGCAGAATATTCATTTAGTTTGTTAGCTACCTGAGCAGGATCATCAACAGTTGACCCATCGATATCAAGTGGACCAATCTGATTCATCCCCTTCCTTCTATTAGTAAAGAAATCTTTCCTGTTTTTCTTTGCATCGCTTTCCAAAGATTTCTCGTAATCTGCCTTTGCCTTCCTAACCTCCTTTGTAACTTTGTTACAGATCAACTTGTATCTATCATAGGCTTCTGTGTCACGTGTTAATTTGTATGTATCCCTTGCATTTTTCTTCTCTGCCATATGCCTCATTAGTTCATCTGACATCCATTTTGGCCTAAACCTTGAACAATATTTCTTAGTTGGTATGTAAAGCCTAGTAGCTTCCAAGATAAGTTCTTTGAATGCTTCCCATTTTGAATTTGCTGTTGGTAACATCATTAGTTGGTCCCACTGTATAGAATTTAAATACTGTCTCAGTCCATCGTAGTTGCCTTTACGAAAGCAATAACCCTTCCCTTTACCCCTAATGGTAGTTACCTCTTTGAGTAAATCCCACTTCAGCACACTGTGATCACTGCCACCTAGTGGTTCATTTATCTGCAGATTCTTAATGCATGAAGAATCACTACTGATAATCAAATCAAGAGTATTACTCCCTCTAGTTCCCTCCCGAACAAGCTGATGTAGAAAACAATCATCCAATAAATCCACAAAAGCCTTGCTAGTGTGTGTGTGACCAGCCCCCAAATTCCAGTCAATATCTGGGAAAGTAAAATCCCCCATTATAAGACTCTGATTTACTGGCCCACTCTATTTCCCTGTACAATTTCTTATTATATTCATCAGAGTCATTAGGCCTATAGCACACTCCTACTCTCAATTTTGATCTCCCAATGCTTATGTCACACCAAACTGACTCGACACTGCTCTGAGCAGCAATGTCGACTGGCTTCACATCCTTGGATTTTATGTATTTCTTAACTAATAGCATAACCCGTCCTCCCTTCCTATCCTGTCTATCCCTTCGGTAGACATTGTACTCCCCAAATTCCAGTTCTGCATTCCTTATATCTGTGTGACACCACGTCTCTGAAATCCCCACAATATCTGCCTTTGATGTTTTGAGCAATACCTCAAATTCATCAAATTTATTTACTAAACTCCTAGCATTGGTGTACATGCAAGTATACATGCACCTGTTTCTATTCTTAGCTACCCTAACACAACCCATGTGTTTACTTGTACCCCAATGATTCCCAGCAGTCTCTGAAATATTCTGCATCTTATTTTCCAGGCTGCTGCTCATTCCAATAGAAGCAGTGCAAGAATCACTTTCACCTCTGCCAATGGCTACTGTTAATCTTTTGGTCCTTGTATCCCCCCAATCTAGCAGTTTGCCGACCCACCTAACACTGCCTCGATAGCATCAGCAAACATTCTTGCACCTTTTCTATTTAAGTGTATCTCATCCCTGTAGAAGCAGTCTCTCCTGTTACCAAGTATTAGTAGGCTGTTAGTAGGCTGTCCCCAGCTGCCACAGCTGATGATGTGGAAAACCTTCTTGCTGCATTCAAAATGAATGGTAGAGTCACCAAGCTATCCACGAAATATCCCACCTGCGCCTCCTTTAAGATCGATGTAGCTGATGCAGATTTTGAAGCACTCTTCAATTCTGAAATCTGGCCTGCTGGAGCTCTTGTTATGCCATATCTCGGGCATAAAGGGCAGCGATATAGAAGTAATGGAAAGGACTGCCACCAATGGTACCCTGATTCATAGCAATCCCAGATCTCGTTACTGCAACCAGAACCACAGACACAGAATACCAATATGCCGATCCCTGTGCTCGTCAATCCTAGACACACCCCACTGAATCGAGTACTGCCATGTCAGAGACTACCCGTCCTCATCAAAGTACCTAGAGTACCTGCCTGCACCATCCTTTATCAGAATGTGCGTAGTCTTAGGAACAAGCTTGACACTATGGAGCAAATTCTGCTCCCCGGATATTTTGACCTGCTTGCCATCACCGAAACCTGGCTCAATGATAATCAAGAGTTCCTAACGCCAGCTGGCCCAGCTGATTATGGGGTTGTATTCACATCTTGGATTGCACGCAAGGGTGGAGGCATCGCAATATTTTACAAGAAATCTACCTTCAATCTATTGGATAATAAATCCAGTAACTCCCCTAATTATGAAGCAATCCTCGTTACATTAGGATACAACTTCGTGATGTTTGACCTCTGTGTGGTGTGTATACCCCCCAACGCCTTCCCAGCAAATCATCCTTGAAGTTTCCAACTGGTTAATCAATCAGCTGCATCCCACAGCTTCTCACTTAGTTTGTGGTGATTTCAATTTACCTCCACAGCTATCTGAAAATGGATCTTCTGGCACACTTGAGATGTGCTGACCTACAACTTATTAATGAAACTCCAACCAGGAGGAATAACCTCTTAGACCTAGTTCTAGCCTCTATCCCTTGCACCCTTGATTACATTGCAGGAACGTCATTTGACTCTGATCGTGTCCCAATACATGTGACTGCATATTTGCCAGCTCCAAATTAGAAGCCAGAAGGACAACAAAAAAGGTTGACATCACTAGCCCCAACTTACTTGATGTAGATAAGTTCATCAGAGCCACCTCTCTCATTCCCTGGGTGGCCTTAGAGACTTGTGACCCAGAACTAGCTCTGAACATTCCCACAAACTGGATCAACATGGTTGCCAAATATGCTGCCTCTAAAAAAATCACAATCAGTCCGTATACAAGACTGAGTTTCAAAATGAGTTTCCAGCTGAAGCAACAGCTCCATCACACATGGAAAATTTAAAAAATATCACTGATCGCATCGTTTATTCAAGGGCACAGGCTCAATTTAATCACCTGAAATCTGAGGCAATCAAATTATACATTAACCGTGATCTGGCTAAAGGAAAATTTCCATACAAGAAAGTGAACCTTCATTTTCCTTTGCAACTTGATCCTGAACTGTGGCTCGATTTTGTCACAAGATTTAACCATAATCCTATGCCAAACTCAGATCTGTCTCTACCAACAGAGCCCACCCAGCAAGAAGTGATGAACACCATTCAGATCACAAAACAACAGCTGATCATAGCCATCAATTCTCTGCCTGCCTCGTCAACCACCGGTGATGATGGAGTTCCCCAATTCATGCTCAAATGCCTAAGTCCGTACATTATTCAGCCACTTTTAATTATCTTCAACCAGTTACTCTCGAACCAGATTTTCCCACAGCAGTGGAAAAACTATCTCATCAAACCTTTAGCCAAAGTTCAGTCGCCATCGAAACCTAAATACTTCCGACCCATTTCCAACTCCTCCAGCCTGCTGAAGCTCCTGGAGAAGACCTTACTCCCCATCCTCACCAAGCAGATCTTGCCCAGTAAATCAGCCCAAATTCACTACTCCCTTCCAAACAGATCAATGATCACCAATCTGCTATCGACCACGAATACTATCTTGTCAGCATTCGAGAAAAGGCACAAACTAGCTGTTACTTACTTAGACATTGAGGCTGCATTTGATGCCATCCAAGCAAACCAACTACTCACTCTCCTGGAATGCCACTTCCAGATCACAGGGAACATATTATGCTTTCTCTCCTCTCTTCTGCATAACAGAGTTATAAATGATATTGTAATTAATGTTATTGAAATTTCGCAAGATTATTTAATGAAAAAACTTTCGAGCCTACAGACCAGTAAGGCTCCTGGAGTTGATGGAATATACCCTATAATCTTAAGAGAGGCGGCAAGCGAGTGCATTGAACCATTGAGGCTAATTATGCGAGCATCACTGGACTCTGGGGAGATTCCCTTGGATTGGAAAAGTGCAAATGTATCTCCCATACATAAGGATGGCTCTAAAAGTGAAGTTGGAAATTATCGACCTGTCAGTCTGACTTCAGTAGTAGGGAAAATCATGGAGGCAATGATCAAGGGTGGAATTCAGGATCATTTGGATCGAATTGAAATTCTCAAGGATACTCAGCATGGTTTTGTAAAGGGAAAATCATGTTTAACAAATCTGGTTCGCTATATCGAAAGGGTCACTCACGAGCTGGATTTAGGGAATAATTTCGACATTGTTTATTTAGATTTCAGCAAAGCTTTTGACTCAGTCCCACATGAGCGGTTGCTTTATAAGCTGGAACAGGTTGGAATCACTGGGAAAATCCTTAGATGGATAGAAGGATGGCTTCAGGGCAGGAGGCAGAGGGTTGTGATAAATGGCTATTCCTCAGATTGGGTTGATGTAAGAAGTGGGGTTCCCCAAGGATCAGTATTAGGACCACTGTTGTTTTTAATTTTCATAAACGAAATTGATGAAGGGATAGAGGGTGTGATGTCTAAATTTGCAGATGATGTTAAAATTGGTAGAGTTGTTAATGATCACTGTCAAGCTGAGCTTCTTCAGAGAGACTTAGATAGACTTCAGGAATGGTCAGAAAAATGGCAGCTGTGCTTTAATCCAACAAGGTGTAAGGTATTACACCTGGGAAACAGTAATCCCAAAATAACGTATTCACTTGGTGGAGTTCAACTAAACCCAGTACTGGAGGAAAGGGACTTGGGTGTAACGATACGGTCAGACATGAAATTCTCTGATCATTGTAAACAGGTTGCAAGGAAGGCCTATGGTGTCCTATCGATGATCTATCGAACTTTTGCAAGTAGAGATAGGGACGTGATAATCCCATTATATAAGGCTTATGTTAGACCGCCACACTTGGAATACTGTGTTCAAGTATGGAGACCGCACCTAAAGAAAGACATCGAGCTTCTTGAAAGGGTGCAAAGAAGGGTAACTCGCCTGGTGAGATCGGCAAAAGGGTGTCCTTATGATGAAAGACTTTGAATATGTGGGTTGCAGAGTTTGGAAACTAGACACCTTAGAGGAGATTTGATTGAGGTGTTTAAGGCTCTGAGAGGCATCAGTAAAATGAATGAGGACAAAATTTTCAAGATTATAAATGATGCTAGAACTAGGGGACATAAATTCAAGTTACGGGGAGAAATGTTTAGATTGGACTGCAGGAAGTTTTATTTTAGTCAGCGAGTTATAAATTACTGGAATAAGTTGCCTTCATGGGTGGTAGAGGCCGACAGTTTGGGGAAATTCAAAGGTCATCTGGATAGTACTTTCGGGTAAGGGAAGCGCATAGGATGATAGGTTTAATTTCCTTTTTATTTATTTTTTATTTTATTTTTTTTATTTATTGATTATTATTAATTATCTATTTATTTTTTTTTTTTGTTTTTATCATTGTTTTGTTCGGATTTTTTTTTTTTTTTTTGGCTGGTGCAGCATAGGCCATAGGCTTTCTTGCACCATGCGGCCGTTACTAATAATACTAATACTAATACTAAAGCTTCATACAGAAGATCGCACCCTTACTAGATCCATCACCGCAGGAGTCCCACAAGGAGGGGTCCTTTCGGGCCTTCTGTTTTCATCTGTTATCTTCCCACTGGTTGCACATTCTCAGTGTCTACTGAGCTATGCAGATGATATCAAGATACTCACTCCCATCATCCCTGGTCTGGTAAAAAACAGAAATTAACAACACTCTCACTGCAGTCACATCTTACCTCTCCCAGTTTGGGCTCAAGATCAATCCTGGTAAGTCCGAATTCATGGTGTATTCATTGAAGCAAACTCCTTCTCTCCAGCCTTCGGTCGGCAACACTGTCATCACCATTGTGTCCAGCCATCGTGATCTGGCCGTTGTATTCGACTCCAAACTTCGATTCAACGCCCACATAGACATGCTCCTCACACATGTTTCAAGACTCCGGTGGATAGCAAAACAACACCTTCTTCATATCACAGATAAAAAGACAACCGTGAGACACATAAGAACCGTTATCTTTCCACGTTTACTCTATGCTGCCGAAATTTGGACATCAGCAGCACCGTCAATAAAGAAACCACTCTTTGCCATGGAATTCTGGCTCCTAAAGTGGGCCAACAGGAAGCACAACCTTCCAGCTCTGATTCGCACCACGCAGCTTGCCAACTCTCTCGGGATTCCACGGCTTCCCACCTTAGTCGACGACCAATGCCTCCTAGCAACAGTCAAGATGATAACAGACATGATTGCAACACCTTCATTCTGGGATACCTCTGGCTGGAGGATTCCCCCTGCTGCCCTTAGGGCCAATCCCAAGGTCTACTCGCATTCAGCACGACTCCATCTCTAGGACTGGTTCCTCCCTCAGCAGATGCTCAAGCAAACCCAGGCACTTGACGCCGACCTGAACAAATTAGCTTTGTTGACCGGACTTACCGGAAAAAAATGATGACTAATAGGACTAATCAGCAATGACTGATGTGTACCTTGCATCTGTTCCTGTCTGATTGAGCTGGTGCTCTTATCTCGATGTTAAGGCAGCTCAATCAGACTTAACTCTCTTGTATGGAGGTCTCTCCTTTCTATTAAATTATGTTTTTGTTTGTAAAATTACCTTTTTTTGTAAATAATTGTTCAATTTTCCCGGAAGTTTCGGGAGGCTGTAAACCCCTGGCTTTTTGGCCGTGAAGGGCAATAAAGATTATCTCTCTATCTATATATATATATATCTATATATATATATATATATATATATATATATATTGTGTAAAAAGGATAGATGGAACAGGACCAGGGCATGTCTGCTAGGGGCAAAAGTTGATGACGTTGTAAAGCATATATCATCTTTTAAGGGCACAAAAGGTGATATAAAAAGGTGTTGTACACGTTGGCACCAATGACATTAAGAGTAGGAGATCTGCAGATTTACTTAACAAGTACATGTCAATGTTGCAAAAAAAGTCGTGAGTTAGGGTTAAATTTTAAAGTGTCTGCAATTCTGCCCAGACACGATAGGAGGGAGTACATGATGAGAGCCTTGACAATCAATTCGGCCCTGGAGGGAATGTGCAAGGCTCAAGGGGTAGAATTTTTTTCACCATGGTCTGTGCTTGTTAACAGGAGAGACTGCTTCTACAAGGATGGGATACACTTAAATAGAAAGGATGCAAGAATATTTGCTAATGCTATCGAGGCAGTGTTAGGTGGGTCGGAAAACTGCTAGCTTGGTGGTTAAAAGCAGCCGCAGGCAGAGGTGAAGGTGATTTTTGCACAACTTCTATTAGAATAAGTAGCGAGGGGTGCTTGGAGTTTCAGGGACTGATGGCAGTCATCGTGAAACGGGTGGGTATATGGGATGTGTCAGGGTAACTAGGAATAGGAATAGGTGCATGTATACCAATGCTAGAAGTATAGTAAATAAATTTAATGAATTTGAAGTGTTGGTCAAGACATCAAAGGCGGATATTGCTGGGATATCAGAGACATGGTGTCACACTGATGTTAGGAATGCAGAATTGGAATTTGGGGAGTACAATGTGTACAGAAAGGATAAACAGGATAGGAAGGGAGGAGGTGTCATGCTGTTAATTAAGAAAAATATAAAATCAAAAGAGGTGCATCCAGTTGATAGAGATGAACAGTGCACTGTTGAATCAGTTTGGTGTGACATAAGCACTGCGAAAGCAAAAATAAGAGTAGGACTATGTTATAGGCCTAATGACTCGAATGAGTACAATGCACAATTGTACAGAGAAATAGAGTGGGCCAGTAAATCAGAATGTCTTATAATGGGGGATTTTAACTTCCGAGATATTGACTGGAACTTGTGGGTTGGTCACTCACAAGTAAGACTTTTGTGGATTTATTGAATGATTGTTTTCTGCAGCAGCATGTTCGAGAGGCAACCAGAGAGGGTAATACCCTTGATCTGGTTATCAGCAGTGAAAATTCGTGTATTAAGAATTTGCAGATAAAGGAACCACTAGGTGGCAGTGATCACAGTGTATTGATGTGGGATTTACTTAAAGATATAATTACCATCAGGGGTAAAAGAAAGGGTTTTTGCATCCGTAAAGGTAAGTACAGTGGTCTCAGACAGTTTTTAAATTCTGTACAGTGGGATCAACTGACGATGTTACCAACGGTGAATGCTAAGTGGGAAGCATTCAAGGAATTAATCGTGGAAGCTACTAAAAGTTTCATACCTATTAAGAAATATTGTTCAAGATCTAAATGGTTATTAAATGAACTAATGAGACTCGTGATAGAGAAGAAAAATGCATGGGATGCATATAGATTATCAAGCGACACCGAAGTCTATGGTAGATATAAGCTATTCTGTAATCAGGTCACAAAGGAGGTTAGGCAGGTAAAGGCAGATTACGAGAATCTTTGGCAAAGGTTGCTAAGAAAAACAGCAAGGATTTCTTTACTTATATAAACTCTAAAAGGAAGGGAATGAATCTCATTGGTCCACTTGATATTGATGGTTCGACTGTTGATGATCCTGCTCAGATAGCAAACAAACTGAATGAGTATTTTGCATCTACATTCACACATGAGGAGTTATTAAGGTTTGAAAATGGCAGAGGGTTATCAAATTGTAGCAGGGTGATTATTGATTTTGTAATAGCTGAGAGCAAAGTGCAGGAGAAATTGTTGAAGTTAAACATAAAAAAGGCACCTGGGGTGAATGGGAGCTATCCAGTTATATTAAAAGAGGCGAAAAAACAACTAAGCAAAACCCTTAGCCATAATCATGAGAGCATCCTTGGACTCAGCGGAGGTCCCCATGGACTGCAGATGTGCATATGTATCCCCAATTCACAACTGGGGATCTAATGGTCACACGAGTAATTACAGACCAGTTAGTTTAACTTCTGTTCCAGGTAAAATAACGGAGTCACTGGTTAAAGATGCATTGCAGGATCATCTAGACAAGACTGCAGCAATAATTCAGACACAGCATGGGTTCGTTAAGGGAAAGTCTTGTCTGAGAAATTTGATAGGATATTATAATGTGGTTACAAAAACTGGATGCAAAAAATAATTTTGATATCATATATTTGGATTTCAGGAAAGCTTTTGACACTATTGCACATGGAAGACTATATATGACACTATTGCACATAGTACAAATTGCAGCATAATGGTATTAAGGGTAAGTTGCTACGATGGGTAAAAGGATGGTTAAGTGGGAGAAGACAGAGGGTGGTAATCAATGGGTGCTGCTCTTTGTGGACTAATGTTATTAGTGGAGTCCCACAGGGTTCGGTGTTGGGTCCACTGTTGTTTTGTATATTTATCAATGATATTGATGAAGGTATATCAGCTTAGTGTCGAAGTTCACAGATGATACAAAGGTTGGCAGGGTTCTTAATGACAGTAATGGCAGTGTGCTACTGCAACAGGATCTAGAAAATTTGGGCAGATGGGCTAAGAAGTGGCAACTGAAGTTTAACCTTGACAAATGCAAAGTACTGCATATAGGTAGAAGTAACCCCAGAGAAACATACCAACTGAGTGATACTACACTTAAGGTGGTAGAAAATGAAAAAGACCTGGGAGTAATTGTGCAGTCAGATATGAAGTTTTCTGAGCAATGCAGACAGGCTGCCAGGGCAGGTCATGGGGTTTTGTCAATGATATATAGGAATTTTGCTAGCAGGGAAAAGGAGGTGATTATAAGATGATTATTGCCTCTGTATAAGGCAATGGTCAGGCCACACCTTGAGTACTGCGTACAGGTCTGGAGGCCTCATTTTAGGAAGGATGTAGATTTGCTTGAGCATGTACAGAGAAGGGCAACAAGATTGGTGAGAGGAATGAAGGGATCCTCTTACCAAGAGAGGCTTAAGTTCTACAAATTGCAGTAGCTGGAGACTAGGCACCTGCGCGGTGATCTGATTGAGGTGTATAAGGCCTTGAATGGGTTGAGCACGCTGAATTCTGATGTGATTCATCCACTTGTTCAGATTACGAACCTAAGGGAGCATAAATTCAAATTAAGAAAAGACTGATGTAGAATTAATGTGCGGAAATTTGCCTTTAGCCAGTTGGTGTTTGATTGCTGGAACAAACTTCCATCTGTCGTTGTGGAAGTTTATAGGTTAAATAAATTTAAGGAGGAACTGGACAGGCATTTGGAGGGAATGGCGTGATTTTTTTTGGCTGATGCTGCATAAGCTCATACACTTGATTTCTTTCATCACATGCCACTACTACTACTACTACTGTACATGTCACATATATGTTGAAATGCTAGAAATGGACATAAAATTTTTAAATTAATAAATGTTAAGATGCTACTAAAGTAAATAAAAAGAATATACTAAATTATATACATTAAACTCCTGTTATAAAACTGTCAGTGCTCTTTTCTTCTGATTCAAACTTTTCTCTAGTTGTCTGTTCCAGTGTGCTCATTTGCTTTGCAGTGAGATAGGTTTGCATTACCTTGTGTTTTTGCAGTTTTTCAGAAAAATGACAGATAAAAGAATAAAACTGATGAAAATGTGGACCAGGTAAGTACATGATTAGAAATGATCGTCATTTAATCATTAGAGTGGTTGCATCAGAACTCAATATGAAGGCGCCTCTGTTGCCAGGTGGGAAGGAGCAGCAGTGCGTAGCGCACGCTTCTTGATTAGACCGTGGTTCGAGCCCATCAGTCACCATCAAATACGCAGGATGCGGAAAGGTCAGGGAATGACCACCGCATATCCCGGAGCAGTATGGCCTTAGTTGCGAATGCTCCTAAAAACCAAATAACAAATAATAACTCAATATGAACAAAGAAACAGACAAATTTCAACTGAAAATTTAGGCATGAGAAAAGTGTATGCCAAAATGGTGCCAAAAATTTCAAATGAAGATCGAAGCATAACAAGACTCCAAGTTTGTGAAAGTCTTTTGAAAAAAAACTGAAAATCCAGACTTTCTGAGTATGTAATTACTTGCAGTGAAAGTTGGCTGTTCTAGTACAACCCAGAAACTGAAAGACAGCCAATGAAATGGAAGACAAAACAATCCCCTAGACCAAAATAAGCAATAATGTCAAAATCAAAATGAAAACTGTGCATCTGTGAAAAAAATTTGAAGGAAGAGACGAATTATGGAAGGATGGTCGGATGCTCCATCAAGACAGTGCTCCAGCTCACATTGCACTCTCTGTTTGCTAGTTCTAGTTCTGGCAAAAAAACAAATCCCTGGGTGTGAACATAATCAACCCCAAGGGCTCACATCTGATGACTATGTGTTTGCCACACCAAGGGTCCTGAGCTGGATATCATCATTCTTCTGTTTCTTGGTGATTCTCTTTCGACTCTCTCTCTCTCTCTCTCTCTCTCTCTCTCTCTCTCTCTCTCTCTCTCTCTCTCTCTGTCTCTCTCTCTCTCTCTCTCTCTCTCTCTCTCAGCGTATCTCGGGAATTTTGTTTTTTGGCTGGTACAGCATAAGCCTCAGACTTCCTTGTTACATAATAGCTAATAATAATAATAATAATAATAATAATAATAATAATGTACCCTACTTGCCAGGTGTAGCCTCCTTGTGACTTTTTCCTCTTCCCTAACCTGAAAAGTGTACTTAAGGAAACCCATTTTCAGTATGTTGAAGACAACATTCAGAAAAAAAAGAGAAAAAAAACCTAGATTGTTCAATATGATTTCTATAAATGTTTCTGTGCTTGGAAGAAATGTATGAAACAGTGTGTGCAAGCTGTAGGCAATTATTTTGAAGAGGATATCTTGTAACTTATGAAATTTATTTCATTATATTTATTTTATTGCAGCAGTCTTTGTTATTTGATTTTCTGAAATTCTTCATTGCAGTTTTTGTTTTTAAATATAACTGTAGTTAATATTTCTGATTAACTATATAGTTTGAATTCCTGTAGTCATGTAGGTTAATTTATTTTTGTATTTAGATAAGTATTTGGAAATCTACAGTTTAATATTCAGATATCCTTTGCTATCGATGTTTTGGCGGGAACTTCCTAACTTTCGTTGGTTAGCTTAAATTTAATTTCACTAGTGGTTAAAAGTTTTGTCAGCAGCAGTTAATTTCTGTAATACACTTAATTTAAATTCTGTAGTATAAGTTTAAATTTGGAAAGTATTTGGAAAGCTACAGCTTAATATTCAGATAGCCTTTGTTATCAATATATTTGGCAGGAAATTCATAACTTTCGTTTTGTAGCTTAAATTTCACTTCTTTAGTGATTTAATTTTTGTCAACATCTTATTTTCTGCAGTATTTTGTTAACATGAATTCTGTAATATAATGTAAATTTAAATTTTGTAATCTTTGTAAAGTTCATATTTTACTTAAATTATGGTTGTTACAAGATCCATTTACAATACAAAGTCCAGGGATATTGGGACTCAAGCAGAAATGCCGTGGGCATTGCCAGTGTGAGTTGTGACTTTGTCATTTGTATTGACTATGACATGTATTCTAAGGCTGGTCTAGTAGACAGACCTAGCTCATCTGGCAATTCTTTTCTTTAAAACCGATGCAAGGAGTGTACTGATCTCAAATTACAACTTGGTGCATTACATGAAGGATTTGAGTCGCTGAAGAAACAAGTGCTGACTCTAGAAACAGATGTAACTAGGAGCTCATCAGGGACTCAAGTATCACCTGACATGCCAAGTGATGCACCCTCATTTTGGGTCCCAGAAAAGAACAGTCAAGTGCAGACTGCTCTGGTCGAAGGTGATCTAGTTTTATTGGGAAAATCTATTGTCAACGAAACGGGTAACATTTTTTGTAATAAAGATATGTGGTCCAGAACCAGAGTGGGTTTGCCAGGAGAAATAATTAATGATGTTACCAACAGGTTGTCAGATTTTAAGGGCGGTAAAGAGAGACATATTATTCTAACAATAGAATAACAATATTAAACATACATAATCTGATCATCTTTTGGATAAATATAGGACTATGCTGTAATTAGGTCAGAATGTGTATGTGTGTCTGCAACTGTGCCGCCCGTCACCACCAAATACGGAGGATGCGGAAAGGTCAGGGAATGACCACCACATATCCCCGGAGCAATATGGCCTTAGTTGCTAATGCAGGCGCCTCCGTAGCCAGGTGGGAAGGAGCAGCAGTGCATTACACACGCTTCTTGATTAGACCAGGGTTCAAGCCCGTCACCACCAAATACGGAGGATGCGGAAAGGTCAGGGAATGACCACCGCATCTTCCAGAACAATATGGCCTTAGTTGCTAATGCTCCTAAAAACCAAATAACAAATAGCAACTGTGCCCAGCCATGATAGGAAGGATTATATGCTGAAAGCCTTCTGAATTAACTTGAGACTTTAGAGAATCTGCAAGGCTCTGGAGTGAAATATTTATCATCGTGGCTTACATTTTTAGGTAGAATGAATTTCGGGATTGCCAGAGGCAACCCTGAAGTTTCTCACTTATTATTATTAGCTGTATGGTGCAAGGAAGCCTGAGGCCTATGCTGCACCATCCAAAAAAATTTCTGAGTTACCCTGAGAGAGAGAGTCAGAAGTAAAAGGGAATCACCAAGAAAGAGGGGCGCCTCCGTAGCCAGGTGGGCAGAGCAGCAGTGCGTAGCACATGCTTCTTGATTAGACCGGAGTTCGTTCGAGCCCGTGAGCCACCAAATAAGGAGGATGCGGAAAGGTCAGGGAATGACCACCGCATATCCCCGGAGCAATATGGCCTTAGTTGCTAATGCTCCAAACAACAACAAAACAAAAAACAAACCAAGAAAGAGAAAAATTATGATATCCAGCTCAGGACCCAGGGTGTGCCAAGCCCATAATACTCACCAGATGTGAGCCCTTGGGGTTTAGCTTACATTCAGACTACTTGTCTTAAAAAACTGAACATCCTAAGAGCTGTCTCTGCTGTGGCATGGGTGCTGACAGAAGCTCCCTCTTGCACCTCTACAGAACCTTAATCCGGTCACCCTTAGATTATGGTCACCCTTAATCCAGTTAATCCGGTCACCCTTAGATCTCTGCTAGGAAAAGCTCCCTATTAGGTTTTAACACCATCCAGCCTAGTGCCCTTAGGAGCTTTGAGAGTCTTCAGAACAACTCCAGTCCACAGGCTATATACTGAGGCAAATGAACCCCTTCTGCATCTCAGGAGAAAAACTTTATCGTGTAATTATGTAGCAAAAATTAAAAGTATGGCATCCTACCACAGCTGGCAATACATGTTTGACCCTCAATATGCCATGTTATATCACGATAAACCTAATGAAAACTTCCCTGCAGGGTTTTGACTGCAAGAGCTCATGCTCAGTTGGGATATTAAATTTCAGAACATATTTCAAGACCTTGCTACTCCTGAAACTCCCTTGACTGAATTCCCACCTCTCTGCAACAATTTCTTTTTAAAATGGGGAAAATCCTCCCTGGCAAACACCAACTTTCAAAAGCTCTAGAACTCACTCCCTGGAAAATTTAGATAAAGTACATATCTATACTGATGGTTCAAAAACAGATGCAGCTATAGGTGCTGCAGCAGTTTCTTCCACCTTCTTGATAGTTGTGTCTCATCCTATCGATTGCAGTGTCTATACTGCAGAATTATTTGCAATAAAACTAGCTCTAGACAACCACTATATCAAGAAATCTCTGATATATATACAGACTCCTTAAGCACAATCACTGCCATTCATTCTACCTTTTCTCCCTCTCGTCCCATTCTTAAAGAGATCCGAGCTAAGTTATTTTACCATCAAACAGCCAACCAGAAGGTTACTTTTTGCTGGATTGGATCCCTGTCCACGGTGGCATCCCAGGTAACGAACATGCAGATGGCACTGCTAAACATCCCAACACTGGATCTTCCATTCAACTAAAAGTGCCCTATACTGACTACAAAACAACATGTAGGAAACAGTGATCTTACCTCTGGAAAACTCAAATCAATAATAAACTGCTGCAGGCAGAAAAAGAGCCACAACTGTGGGCATCTAGTTTCAGGAGAAGCAGGTGACAAGAAGTTTGAGACTGCTGGGAGCCATTGCGGTACAAGTAAACACATGGGTTGTGTTAGGGTAGCTAAGAATAGAAACAGGTGCAGGTATACTTGCGTCTACACCAATGCTAGGAGTTTAGTAAATAAATTTGATGAATTTGAGGTATTGCTCAAAACATCAAAAGCAGATATTGTTGGGATATCAGAGACGTGGTGTCACACAGATATAAGGGATGCAGAACTGGAATTTGGGGAGTACAACGTCTACAGAAAGGATAGACAGGATAGGAAGGGGGGAGGGGTTATGCTATTAGTTAAGAAACACATAAAAACCAAGGAAGTGAAGTCAGTCGACATCGCTGGACAGTGCAGTGTTGAGTCAGTTTGGTGACTCAACACTGCACTGTCATAAGCATTGGGAGATCAAAATTGAGAGTAGGAGTGTGCTATAGGCCTAATGACTCTGATGAGTATAATAAGAAACTGTACAGGGAAATAGAGTGGGCCAGTAAAACGGAGAGTCTTATAATGGGGGATTTTAATTTCCCAGATATTGACTGGAATTTGTGGGTTGGTCACTCACACACTAGCAAGGCTTTTGTGGATTTATTGGATGATTGTTTTCTACATCAGCATGTTCGGGAGGCAACTAGAGGGAGTAATACTCTTGATTTGATTATCAGCAGTGATTCTTCATGCATTAAGAATCTGCAGATAAATGAACCACTAGGTGGCAGTGATCACAGTGTGCTGAAGTGGGATTTACTCAAAGAGGTAACTACCATTAGGGGTAAAGGGAAGGGTTATTGCTTCCGTAAAGGCGACTACGATGGACTGAGACAGTATTTAAATTCTATACAGTGGGACCAACTGATGATGTTACCAACAGCAAATTCAAAATGGGAAGCATTCAAAGAACTTATCTTGGAAGCTACTAGGCTTTACATACCAACTAAGAAATATTGTTCAAGGTTTAGGCCAAAATGGATGTCAGATGAACTAATGAGGCATATGGCAGGGAAGAAAAATGCATGGGATACTTACAAATTAACACATGACACAGAAGCCTATGATAGATACAAGTTGATATGCAACCCAGTTACAAAGGAGGTTAGGCAGGCAAAGGCAGATTACGAGAAATCCTTGGCAAGGGATGCAAAGAAAAACAGCAAAGAGTTCTTTACTTATGTAAACTCTAGAAGGAAGGGGATGAATCAGATTGGTCCACTTGATATTGATGGGTCAACTGTTGATGATCCTGCTCAGGTAGCTAACAAACTAAATGAATATTTTGCATCGACATTCACACATGAGGAGTTATTCAGCGAGGGGAATGCCAGAGGTGTATTCAACTCTAGCAGTAAGCTACAGAATCTTGAAATAACTGGGAGTAAAGTGGAGGAGAAACTGTTGAAGATAAACACAAGAAAGGCACCCGGGGTGGATGGGATCTATCCAGTTATATTAAAGGAGGCAGCAAAGGAAGTAAGCAAACCCTTAGCCATAATTATGAGAGCTTCCTTGGACTCAGGGGAGGTACCCATAGACTGGAAATGTGCAAATGTGACCCCAATTCATAAAGGAGGATCAAAGGCTGACACAAGTAATTATAGACCTGTGAGCTTAACTTCTGTTCTAGGAAAATTAATGGAGGCACTGGTTAAAGAAGCACTGCAGGATCATTTAGACAAGACTTCAGTTATAGCTCGGACACAGCATGGTTTTGTTAAGGGGAAGTCTTGCCTGACCAATTTGATTGGATACTATGATGCAGTCACAAAAGAACTGGATGCAGGGAATAGCTTTGATATTATATACTTGGATCTTAGAAAGGCTTTTGATACTGTTGCACATGGAAGACTGCTACACAAATTGGAGCAGTGTGGCATTGGAGCCAAATTGCTGCTATGGATAAAGGGGTGGTTGAGGGGGAGAAGACAGAGAGTGGTAATCAATGAGCACCGCTCATCGTGGACTAATGTTATTAGTGGAGTCCCTCAGGGCTCAGTGTTGGGTCCATTATTGTTTTCTTTATTTATAAATGATATTGATGATGGTATATCAAGCTTAATGTCCAAGTTTGCAGACGATACAAAGGTTGGCAGGGTTGTCAAGGACACTACTGACACTATGCTACTGCAACAGGATCTGGAAAGTTGAGCAGATGGGCTGAGAGGTGGCAAATGAAGTTTAACATTGACAAATGTAAAGTGCTACACATGGGAAACAGCAACCCCAGAGCAACGTATCAACTCTGTGGTACTACACTGACAGTGGTAGAGAATGAAAGGGACTTGGGGGTCTTTGTGCAGGCAGATATGAAGTTCTCTGAGCAGTGCAGACGGCTGCAAGAGTAGCTCATGGAGTATTGTCAATGATATACAGGAATTTTTCCAGCAGGGATAAGGAAGTGATTATTCCCTTGTATAAAGCAATGGTCAAGCCACACCTAGAGTACTGTATACAGGTCTGGAGGCCTCATTTCAAGAAGGATGTAGAGCTGCTGGAACGAGTACAGAGAAGGGCAACAAGATTCGTGAATGGAACAAAGGGGTGCTCTTACGAAGAAAGGCTTAAGTTTTGTACATTACAGTGTCTGGAGACTAGGCACCAGCGAGGTGATCTGATAGAGGTGTATAACGTCTTGAATGGTTTGAGCATGCTCAGTGCTGATGAGATTCTTCCTCTAGCTCAGAAAAATCACCTGAGAGGGCATAAATTCAAATTGAGGAAAGACAGATGTAGGATAGACGTGCGGAAATTTGCCTTTAGCCAGCGGGTGGTTGGTTGGTGGAACAGACTTCCATCCCTTGTAGTGGAGGTTGATAGCCTAAATAAGTTTATGGCTCAGCTGGACAGGTATTTTGAACGAACAGAGGGGTGAAGTGGAAGTGGGTTTTTTTTTTTTTTTTCGGCTGATGCTGCATAAGCTTGCTTTCTTGCATCAAATGCCTCTACTAATGCTAATGCTAATTCTAAATGCTAAGTAATTCTGGCAAGGCTCCGCCTCGGTCATTCTCATCCAACTCATCTGTATTTGCTTATGGGAGAGAATCCTCCTCGTGTTTCTTTTGCCAGTTGCAGCTAACAATAAAACATATTGTCATTGAATGTCCCCAACATTCAACTATCAGAAAATCAAGCTTTAGCTCCCTATCCAACTTGCAGGAACCCTTAACCTTATTACATATTCTTGGCAGTGAAGCAAATTTCAAGGAACTGTGTAATTAATTGAAACACATAAATCTGTATAATAATCTGTGATCATAATAATGTGTGAAATTAGT
Organism: Mastigoproctus giganteus; assembly: GCF_048544385.1. Lineage (NCBI taxonomy): Eukaryota > Metazoa > Arthropoda > Arachnida > Uropygi > Thelyphonidae > Mastigoproctus > Mastigoproctus giganteus. The sequence goes on along the minus strand of NC_143586.1, from coordinate 95,162,214 downwards.
GATAAGCAAATCATGAACAGGCACAAATGGCCCTAGAGGCCCTTGTGCCAAAAACCCAAATACAAAAACAACAGCTATCAAGTCTATGTTATTGCTATTACACTATCAAGTTTGTTATATGTATTATGCTATACCATTATGGTTTTTATGTTATAGGTTAATTATAATTAATAAAATTATCTAACTAACACTAACCTGTTGATTCTAACTATCGAGATACCTTTACCATAATTAAAACAATTTAAACACTAGAATTCCCCTACCACGCACTGCAGTATAAGTTAAGAGATACGATATTCATGGAAAATCACCACTGCAAAGATTCTACCTATATTAAGTTGTAACTTGCAAAATCTCTAGAATTAAAAATAATCTAACAAACTTGACTATGACTATTAAGCTATTTATTGAAGGCAGTTTAATATGTTAATAATTAAATCCAAAAAGATGGCAGAATTAATTAAGAATAATGGCCATATCATAAAAGAACATATATGAGACTGCTAACCATTATTCCTTTTAAAAATCTGGTAACGGAATTTCATACTAATTGTGTTGATGCCTATTAGAAAGAATTAACAACCACATGAAAAAAATTGATGGAACTGCTGCTCATAATTTCCTGTTTATGGAAGGAGTTCTACATTTCTGAATACATCTGCTAAGATGTTGGCCAAATTTGCATAGAATTATCCTGTTTACTATTTTTTTTGCTGTTATACTTTTATGTTAAGTTTTTTTTTTAATATATATTTATATATTTTTGGTTATTAGTTTTATTTACTGTAGGCAACAAAATGTTCTAGCTTTTCTTCTACATTTTTTTTTTTTTTTTTTTTTACTGCCATTCTGTTCTGCATTTAATACATTTACTGTAGTGTGAAAGAGGTGACGGAATTTCCTGCCATTAAGTCTGAGCTTGTTATTCAGCTATTAAGCTATTATTCAGCTATAAATTCGCTTTCTGTTTTATTGATCATTTAATTAATATTAGTTAACAGAAGTAGAAAATAGTAAACTTGAAGATGCTGAAGGCACATTGAATGGCCAATTAGTATGGATAATGAAAGCATAAGTGATTAATCCATCCCCCATATGCAAGGAAAAGGTGATGGCAATGATAGTTTTACCTTGACTAAATAAATAATTAATTATCAATAAATATAACTTAAGCAAAAGGATGAAAAATTGTGTTTGTTGTATTTTATTCATAATATATTTTATAATCTTTTTTGTCATTCTCATGCTTTAATAAAGATAATTACCACCAAATGTACACTGCCACTTTGTAACAGTCAAAGGGTAACTTCATTAACTCCTCTCAGTATATATGTATACTGAGAGGAGATCTAAGAAAATAATTGCACAAGGCATAAGACTATGCTTGACAATTCACTATTGAACTGATAGTGAAGTATCACTGCCAGTTCAATACTGAGAGGAAAAGTGCTAGATTTAGAAACACAGTATTTTTGTTTGAAGTATTACTTTCAATTTAATAATGAGCTTTCACAAAATAGCTATTAGGTAAACTAATTTTAAGGTTTTTAGCTTGAAATTATTTCACTATTATGAGCTGAATGTATAAAGGTTTTGACAAATACTGATCTAGATCAAACTTCTACAGTTCACATTTGTCTCTTCGAATATCATGACCATCAGCTTTGTTGTTCATTGCTAAAAGGTACTTTTTAGTTATATTTAATAGTGTTTCCCCGACTTGTTAACTGAATTTAGTATGTGTGAAATTGTCAAATTGCTATTTATTTTCATAGAATATTCATATATATAGAAATTATTAATGCATTATATGAAAGTATCCATATAACAGAGATAACGTAAAGAACTTATATGTGCCCGGTTTTCCTGGAACAGTTTTGGAAGTCTTGTATCTGTTAAGTTTTTTATGGAAATTTTACTTTTCTGACAAATTTCACTGAAGGTGGCTTTATGTTTTCCCAGTACACATGTTGTGTTTTACGAATATAAATACTGAAGTTAGCTATGTGGGCTAAAAAATGTAATTAAGTTGTTGTTATGTTCATATGTATCAGCGAGAATAGTTTATGTTGAGAATATTATCTAATAATACTGTGCCCAGTGCATGATATAGTTTGTTTTATTTATTCCATTGCACAGTGTTAGTGTCTCCATTTTTCCTGTGATTCATTTGTCTTCTTTTAATTCATTTATTTTTAATGTCTAGTTACAAAACAGCATATGTTACGTCAAATATGAGTTATATGCATATATTTATAAAGATTACTTACGTGAGTCATGTTATTTTGTAAATGTAAATAAAATATGCAGTATTTTACAAAAATACTGCATATTTTATATTTTTCTTATAATTTAATTTTTTCTCAATAGAGGTCACTGTCATATTTATTAAATTTCTCAAATTAATGAAATACTGATTTATGGTTTCACTTTGACCTCTTTATGCAATTATTAGCATAAAGAAGATCATAAAAATCTGTTATATCTATTATGATCGTATTTAAGAAGCCAAGATTGAGGAGTTTTGCTGCACAGGCACTTAGAGATAATGAATTTAATTATGAATACCAATCATAGTAGGTGCATCAGTGGTAATTATGATCTTTGCTAAAATATAGGTATCAGATAAATGATTTCTGCAGTGTTTCCTACTTAGTTAATTCATTTCCTATAGATAGCTACATCTGAGAAGCACATTCCAGAATAAGTAATATAACCATGAGATATACATCTATTATACAGCTGTAATCGCTAAACATTCTATTTAGAATATGAATGTTTGGAAAGCATGTTTGATCATATACTTGATATGTTTCTTGGGAATGGAAACATCAGTGATCCTAAAACCAAAGTTTATAATATCTTTATGCTAAGAGTATAGTTAATAAATTTGATGAGTTTGAAGTGCTAGTCAAGACATCAAAGGCAGATATTGTTAGGATATCAGAGACGTGGTGTCACACAGATATAAGTGGTGCATAAATTGAATTTGGGGGAGTACAGTATGTGCAGGAAGGATAGACAGGACAGGAAGGGAGGAGTGGTTATGCTGTTAGTTAAGAAACACATAAAATCTAAGGAAGTGCATCCATTTGATGTTGGTGGACAATGCAGTGTTGAGTCCATTTCGTGTGAAATAAACACTGGAAAAGGAAAAATGAGAGTAGGTGTGTGTTATAGGGCTAATGAATCTGATGAGTATAATGAGCAATTGTGCAGAGAAATAGGGTGGACCAGTAAATCAGAATGTCTTATAATGGGGATTTTAACTTTCCAGATATTGACTGGAACTTGAGGATTGGTCACTCGCACACTAGCAAGACGTTTGTGGATTTATTGGATGACTGTTTTCTACAGCAATGTTCGAGAGGCAACCAGAGGGAGTAATACTCTCAATCTGATTATCAGCAGTGATTATTCATGCATTAAAAATCTGCAGATAAAGGAACCACTGGGTGACAGTGATCACAGTGTACTGATGTGGGAATTACTTAAAGATGTAACTACCATCAAGGCTAAAGGGAAGGGCTTTTGCTTTCGTAAAGGTGACTACAGAGGTCTCAGACAGTTTTTAAATTCTGTACAGTGGGATCAACTGATGATGTTACAGATGTTGAATTCTAAATGGGAAGCCTTCAGGGACTTAATTTTGGAGACTACTAGGCTTTTCATTCCAGCTAAGAAATATTGTTCAAGGTTTAAGCCTAAATGGATGTTAGATGAATTAATGAGGCTCATGGCAGAGAAGAAGAATGTATGGGATGCACATAAAGTATCAGGTGACACAGAAGCCTATGTCAGGTATAAACTAGTTTGTAATCAAGTCACAAAGGAGGTTAGATAGGCGAAGGCAGATTACGATATATCTTTGGCAAAGGATGCAAAGAAAAACAGCAAAGAGTTCTTTACTTATATAAATTCTAGAAGGAAAGGGATGAATCAGATTGGGCCACTGAACATAGATGGGTTGGCTATTGATGATCATGCTCAGGTAGCTGATAAACTGAATGAGTATTTTGCATCTACATTCACACATGAGGAGTCATTCAATGAGAGGAGTACCAGAAGCGCCACTTAGTGGCTAAGTGATTTTGTAATAACTGAGAGCAAAGTGGAGGACAAATTGTTGAAGTTAAACATAAGGAAAGCACCTGGGGTGGATGGGATCTATCCGGTTATATTAAAGGAGATAGCAAAAGAAGTAAACAAACCCTTAGCCATAATTATGAGAACTTCATGGAAGACTACTGTACAAATTGGAGAAGTATGGCATTAAGGGTAAGTTGCTACAATGGACAAAGGGATGGTTGAGTGGGAGACGACAGAGAGTGGTAATCAATGGACACTTCTCTTCATGGACAAATGTTGTTAGTGGAGCTCCCCAGTGTTCAGCATTGGGTCCATTGTTGTTTTGTATATTTATCAATGATATTGATGAAGGTATATCAAGTTTAATATCCAAGTTTGCAGATGATACAAAGGTTGGCAGGGTTGTTAACGACAGTAAAGACAGTATACTACTCCAACTGGATCTGGATAAGTTGGGAAAATGGGCTGAGAAGTGGCAACTGAAGTTTAACTTTGACAAATGCAAAGTACTACATATGGATAGTAATAACCGAAGAGAAAAGTACCAACTCTGTGGTACTACACTCAGGGAAGTGGAAAATGAAAAGTGAAGGAAGACCTGGGCGTAATTGTGCAGTCAAATATGAAGTTCGCTGAGCAGTGCAGACGTGTTGCCAGGGCAGGTCATGGAGTCTTGTCAATGATATATAGGAATTTTGCTAGCAAGGACAGGGAGGTGATTATCCCGTTATACAAGGCAATGGTCAGGCTGCACCTAGAGTACTGTGTACAGGTCTGGAGGCCTCATTTTAGGAAGGATGTGGAGTTGCTAGAATGAGTACAAAGAAGGGCAACAAGATTGGTGAGGGGAACAAAGGGGTTCTCTTACCAAGAAAGGCTTAAGTTCTTCAAATTGCAGCATCTGGAAAGTAGGCACCTGCGAGGTGATCTGATTGAGGTGTATAAGGCAAGGCCTTGAATGGGTTGAGCAAACTGAATGCTGATGGGATTCTTCCTCTTGCTCAGACTAAGAACCTCAGGATGGCACAGTTTCAAATTGAGGAAAGATAGGTGTAGAATAGATGTGCAGAAATTTGCCTTTAGCCAGTGGGTAGTTGATTGGTGGAACAGGCTTCCATCTTTTGTTGTGGAAGCTAATAGCCTAAATAAATTTAAGGCTGAGCTGAACAGGCATTTGGATCAAATGGAGGGGTGAAATGGGAACATTGTATGTCATGTCTTCATAACTCAGGTTTATACCAAGACTGTAATGCCTTGTCTGTGTTCTGTAGTTAATACTTTGAGTTGTGCAAGACCTGTTACAACGATCCTACAGTTCTTATAATGTAATGGAAGTGATCTAGCATTATTTGTCATATTGATTTTTGAAGTTTTCTTGATCTTATTTTGGTTTTCTGTGTCAGAGGCTACCTTATCTTTAACATTACTGCAGAAAGTGTGAAGTAATTGCTATACAGAGTTATTATTAACAGACTGATTTTGAGGATTTCCATTGTTTTTGGTTAGCTTTCTTCTTAAAAAGGTCTAAAAGACATAATTAATGTACTATGTGGAAAGCTGTTAAGCTGTGAAATAAATTTAAGATATGTTTCATTGAAAGAATTTGAAAGTAGTAGTAGTAGTGGCACATGATGCAAGAAACCAAGTGTATGAGCTTATGCAGCATCAGCCAAAAAAAAAAAAAATCACACCATTCCCTCCAAATGCCTGTCCAGTTCCTCCTTAAATTTATTTAACCTATCAACTTCCACAACGACAGATGGAAGTTTGTTCCAGCAATTAACCACCCGCTGGCTAAAGGCAAATTTCCGCACATCTATTCTACATCTGTCCTTTCTTAATTTGAACTTATGTCCCCGTAGGTTCGTAATCTGAACAAGTGGAAGGATCCCATCAGAATTCAGCGTGCTCAACCCATTCAAGGCCTTATAGACCTCAATCAGATCACCGCGCAGGTGCCTAGTCTCCAGCCACTGCAATTTGCAGAACTTAAGCCTCTCTTGGTAAGAGGATCCCTTCGTTCCCCTCACCAATCGTGTTGCTCTTCTCTGTACATGCTCAAGCAAATCTACATCCTTCCTAAAATGAGGCCTCCAGACCTGTACGCAGTACTCAAGGCGTGGCCTGACCATTGCCTTATACAGAGGGACAATCACCTCCTTTTCCCTGCTAGCAAAATTCCTATATATCATTGACAAAACCCCATGACCTACCCTAGCAGCCTGTCTGCATTGCTCAGAAAACTTTATATCTGACTGCACAATTACTCCCAGATCTTTTTCATTTTCTACCACCTTAAGTGTAGTACCACACAGTTGGTACGTTTCTCTGGGGTTACTTTTACCCATATGCAGTACTTTGCATTTGTCAAGGTTAAACTTCAGTTGCCACTTCTTAGCCCATCTGCCCAAATTATCTAGATCCTGTTGCAGTAGCACACTGCCATTACTGTCATTAAAAACCCTGCCAACCTTTGTGTCATCTGCAAACTTCGACACTAAGCCTGAATTACCTTCATCAATATCATTGATAAATACACAAAACAGCAGTGGACCCAACACCGAACCCTGTGGGACTCCACTAATAACATTAGTCCACGAAGAGCAGCACCCATTGATTACCACCCTCTGTCTTCTCCCACTTAACCATCCTTTTATCCATTGTAGCAACTTACCCTTAATACCATTCTGCTCCAATTTGTACAGTAGTCTTCCATGCACAACAGTGTCAAAAGCTTTCCTGAAATCCAAGTATATGATATCAAAATTATTTTTTGCATCCAGTTCGTTTGTGACCACATCATAATAACCAATCAAATTTGTCAGACAAGACTTTCCCTTAACAAACCCATGCTGTGTCTGAATTATTGCTGCAGTCTTGTCTAGATGATCCTGCAATGCATCTTTAACCAGTGACTCCATTATTTTACCCGGAACAGAAGTGGAGTAGACTTCTGGATTTTTTCTTTTCATCTTGGTAACATTAAACTTTTATATTGTAAAATGATGACAAATGTTTAATTACTCTTTCTTGATTGTTGGATTATAATCTAGCCACCATCAAATAGATAAATTTTGTAAACAGTTTGCAATTTGCATAATTTTCTACGGCCAGTGAAGTTGCCAGTAGTTTTTTGGTTACAGATCTGTATGTTTTAACAAAAGGAGATTTTATTTTATTTTATTACAGATGCATTGTGCAGTTTGCTTTTTGTATTTTGTAGTTTGTTTTTCAGTGCTTCTATATAATTCATTTCTCATTTGAATTATTTTCTGTATTATTAGCATTAGCATTAGCATTAGTAGAGGCATTTGATGCAAGAAAGCAAGCTTATGCAGCATCAGCCAAAAAAAAAAAGTAACATAAATAAATAAAAATAACCACTTCCACTTCACCCCTCTGTTCGTTCGAAATACCTGTCCAGCTGAGCCTTAAACTTATTTAGGCTATCAACTTCCACGACAAGGGATGGAAGTCTGTTCCACCCACCAACCACCCGCTGGCTAAAGGCAAATTTCCGCACATCTATCCTACATCTGTCTTTCCTCAATTTGAATTTATGCCCTCTCAGGTGATTTTTCTGAGCTAGAGGAAGAATCCCATCAGCATTGAGCATGCTCAAACCATTCAAGGCTTTGTACACCTCTATCAGATCACCCCGCTGGTGCCTAGTTTCCAGACACTGTAATTTGCAAAACTTAAGCCTTTCTTCGTAAGAGAACCCCTTTGTCCCATTCACCAATCTAGTTGCCCTTCTCTGTACTCGTTCCAGCAGCTCTACATCCTTCCTGAAATGAGGCCTCCAGGCCTGTATACAGTACTCTAGGTGTGGCCTGACCATTGCCTTATACAAGGGAATAATCACCTCCTTATCCCTGCTAGAAAAATTCCTATATATCATTGACAATACACCATGAGCTACTCTTGCAGCTCGTCTGCACTGCTCAGAGAACTTCATATCTGCCTGCACCACCACCCCCAGGTCCCTTTCATTCTCTACCACTGTCAGTGTAGTACCACAGAGTTGATACGTTGCTCTGGGGTTGCTGTTTCCCATATGTAGTACTTTACATTTGTCAATGTTAAACTTCATTTGCCACCTCGAAGCCCATCTGCTCAACCTTTCCAAATCCTGTTGCAGCAGCATAGTGTCAGTAGTGTCCTTGACAACCCTGCCAACCTTCGTATCGTCTGCAAACTTGGACATTAAGCCTGATATACCATCATCAATATCATTTATAAATACAGAAAACAATAAAGGCCCCAATACTGAACCCTGAGGGACTCCACTAATAACATTAGTCCACGATGAGCAGTGTCCATTGATTACCACTCTCTGTCTTCTCCCCCTCAACCACCCCTTTATCCATAGCAGCAACTTGCCTCCAATGCCACACTGCTCCAATTTGTGCAGCAGTCTTCCATGTGCAACAGTATCAAAAGCCTTTCTAAGATCCAAGTATATAATATCAAAGTTATTCCCTGCATCCAGTTCTTTTGTGACTGCATCATAGTATCCAATCAAATTGGTCAGGCAAGACTTCCCCTTAACAAAACCATGCTGTGTCCTAGCTATAACTGAAGTCTTGTCTAGATGATCCTGCAGTGCTTCTTTCACCAGTGCCTCCATTAATTTTCCGGGAACAGAAGTTAAACTCACAGGTCTAATAATTACTTGTGTCAGCCTTTGATCCCCCTTTGTGAATTGGGGTCACATTTGCACATCTCCAGTCAATGGGTACCTCCCCTGAGTCCAAGGAAGCTCTCATAATTATGGCTAAGGGTTTGCTTACCTCCTTTGCTGCCTCCTTTAATATAACTGGATAGATCCCATCCACCCCAGGTGCCTTTCTTGTGTTTATCTTCAACAATTTCTCCTCCACTTTGCTCTCAGTTATTACAAGATTCTCTAGCTTACTGCTAGAGTTGAATACACCTCTGGCATTCCCCTCGCTGAATAACTCCTCATGTGTGAATGTCGATGCAAAATATTCATTTAGTTTGTTAGCTACCCGAGCAGGGTCATCAACAGTTGACCCATCGATCTCAAGTGGACCAATCTGATTCATCCCCTTCCTTCTAGAGTTTACATAAGTAAAGAACTCTTTGCTGTTTTTCTTCGCATCCCTTGCCAAGGATCTCTCGTAATCTGCCTTCGCCTGCCTAACCTCCTTTGTAACTTGGTTACAGATCAACTTGTATCTATCATAGGCGTCCGTGTCACGTGTTAATTTGTATGTATCCCATGCATTTTTCTTCTCTGCCATATGCCTCATTAGTTCATCTGACAACCATTTAGGCCTAAATCATTATCAGCTGGTTTTGGTATTTTTAGTTATAGCTGCATTAGCATTTCAGCATTAGCATTAGTAGAGGCATTTGATGCAAGAAAGCAAGCTTATGCAGCATCAGCCAAAAAAAAAAAAAACCCACTTCCACTTCACCCCTCTGTTTGTTCAAAATACCTGTCCAGCTGAGCCTTAAACTTATTTAGGCTATCAACCTCCACCACAAGGGATGCAGTCTGTTCCACCAACCAACCACCCGCTGGCTAAAGGCAAATTTCCGCACGTCTATCCTACATCTGTCTTTCCTCAATTTGAATTTATGCCCTCTCAGGTGATTTTTCTGAGCTAGAGGAAGAATCCCATCAGCATTGAGCATGCTTAAACCATTCAAGGCTTTATACACCTCTATCAGATCACCTCGCTGGTGCCTAGTCTCCAGACACTGTAATTTGCAAAACTTAAGCCTTTCTTCGTAAGAGCACCCCTTTGTTCCATTCACTAATCTTGTTGCCCTTCTCTGTACTCGTTCCAGCAGCTCTACATCCTTCTTGAAATGAGGCCTCCAGACCTGTATACAGTACTCTAGGTGTGGCCTGACCATTGCCTTATACAATGGAATAATCACCTCCTTATCCCTGCTGGAAAAATTCCTGTATATCATTGACAATACTCCATGAGCTACTCTTGTAGCCCGTCTGCACTGCTCAGAGAACTTCATATCTGCCTGCACAATCACCCCCAAGTCCCTTTCATTCTCTACCACTGTCAGTGTAGTACCACAGAGTTGATACGTTGCTCTGGGGTTGCTGTTTCCCATGTGCAGTACTTTACATTTGTCAATGTTAAACTTCATTTGCCACCTCTCAGCCCATCTGCTCAACCTTTCCAGATCCTGTTGCAGCAGCATAGTGTCAGTAGTGTCCTTGACAACCCTGCCAACCTTTGTATCATCTGCAAACTTGGACAATTAGCTTGATATACCATCATCAATATCATTTATAAATACAGAAAACAACAATGGACCCAACACTGAGCCCTGAGGGACTCCACTAATAACATCAGTCCACGATGAGCAGTGTCCATTGATTACCACTCTCTGTCTTCTCCCCCTCAACCACCCCTTTATCCATAGCAGCAATTTGCCTCCAATGTCACACTGCTCCAATTTGTGTAGCAGTCTTCCATTTGCAACAGTATCAAAAGCCTTTCTAAGATCCAAGTATATAATATCAAAGTTATTCCCTGCATCCAGCTCTTTTGTGACTGCATCATAGTATCCAATCAAGTTGGTCAGGCAAGACTTCCCCTTAACAAAACCATGCTGTGTCTGAGCTATAACTGAAGTCTTGTCTAAATGATCCTGCAGTGCTTCTTTAACCAGTGCCTCCATTAATTTTCCTGGAACAGACGTTAAGCTCACAGGTCTATAATTACTTGTTTCAGCCTTTGATCCTCCTTTGTGAATTGGGGTCACATTTGCACATTTCCAGTCCATGGGTACCTCCCCTGAGTCCAAGGAAGCTCTCATAACTATGGCTAAGGGTTTGCTTACTTCCTTTGCTGCCTCCTTTAATATAACTGGATAGATCTCATCCACCCCGGGTGCCTTTCTTGTGTTTATCTTCAACAGTTTCTCCTCCACTTTACTCCCAGTTATTTCAAGATTCTGTAGCTTACTGCTAGAGTTGAATACACCTCTGGCATTCCCCTTGCTGAATAACTCCTCATGTGTGAATGTTGATGCAAAATATTCATTTAGTTTGTTAGCTACCTGAGCAGGATCATCAACAGTTGACCCATCAATATCAAGTGGACCAATCTGATTCATCCCCTTCCTTCTAGAGCCTACATAAGTAAAGAACTCTTTGCTGTTTTTCTTTGCATCCCTTGCCAAGGATTTCTCGTAATCTGCCTTCGCCTGCCTAACCTCCTTTGTAACTTGGTTGCATATCAACTTGTATCTATCATAGGCTTCTGTGTCATGTGTTAATTTGTAAGTATCCCATGCATCTTTCTTCTCTGCCATATGCCTCATTAGTTCATCTGACATCCATTTTGGCCTAAACCTTGAACAATATTTCTTAGTTGGTATGTAAAGCCTAGTAGCTTCCAAGATAAGTTCTTCGAATGCTTCCCATTTTGAATTTGCTGTTGGTAACATCATCAGTTGGTCCCACTGTATAGAATTTAAATACTGTCTCAGTCCATCGTAGTCGCCTTTACGGAAGCAATAACCCTTCCCTTTACCCCTAATGGTAGTTACCTCTTTGAGTAAATCCCACTTCAGCACACTGTGATCACTGCCACCTAGTGGTTCATTTATCTGCAGATTCTTAATGCATGAAGAATCACTGCTGATAATCAAATCAAGAGTATTACTCCCTCTAGTTGCCTCCCGAACATGCTGATGTAGAAAACAATCATCCAATAAATCCACAAAAGCCCTGCTAGTGTGTGAGTAACCAGTCCCCAAATTCCAGTCAATATCTGGGAAATTAAAATCTCCCATTATAAGACTCTCTGATTTACTGGCCCACTCTATTTCCCTGTACAGTTCCTTATTATACTCATCAGAGTCGTTAGGCCTATAGCACACTCCTACTCTCAATTTTGATCTCCCAATGCTTATGTCACACCAAACTGACTCAACACTGCACTGTTCAGCGATGTCGACTGGCTTCACTTCCTTGGTTTTTATGTGTTTCTTAACTAATAGCATAACCCCTCCCCCCTTCCTATCCTGTCTATCCTTTCTGTAGACGTTGTACTCCCCAAATTGCAGTTCTGCATCCCTTATATCTGTGTGACACCACGTCTCTGATATCCCAACAATATCTGCCTTTGATGTTTTGAGCAATACCTCAAATTCATCAAATTTATTTACTAAACTCCTAGCATTGGTGTACACGCAAGTATACCTGCACCTGTTTCTATTCTTAGCTACTCTAACACAACCCATGTGTTTACTTGTACCGCAATGGCTCCCAGCAGTCTCTGAAATACCATGCATCTTGTTTTTCAGGCTTCTGCTCATTCTAATAGAAGCAGTGCAAGAATCTCTTTCACCTCTGCCAGTGGCTACTGTCAATCTATTGGTCTTTGTCTCCCCCCCCAAGCTAGCAGTTTTCCGACCCACCTAACACTGCCTCGATAGCATCAGCAAATATTCTTGCACCCTTTCTATTTAAGTGTATCCCATCCCTGTAGAAGCAATCTCTCCTGTTAACAAGTACAGTCCAGGCTGAAAAAAATTCTACCCCTTGAGCCTTGCACAATCTTTCCAGGGCCGAATTGATCGACAAGGCTCTCATCATGCAGTTTATTTCATCCTTGGAGTTTTTTACTGCTTTTGCATGAATCAGATCATTATTAGGATTGAGTTGAAAGGATTGACTTCCTGAAATACTTTGAAAGCAAGGGCCTTCTGCTGAGTGATTAGATTAGATCTTTTATCTTCTGTTACAGTTATAGCAAATCAATTCCTGGGTTAATTATTGGAGAAATCCTGATCTGTATTTTGTAAGAAAGTTTTTTTTTTTTTTTTGTTAATTATTTAGCTGTTGAGTATTTTACGAGCTGAATATTATTATCTAATTGCTGTTTTTTTTTTTTTTTTTTTAACAGGCTAATACAAGAAGAAAAGCAAAGTACGGAACAGCGTGCAGAAGAACTAGAGTCTCGTGTAGGTAGTTTAGAAACAATGAGTTTGCTCACTAGGGGAAGGTCATTTGAACGTACATCGCCTCCTCAAAGCGGGCGATCTACACCAAAATCACATCATAGTCCACAGCGAGATTATTTACAAAAATACCATACTGTAAGTGCCATTAGTAGCATAATTGAAAAAAGGAATAAATATAAAAGTATATTCCTTATATATAGATATATATTTTGTACACTTCTTTTTATAATATTTTTCTGAAAAAATGGCTTTATTTTTTGCTTACATGCTTACTTTTTATAGGGGTGGACAAAATAATGGAAACATCTGTGATAAAAGTTACAAGTATGTGCTAATATTATGTTGGGCCACTTGTATTCTACTTGGAATAGATTCAAATAAATCTTGAACTGCCTTAAGTCTTAAGGGGAATATTTGGCCATTCTTCTTGGAGGAAAGTTTCAAGTTCCTTGAGTGATGAAGGTGGAGGAAATTTGCTTCTCATTCTCCTCTCCAAATATGCCCAGCTCGATAATGCTGAAGTTTTGTGATTGTGCAGGCCATGGAAGATGCTTTTCCTGTTTCGTGCTCCTCAAACCAAGATTGGACACAGCTGGCCATGTGTATTGAAGCATTGTCATCTTGAAACATGGCATCATTTGTGGGAAACAATGCTTACACCATGGGATGAATCTGGTCACCCAGAATATCAAGGTAATTAGTGGCAATAATTTTTCCATTCAGGGTAATGATAAGACTTAAAGAATACCGAGATATTTCTGCCCAAACCATTGTTGGTCCTCCTCCAGTTTGACATTTGGCACAAGACAGTCAGGATGATACATTTCCTTTGACATTTGCCAAACATAACTCTCACTCTCCCTGATGTTGGAAAAAGTATGAATGATGATTTGTCTGAAATTATGACATTTCCAATCATCAAGTGTCCAGAGTTTGTGCTCTTTACACCATTGCATCCTCTTTCTAGCATTACCATCCATAACAAGTGGTTTTGAAATAATGGCTCTGCCATAAATTTCAGCTTCGTGAAGTTGTCACTGAACTGTTTTGCCGGAAACTGGATTGCTACGCCTCATGTTAAGTTCTGCAGTTATTTTAAGGCAGTAGTTTTATGTTTTTTGGGCTAATCCTTTTTGGTGTCCAGCAGTCTCTTTCATTCAGCTTCCTGCCACAATTTGTCTTATCAGATATGCTTTTTCCATACTTGGTGAATGCAGACATCACTTTCAATACAATTGCTCTTGATACATTAAACAAATCGGCAATTTTAGTCATTGATGCCCCTGATAAATATGCACCAAGTATGACTTCTAAAATTCACACAATTTGATCATTTTCTTTGTGTACCTTTTTATATCACCTCTAAATAAATATCACACTTTATTGTCTTTCCTTCACTATACATCATATAGCCATTACAAAAACTACTACTTTCATATCAGTTGTTTCCATTTTTTTTTTCTATCCCCTTATATTACATGCTTTATATACAGTCAGAAACATACCTGGGTATATTTGCATTTATGATTAGTCCCTATCGAAGTCTCTTTCTGTAAGAGCACTCCTTATCCTAATTTGTTCTAACCCATGCTGTACCTAGTCTTCAAGCAATGCCAGTGGACAGCTGTTCCATTCACCTTCCTTGAGTTATCCCATATATAATTTAATACAGATATACATGCATACAGTTTTTATTATTTTGAAATTGTTATTACCTTGAAAAGGTAATAACAATTTCAAAATATTGAAAATTATCTTTTATAATATCTTAATGGCCACTACTCTGAAACTGTGGCTTCACATCCCTATCCTCCTTCTGAGTTGAGGTATGAAAAATTGATTTTCTGCACAGTGAATGAGTACTGTATTAAGATCTTGTTTATTCCATAGCCAAAAATCAAAATGGCTTAAGAATTAAGCCAGCCACTACTGTTTTTATTTTGTCTGTGTATTTAACTGAACACTCATAATGCTTATTGATAGTTTAAAATAGTTGTAGACTTTTTCCGACTTATAAATAAAATATGAAATACAAATTTAATGTATTGTTTTGCTTTGGTTTGAGCAGATAGCTTGCTGAGAGAAAGGTACTTCAATATTCCATTGTGTTTTTGAGCTTAATTTTGGAGCCATTGCTTCATCCATGGATAATCTGTATAAAATCTGCATTCATTATATCATAATATGTATAGTTCTACCACTGTGAAAATTACATAGGGTCACCAACTGGAACTCTAAAAAGACTCTAGTCTATTTTAGTAGTAAGGAAATTAGTAAATAGGAAAAGAGAATTAATGAAAATATTAAATTGACTGTTTTGTAAATATAATACCTTGATATTAATTAAATAAATAAGATAAATAGTACTGGAATGCCTTGTAATAATAGCATCTTCAAATAACTTAAAATCACTAGAAATGACAGTTTCCTTTTGACTAATCAGGTACTTTACTAGAATACCTAAAATAGGTTCTATACCAGAATACCTTTATACCTAAAATAGACTACAAAATTACATTTCAATTTTGATGGATATAAAAATCCATCAAAATTGAAAAGTAATTTTGTTTGTCAGACTTTTTTTTTTTTTTTACTGCATGTTCCTGTTTTGAACTCTTAATGCAGTGGTGCCGGCACCTCCATAGCCAGGTGAGAAGGAGCAGCAGCGAGTAGCACACGTTTCTTGATTAGATCTGGGTTCGAGCCCGTCACCACCAAATACGGAGGATGCGGCAAGGTCAGGGAATGACCACCGCATATCCCTGAGCAATATGGCCTTAGTTGCTAATGCTCCTAAAAACCAAAATAACAAACAAACAAGCAGTGGTGCCATCTTGACTTGAAATTTTTTTTTCCCATAAAAAAAAAATTGAAGGAACTATTAGACCAGTAAAATTATTCATTTTGTGAACATTTTAATCTTTCTCCCACTAACTATACAGAAATTTTAAATAGATGAAACTATAAATAATAAAGTTGCGAGTTGGAAGGATTAAATTTGAAAGTGTCTGCAATTGTGCCCAGACACGATAAGAGGGAGTACATGTTGAAAGCTTTGTCAATCACTTCGGCCAAGGAGAGACTGTGTGAGGCTCACGAGGCAAATCTTTTTTCAGCATGGTTGATGAGTGACTGATAGGAGAGGCTGTTTTCACAGGGATGGGTTGGGATACACTTAAATAGGAGAGGTGCAAGATATTTACTGATGCTATGAAGCCAGCATTAAGTGGGTCAGGAAATTGCTAGCTTGGGGGAATACACAGATGAATAAATTAACTACTTCTGCAAGCAGAGTTGAAAGTGATTCTTGCACTGTTTTTTGTTGGAACATGCAGCAACCTGGAAAATAAGGTGTGGATTTCAGTCCCTGCTTTGGGTCATCATAATACAAGTAAATACATGGGTTGTGATAGGATAACTGAGGGTAAGAGCAGGTACATGTACACTAATGCTAGAAGCATAGTAAATAAATTTGATGAATTTGAAGCAAACTAAGTATCAAATGCAGGCATTTTAGGAATATTGGAGCCACGTTGTCACTCAGAGATAAATGATGCAGAATTTGAATATGGGAAGTACAATGTATACAGAAAGGACAGACAGGACAGGAGGGTAAAGGGGTTATGCTCTTAGTTAAGAATCATATTGAATATAAGGCAGTTCATCCAGTCAACATCGATGGCCAGTGAATGTTGAGTCAATGTGGTGTGACTTAAGTACTGGGAATACGAAAATGAGAATAAGAGTTCGTTATAGGCCTAATGACTGTAGTGGGTATAACAAACAATTATACAGAGAAATAGTGGACCAATAAATCAGAATGTCTTTTAATTTTACAGATATTGACTGGAACTTGTAAGTTAGTCACTCATACATTCCTTGATGCATTAAGAATCCACAGGTAGAAGACCTGAGTGGCGGTGGTCACAGTGTACTGAGGGCTTTTGCTTTTGTAAGGGTGGCTGATAATGTAATGATGTTACCAACAGCAAATTCTAAACAGGAAGTATTCAGGTAAGTAATTATAGAGGCTACTAGGCTTTTCATACTGAGCATTGGATGCAAAATCATGATATTGAAGCATATTATAGATATAAACTTCTGTAATCAAGTCACAAAGGAGGTTAGGTAAACTAAAGCATTATGAGAGGTGTCTAGTAAAGAATACAAAGAAAGGTAGCAAAGATTTCTTTACTTATATTAATGGTAGAGGAAGGGATTGAATCCCATTGGTCCACATGGTGTTAATGTTATAACGGGTGATGATCCTTCTCAGTTTGCTGACAAACTGAGATTTTGAATAGGTATTTTGATAGGTATTTTGAATCTACATTCATGCATGAGGAATTCTTTAGGGAGGGGAATGCCAGAAGTTTATTATATTCTTACAGGGAACTAAATAATTTTGTGATAACTGAGAGGAAAGTGGAGGAGAGATTGTTGAAGCTTAACATAAAGAAAGGTTCCGAAGGTGGATGGGATCTATCCTCATATATTAAGGGAGGCAGCAAAGGAGGTAAGCAAACCTTTAGCCATCATTATGAGAGCATCTTTGGATTCAGGGGAAGTCCGTATGGACTGGAGATGTGCAAATGTATTTCCAATTGAAAAACAGGAATTAAAAGGTGACACAAATAATTATAGACCTTTTCGCTTAACTTTTGTTCCAGGAAAATGATGGAGTCACTGGTTAAGAACCATCTAAACAGGAATGTAATTATGCTGCACTCACAGCATGGATTGATTGAGGGATAATGTCTGGTGAATATGATTGGATAGTGTGATACAGTAACAGATGAACTGGAATGTAAAATATAATTTTGATATCATGTACTTGGATTTCAGGAAAACTTCTGATACTTTTGATTTCAGGAGAGTTTTTGAGTGCTGTACAGATTGGAATAGTGTGGCTTTATGGTCAGGTTACTGTTCTGGATAAAGAGATGTTTATGTGGGAGAAGACAGAGTGGTTATTAATGGATGCTGCTCTTTGTGGACTAATGTTGTTAGTAGAGTCCTCCAGCGTTCAGTGCTGTGCCCATTGTTATTTTCTATATTTATAAATGATATTTATGAAGATATATCACACTTAATGTCTAAGTTTGCAAATGATACAAAGGTTGGCAAGGTTGTTGACCCAATGTTGTGTGCATCCCTTGTATAAAGTATGCCAGTACCATTAAAGTCTAAAAAAAGAAAAAATCTCTCAGTTGATATCAATTTCAATTTTAGTTATTCCTAAATTAATGTTTTCTTGTAATCTGGATCATTAATTTAATAGAATTGAAGTAGTTTTATCCAAAAAAATTTTCATTTTTGCATAAACTGTACAAACGTGAATTTGTGGCTGTAAAGCCAATTTTCACTTAAACGTCTTAGTAAAATATGAATTTCTTTGGATGTTATAAATCCATATTATTCTGGCTATACTCTGAAATAGTCCTCAATATGGGCACTTGTACATGGTGAGGGAAACTCCCAGTGCTTCTGCTGGCCTTCCAGTTTAGCCTCACTGGGATCTAATGTAACTCACGGTTCCAGGCTAACATCATTATCGTAGGAATCAGGCTTGTTTGCTGTGCCCTGCGACCCGTGGAAATTCAGAAAGGGAGGATCATGGTGGTTGAGGAGCCCAGCTTCAACACACCACTTTGGCCCCTGCTTTGACAAGACAGGTGGTCCTGGATGGCTCAGTCAGGATCATTCGGCTAGTGGGTTCAACTGCAAGGGTCAACAATGTCAATGCCATGTCCCTATCCTCATGGTCTGAGGAACAGGATTCAGGCTGACAGCAGTGCAGGTACAGTGACTGGGTAGCTATACCTATACTGCCCAGTGCTCTTGGGGAAAAATTGCTAAAATCTCAGCACCATCATCTTACTCCCCTGAGTTTCTGGTCCTTTAACACAAAAGTGAAACACAGGCCCTTCATTTTACGTCAAAGGGCCTTCCACCCATATAATGGGCCTTTTACCATCTATGAACTAAAAACAGCACCTGCCATCAGAAAAACTATGCTGTTGGACCAGATGATCATTATGAAATGATCAAACACTTTTCACCACCACCACCACCAAGGCGCCTCCGTAGCCAGGTGGGAAGGAGCTGCAGTGCGTAGCACACGCTTCTTGATTAGACTGGGGTTCGAGCCTGTCACTACCAAATACGGAGGATGCGGAAAGGTCAGGGAATGACCACCACATATCCCGGAGCAATATGGCCTTAGTTTTTAATGCTCCTAAAAACCAAATAACAACAACAACAACTTTTCACCAAAATCCATGGACAACCTGCTCTTCCCATACAACAATTTTCTTTGAAGAGCAGTTTCTGGAAGCCTGGCACAAGGCAATTATTCTTGCTTTTGCCAAGCTGGGAAAGGATCATAAACTTCCAACAAATTACTGCCATATTGCACTGATTATCTTAAATTATTGGAGAGAATGGTCAATGCTCATCTTTTATGGTACTTAGCATCAAATGACCTTCTCTCTCAAAATCAGTGCTACTTCTGAAAGAATAGGTCCACTTTGGACCACTAAATTGGAATGGAAACATCTATTTGAGATGTTTTCCTTAAAAGAGTGCACTGGTGTTAATATGGCAAAAGCGTATGACACAACTTGCATATTTGGTATTTTCAAAGATATTTACAACCTTGGTATTAGAGGCCACCTTCCTGTTTTTATTAAAAACTTTTTATCATCTCATTTTTTCCAAGTTTGAGTAGGATCCACCCTTTCCTCAATCATTTTGCTGAGGAAAGGGTGGATTAAAACAGAGGAGGGATCTGTTTTAAGTGTTACATTTTTTGCCATTAAAGTTAACTCTGTTACCGAACAGCTTCTTCCAACCGTAAAGAGTATACTGTATGTTGATGATTTCAGCATTTTTTCCCCAGTCATGCAACATGAGAGTTTAAGAGAAACAACTGCAACAAGCCTTTGATTGTCTAAACTCCTGAGCAGTGGCCAATGGTTTCAGGTTTTCATCGGAGAAGACAATTTGCATCCATTTTTGCCTCAAGTGTGATCTTCACCCCGAACATGAATTAAGACTTGGACAAAGCTCCATTCCAGTCATAGTCGAAACAAAACTCTTAGGACTCATATTTGACAAAAAGCTGACATTTCTCCATCGTATCCAACAGCTACCCACCAAATTCATGAGAGGGCTGAACCTTCTCTGTGCTCTCTCCTCTACCTGTTGGTGTGCAGACCTGTGCACATTACTCTGTTTGTATTGTGCACTTGGGTTGTCAAAATTTGATTATGGGTGTCGAGCATGTGCATCTGCCAGGAATAGATCAGTCAATTCTTGATTAATGAGATCTCATCAACCACCAGATTATCCACATTGCTACTGGTGCATTTAGAACATCTCCTGTATACAATAATTCTGTATATTGAAGCAAATGAACCATCCTTGTCACTTCGACGAAAACGGTTGTCTCTGCAGTATGCTTTTAAGCTGAACACCCTACCAAACAACCCCATATGGACATCCGTTTTTGAGCCAAAATGGGAAAATCTTTATAACATGCATCAGACTGCCAGCTGTTCATTCAGTATATGTGTCCAAGAGCTACTGAGAGAGCTGAACCTAATGGTAAACAAGGTTGCACTATCACCCAAGCAGCCCAATCCACCCTGGTGTGCTCTTAACTCCAGCATGTGACTTCTCCTTTAAAAATTGGATCAAGTCAAGTACACCACCTGCTGTCTACTTTCAACTCTATTCACAACACCGAGCTGAACATTCTGACTTCTTGCCTGTGTATACAGACAGCTTGAAGTCAGAATCATATGTGGGATCTGCCACTGTCTTTTCTCACTATAGTATATCTGAGCAGATTCCCCTTGAATGTATGCTCTCTCTCTCTCTGTGAAGGTGGATTCGATATCCACTTCTGCTGAATCCCCAGCCACATCTGCATTATTGGAAACGATTTGGCCGATAATGCAACGAAAGCAGCCGCTCTGACAAATAATTTTGGCCTGTCAGTCCCCTATACAGACTATAGGCAAATAATACGTAACAAGATTACAATACTAATTGTAATATTATCTTGAATGGATTGAGTAAACTGAATGTTAATGATTCCATTTGCTGAGACCACACACACAATGGGACAAATTCAAGTTGAGGATGAATGGCTGCAGGATAGAGGTGCAGAAGTTTGTCTTCAGCCTGTGGGTGGTTGATTGTTGGAACAGACTTCCATCTGTTGTTGTGGAATTTTTTAACAGATGGGGAAAAAAAAAATTCCATATCACCCATTCGTCCCCTCCAATAGTTTATTTAGTTCTTCTGTGAATTTATTCAAACTACCTCCCACCCTCGACAAGACCAAATGAAAGTTGGTTCACACAATCAACTACCCACTGGCTGAAGGAAAATTTCTGCACATTTATCCTACAACCATCCTTCCCCAATTTGAATTTGTGTCTCCCTCGTTTTGTGAATTTATGCCTCCCCAATTTGCACATGTTAGTTATCTGAGTAAAAGGAAGGAGGCCAAATGCATTTAGCTTACTCAAAGCATTAAAAACCTCAATCAGGTCCTCTTGTAGGTGCCTAGTCTCTAGATGCTGAAATTTGCAGAACTGGAATCTTTCTTGATAAGAGCACTCTTTTGTTCCCCTTGTGAATCTCATTGTTCTTCTTTACACCCATTCCAACAGATCCACATCCTTTCTGAAACAAGCTTACAGACCTGGATACAATATACATAGTATATTGACAGAATTTCTTGCTGACAATATTCCTGTATATCATTGATAAAACTCCGTGAGTTGCCCTAGCAGCCTGTCTTGCATTGCTCAGAGAATGTCATATCTGACTGCACATTGCCCCCAGGTGTTTTCATTCTCTACTTCCCCGAGTGTGGTACCACATAGTTGGTAGATTAATGTTTGGTTACTTCTGCCTATATGCTGTACCTTGCTTTTGTCAATATTAGACTTCATTTGCTACTTCTCAGCCCAACTACCTAATCTTTCTAGGTCTCATATCAGTGCTCACTTCCATGTTCTGAGTCACTTAAATCTTTTATTTTATCCATTCTTGCTTGGAATTGCACACATAGAGTATCCCTGCATATCTGCCCACTTTATATTGCAGATATGAATAGGTGATTCTCTTACTGAAGGAGTGTGGCATTTCATGAAAATAGTAGGTGAACCTAATAAAGTTGCCTTTGAGGTGTGTGTGTGTGTGTGTGTGTGTGTGTGTGTGTGTGTGTGTGTGTGTGTGTGTGTGTGTGTGTGTGTGTGTGTGTGTGTGTGTGTGTGTGTGTGTGTGTGTGTGTGTGTGTGTGTGTGAGTGAGTGAGTGAGTGAGTGAGTGAGTGAGTGAGTGATTTTAATTCTTAAAAATACAGTAAACCCCACTATTCGCGGAGGTTACGTTCCTGAGAATTGTTGCGAATACTGAGTTATGGCTCCCATAGTAATAAAGGGGTTCCATTCCAAAGTATGGAATATATAAGAAAAACTAGTCTAAAATTTTGTCTATGTATGTATTATATGTACCTTCATAATATGACTATGTACATAGACAGTACATAGTGAAATGCAAGCATATGGCATCGAAATGAAAATAAGAAACAATTTAATGTTAAATGTAATATTTATTAGAAACTTCAAACCAGCATTTTTGCTAGCTAAAAAACTTATCCCGCCAGTGCTATCACCAGTTTCACTAAAGTGTTGATAAAGGAGTTTTGCTTTTTCGCGAATGATGAGTGAACTTAACGGAATTTTATTTTGAGTTCGGTCTTCTATCCACAGATTTAAAGCCTTTTCCATTTTTCCTAATTTAACATCACGAGTTACAGAGCAAATTTTTTAAGCAATTAGCGTGTTTTCACGGACACCATGGCGGATTTTTTTCTTCCGCTTTTTTAATTGATCGTACCGTTGACTCATTGATTTTATAATGTTTTGCCACTGAGGAGACACTTTCACCATTAGAAATTTTGTCTAATAACTCAATTTTATTCGCTAATGTCATCACCTTCTTTGATATTTTCACATTTCCCTTGTTATTTGTAGCCATTTTTGTACGGGTTAGAAAGAACTTGTCCACAATAAAGTCACTTTCTTCCATTAACACACTCGAAAAAGTAAAATGGTAGATTTATCACTTTTATAAGCATATCAGTTTATAAATTTATTCAATTCATAAGCATATAAATTAAAAGCAAACGATGAAACCTTCCATGAGAAGCACCTAACACACATACTGAACAAGGATTAGCGAGAAACATCCACGCTCGTGATTTTGTCATCCCTCTCCCCCCACCCACTGAGCGCTGTTTTGACAGGGAAAGATAATTTTAGCCATGCCATGTTTTTTTATGGCAGAAAATATTCATGGCCCTTTAAAATTCACATTTTTTTAGGTTTCATTTTATATTAAATCAGCGATCGCGAATACACGAAACAGCAAATACAGATACTGCGAATAGCGGGGGTATGCTGTATATGTGTTTGATTATCCTAATGTGAACTCAATAATGCATTGTTTTTTGGTAATTCATTCAAGACCTTCTGTCAGTGATATACAGAAAATTTGCCAACAGGTACAAAGAGGTGATGGAATAATCAAATGTATAAGGCAGAGGTTAGTTCACAACTGGAATATTGCATTCGGTTTTGGAAACATGATTTTAGGAAGAACATTGGTCCATTGGAAAAGATGCAGAGAAGAGCAACAAGAATGGGTATAAAAGGATATTTTTACCAAGGAAGGCTGGTGTTCTATAAATTGCAATCTCAAGAAACTAGGCATCTAGGTGGTGACCTAATAAGGCTTTAAAATAGTCATGTAAACTAAATGCTGATGGCATCTCTAGCTTTTCTGAGATGGAAACACATAAGGGGACAAATTTAAATTGAAAAAGTATGGTTGCAGAATAGATACAGGCAGTTCTCACTTTATGAGTTCCCAGGTTTACAAGTTCTTTTTTTTTTCAAATATCAAGTATCAACAGAATCGAAAATATGAACATTAATTGCAATAAATAAATTATAAGCATTCATAAATATGGCATTTCAAACCATGTGCATAGCTATACAATACATTACTACTGTGCATACATTTATTTGTTCAGGCAGAAATAAGGAGGGAGGTCCAACTCTTAAAGAATTTTGGAAAGAATTCCATATTTTAGATGTAATCAAAATAAAATGAGCCTGGGACAAAATTACAGTGAAGAACATGTAGGGTGTTTGGAATAAACTCTATCATCAGCTTATTGATAATTTTAAGGATTTCAAGAACCAGCAGAGATCGTACAACATGAAACAGAAGCGGTCGTTAATATTGCTAACAATTGCAGCTTGAGGTTTCTACAACTGATGTCACTGATCTGCTTCAATGATGATCTTGAAATGGCAAAATGTGAAGAAGCTGAGGATGAAGAAGATTTAACAGCTGAAATTCCTGTTCATTCCTTCACTCAAGGGGCTTGGTGAAGATTTTCAACATAGAAAAAGCATTTCAACATTGAGATTTTCGAGCCACAAGATTCAAATTTCGAGTGCACTAGAAAAGTTGCTACAGATTTAATAAAATGCTTATGCATGCTATCGTGAAATTTATAAAGAAAACAGAAGGCTGTTTTGGAAACAAACAACTCTTGAAGCATTTCCAAAGAAGACGACTCCTTGTGCTTCCAATGAACCAACGAGTGTGCGTTTAGTCGACAGTGATGAAGATAAACATTCTTTAACACTTGTATGACATAAATAATTTTTTTAGTATTATAATTTGCTTGATTTTAAAGGCTACGTTTTCATTTCTTTGGATAAATAAATCATCCTTTGAGCATAAACTATTGTTTTGTTGACCTTTGTTTAACATTACGTCTATGGGCTATAAATTCCCGCTTTATGAGTTTTCGTTTTACAAGCGTGCATTCACTAGGAGCAGAGTAACTCGTAAAGTCGGGAACTACCTGTATATGAAAATGTGCATTCAGCTAAAGAGTGGCATCCACATATTATGTTGCATTATAATAATTTGAAGCCACTTAGAAGAAAAGAAATGATGAATTCTGTGGAAAAGGATTTCTTCCATGGCAGCCAGATGGAATAAAAGAAATACTAATATAAGTAATACTAAATACTGCAGTGATATATCTGCGATATTTTACTGTATTCACTTTACTACTGCAAGTTATGTAGTTGAATAAATATAATCAATTAAAACCATTTTTTATCCTGAATTCTATAAATTTTCATAATCCCTCCACTATTCTTTCCATTCTTTTTCTGCTTTTACTTACGCTGTTCAAATGTTCTCATTGGAGTATAATTTTTTTTTGTCATTTCCCCTTTCATTATGAAAAAAGCATAAGTAAAAATTTTATTATACATCTGAGTTAAATGTAGTTTGTTACTATATTTTGAGATTTGAAGCATGGTTTTTTCAACATTATTTCATATATAATGATTTTTGCCTATGAAATAATACAGGAAAATATATGCTGCATAGATTTTTTTTTTTTTTTTTTTCTTTTATAAATTTTATGACACATGCTCTTTTATTGATTGATAAATATTTAAATTTTTTTTTTTTTTTTTTTTGTCGAAGTTAACACAAATAGTTACAGGTGAGTTATTAACCTTCTGTTTATATGAATAAACTTAAAAGAAGCAAATCCAAAAATGAGATTTATATAGGGTTTATTATAATCCTTATCTCTCTAAAAGCTTGTGTATTATTTTTTATAATTTTTACAATTTCTACCATTATACTGTACATGATTTTATATTTTTGTTGATATCAGATGATTATATTGTGAAGTATTTATTTCTATGAAAAATAATAGCAATATAATCTGTTTTACAAGGTAAAAAGAGGTTAGCCAACAGACCTAATGAAATAAAATAAAAAAATAGCTTTTTTGACAGTAAATTTAATGTGCTTAATAAAAAATCAGTTCAGGTTTCTTTCTTTCTTTTTTTTATTTTTTTTATTATTATTATTTTTTTTTTTTCATAGTTAAATAATGTATTTCTTTCCTGCACTTCATTCACAAGGTCTGCAAATGTCTGCAGATAATGATTAGGAATCAATTTCTTATATTATTTATTTATTTTAACTCCAGTTTCAGAGAAGTGATGGAAATATCTCGGAATAGTTTATCTGGATTATTTTATTTGTTCCAGCAGTCGTGTGTTTCTGAAAAATTTTTTTCAAAATAATTAGGAAACACACAAATCACCTCTCAGGAGACCGTTACAAGCATAACTCCCAGTTGAATATAAACCATTAAAAGATGCAATCAATAAATAATAATCTTTAATCTCCCTAGTAAGTTATTACAAATCCAAAAAGAGATCAGAAATGAAAAGATTTTTGTTGAAAAAAATTCCATTTTACTGGATGTGATGTCATGAATATTGCTGACTTTTTTCTTCATCCTATGACCTAAAACAGCAGTGCTGTTTATGCTGTATACAGTAATCATACTCTAGGTACATTCCATTGTGTGATTGTGCATGATTTTCCTAATGTCTTATACAACAGATATAATTATGCCAGATTTCTTCAATGAAATAGTTATTTCAAAGGTCACTGAACATAGGAGAGCTGCAATAGTAATTGTTATGTTTTTATTTTCTGGGACTGTGGGCAGTGAATTAATTTGAAATATGAAAAATAATTAAACCACATGAAAAGTAAATTTTATTGGATAAAACAAAGTATTACATTGTGTTTTAAACTCCCACACAGTACAAATGTTGGTGATGGGGAAGGTTCCCCATATATGTATATATATATATATATATATATTTTTTTTTTTTTTTTTTTTTAATTTTTTTTTACTTTTCTCCTTTTATAGGATTTATTTACCCTCCCATAACGGGTACTAGCACCAAGTTCATGGGATGGTTGGTTGTGCCCAGTTACTATTGTTATTCTTATTACTGTTGGTCAAGGAACTGTTATTGTACAGGTGTTCTGGATTGCAGCTTTCTGTTGTTCCATGTAAGTGTTCTATCGGAGGCCTGTTGCTATTAGGTTCTTTGGTACGATGCTGTTGGTTGATACAGTGATTGAGATGGAAATTTCTTGTTCCATATGCCACATGTCTTTGACTTCCTGTCTTAGGTCTGTGTACTTCATGATCTTTTCCTCGTAGGTTTTCTGGAAGTTGCTGGTATTGGGCACTGCTATTTTGATCAGGTAGGTAGCCCTTTCCTTCTTGTCAACGAGGGTTATATGTGGTCTGTTGTGCAGGATCGTCTTGTCCATTATTATGGCATAGTTCCAGAAATTTATGAGTAGGGGTAGCGTGAGGTTCGCACTTGTAATATGGTACACTTTCTTTGATCAACTGGTATTTTTGTGCTAGCTTCTGATGTATTGTCATTATGACCTGGTCATGTCTATGAGTGTAGTCTGTCCGGGTGATCACCCTGCATCCCACAGTGATGTGTTAGATTGTTTCTGAGGCCAGGTGGCATCATTGACATGTGTCATCTGTTACTCCAGGATGATTCTTGGTGATATATTTCCTGTAGTTTTAGTTCCTGGTATTGGTTACTTGGTCTTGGATGGTGAGCACGAATCCTTCGGTCTCAGGGAAGAGCTTCCCGTTTGTGAGCCATGCATTGGACTCTATCATATCTATGTTGTCTTAATGGTGGTCATTGTACTGTCTATCATGGAGTGCCTTCTTTGTCCATCTTTCTCTCTTTGTTTCTTCTGTTTCATTGGGGTCTCCTTGTTAAGGTTGATTGTTGTCTGCCCTTTTATCTGCCATTCTTATGGCTTGGTAGATTGGTGCTGTGTTTTCCTGGAAGGGAAAACACAGCACCAATTTGACAGTAATATCACAGGTTCTTAATCACCTTCTCTTTTTCAATGAGATCAGCCAATCCTCTCCCTCCTTCTTTCTGAGTGTGGTCAGTCTCTCAATGGTCAAATTTGGGTAGTATTGGCAGCTATTGGTCATCACTATCCTGGTCGATCTTATAATCTCCTCCAGTTCAGTGTTGGTTGAATCTATGATCCCGAAGGAGTATGTTGGTACTGGAATAGCTTTGATTTTAGCAAGATTCTCAGTTGAGTGGGCCTTGATATTCTTGTGTTCTAACTGGTGAGCTGTGCATCATTCCCAGATATTTGTAGGTTTTTCCCTCTGTCATGGCTTCAGTCTCTTCACCTCGTGGTTTGGTGAACTGAATATCCTTGATACAATCCATGGGTCTTGCATTTGTCTAGGCCAAATTGCATCTTATTTCAGTGCTGGACCTTTCAGTGATCCAGAGTAGCTGTTGGAGTTGATTCTCGGTTGCAGAAGAGAGTTTGATGTCATCCATGCACATCATGCGAGGGAGGGTATATACAGATTCTTCCGTTTTCCGGTAGCGGCAGAGAGTTTGATGTCATCCGTGAACATCATGTGAGAGAGGGTGTATACAGATTCTTCCTCCCTTCTTTTAGGGTATATCCATACTTGCTGTTATTGAGCATGGTGGACAGTAGGTTGAGTGCTAGACAGAACGCCGGCCGGGCTAGCCAGGTGGGTAAAGTGCGTGACTGGCAACCTAAAGGTCGCGGGTTCGAATCCTGCCTCGGGCTTGGATCACAGTAAAATGCAAAAACTTTGGGAGGTGCATTATGGCCGTAGAAGCTGATGCGTCAACAACTAACAAGAAAAAAATAACAAGCTAGACAGAACCACAATGGGCTCAGGACATCTCCCTGGAAGATTCCTCTTCTGATGGTGATCCTCCATTTTGCCATGGTTTCTTCTAAGAAGTATGTCAGTGTAGGGTGGACTTCGTATATCTTCAGTGTCTCTATCAGTCAGCTGCAAGGCACTGATAGAGTCTAAGTCAAAGGCCTTGCAGTAGTCAATGTTGGCCATATACAGATTGTGGTGCTTTTTGAAGGCTTGCTTCATCACTGCTGTGTCAGTAGTCAATTGCTCCTTGCATGCTTTGCTCATATGCTTACATCCCTTCTGTTACTTGGCCATGATGTTCTGGCTTTCCAATTGGTCTGATATCTTAGTTATACAGCTGGCCAGGATCTTGTACATCATTGGGAGACAGTGATTGGTCTGTACTTCACCAGGTTTGTGGTGTCTTTGTCCTTAGCCTCCAGATAGGTGATTCTTTGAGTCAGAGAATCTGGGATTATCTGAGTGCCTTATCATCTCGATTGACTGCTCTGCTATGTGCCTGTGCATACAGCTGAACTTCTTGTGCCTGTAGTTGTGGATGAAATCTGTTCCTGGGGTTTGCTAGTTGTGGTATTTCCTGATCAAGTTGTACTTCTTTGTCTTGAATCTCCCATTCTGTCATCTCTTGTAAATCCTTGGTTTTCTTCCATTCTAGATCTGTCCAGGAGGAATTGCTATTATGGCTAACTATGCTGTTTCACAGATTACCCCAGAACTCCTTGAATGCCTTATAGCCAGGGGTCCATTGTCCTCCTTCTCCAGTTGTCCAATGTTCCCTCTCTGATCCTGCAGAAGGCTTTCTGGTTTTCATGAAATATCCAGTTGTCTGTTTTCCTCAGGGCACTCTCTCTATATCAACAAAGTCTCTTACTCAGTGCAATGAGGTTCTGCTTGGAGAGTGTCCAGGTATTTTCAGTGCTCTGATTATAGGTCTTTTGTTTGGTGTGGAAGTTGTCTTTCTTGAGGATGGTCTTCATTTCTCTGATCAGCTTCTTATGTCTGTTACCCTGTTAGTGCTGAGACAAAACTGACCCAACTGAAGTTAGATCAGTTGGCCTATCTTCGCTCTTAACTCTTCTGTCTTGTACTTTAACCTGTAGCCTCCTTTCTCAGGATGGTGGTTTCTTGTCTTTGCAGTTTGTTTTCTGTTGGTCTCTGGTTTCTCTTCCTTTAATCCTGGTGGCTGCCACAGTGCACAGTAAAAATGGCTGTGCCAATGGTATCTAGTGTTTCTTTGTTGTGTTGTGTTGTTGTTGTTGAGGAAATCTGGTATTATTTCCTGACTGAGATGGTCTCTGATTTGCCACAGGTTTCTGTTGGGTCTCTGCTTCAGTGTGGTGTGGGTCTTTGTAGGGTCCATGCCCTCAAATTCTGCCAGGGCCTTCTTCCAGTCTTCTCCTATTCTGGATATCACAACCTCATCTATTTCTGCTTTGGCATCTATTTTTGCACAACTTTGAGTGATATTCTTTGTAAAAGGCGACAAGGATAAAGGAATCAAAGATTGGATATCACTATGATCGGCTGATTTTTTTTCATTTCAGTTCCTGCGCATATTCTTTATTTCAGTTTTCCAAAGGTGTATATAGTGTTATTATTTCTTTGTCCTTCAAAGGCCATTCATAAAGGTAATAACCTGGCAACAGATGATCCCACCACAAACTACACATAGTTCACATGCATATATAATAAAAAGGTTATAAAATATATTGTTTATAGACTGCAACCAAGTTGTTGTCTTGGTTGCATAATACAAACAAAAAGGATTAGCCACAAGTAGACTCTTTCTGTGAAACAAAAACAAATAAAGGGAACCTGAAAACCATAAAGCAAAACCGCCGATGATTGAAATAGTCGTTGCAGTAGACTCCTCTCTCTCTTGCCCAGACATTGTTTAGCCCTTTCCCCTGAAAGCTATGGGACACTCTCTAATTACAAGTAGCATATGTCACTGAGGAACCAATTCAGGGTCTGCGATCCAGTCATTGTCTTGTTTGCAATATACAAACAAAAAATTAGTCACGAGTAGACCATTTGTGTGAAACAGTATCAAGAGATGGTTTATGTGAAAATAAAGGGAACCTAAAATCCATAAAACCAAAAAAGAGAGACATTTTAAATAGTGGGTTTAATTACAATTTTTGCAGCCAGAAATGTTGCCCATTGAATTATTTTGAAAATTTCTTGTCTTTTGACTTTAGTGATTTCTTTTCACTGTGTACCACCCAAAACCCTCCACGTACCAGTGGTATGAGTATCACACTTTGGGAAACACTGCTTTAGTTGATGTGATTTTTTGTATTGTGTTTATTTGACATAAATTGCTTGAATTTGTGTTTTATAATTTCAACACTGTGTAAGCTGATAAAATGTCCCTCCCCTAAAGAGCACAGTAAGTCAAATTTCAATTAAAATTAAACAAAAAATGTGGCGAAAATTTCAACGTCCGAAGTCTTGGAACACATATTAAAATAAAAATTACTATTTTTTGCCAATGGGGAATTTTATTCCACCAGGGGTGAAACTCACCCCCCTGAATTCAACACTGGACTACAGTGGTCTCAGACAGTTTTTAAATTCTATACAGTGGGACCAACTGATATGTTATGAACAGAAATACTAAACGGGAAGAATTCAAGGAATTAATTTTCGAAGCTAACAGGCTTTTCATACCAATTAAGAAATATTGTTCAGGGTTTAGGCCTAAACGGATGTCAGGTGAACTAATGAGACTTGTGGTAGAGAAGAAAAATGCATGAGATGCATATAAATTATCACAGAAGCATGTGGTGGATATAAATTAGTTTGTAATTAAATCACAAAGTAGATTAGGTAAGCAAAGGCAGATTACGAGAAATCTTTAGCAAAGGATGCAAAGAAAAACAGCAGACTTCTTTACTTACGTAAAATCTAGAAATGAAGGGGATGAATCAGATTGGTCCACTTGATATCGCTGGTTCAACTGTTGATGATCTTGCTCAGGTAGCTAACTGAATGAATATTTTCCATCTACATTCACACATGAGGAGTTCTGTAAGGAAGTGGAGGCCAGAAGCTTATAAAACTATAAGAGGGAGCTAAATGATTTTGTAATAACTGAGAGGAAAGTGCAGGAGAAATTGTTGAAGTTAAACATAAGAAAGGCACATGGGGTGGATGGGATCTATCCAGTTATATTAAAGGAGGTAGCACAGGAACTAAGCAAACTCTTAGTCATAATTATGAGATCATTCTTGGACTCATGGGAAGTCTCCACAGACTGGAGATGTGCAAATGTATCCACAAGTAATTACAGACCTGTTAATTTAACTTCTATTCTGGAGAAAAATAATGGAATCATTGGTTAAAGATGCATTGCAAGATCATCTAGACAAGACTGCAGTTATAATTCAGACACAGCATGGGTTTGTTAAGAGAAAGTCTTGTCTGACCAATTTGATTGGATACTATGATGTGGTCACAAAAGAACTGAATGCAAAAATTAATTTTGATATTATACATACTTGGATTTCAGGAAAGCTTTTGATAGTGTTGCCTGTGGAAGACTACTGTAGCACTGTTGGAACACTGTGGCATTAAGGGCAAGTTACTGTTATGGATAAAGGGATTAGTGAGTGGGAAACGACAGAGAGTGGTAATTAATGGACACTGCCCTTCATGGACTAATATTATTAGTGGAGTCCTCAAGGTTTAAGTATTGAACCGATCGTTTTTTTTCTGTATTTTTCAATGATATTGATGATTGTATATCATGCTTAATGTCCAAGTTTGCAGATGATACTAATGCAAAGTACGTCATATGGGTAGCAGCAACCGTAGAGTAATGTACCAACTGTGAAGTAACACACTTAGGGTACTACACTTAGGGTAGTGAAGAATATCAAAGTATCAAAGTTAGCATTAGTAGAGGCATTTGATGCAAGAAAGCAAGCTTATGCAGCATCAGCCAAAAAAAAAAAAAAAAAAAGTAACATAAATAAATAAAAATAACCACTTCCACTTCACCCCTCTGTTCGTTCGAAATACCTGTCTAGCTGAGCCTTAAACTTATTTAGGCTATCAACTTCCACGACAAGGGATGGAAGTCTGTTCCACCCACCAACCACCCGCTGGCTAAAGGCAAATTTCCGCACGTCTATCCTACATCTGTCTTTCCTCAATTTGAATTTATGCCCTCTCAGGTGATTTTTCTGAGCTAGAGGAAGAATCCCATCAGCATTGAGCATGCTCAAACCATTCAAGGCTTTGTACACCTCTATCAGATCACCCCGCTGGTGCCTAGTTTCCAGACACTGTAATTTGCAAAACTTAAGCCTTTCTTCGTAAGAGAACCCCTTTGTCCCATTCACCAATCTAGTTGCCCTTCTCTGTACTCGTTCCAGCAGCTCTACATCCTTCCTGAAATGAGGCCTCCAGGCCTGTATACAGTACTCTAGGTGTGGCCTGACCATTGCCTTATACAAGGGAATAATCACCTCCTTATCCCTGCTAGAAAAATTCCTATATATCATTGACAATACACCATGAGCTACTCTTGCAGCTCGTCTGCACTGCTCAGAGAACTTCATATCTGCCTGCACCACCACCCCCAGGTCCCTTTCATTCTCTACCACTGTCAGTGTAGTACCACAGAGTTGATACGTTGCTCTGGGGTTGCTGTTTCCCATATGTAGTACTTTACATTTGTCAATGTTAAACTTCATTTGCCACCTCGAAGCCCATCTGCTCAACCTTTCCAAATCCTGTTGCAGCAGCATAGTGTCAGTAGTGTCCTTGACAACCCTGCCAACCTTCGTATCGTCTGCAAACTTGGACATTAAGCCTGATATACCATCATCAATATCATTTATAAATACAGAAAACAATAAAGGCCCCAATACTGAACCCTGAGGGACTCCACTAATAACATTAGTCCACGATGAGCAGTGTCCATTGATTACCACTCTCTGTCTTCTCCCCCTCAACCACCCCTTTATCCATAGCAGCAACTTGCCTCCAATGCCACACTGCTCCAATTTGTGCAGCAGTCTTCCATGTGCAACAGTATCAAAAGCCTTTCTAAGATCCAAGTATATAATATCAAAGTTATTCCCTGCATCCAGTTCTTTTGTGACTGCATCATAGTATCCAATCAAATTGGTCAG
The DNA here is from genome assembly GCF_048544385.1 of Mastigoproctus giganteus. NCBI lineage: Eukaryota > Metazoa > Arthropoda > Arachnida > Uropygi > Thelyphonidae > Mastigoproctus > Mastigoproctus giganteus. Next base: position 95,128,306 of record NC_143586.1, on the reverse strand, counting down.
GCAAGACTTCCCCTTAACAAAACCATGCTGTGTCCTAGCTATAACTGAAGTCTTGTCTAGATGATCCTGCAGTGCTTCTTTCACCAGTGCCTCCATTAATTTTCCGGGAACAGAAGTTAAACTCACAGGTCTATAATTACTTGTGTCAGCCTTTGATCCCCCTTTGTGAATTGGGGTCACATTTGCACATCTCCAGTCAATGGGTACCTCCCCTGAGTCCAAGGAAGCTCTCATAATTATGGCTAAGGGTTTGCTTACCTCCTTTGCTGCCTCCTTTAATATAACTGGATAGATCCCATCCACCCCAGGTGCCTTTCTTGTGTTTATCTTCAACAATTTCTCCTCCACTTTGCTCTCAGTTATTACAAGATTCTCTAGCTTACTGCTAGAGTTGAATACACCTCTGGCATTCCCCTCGCTGAATAACTCCTCATGTGTGAATGTCGATGCAAAATATTCATTTAGTTTGTTAGCTACCCGAGCAGGGTCATCAACAGTTGACCCATCGATCTCAAGTGGACCAATCTGATTCATCCCCTTCCTTCTAGAGTTTACATAAGTAAAGAACTCTTTGCTGTTTTTCTTCGCATCCCTTGCCAAGGATCTCTCGTAATCTGCCTTCGCCTGCCTAACCTCCTTTGTAACTTGGTTACAGATCAACTTGTATCTATCATAGGCATCCGTGTCACGTGTTAATTTGTATGTATCCCATGCATTTTTCTTCTCTGCCATATGCCTCATTAGTTCATCTGACAACCATTTAGGCCTAAACCTTGAACAATATTTCTTAGTTGGTATGTAAAGCCTAGTAGCTTCCACGATAAGTTCTTTGAATGCTTCCCATTTTGAATTTGCTGTTGGCAATATCATCAGTTGATCCCACTGTATAGAATTTAAATACTGTCTCCGTCCATTGTAGTCGCCTTTACGAAAGCAATACCCCTTCCCTTTACCCCTAATGGTAGTTACCTCTTTGAGTAACTCCCACTTCAGCACACTGTGATCACTGCCACCAAGTGGTTCATTTATCTGCAGATTCTTAATGCATGAAGAATCACTACTGATAATCAAATCAAGAGTATTACTCCCTCTAGTTGCCTCCCGAACATGCTGATGTAGAAAACAATCATCCAATAAATCCACAAAAGCCTTGCTACTGTGTGAGTGACCAGCCCCCAAATTCCAGTCAATATCTGGGAAATTAAAATCCCCCATTATAAGACTCTCTGATTTACTGGCCCACTCTATTTCTCCGAACAGTTTCTTATTATACTCATCAGAGTCATTAGGCCTATAGCACACTCCTACTCTCAATTTTGATCTCCCAATGCTTATGTCACACCAAACTGACTCGACACTGCACTGTCCAGCGATGTCGACTGGCTTCACTTCCTTGGATTTTATGTGTTTCTTAATTAATAGCATAACCCCTCCTCCCTTCCTATCCTGTCTATCCTTTCTGTACACATTGTACTCCCCAAATTCCAGTTCTGCATTTCTTATATCTGTGTGACACCACGTCTCTGAAATCCCCACAATATCTGCCTTTGATGTTTTGAGCAATACCTCAAATTCATCAAATTTATTTACTAAACTCCTAGCATTGGTGTACACACAAGTATACATGCACCTGTTCTTTTTCTTAGCTACCCTAACACAACCCATGTGTTTACTTGTACCCCAATGATTCCCAGCAGTCTCTGAAATATCCTGCATCTTATTTTCCAGGCTGCGGCTCATTCCAATAGAAGCAGTGCAAGAATCACTTTCACCTCTGCCAGTGGCTACTGTTAATCTATTAGTCCTTGTATCCCCCCAATCTAGCAGTTTTCCGACCCACCTAACATTGCCTCGATAGCATCAGCAAACATTCTTGCACCCTTTCTATTTAAGTGTATCCCATCCCTGTAGAAGCAGTCTCTCCTGTTAACAAGTACAGACCAGGCTGAAAAAAATTCTACCCCTTGAGCCCTGCACAATCTTTCCAGGGCCGAATTGATTGACAGGGCTCTCATCATATACTCCCTCCTATCGTGTCTGGGCAGAATTGCAGACACTTTCAATTTCAACCCTAATTCACAGCTTTTTTTCATCAGTGACCTGTACTTGTCAAGTAATTCCGCCGGTCTCCTACTCTTAATGTCATTAGTGCCAACGTGTACAACTATATCACCTATGATATAGAATGAAAGAGATCTGCGGGTAATTGTGCAATCAGATATGAAGTTTTCAGAGAAGTGCAGCAGGCTGCCAGAGCAGCTAATGGGGTCTTTTTAATGCTATACAGCAATGTTGCTAGCAGAGATAAAAAGGCGATTATCCCTTTGTATAAGACAATGGTCAGGCTACACCTTAAGTACTGCATTCGGGTCTGGAGGCCTCGTTTGATGCTGGAATGAGTACAGAGAAGAGCAAAATTATTGTTGAAGTTAACAAGTGTTTGCTCTTACCAAGAAAGCATTAGCATTAGAAGAGGCATATGATGCAAGAAAGCAAGCTTATTCAGCATCAGCCAAAAAAAAAAAAAAAAAAATGAGCACAACCACTACTCCCATTTCACCCCTCTGTTCATTCGAAATACCTGTCCAGCTGAGCCTTAAATTTGTTTAAGCTATCAACTTCAACAACAAGTGATGGAAGTCTAGTCCACAAACCAACTGCCCGCTGGCTAAAGGCAAATTTCCGCACATCTATCCGACATCCGTCCTTCCTCAATTTGAATTTATGCCCTCTCAGGTGATTATTCTGAGCAAGAGGAAGAATCCCATCGGCATTGAGCATGCTCAAGCCATTCAAAGCCTTATGCACCTCTATCAGATCACCTCGCCGATGCCTAGTCTCCAGACTCTGTAATTTGAAAAACTTAAGCCTTTCTTCGTAAGAGCAACCCTTTGTTCCATTCACTAATCTTGTTGCCCTTCTCTGTACTCGTTCCAGCAGCTCTACATCCTTCTTGAAATGAGGTCTCCAGACCTGTATACAGTACTCAAGGTGTGGCCTGACCAATGCCTTATACAAGGGAATAATCACATCCCTATCCCTGCTAGAAAAATTCCTGTATATCATTGACAAGACACCATGAGCTACTCTTGCAGCTCATCTGCACTGCTCAGAGAACTTCATATCTGCCTGCACAATTACCCCCAGATCCTTTTCATTCTCTACCACTGTCAGCGTAGTACCACAGAGTTGATACGTTGATCTCGGGTTACTGTTTCCCATATGTAGTACTTTACATTTGTCAATGTTAAACTTCATTTGCCACCTCTCAGCCCATCTGCTCAACCTTTCCAGATCCTGTTGCAGCAGCATAGCATCAGTAGTGTCCTTAACAACCCTGCCAACCTTTGTATCGTCTGTAAACTTGGACATTAAGCTTGATATACCATCATCTATATCATTTATAAATACAGAAAACAACAATGGACCCAACACTGAACCCTGAGGAACCACTAATAACATTGGTCCACGTTGAGCAGTGTCCATTGATTACCACTCTCTGTCTTCTGCCACTCAACCATCCCTTTATCCATAGCAGCAATTTGCCTCCAATGCCACACTGCTCCAATTTGTGCAGCAGTCTTCCATGCGCAACAGTATCAAAAGCCTTTCTAAGATCCAAATATATAATATCAAAGTTATTCCCTGCATCCAGTTCTTTTGTGACTACATCATAGTATCCAATCAAATTGGTCAGACAAGACCTGCCCTTAACAAAACCATGCTGTGTCTGAGCTATAACTGAATTCTTGTCCAGATGATCCTGCAGATGATCAAGGCTTAATGCTTGCAAATGGCGATGTCTGAAGACTAGGCAGCCTCGAGGTGATCTGATTGAGGTGTATAAGGCCTTGAATGGTTTGAGTAAGTCAGTAGTGGTGGGATTCTTCCTGTTGCTCAGATTATGTACCTGATGTGGTATACCTTCAAATTAAGAAAGACAGTTGTAGAATAGATTGTGTGGAAATTTGCCTTTAGCCATCAGCTGGTTAATTGCTGTAACAAACTTCCATCTGTTGTGGAAGGTGATAGCTTAAATAAATCCAAGGAAGAACCAGACAAACGTTTGGAGCGAATGGATGAGTGAAATGGGAAGGGTTTTTTTTTTTTTTTTATACCTAGAAGGTCACTAGCTCAGGGTCTTTTTTAGGTTGTTGTTGTTGTTATTTGGTTTTTAGGAGCATTAGCAACTAAGGCCATATTGCTCCGGGATATGCGGTGGTCATTCCCTGAATGACCTTTCCGCATCCTCCGTATTTGGTGGTGACGGGCTCGAACCCCGGTCTAATCAAGAAGCGTGTGCTACGCACTGCTGCTCCTTCCCACCTGGCTACGGAGGCGCCTTCTTTTTTAGGAGTGTGTCTCCAACTTCTCACACCATCCCCTCTGCCTTAGACCTGAACACAAATAACTTTATCCTGCACTCAATGCAGTATGTTCAATATTTCTACTTCTCATCTTCATCCAGCAATGGTGGTGGATCTGTTTAATTTTGGTTTTTGCAACCGTTAATAGTTATTGGGAGTGGCACCAAGTGGTGCTACTCTGTATCTCAACTGTCACTTCGACCTTAGGGGAGGTAGGTTCGATGAAGTGACTTTTTCAATTATTTATTTTTCGTATTTATTACTATTATTATACCGGTCTCCCAGCGTGATGGAGCCACGTTTGCTTCACCAAGGTGGTGCTCAAAGCTGGGTTCATCAGGCTGGTAGTCCAGTGTCATAGCCACTGGGCCATCGCACCCCTTATTATTATTATTAATAGCCGTATGGTGCAAGGACGCCTGAGGCTTATGCTGCACCAGGAAAAAAAAGTTCCCAAGTTACCCTGAGAGAGAGAGAGAGAGAGAGAGAGAGAGAGAGAGAGAGAGAGAGAGAGAGAGAGAGAGAGAGAGTCAAAAGTAGAAGGGAATCACCAAGAAAGAGAAGAATGATGATATCCAGCTCAGGACCCTGGGTGTGCCAAGCCCATACTTACCAGATGTGAGCCCCCCCGGGGTTCATATAGTGCAAGGAAGCCTGAGGCTAATGCAGCACCAAGCAAAAATATTTCTGAGTTACAGAGAGAGAGAGAGAGAGAGAGAACAAGAGTCAGAAATAGAAGGGAATCACCAAGAAAGAGAAGAATAATAATATCAAGCTCAGAACCTGGGTATGCTAAGCCCATACTCACCAGATGCAAACCCCTGGGGAATCTGACAGGCAGTGGTGATGAAATGAGAGAAATAGACCACTTTTTTTCTTTTCTTTTTTTTTTTTTTTTTGTGTGAGAAATGAGACAGATGTAAGTTCTAGAAGGTGGAAGCCAATTAAATTTTCTTTGCTCTATTGGAAAATTATTTTAAGATTAGAGTTAAACAGATTAACAGTAGCTATTCAGGACTTTGAAGCTGTTTGTGCAAAGCAAGGATTTTCTCAAACTGAAAGATAAAATATAGAGTGCTATGGATAGGATTTTCACTTAAAGAAGATTGTTAATTACCCTTAGATCTCTTGCATTCTCTACCATCTTGAGTCTGGTACCACCTAATTGGTATATTATTCTGGAATAACTTCTGCCCATATGTAGTATTTCTCAGTACTGATACTCAGTACTCAGTATTTCTCAGTACTGATGACGGCAGACTTCTCAGTCTGCCTTCATCAGTATTGTTAATGAATATTGAAAACACTAAAGGACCCAGTATTGAACTCTCAGGAACACTAATAACATTAGTCTAAGAAGAGCAGTGCCCATTTGTAATCAGTCTTTGCCTTCTGCAACTTAATTATCCCTTTATCCATAGCAGTGACCTGCCCTAATGCCACACATTCAGGCATAGAAAGAAATACAAAAATGTATGTTGTTGATGATGATCATGCATGCTGAGTGTTATTTGCATTGTTTTCCGTAGAACATAATCTCTCTCTGTGTTTTACTGATCCTGTAGGTGCATTTCTCAGTAATATGTTTCTTGATAGCTTTAAAAAAAAAAAAGAAAAAAAAAAAGAGGTTGTGGTAGAATAAGCTAAGAGGCATTGGTAGGGAAATGAGAGGTAGTGTGACTCCAAGCTATATCCCATGGTGGAGATCTTTTCTTAAAAAAAAAAAGTCAAATTAAAAGCAGCTTCAACTTGTTCTGAACATCCTGAAAGCATCTGAGACTCCTTCAAAAAATTACCTGTCACTTGCTGTTGATAATGCACCTGTTATGGTAGGCCTAAAAAGGGTACTAGCAAGAGGATTATTAAAACAGGAGATTAAGCACTTAGTGGTAATAGGCTATCCTTATCATATTAATATCTGCATACCTTCCTATGAAAGTGGATAAATGTTTTGTGGAAATTTACTAGAAAGATGTGCTAATTTAAAAAAAAAAATTAATTTATATAATTTCAACTGAAGCATGCCACTGAAGTAAAACAGATTTTGAAGCATTGGCATCTGTGGTTATGTGTAACTAAACTGGCAGAACAGTATCGATATTTAAAAAGTCAGTTTAAAGAAGTGGTTAGAAGGGGAGTGACAAAAAATATGATCAGTTTTCAGAATTACTAAATTGAAAAGCAGAACAAGCAATGATGAATGAAAGTGGCACTGATTTATGTTCAAATCCAGTTCATAATATAAAAGTTTTGAAAGTTGACAAATTTATGAACTTGAAGGGAAAAAACTTCTGGTGAAAGCAATCCTAAACAAGACAAATAAGCTAATAATTTCAACCATATTATCCTTACTTGTGCAGAGAGTCTATTCATGTTTCTAGCTTGGCTTTTGAATAAAGAAATTTTTTGCTTGTTTCTTTTAAATGTTATGGCAACCTTTAAAAATCTGAGCTTTTCAATCCAGCATACCTTACATCTATGTACTGAGTTCATTTTTCCTAGATACATTGAAGAATTAATATTACCAACATCTTTTAAATCTTCCACTTCCATTTTGGAAATTAATTACCATAGCAGACTAAATGGGAAGGATGATTCTGACTTAGTCATAGGTATGTCAGAATACTGACAAGTGCACCAGGAAGCTTGAAATGCAAAAAATTATCCCAAATCTGTCTTAGCCTGTCTAACCTTAGTTAAGCAGATTATAAGAATACTTGATTACCCTCTGATTTTACTTATTGTAGGTTTCTGTATCCCCTGACAGTTTATAATCATCTCACACATTTTCCTTCCCCGCCACTAAGCTCATTAGTTCATCTGACATCCATTTTTGTCTAAATCTTGAACGATATCTCTTAGTTGTGAAAATGCTTAGTGGCCTCCGTGATTACCTCACTGAACACTTCCCATTTGGTATTTACAATTTTAAAATTGGTATTTACCATTTAAAAATGTGTGAGCCCATTATAGTTACCTTTATGAGAACAAATTCCGATATCAATTTGCTATGAATGCTGCCACCAAGGTTTCTTTACTGATAACCAGATCAGAAATATTTCTTTCTCCCATTGATTCTCAGATATGTTGGTGTTGAAAATAATCATCCAACAAATCGAGAAATTTTTTGCTACTGAGTGAGTTGCTTACCCACAAGTTTGTATTTGTTCTTTATACTCATCACAGTATTTTGGCCTATAAGAGGCTTCACCTTTCATTTTTTTTTCCTAGTGTTTATGTCACACCAGAGTGACTTAGTATTACACTGGCAACCTGTGTCTACAGGTTGTACTGTTTGAGAATCTGTGTGCTTCATAACTAAAAGCCTTACTCCTCACCCTCTCCCCATGTATGTGCTTCCTATACATATTATAATCACCGTATTTCAATTCTGCATCCCCAATATCAGAGTGGCATCATATTTCTGTTATACCTATATTGTCAACATTTGATGACTTAACCAATACTTCAAACTCATCAAATTTATTTAAGGTACTTCTGGCATTAGTGTATAACTAAATAAATGTATTCCTGTTTGTGTTTTTAGTAACTCTTACACAGTCCATGTAATTGCTGGCCCTATAGTAGTCCTCATAATGCTGCCACTCCTTCTTTTAGGCTACTGCATGTCAAAATAGAAGCAATGCAAGGATCAATCCTCTTCTGCTCTTTGAAGTATTGTGCCCAAACTAAATTTTCTGATCCCCTAACCTGCCTTGATAGTACTAGTAAATATTATTGCAATCCTTATTTTTAAGTGTATCCCATCCCTGTAAAAATAGTCTCATCTGTTAATAAGCACTAGCCATGCTTAGAAAAAATTCTTCCTGTTAGTAGGTAGAATTTGTACAATCTCATCAGGGCTGAATTGCTTGCCAAGGTCCTCATCATAAACTCCCTCCTATCTTGTTGCAAAATTCTAAACAATTTCAAATTCAGCCACGAAAAAATCATAAGTTGATTTTTAACTCATGGCTTTTTCTCAGCATCACTTCATACTTAATTAAAGTTTTAGAATGGCTATGCTTGACATCATTAGTACCAGCATGTACAACGTCACCTTTTGTGCCATTATAAGATGGTAGTTGTTTTACAATATCACCAACATTTGGTCCTGGGCTTATTCCACCTGTATTTATAGCATAAAATATTCCCTGATTCCCTGACAATAGCCACCAAGAATAATCTCTTCCTGTGGGGACTACAACATCCTGCTTGTGGTGATCCAACCATGTAGTCAGGTTCATGTGGATGGGCTCAAACATTTAAGGTGGGCAACTCCATGCTTGATGAGTCCTTTGATTTAATTGCTTTGAGGATAACAACTCTTTTCTGAAAACACTCAAATTCATCCAACAAAATATTAAACTTTCACTTAATTTCCTCACTTTTTCTCTTTCTGCACCTGGCACAAAGAAAGGCATCTCATGTTGTATTATGTCCAGCTACAGTTAGGTCTGCATATATACCACACACACAGTACATGCAAGAAGACATTGATTCATGGGAGAACTACCCTCAGCAATTCCTTGGGGGAAGGGATTACCATTAGTGTAACAATTCATATTTTCATATCAGTTTGCTTTTTTTGGAATCTCCACTTAAAAACATTAAAACATATTTTATTAGTCATTGTTAAATGTAATGCTAAAGGCATTTCTGCTTTAGTATATTTCTGCTAGTATTCATTTTCATAATGAAAAAATTGGGAAAGAAAATACTTTGTTTTCAAATGCTATACCTCTTTTTATCTTATTTTATATGCTTAAAATTTTGAAATATTTGAAAATATGGGGTGTATTCAGAATTGTTCTTATTATGAGACAGAATTATAAAGGAATCAAAATATGTACAGTTTTTGAAGATACTCTCCTTACTTCTAACATGAAAGTTCCCAGTAATGATCCACTCTTTGCATATGAATAGCTGTCATTGGAAAACTGTTTTCTACTAGAAAATTGCTCCTTCCAGTGATGAATAACTTCCAATTTCTCCGCATTGTAGGTTATTCTAATTTGTGGCAGGTTAGAAATACTACAATGCATAGAAAAGAGAAATTTCTGTAAAGCAAAAAGTTAAGATACATTGGCCCACTGGAAATGGTGCATAAAACATAAGGTGCATGTATTAAAAAGTTGTATGTATTTTTATCATTCTGTTCTGTCTTATAATCAAATGTAATGATAACTGCTTTCTAAATGCACCTCACACTCCCAGATTTGTATATGGAGAATAGTGGAATGTTTTTGTTATTACTGAAACTTGTCTTCAAAAATTATTCAATAATCTTTGAATTGTTCTTTTATGTTTGTTTTTTTTAGTTGCAGATGATAGATAACAAAATTATTTAGGAATATGAAATTAATTTTCATCATATAATTTTATTTATTCATAAACTTCTTTTCTTAATTGAAATTATTCATTCTGTTTTTATTTTCTATCAGTGCTGCAGTAATTATATTCTGCAATTTTATTGTATTGTATAATGCCATAGTATTATCAAATTAAAGTTTTTTAATCAGTTAATAATTATGATATTACAGTAATGCTAACCTGTCTCTACTAATATTCCTTTTAATATCACTAATGAATTTTTTGCACTGATTTCCCTTATCACTAAAACACTGCCTGTAATAGTAGTATAGAAAATTTGCATTGTGTCAGTAGCACCTTTAATCCCTTAGCAGTGCATGATGAGCATGTTGTCCCACTGTAGGCCCCTGCCTCCATGTCACCAGTCCACATGTACCAGTTTGCATCCACCAGTCAACCCCAGCTCTCAGAATGTCTGCTTTCCTCCCAGGTAGTAACTGCCTGCATCCCTCTAATCTATATATATTGCATTTGCATAAGTTAGATATAATACTGTAAAGTAGAGAATATCTGCACCCTGTTATGAATAAAAAGCATATACATTCACCTTGCCTGTGAAACTGAACATGAGTTAAACATTGAATTAAAGCTTACACGTTATGAATTAAAGCTTTCATGAAACTTCAAAAGTTGAGATTAGAATTTCAGATTGAATATTATTTACAAACTTAAAAAACAGATTAATGTCCTAATTTTGACCCATTTTGCAAAATTTTGATAAGCATTTATTTTGGTTTGTTCCATAAAATATAAATTAGTGCATATTCTCTCATTTTGTAAGAGTACTGAAATTAATTACATATATCTACTATACTGAAATATATATTCTTAGATTTTAACAAGCCATTAAATATGCATCATTTTTACCTCTTTGTCAATCTGTATATCAAAATCATCTTCACAATTTAATTAGAGAATATGAGATAATGCATATAGTTGCTAACATCTCTTAGGTAAGTTTTTTGTAACAAGTTCCTTCCCAACACTTCAGTTCTATAAATTGTTTATGCTAGGAAGAATTAAGTGTATAATATCTTGGTTTATAATAGGATAATCATGATATTCCTGAATATGAAGAACATATGCAAATACAGATGTACTTAATATTTAAAAAATTAAAAAAAAAAAAAAAAAAATACTGATGTTTTAAATTCTCACTGTCAAACTCGAAATTATTTGTACCTTTTGAAATGTCTTTCGTAATTTTGATTCTGTTAAATATTAAATTTATTTGTGATATTTTATAAAATTTTAAGTGTTCTGCTATCATTTTGAAAATTTTCAAATGTTTTGTTTTATCTCTCTCTCTCTCTCTCTCTCTAAATGAAATTTGAAATGCAACTGTAGTTCATCCAAGTTATGTACAGCATTAAGCCAGAGCTAGGCATTCAGGGTCTTCAAAACCCTGTCTGAATACCATACTTATTTATCTCTGAATTAATGTCTAATTTTACAATAATACCCAAGATATGTTTAGTTTAATTTGTTAAAATCTTTTTTTAAGGAAAGAAAGATTGAAGGAGTCAGAAAAGCATGCACAGTACATTAATGTGCAGTTTTTCAAATGAAACATTTATAAATGCTGGGGGGGGGAGGAAAAAAATCACTCATGGTATCTACCAATGTATTGATGAAAATGAAAATGGCATCCAGAAAAGGGGAGAGGGACCACTTATAGTATTCTTCAGTGCCTGTCCTTTTGAAAACGCTAATGGGCGATTATTGTATATATATAATTTATTTTATTAGTATTTTTATTGTCCCCACTAAAGTACAACTTAGAGAGTGTAATAAATGAAATTTAAATACATTGAAATATTGGTTGTGTTATACCACTAGTTTCAGTATGTGCTTTTCTGTTATATGATTGATATATCAATTATTTTTTTTTTCCATCCCTATTTTTGAACCACTATGGAATTCAGTGCCATTTAATGTAGTCACCATGGTAGGAATAATCCTCTAATCCCCTTCCATAGCCCATACCTCATTTAAGAGGTATGGGCTATGGAAGTGATTACCAAGGTTGGAGAAGCACTACTAACCACGCTTTCCATCAGATTTTATTACTTGCTCTTTAAGAAATAGTAATAAAATCTGAATGCATTCAATGTGTGAAAACTTCAGCACACTGGCCAATATTCATTTCAAGATACCCATGACACGAAAACTTCAGTGAAAATTCTCTCATGCATGTATTTGAGCAATTGCTGCTAATATATGTCTACCTGTACCACAGCCTGCCACCACTAATGAATTAAGTACTAGAGTTGGCATGGGAGTCTATTCGATCATCTGTGCCACTGTAGCATTTCATTATATGCCAACACATTACTGATTATATATTTTAATTGGGTTACTTCTCATTAAAACATCAAAGATAACTCTTTTTTTTTATTATTTAAAATTGTTGAAAATCCCTTGATAAAAAATGACAGACTTCACAAAAGATACTGATAGTCACTTATTAAGTCATATCACAAACAGTTCCATATATGTGTCACTCCAATCCATCACTCTCCAGGTGATGATTCAGCTTTAGTTGAATCTCAGAGCATAGCCAAACTGGACAATTATTTTGTAACACCTCATTAAAAACCTTAATATATCACATACAAAATAACAGTGTCTATTCTTTAAATTATTCTGTTAAAATGAATTGCCACATATTGTTCTTCTCCTTTAAACTTATGTTTAAGAGTAAATTTTAATTGTTCACTGGATTTACCAGCTTGCACAATAATTTTGCTCAAAGCCATAGCTCTGAACAAAGAAGATTTGATACTACCTTTATTATTTAGTTTTGTTTTATAATTTAGCATTTTTTAATATAATTTATATTAGGTGCTAGTCTGATATATTAAGGTTGTTGATAGTTTTAATTGCAAACCTTTTCTAACTTCAGTTATTCTCTTAGTTGCCTCCCATTGCTTTCTTGGGATTACTGGCAGGACTGTAACCCCAAATGCTCAGTACATGTATTGAGTTTAACTATAACATTTCTTCAGCTCATTACCTTTCACAATTTTTTTCTACATATATTTTTCATTTTTGGTTTTACTTTTATTTTTTATCTTTACTAATCCATTTTAGTTTTCCACTTTATACTGTTTCAGTGGTGTGTGGGGGTGAATATTTATATTAAATATATATTATAATGCATAATTTAATTATCTGTGAGTTAGTATATGGATTTGTTTATGATCTAATATGTAATGCAAGATGTAAGCTAGTAGGTAAATTAATACTTTAGTTTGCCAGACTTTTGTAGTACTGCTAGTGCTCAGGGATAAAGATAAAAGAGTGGGCTTAGAATAGAAAGAATGCCTTCCATATATTAATAATCTAATAGTTCTGAAGGTAGAAAAAGTAGTTAAGAAAGTTTATTTGAACAAGAAAGGATGAAAAGTAGTAACTTGGTATACCAGGTTGAACAATCCAATCCCATAAAGTAGAAGTGAATAGAAGATATTAGAAATAGCAGAGTAAAATAGGTAGTCACATAGTAAATGCATTAGAGGCACTGGGGAAGTATTACTGGACAAGAAAATTATCATCAGTTTAGCCAGATAAGTTACAATAGTCATATAATTGAAATATGGAAATAGTAAACGGTAGGATGCCATGTTATTTTTATATTTCAGGCATTTACATATATACTGTATTTGTAACTGTTTGAAATGTTGTGATCATGGTCTAAAATCAAAATAATAACAGGCCAAATAGCAGAATATTAAGTATTTTGGAAAGAATAAGAAGTGGAAGATAATATGAAAGTGCAATATATGTTATGCCAATTAACATTAAAGATAATTTTGATTATTACTAATTGCTTACTTATTAAACAAAGACAGGATTACTTCTAAAAGTAATTAACTTTATGCTTCTGATCACAATTAATCATTACTCTAAACAAAATTAAGCCTAGTTGCCATTGGGAAAACACTCATTTGAAATTTAGAAAGTCAATGAAGGCACGTTATATTTAGAAATATAGTATATATAAAACTAATAAACTCAATTAATTTAGTTTGTTACTAACGTTATGTGTATAAGTGTATATCCATGCCTTCCAGAAGGGAACTCTGTGCCAGCCTAGAGTAAGGCAGGAACTGGTTAGTGAGTTATGTAGGAATCCATGTACAGAGTATACAAAAGTCTAATGGACTAAGCACTAGTCCATTAATGATGATACAAAAGTATAATGGACACATTAAAATGTGTCCATTATACTTTGTGATACAAAAAAGTCTAATGGACTAAGCACTTGAGGAAAAATAATGCACTTAAAGGCATTTTTGGCTTTTGGGTTAGTGGCATCATCTGTATTATCAGTGGAAGCTTTATTATTGACATCTAGTTTCCAAGTGTTCAGGTTTCAGCTGGACTGTCCAGTAAATAATTTATGCAGATAACTGACATTACAGTGTTCATTATCTCTTTACACGTTTGTTTATTTGTTCAGTTTTTGTTATAATTGAGTTTTTTTTTAGTTATGATAAATTTTCTAATTGTTGTTGTTATTGTTGTTGTTTAGGTAGAAGTATAGTCTTTATTATTTTCACATTGCCAGAATAAAAAAATATCAGCTGTTTCAGTGAAATTTCAAGTTTTTGGGCAGATGAATGTAACAATTTTTGTTGAATCTGTTCAAAGTAACTGTGTGCATGCATATGTTTTAATATACTTCTCATTTGTTTGGTTGTAAAAGATATTTTCTCTTAAAAAAAAATTATAGAGCTACACAGTCAAATTTAAATTAAGTTGTAGATTATTATTTTAAATAAATTTCCAGTTTAGTTCTAATATATTTTAGGTTGTATAGGTTTCTTACTATAATCTGCCTTCTGCCAATGAGATTTTTTTTTTTGCCACACCAACCCTTCCTCACGTCTGTGTCAGGTTTTTTTCACACCAGCCCTTGTCACGTCTGTGTCAGGTTTTTTTCACACCAACCCTTGTCACGTCTGTGTCAGATGTTTGCTATAATTCCCTATGGATCTGAGTTTGTGCTCCTCCAATATCTGGATTCACACTAATCCTTTATTCAGCTTGCTATGGAGTCAGAAGAAACACATGACATTAGTGATGACATTAGTTTATAGGAAGCCCATATGCAGAGGGCAGTTTACAAATTATAGATCAGCACCCAGGGTGCTGATCTATAATTTGTAAGTTCAGTTCAATTTAATAGATCAGTTCCTAGAAATTTATGAAATTTCTAGGAACACAGTGGATTTGCAAAATGTGGATACCCTCTCCATGTTCTTTACAAAGTTCAAATGGAGACTGAGCAATCCCAGTTAGATTTGTGACTGAAAATAGAAACAGAAATAAAACTATTTCTGCTGCTTGCATTTGCATCCTGCCCTCAGACAGTAAATTACTTTCTGTTATTTTTAGGACAAAATCAATTATTCTCCTATTACAACAAGATGAATCTGTCTAGTTGTGGAGTGTGGTGTATAGGCAAAAACTGTTGATAGGTTACTTGATCATGTCTCAGACCATGAAGGGCTATGCACCTGCCTAATTTTGAATGTTCTACTGCTGCAGAGCATTATGGGATGGACCAGCAAGTTAATCTTAACCCACCTTCCTATATTGTGATCCTAGACTGTGTGCATAATTATCGCCTTCGCTTGTGGATGGTGAGTCAAAATGTGAGTCGCAGTAGGAGATCCACATGCACCCTCTTATGGAGAAAGTTATTCTCTAGCACATTGGTGTGCTAATATGTATAAATTTTTTTAAAAATCATATGCTGTCTGATTATACTCCTTCCTGGTATAGAATGATTCTTTGCTGTCCATCATTCCTATAGTTGATGAAGAAACAGATCATTTTGAAAGCTACTAACAATTATTACATTATTTCATTACCTTTGCTTTTTTTTTTGTTGATTTTAATTTATTCTATGTTCTATTACTTTTAGTCTGTTGTTTATGTTTCTTTATACTTTTAATTTTGCATTTTAATTATATAATTTATTTGTACAGTCTTATTTTATTTAATTTCTATTTCTACAATTTGTTAGTGGAAAAAATTTGTTCATAATATGCTTATCCCCATGCACAAGGACTTTTTTCTCATTACCTTCATTACTTCAATTATTGTTGGAGATGAATATTATTATTATTATTATTAGCTATATGGTGCAGTGAAGCCTGAGGCTTATGCTGCACCAGCCAAAAGAAAATTCCCAAGTTATCCTGAGAGAGAGAGAGAGAGAGAGAGAAAGAGAGAGAGAGAGAGAGAGAGAGAGAGAGAGAAGTAGAAGGGAATCACCAAGAAAGAGAAGAAAGATGATATCCTGCTTAGGACCCTGGGTGTGCCAAGCCCATACTCATCAGATGTGAGCTCCTGGGGTTATTTTGATGCACCTAATAATACCTTTCAACAAAATGACAAAGTCAAGTAGAGGGAGTGGATGGGGAAACCCTCATTTCCCTCAAAAAGTCCAAGCTAAGAAGTCAAAGAGAAAATCACAGTTAATCACTTTTTTTTAAGGAAAATTAATTATGCATAAGGAGTGCCCCTGCAGCTATAAATGCTAATCAGGACTTTTACAGGGCTGCCATTAGAGTGTATTGGAAGTTACACCCCTGGATATCTAGATTATAAGTGTTATAGTCTTTTCATATATCTTTACTTTCCATTTACTAATTATTTCAACACCCCTTGGTGATTAGGGAAATAGGCATAAATAGATACACCTGCCCCAAGGGCAGGAATATCTGTTTTTATCTATTTCTTTACCAATTTTTGTGGCCCTGAGTCCAAGTGAGTTTAAAAAGCGAATTTCAAAGCATCTTCTCTAGAAGCAGCTGATTACTGAGAATTTAAGTCTTAATTTGCAAAATTATTTCATTTCTGCTCTTCTAAATAAAGAAGCAAGCTCTCCAAAAAATAAAGGAAAGGTACCTTTCTTCTCTTTGTATATAGAACTAACCTATATAGCACACTAACCACTAACCTCTTATCACCTGATCACTGGTGGCACCGCTCCTGCCTCCACGTATTGGGCTGGTAACAGGGAGGGGGGGAGTTATCCTCCAGGGCTAAAAGGAACAACCGTGGATTTTGACAATTACCCAGCACTTAAGCCTAAATGCTCAACTCATGACCTGATTGAAACTGAAACTGAATATGACATATCACAATCTAAGAGACTACGTAAAAATGAAAATCAGCAGGAATTCCTAACATTCCTTCTCTTTCATCCAAACCTATGAGTGCCCTTTCACCATTTCTAATTCAGAAATGTTTAGAAAGTGTGGCTGGTTCACCGAAAATGGCGAAAAGACTCTGATCTGGATGTCTACTAGTTGAAACAGCTAAACATCAGCATTCTCAGGCTCTACTGAAATTATCAAATTTTGGCAAAATACCTATACAGGTCACCCCTCGTGCTATACTAAATAGTTCCAAAGGAGTAATAGCTGAGTGGGACCTGATGAATATCACTAAAAATGAGCTAGTAGAAGAACTAAAAGAGCAAAAAGTTGTCCAGGCAAAAAATAATGATTAAAAAAGATGGTAAACTTGTTCCAATTAGAAACATTATTCTAACATTCGATACACCAACCTTACCATCATGTGTGAAAGCTGGATACCTTAATTGCGGAATATGTCCGTACATTCCCAACCCAGTCAGATGTTTCAAGTGTGAAAAATTTGGACACTCACAAACCGTATGCCAAAGGGACACTACATGCACGAACTGCGGCTCCAAAGATCATGAACAAACTGACCACACTGCAGAAACGCTACAATGCCCAAATTGTAACGGCACGCATCCAGCATATTCAAAAAATTGCAAGCTCTCGAGAGTTAGGGAAAAAGATCCAGAAGTACAAAGTCAGACAAAAGGTCATCTATCAGGTAGCTAGGAATCAAGTTATGCTAAATGTGCCAAAAATTACATATATGTTGCAGCAACCAAAAAATACCAGTCAACAGCAACACAAATGGCAGTAACAGTACCACCATCCATCTCAATTGCTAATTGGGCTCAATCAGTGCTATCATCCCCACAGCAGTCACCTAAAGAACAATGTAAAGTAACTTGTGCTAGCAATACCCCTGCTAACAGTCCCACCAACTGCTTCTAATATTCTGCCAGAAACTGCAAAATTAAAAGCATTGCCCCCAGAAAATTCAGACCAATTCATGCTCAGTAAATGTGGATATTGATACTGGTACCCTGCAGGATGAGCCAATCCTAGATCTACATGCAGAAGACAATATGGAAATTGGACGCCCCACTTTTCCAAAAAAAGAAAGGATGAAACTAGACCAATGCAAACAGGCAGGATACAAAAAACAGACAGAACCATACACAATCCTAAAACTAAATAATGCCGAACATTATACAATGGAACTGTCGAGGTCTATGAAGCAATATTTTTTGGTATTTACGCTCTAATCAAAGAGCATGGTCCAATTCTGCCTGCAAGAAACCAGTCTAACCCCACAAGTGACTCCAGTGATCAAAAACTATAGTATCTACCAACAGTTTCTGTGTACCTTTCCCCAAACAAAGAATTCACTGTGAAAGAACTGGAGGAACCTATAAAGCAGCTTCCAACTTCTTTCATTCTGCTAGGAAATTTCAAAGGGCATCACTCTGTAGGGATCTCCCCAGATAGACAAAAGAGGAAAACTCATTGAAACAGTTCTTAATTACAAACAAACAGAGCTTCACATAACCTGCTCGCATTTAGCCCCAGCCATGGTTCTAATGCATAAAGCAACTGCCTCTTGTGGTGTAAAGTGCAAACAGCGGTGTGTCTGTGAGAAGTTTAACTCTGCTTAATTGTAAATTCCAGCAATTTCTCTCAGTTCCACTTATCTTAGTAATTTTCTTTTAGCCATTCCTTTTTATTTTTTTTATTATTTTTTTTTAACAACACACTTGTACAAACTTGCGGAAAAACACAACACAATATGATGGATAATACAGTGCACTAATGAACTTGTTTTCACAAAATCTCTAACAATACTGACAAACTTATTGCGACATTTGAGAGTTTATTTTATTGCAATTAGTTTTGTTGCAGCGCTTGCCACGTGTGCAATAAACTAATCACAAACGACCTTCATATGTATGCTATAATAGCGTCACACATATGTGGCTGACACGGCTTTTCAAGAAATATAAAGTAACCTACTGGGCCACGTCGGCCACATATATGTGACATAAAAAAAGTCCTTTTTTTTTTTTTTTCTTTTTTATATTTTAAGTGAAAAAACGACAACACTGACATTACAATATTTATTTTAGAATTAATCAAATTATTTGCTAAATATTTTTTGGTTCCTGGGGAATTTGTTTCTTAAACTGGCTTGGCAGTCAATGTTTTAAAGGTAGGAGGAGGTAGTTAGCTGTTGGGTAAACTGTATGTGCTAAAATAACCACCGGTGATCCAGCAAACTTACTAATCCGGCACTCCACAGATCCCAACGCAGCTGGATTAGTGACAGTTGACCTGTAATAATTTCGTTTGGTCACACCAAGCACTGCACCTGCCTCCCCATGGCTGGGCCATAACCTTGGCAGAAAAGTTCATCTGCCAAGGGCAAAAAGGAGCCAACATGGAACACAATATGCTTCCCTCTTTAGAACTGACAAGCTGTCATCCAGAGACAGAAAATGAACATGACTCTTCACAACCAAAGAGGTTAAAAACCATTTCCTCTGCAACTGAGTTTCCTGCATTTCCTTCTTAATAATGCACTCATTATCAGAACAGCCTCTTAGTAAGTGTTCCCCCTTTCTAATCCAAAAACACTTGGAAAGGTTTTGCAGGGTCTCCCAAGATGGTTAAGAGACTGCAATCATGGGACTTACTTGTAAAAACTGTCAACCGCAGGCATTCTGAAAAATTCTTTCAAATGACAAACTTTGCTAAAATTCCAGTGAAAGTAACTTCCCTTGCAACCCTAAATACATCTAAGGGTGTTATATCTAGTTGGGACCTTTTGAATGTGACAGAGGAAGAAATTAAAGAAGAACTTCAGGAACAAAACGTAATTGCTGTCAAAAGAATTATGGTCAAAAGAGACAATATACTTACACCTACTAGAAATATTCTCACCTTTAACAATCCGAACCTACCCTCATCAGTAAAAGCCGTTTATCTACTCTACCGCATTCATCCTTTCATTCCTAATCCGTTGAGATGTTATAAATGCCAAAAGTATGGCCACTCTCAAACGGCATGCAGAGGGAACCCAGTTTGTTCCAACTGTCGATCCTCTGAACACAGTCAAAGTAATTGTTCACCGAAAGATATAACCTGTCCCAACTGCAAAGGCAACCATCCTGCTTACTCTAAAACATGTGAGAGGTGGAAAACGGAGAAAAAAAATTGTTAAATATAAAGTTGAAAACAAAGTTAGTTATTAGGAGGCAAGAAAATTAATTGCACCCAGTATACCTAGCCGTACCTATGCCAATATTGCAAAAAAATATCAAATCATTGCCACTGAAACTGATGTTACTATTCCATCAAACACAGCAATCTCTGACTGAACTCGGGTCATCCTCTCTCAGCAGCAGTCCATTGTCCTTAAGCACTCAGACCAAGCAAGTAATACGCCTCTTACGATACCAGCGAAATCTTCTCCTCCACCAGTGTTTGCTATTACTTCAAATAATCATAGTTCGACTTCAAAAAAAAAAAGATTTTCCAGGACACATCGATGGATGCAGAGAATTCATCAAAACAGGTAGATCCAATTCTGGAAATATTTGCAGAAGAAGATATGGACACTGGTTGCGCCCTACCTTTCCAAAAAAGAGACAAACCGAAGCCTGAATGCCATAAGACAGCCACATCAGGTACGGCTTCTTCTAAATTCAAGTAATGCCATTTTTTTGCAGTGGAATTGCAGAGGCTTTCGTGGCAACCTTGACGACATTCAGTACTTAATTAACCGCTACTCTCCAGTTGGTCTCTATCTGCAGGAAATCTATTTAACTCCTCAAATTTCCATTTCCTTAAAAAACTACTCAATCTATCGAAGAGATCGGAATACTTCCGATTTTGCTCATGGTGGTGTAGCTTTTTTAATTAACTCAAAGATTCCAGCTAGGCAAATCACTCTCCAAACCCAAATTGAAGCCGTTATTGTGTGTCTGATTACTCAGATTGCGTTAACACTAGTCTCAATCTATCTCCCACCAAATCATATGTATTCTTATAATGATTTTGAAGAACTTTTAAGACAGCTACCCTCCCCTGTCTGCTTGCTAGAGGAGATCATTGGCGACCACCCTTTATGGGGAGGCCCCAGGTGCCAAGCGATTGTGACTGAGCGATTTATCTGTGCCTTATAGTGCGATTTCCAAAAAGTGATATATAGTTCTTTTGCGTTCCTCTCGTTAAGTAATCTATTTATTTTATAACTGCTCTTGCTACAAAAGTACCTCTACACAGCAAGAAAGGCAAGCCACCTTTCTTTATTCATAGTCTTATTACCAACCCCCTACTACTTCTCGCTTGGTCACACCAGGCACTGCTCCTGCCTCCCCGTGGCGTGGCCGGAAACCTTGGCAGAAAAGCTCATCTGCCAAGGGCGAAAAGGAGCAAAGATGGAGCAAAATGATTATCCATCTTTAGAGCCGACAAGCTCTCGGCCACATACTGAAATTGATTATGACATTTCACAACCCAAGAGGTTGAAAACAAATTCAACAACAAAAGAGTTTCCTTCCTTTTCAATTTTACATTCACTTTCAGAACAACCTCTCAGCAAATTATCTCCTTTCCTCATCCAGAAACACCTGGAGAGTAGTAGTAGTAGTGGCATGTGATGCAAGAAAGCAAATGGCATGTGATGCAAGAAAGCAAGTATGAGCTTATGCAGCATCAGCCAAAAAAAAAAAAAAAATCACACCATTCCCTCCAAATGCCTGTCCAGTTCCTCCTTAAATTTATTCAACCTATCAACTTCCACAACGACAGATGGAAGTTTGTTCCAGCAATTAACCACCCGCTGGCTAAAGGCAAATTTCTGCACATCTATTCTACATCTGTCCTTCCTCAATTTCAATTTATACCCCTTAGGTTCGTAATCTGAACAAGGGGAAGAATCCCATCAGAATTCAGCGTGCTGAACCCATTCAAGGCCTTATACACCTCAATCAGATCACCGCGCAGGTGCCTAATCTCCAGCCACTGCAATTTGCAGAACTTAAGCCTCTCTTGGTAAGAGGATCCCTTCATTCCCCTCACCAATCTTGTTGCCCTTCTCTGTACACGCTCAAGTAAATCTACATCCTTCCTAAAATGAGGCCTCCAGACCTGTACGCAGTACTCAAGGCGTGGCCTGACCATTGCCTTATACAGATCGATAATCACCTCCTTTTCCCTGCTAGCAAAATTCCTATATATCATTGACAAAACCCCATGACCTGCCCTGGCAGCCTGTCTGCATTGCTCAGAAAACTTCATATCTGACTGCACAATTACTCCCAGGTCTTTTTCATTTTCTACCACCTTAAGTGTAGTACCACACAGTTGGTACGTTTCTCTAGGGTTACTTCTACCCATATGCAGTACTTTGCATTTGTCAAGGTTAAACTTCACTCGCCACTTCTTAGCCCATCTGCCCAAATTATCTAGATCCTGTTGCAGTAGCACACTGCCAGTACTGTCATTAACAACCCTGCCAACATTTGTATCATCTGCAAACTTCGACACTAAGCCTGATATACCTTCATCAATATCATTGATAAATATACAAAACAACAGTGGACCCAACACCGTACCCTGTGCGACTCCACTAATAACATTAGTCCAAGAAGAGCAGCACCCATTGATTACCACCCTCTGTCTTCTCGCACTTAACCATCCTTTTATCCATTGTAGCAACTTACCCGTAATACCATTCTGCTCCAATTTGTACAATAGTCTTCCATGCGCAACAGTGTCAAAAGCTTTCCTCAAATCAAAATATATGATATCAAAATTATTTTTTGCATCCAGTTCCTTTGTAACCACATCATAATATCCTATCCAATTTGTCAGACAAGACTTTCCCTTAACAAACCCATGTTGTGTCTGAATTATTGCTGCAGTCTTGTCTAGATGATCCTGCAATGCATCTTTAACCAGCGACTCCATTATTTTACCCGGAACAGAAGTTAAACTAACTGGTCTGTAATTACTCGTGTCACTCTTCGATCCCCCTTTGTGAATTGGGGATACATTTGCACATCTCCACCCCGTGGGAACCTCCCCTGAATCCAAGGATGCTCTCATAATTATGGCTAAGGGTTTGCTTAGTTGCTTTCCCGGCTCCTTTAATATAACTGGGTAGATCCCATCCACCCCAGGTGCTTTTCTTACGTTTAACTTCAACAGTTTCTCTTCCACTTTGCTCTCAGTTATTACAAAATCATTAAGTATCCTGCTACAATTTGATAACCTTCTGCCATTTTCAAACCTTAATAATTCTTCGTGTGTGAATGTAGATGCAAAATACTCATTGAGTTTGTTTGCTGTCTGAGCAGGATCATCAACAGTCGAACCATCAATGTCAAGTGGACCAATCAGATTCATCCCCTTCCTTTTAGAGTTTATATAAGTAAAGAAATCCTTGCTGTTTTTCTTAGCATCTTTTGCCAAGGATTTCTCGTAATCTGCCTTCGCCTGCCGAACCTCCTTTGTGACCTGATTACAGATTAACTTATATCTGCCATAGGCTTCTGAGTCGCTTGATAATTTATATGCATCCCATGCATTTTTCTTCTCTGTTACGAGTCTCATTAGTTCATTTGACAACCATTTAGGCCTAAACCTTGAACAATATTTCTTAATAGGTATGAAACTTTTAGTAGCATCCACGATTAATTCCTTGAATGCTTCCCACTTAGAGTTTACTGTTGGTAACATCGTCAGTTGATC
This sequence comes from Mastigoproctus giganteus, assembly GCF_048544385.1. Taxonomy (NCBI): domain Eukaryota; kingdom Metazoa; phylum Arthropoda; class Arachnida; order Uropygi; family Thelyphonidae; genus Mastigoproctus; species Mastigoproctus giganteus. Next base: position 95,104,650 of record NC_143586.1, on the reverse strand, counting down.
CCACTGTACAGAATTTAAAAACTGTCGGAGACCACTGTATTCGCCTTTACTGAAGCAATAACCCTTTCCTTTACCCCTGATGGCAATTAAATCTTTAAGTAAATCCCACGTCAGTACACTGTGATCACTGCCACCTAGTGGTTCTTTTATCTGCAAATTCCTAATACACGAATTTTCACTGCTGATAACCAGATCAAGAGTATTACTTTCTCTGGTTGCCTCTCGAACATGTTGCTGCAGAAAACAATCATCCAATAAATCCACAAAAGTCTGAATAGTGTGTGAGTACCCAACCCACAAGTTCCAGTCAATATCTGGGAAGTTAAAATCCCCCATTATAAGACATTCCGATTTACTAGCCCACTCTATTTCTCTGTACAATTGTTCATTGTACTCATTCCAGTCATTAGGCCTATAACACACTCCTACTCTTATTTTTCCTTTCGCAGTGCTTATCTCACACCAAACTGACTCAACAGAGCACTGTTCATCTATATTAACTGGGTGCACTTCCTTTGATTTTATGTTTTTCTTAATTAACAGCATAACACCCCCTCCCTTTCTGTCCTGTCTATCCTTTCTGTACACATTGTACTCCCCAAATTCCAGTTCGGCATTCCTTATATCAGTGTGACACCCTGTCTCTGATATCCCAACAATATCCGCCTTTGATGTCTTGACCAACACTTCAAATTCATCAAATTTATTTACTATACTTCTAGCATTGGTATACATGCAAGTATACATGCTCCTACTCCTATTCTTAGTTACCCCTAACACATCCCATATACCCACCTGTTTCACAATGACTGCCACCCGTCCCTGAAACCCCCAACACCCCTCGCTCCAGGTCGCTACTTATTCTAATAGAAGTTGTGCAAGAATCACCTTCACCTCTGAACTACTGTTACTGCTACTGATAACAGTAGCTACGGCTACTGTTAAACTATTAGTCCTTGTATCCCCCCAAGCTATCAGTTTTCCGACCCACCCAACACTGCCTCGATAGCATCAGCAAATATTCTTGCACCCTTTCTATTTAAGTGTATCCCATCCCTGTAGAAGCAGTCTCTCCTGTTAACAAGTACAGTCCAGGCTGAAAAAAATTCTATCCCTTGAGCCTTGCACAATCTTTCCAGGGCCGAATTGATCGACAAGGCTCTCATCATATACTCCCTCCTATCGTGTCTGGGCAGAATTGCAGACACTTTCAAATTCAACCCTAATTCACGGCTTTTTTTCATCAGTGACCTGTAATTGTTAATTAATTCTGCCGGTGTTCTACTCTTGATATCATTAGTGCCAACGTGTACAACTATATCACCTTTTGTGCCCTTAAAAGATGATATCTGCTGTACAACGTCATCAACCTTTGCCCCTGGCAGACATACCCTGGTCCTGTTCCACCTATCCTTTTTACAAAGGCTGTTTCCCGTTTCCCCTGACAATAGAGTCACCTGCAGTATTGCAGGATCTCCAAAGACTGTGAAGAGGCTGCAATCTGGAGACGTTCTTTTAGAAACAACAAAAAGTAGACATTCAGAGAAACTCTTACAACTTTCAAATTTTGCTGGGATACCAATTAAAGTATCTCCCCATGCTACCTTAAATACGTCTAAAGGTGTGATTTCTAGTTGGGATTTGTTGAACGTGACAGAGGATGAATTAACCCAAGAACTTCAGGATCAAAATGTTATTGCATCAAGAAGAATCATGATTAAAAAAGACAATAACCTTATGCCTACCAGGAATATCATTCTTACCTTTAATTCCCCAAACCTACCATCAACAGTAAAAGCTGGCTATCCACTTTGCCGTGTTCACCCGTATATACCCAATCCCTTGAGATGCTACAAGTGCCAAAAGTATGGTCACTCTTAGACAACATGTAGAGGAAACCCAGTTTGTCCAAACTGTGGATCTTCCGATCATACTCAGTCTGAATGTTTGGCGACAGAAAAGACATGTCCCAACTGTAAAGGTAACCATCCTGCATATTCTAAAACTTGTAAGAAATGGAAAACTGAGAAACAAATTGTTAAATATAAGGTTGAGAACAAGGTAAGCTTTTAAGAAGCAAGGAAATTAATTGCTCCTACCATGCCCAAACGTACCTATGCAAATGTTGCACAAAAACAACAAACAGTGTCCACCCAAACTGAACTTACCATCCCCTCAAACATGTCAATCTCTGACTGGGCTCGAGCTGTCCTCTCTCAGCAACAGTCCAGTAACCCCAAGCATTCAGACCAGGCAAGTAACACTCCTCTTACAATACCAGTGACATCTCCTACTCTACAGGAAGATCCAATATTAGAAATTCATGCAGAAGAAAAAGGAATGGACACTGGTCGGCCAGTTTTCCTAAAAAAAGACAAACAAAAATTGGAACGTCATAAGCCAGTCACCTTCAAAAAGCAGTCAAATACATCTCAAACAATTAAACACAAATAATGGCCTTCATTGTACAATGGAACTGCAGAGGCTTTCGTTGCAACACAGATGATATCCATAATCTAATTAACCAGTATTCTCCAGTTGCTCTCTGTCTCCAAAAAACTTACTTAACCTCGCAAATTTCTCCATCGATAAAGAACTACTGCCTTTATCGAAGAGATCGCAATACAGCAAATACTGCCCACGGTGGTATAGCAATCCTGATAAATTCAAAGATCCCAACTAAGCATATCCCACTTCGAACTGAAATAGAAGCTGTTGCGGTTCGTATAACTCTTCATATTGCAATAACACTAGTCTCAATCTATTTACAGCCAAACCATACTTATTGTTTAAAAGAACTTGAAGACCTCCTCATACAGATACCTCCACCTCTGTATATTAAGGGACTTTAATGGGCACAACCCCCTATGGGGTGCTTCTAAATTGGATACACGTGTTCAACTCATTGAAAGACTTCTAGATGCACTAAACCTCGCCATACTGAATACTGGCACGCACACTCACATTCAGCTCCCAACTGGACATACTTCAGCAATAGATCTTTCCATTTGTTTTCCAGTACTGGTCCCGACCATACAGTGGTATGTTATAAACGATCCTATGGGCAGTGATCACTTCCCAATCATATGCAAGGTATTGATAGCACAGACTCCTTTAACTAAACTCTGCAGGAAATGGAAATTTACAAGAGCAAACTGGGCAAAATTTCAGTCATCAATCTCTTTCGATGAGAAAAAAATCCGTCTCCACCGTATTGATGATGTGACAGATTACATCATGTCACATGGCTAAAGATACAATACCATTATCAAATCCACCTGGCTGTAAGCACTATAATTATTGGTGGAATGAGGAATGCATCAAAGCAAAAAATAAAGCATGGAATTTGTTTCGGCAATATCCAATCACAGCCAATCTGATAAATTATAAGAAAGTAAAGGCAAAAGCACGCTTCATACAGAGGCAAGCCAAAAAAGAATCCTGGACCTGTTTTGCATCAACAATTAACAGAAATACTGACAGCAAATTAATCTGGAAAAAAATTAGACAGCTTTCTGGTAAGTTTCCAACCATACCCTCTCCAATCCTCTCCTGGAATGGGCGAGATTTAACTAGTCCCTCGGATATAGCTAACGCTTTGGGCAATACTTTTTCTGAGATCTCAGCAACATCAGCTTATACTACATCTTTCCAATGAATTAAAAAAAGTCGAGAACAGTATTCTATTAACTTCCAAACTGCCCTCATTCTACCATATAACAAACCTCCAAAATATTCTGAATTATTGCATGCCATTAAAACAGCTCGTAATGGTGCCGCCGGACCAGATGGGATCTATTATGTCGTGCTGCAACATCTTGATGACAAAGCTTTGCGCCTCCTCCTGGTCTTTTACAACCGTATTTTTTTAGAAAAAACTTATCCAGCTTCTTGGCACCACTCTATTGTTTTGGCGTTCCTGAAGCCTGGAAAAGATCCAACCAATCCCCATAACGACCTATATCTCTGTCAAGCTGTCTCAGCAAAATCCTTGAAAAAATTGTCCACAATAGAGTTGTCTGGATCATAGAGTCACAACATCTAATGAGCAATAGTCAGCATGGCTTTCGACAAAACAGATCATGCTTAGATCTCATGATCAAGGCTGAATTTGCCATTCGCAATGCGTTCGTTAAACACGAGCATCTGGTAATGGTTACTATAGATATACAGAAAGCCTTTGACACAACCTGGCGACATGGCATACTTAGTGATCTTTATTCTCTCGGTCTATGGGGAAACCTTCCCATATTTGTACAGAACTTCCTATACACTAGATCGTTTCAAGTAAAATACCAAAATGACCTCTCTAGAACTTTCATTCAGGAAGAAGGTGTTCCTCAGGGATCTGTGCTGAGTGCCACTCTTTTTGCTCTTAGAATCGATTCCATCACTAAACAGCTTCCAAACACAGTTGAGTCATATCTTTATGCGGATGACCTTTCCATTTCCTGTCATTCCCAAAGCATTAGATCAATTGAAAGGCAGCTTCAGATATCACTGAATAAAATACAACAATGGGCCTACCTTAACGGCTATCGACTCTCACAACAGAAAACAGTTGCTATCCATTTTTGTCGACAACGCAAACTCCATCTGGATCCTGAACTCCAAATTTCCAACGTCTCCATCCCAGTCAATAGTAACATCAGATTTCTAGGATTAATCCTTGACAACAAATTAAATTTCTTAGACCATATTAAAAATGTACGTACTTCCTGTTTAAAAAAAGTTAAATATACTCAGAACTTTATCCGCCCTAACATGGGGTGCAGATCGCACCTCCTTACTTCGGCTATACAGGGCATTAATCCGATCCCGTCTCGATTATGGTGCTCCTGTCTATGATTCTGCCAGAGCAAGTGTTTTGCGCTGGCTTGATCCAGTTCAACACAGTGCTTTGAGGATTGCACTTGGAGCTTTCAGAACATCACCAGCACATAGCCTCTACATTTACGCTCATGAGCCCCCGTTAACTCTACGTAGGAAAACACCTACTGAAGTATGCTGTCAAAATACAAAGTTGTGCCTCGCATCCAATTCAGTCATACTTATTTAATCCACCATTAGAAAACCTCTACAGAAGTAAGCCTAGTATAGTAAAACCAGCTGGTCTTCGTCTTCTTGAACTGATGCAAGTTTGGAAAGTTTCCATTCATTCTGTACAAGAAGTAGTAACATGCACTCAACCACCATGGACTCTTACTCCTCTACCCACCTGTGACACTTACCTTTGCCAGTGGGGAAAAAATGTTCTTCAAGCATCAAATGTGAAACAACTTCATGCAATTCACACTCACAAATATTTTGACTTTTCTCCAATTTATACAGATGGCTCTAAATCTAACTCAAACATTGGATCAGCAGCAGTGTTCCTAAATACCACTATTTCAGCAGCCCTTCCACCTGAATTCAGTATATTCTCAGCAGAATTATATGCAATTAAACTAACCTTAGAAAATCTCTGTTCTGACTGCTCATTAAAATTTGTTATTTACACTGACTCCCTCAGCGCAATTATGGCATTATCTATCTCCACAGATAAAGTTCACCCTTTTCTAAATGAAATTAGAAGATTATTACTGCAGATTGAAGAGCGCCATCAAATGATCACCTTCTGCTGGATTCCAGCACATTCTGGAATTTCTGGTAATGAACTGGCCGATAAAGCGGCAAAATCCATCTACCTTAGATTTAACCAATATCCCTGTTCCAGCATCAGACTACCCACAAATCATTCGTGATGCATGCCTAACAGAATGGACAGCACTCTGGCACTCTCAAACAAATAACAAACTTTTTCAATTTAAACAGGATCCTAGAATTTGGCGTTCCAGTGTCCGTTCATCAAGACGAGAAGAGGTACTCCTTTCAAGATCAAGAATAGGCCATACACATTTGACTCACCTTCATTTACTCACAGGAGATGATCCACCACAGTGTCCACATTGTTTTCTAAATTTGACTGTGAAACACATTCTCATTGAATGCCCATACTATAATCAAGACAGAAATACAACCCTGCTATCTTTGGTTAACCTTCAGAAACCAATAACTCTAGAGAATGTCATTGGTGACAATGCAAATATCCCTGATATTTTTTAACTTTCTGAAGAAAATTGGAGTTTTTAGTAATTTCTGATTTTTGCCTCTTCTGACATAACAAGAAATTCTCATATATTATTACAATAAAGGAATAGGCGCATTATAGCCAAAGCAGCTTATGCGCCAGAAAACCCCCCACAACAACAACAACAACCTTTATGGGGATCATCTAAATTAGACAGACGTGGCCGACTGATTGAAACTTTACTGGAAAACAGAACTTCACTCTTCTTAATAGTGGCTCCCACACCCATATACAGTTATCTACTGGACAGACTTCTGCAATTGACCTATCGATTTGCTCCCCGATACTGTTTTTAGTCATGCAATGGTCCACTCTAGATGATCCCATGGACAACGATCATTTTCCAATTTTTTGTAATCTGATGACTACATAACCACCATTAGATCAACCCTGCAGGAAATGGAAATTCTCTAAAGCCAGTTGGGCCAAATTTCAGTCAAAAATTACTCTTGACAAAAAAAAAAAACTATTCAACTACAGCCATAGATGAAGAAAAAAAAAAAACTATTCAACTACAGCCATAGATGAAGTTACTGATTATATCACATTTCGTCTTTTAGTTGCAGCTAAGTACCCAATAGCCGAGTGGTCAAGAGCGGGATTGGAGTAGACTGGGGTTCAAGCCCCTGACTGCTAAATACGATTGATCTGCCAACCCACATTAGACCAATGTGGTAGATTATGGTCCATATCCCTCAGCATGAATTGTTGAGGAGGCTTCCATTCGGTTGATAATGGCTGCAGTTTACCTTTTTTTTTTTTTTTTTTTACCCAATTCCATTATCAAATCCCACAACCCGACAGAAATGCAACTACTTTTTTTTTTTTATGAAAACCCCAAACTCAAGAGGTATTAGAACCCTATAGTACTTAGTACCGTGCTTGGGTTGAGAAGATGAAAGAAGATATTTTTTGACATTAGACTTGAACTTCTGTAGACTGTAATTTTCAGGAAATACGTATGAAGGAAATTTATTCCAGAAAACGGCAGTTGAATGAATAAACGAGGAAGATGAAACGTTGGTTCTATGAGTTTGAAGTTTCACAATAAATGGATGTTAGCTGGTGACGGCACATGTTCGGACTCTTTTGAAAGAGAGAGCGGGAATTATAGAAGCCAATTCAGAAGAACAGTGCCCATGGAAGTATCTGTAGAAAAGGCATGCAGCAGAAACAGTACGTCTATGAGACAGCGAGTGGAGAGATTCTGTTAGAGAGGAGTCATTAATTAACCTAAATGTCCTCTTCTGAATGGAATCTAGAAGCCTGAGAGAGGTTTTGGGGGCACAGCCCCAGATTTGGGAACAATATTCCATGGTAGGGCGTATTTCAGATTTGTACAGAGTGAACAGCTGTTTGGAAGAAAAGTAACGCCGAGAACAAAAGAGAAAACCAAGTTTTTTAGATGCAGAGGAAGTAATATTTGTAATGTGCCAAGAGAGATTAGAAGTAAAGGTATCCCCAAAAGAGATATATCATTTTGCTTAGAAATCGGAGTGTCACCAAAGATAAGCATAGGAGCAGAAGAATCCTTTTTGCCAGATATAAGGCAAGACTGAGTTTTAAAAGGATTGAAATCAACTAAGTTGTATTTGCAACACTAGAGAATTACCTTGAGATTGGCATTTAAGGAATTGGTAGCAGATCGAGAAGTTGAAGCAGATTGAGCAGGGCAAGGTTTTTCAAAATGGAAAGTAGAATGCAATGTGCTATCATCGGCAAAACTATGGATAGGATTTCCAGTCGGAAGAAGGTCATTAATATACAAGAGGAAAATAGTGGGGGAAAGAACTGAACCTTGGGGGGGGGACACCGGCATTCATGGAAAAGTTAGAAGACAGAGGGCCATCTACCATCACCCTCCGTGAGCAATCGGGGAGAAAATTGGATAACCAATTAGAAAAAACAGTTGGCAACCCATAAGATGGAAGCTTGTTTAGAAGACCTTTATGCCAAACATGGTCGAAAGCCTTTGAGATGTCAAGAGCAACTGCTTGTGTTTCACCAAACTTTTCCATTGAATTTGTCCATAAATGAGTATGAGTAACATAAGCCAGAATATCACCAGTGGATTGACACTGACGGAATCCATACTGGCAATTGTTAATCAGACAGTATGGATTTCTAGGTAGTTTAAGAGTTGGCAGTTAATTGATTTCTCCATTACTTTAGAAAGAGTAGAAGTAATTGAAATAGGACAATAATTGGATGGGAGGGATTTGTCACCCTTTTTAGGAACTGGCTGGATATGAGCAAATTTCCAAGAAGAAGGGAAAGCACCTTGGGAATAAGAAATTGAAAAAAGGCGGCAAAGAACAGGAGTAAGTTCAGGAGCACAGATTTTAAGAACAAGTGGAGAAATACCATTAGGACTGGAGCTTTCTTTGCATCAAGATTTGTCAAAATCCTTCTGACATACTTTTGACGGAACACCACAGGAGGCATTGAATGGAGCATGTTGGGAATGGTGGGAGGTGTTTTACCAAGATCATTAATACATGAGTTGGAAGGAAAATGGGATGCTAGTTGGTCAGCTTTATCCTTGGCTGAAGTGACAACAGAACTATCTGGTTTGGACAGAGGTGGGAGCAGAGATGGGCAAAAGTTGCGGCCAATGGCTTTGGCAAGAGACCAGAATGCTCAGCTACCATTAGGGCAAGAAGCAAGTTTTCTACTCTTAATCTGTTCAAAATCTAGTTTGGATTGATTAATAACTGATTCACAATTGTTGCGAGCTTTGATGTAGGCAGAAAATGAAACTGAAGATTTAGAAATGAGCCAATTACGATATGCAACATTCTTCTCTTGAACAGCGTTAGCACATTTATTGGAAAACCAAGGTTTAGACAAAGGACGAGATTTTAAAGTGGAGTGTGGGATAAAGAATTCCATTCCTACAAGAATAATTTCACTGACATGATCTGAGCAAACGTTGACATCAGAAGTTTTCAAACAGTACTCCGACCAAGGAAGAGAAGAAAAGAAATCTCGTATGTCATCCCATTTTGCATTCTTGTAATGCCAAACAATACTAGGATGGGAATAGCCATAAGATAAAGGCTCCATTGGAGAAGAGACAATCACCAAGTTGTGATTTGAGGTGCCTAACGGACCACTCACTTCGACTCTGTACTTAGCAGGGTTGTTTGTGAGAAAAATATCAAGCGTGTTGGCTGTATGGTTAGGATTGTCCAGCATTCTTGTAGGTAAATGAACAATCTGTGCAAGGTTATTAGTTACACCAAAGCTCACAACAATTGAAAAGCCGTTATTAATCAGTCCAAACTAGATTTTGAACAGGCTAAGAGTAGAAGACTTGCTTCTTGCTCTAATGGTAGCCGAGCATTCTGGTCTCTTGCCAAAGTTATTAGCCACAACTTTTGCCCATCTCTGCTCCCACCTCTGTCCAAACCAGATGGTTCTGTTGTCACTTCAGCCAAGGATAAAGCTGTCCTGCTAGCATCTCATTTTTTTTTTCCAACTCATGTATTGATGATCTTGGTAAAACACCTCCCACCATTCCCAACATGCTCCATTCAATGCCTCCTGTGGTCTGCCATCAAAAGGATGTCAAAAGGATTTTGACGAATCTTGATGTAAAGAAAGCTCCAGGTCCTAATGGTATTTCTTCACTTGTTCTTAAAATCTGTGCTCCTGAACTTACTCCTGTTCTTTGCTGCCTTTTTTTCACTTTCTTATTCCAAAGGTGTTTTTCCTTCTGCTTGGAAATTTGCTCATATCCAGCCAGTTCCTAAAAAGGGTGACAAATCCCTCCCATCCAATTATCGTCCTATTTCAATTACTTCTACTCTTTCTAAAGTAATGGAGAAATCAGTTAAGTGCCAACTCTTAAACTACCTAGTAACCTTCCGTCTGATCAATGGTATGGTTTCCGTCAGTGTCGATCCACTGGTGATATGCTGGCTTATGTTACTCATTTATGGACAAATTCAATGGAAAAGTTTGGTGAAACACAAGCAGTTGCTCTTGACATCTCAAAAGCTTCCGATCGTGTTTGGCATAAAGGTCTCCTAAACAAGATTCCATCTTATGGTTTGCCAACTGTTTTTTGCAACTGGTTATCCAATTTTCTCTCTGATCTCTCACCGAGGGTGATGGTAGATGGCTCTCTGTCTTCTATCTTCTCCACTAAGCACTAGAATCTCATTCGGAATGAACAAGAACCAGTACGGCTTTAGGAAAAATCAGTCCAGTCTAGACCTTATGATTAAGGCAGAATCCAACATACGGAATGCTTTCATCTCATGCCTGACATTGAAAAAGCCTTTGATACAACCTGACGCTATGGAATTCTTCAAAATCTCTATACAACAAGACTTTGGAATCAGCTTCTATTAATCATACAGAGCTTTCTCCAAAATAGAACATTTCAGGTGGTTTACTGCAATTCATCCCAGATAGTTTTCCGGGAAGAAGAGGTCCCACAAGGATCAGTTCTTAGTGCAATGCTTTTAAAGTTAGGCAGAACAATGCAACAGAGAACATTCCAGTTAATGTCAACACTTATCTATATGCAAACGACCTTCCAATATCTTGCCATTCGCAAAATATGTGCTCCATTAAACGCCGCCTGCAACTCTCAATAAACAAAATAGAGTCATAGGCATCCCACAATGGCTATGACCTCTCCAGAACAAAAAAACTATCCATTTTTGTAAAATACGCAAGCTCCATCCAGATCCTGAGCTAAGGTTAGGAACCCAACTACTATCACTTAACAACAATATCCGGTTCTTAGGTCAGTACTGGACACTAAACGTAGCTTTCAGGTGCGTATAATGCAAATACGAACTCGGTGCCTGAGAAAGATGAATATCCTCAAAGTAATCTCTTCTATGACGTGGGGAGCCGATTGCTTCACGCTTTTACACCTATATCGTACTTTAATAAGATCTCGTTTAGATTATGGAGCTCCAGTTTATGACTCTGCACGTATGACAGCATTAGCCCGGCTCAATCCAATCCAGCATAGTGCTCTTAGGATTGCTTTAGGAGCCTTTAAGACATCCCCAGTGCAAAATTTGTATATAAGATGCCAATGAACCTCCACTACATCTTAGGGGAAAAGTATTGTTTCTTGACTATGCTGCCAATCACATAGCCTACCTTCGCATCCCATCTGGACATATCTGGTTGAACCTCAGTGGGAAAACTTGTATAAAAATAAACCTGTTGGTATCTGACTACAAGAGTTAATCCAACATTTGAAACATCTCTCAAGCTGCAGATGTAGTACAATCACTATGGGCAATATATATACCTCTTTGCGATAACTATTTTTTTAATTGGGGAAAACATTCCCTATCAAACCACAATCTTAGACAGTTAAATGCGGATCATGCATTGGCCAATACTCGGTCTTCAGATATACACAGACAGCTCCAAAACTGATACAGTGGTTCCGGTTATTTGGACCATCGGTTAATCGGGGCAAATCTTAAAAAACAAAACCCAATCAAGAAAATAGCCAGGGTTTACTTCACTTAATTGGGACAAAAAAATGCCGTTTAATCGGGGCAGGAGATCTCAGCACTGGAGATTACCCTACGATTGTCTCCGACTGTACCACGTAGTTCAGTTGAATTTCTGGAGGTCACAACTATAAAACAATAAAAACAATTATCAGTCACCTGTTTATTGGGCTTTTCTGTTTTTGCAATATATCATAAACGGATAGTAAACTTGATCTTATTGAATTTGCAATAATACCGACAGCTGGAATTCTGTGGGTTATTATGGTGAAATGTGTTTACACTTCCATGAAATCTTCAATCATATAAAAAAAATTAATTTTCAGAACCTTCTCTTCATTCCTATTTTTAAAGCTTCATAACTTGTTACTCCGTTCTCACTTGTGCGTATCGTGTTACGTGCAATTTGTATGTGCCATGTTCTTTGTTATTGATTGCTTCTCTTTTTACTGTTTTAAATTTTAACCCCCACCCACAAATATCAGTGAACAGAAATGTCAACTAGTTAGTATGTACATATTACAGTACGTATTAATTATTCCGATTATCACATATATTCTTCTGACTTTCACGTATATTCTTCCGGTTTTCGAGTAGCATTTAATTTTTAAATTTTTTTCACCTTGTTAATTTGTGTTTAATATATCTTTACTTTTATAGCCTGTAGATAACATTGCTCCTATTTTCGCTAATTGCAATCGCTGTTTAATAGAATGAAAATTCAATTCACAAACGTGATCACAATGACTGGCGCTAACTACACATCGTATAGTGAATGGTACTTTACTATGGTGAGTCCATTGTAACGTGATTTGATTGTACAGTGAACAAATTGTAAAGCTGGGGTCCATTGTATTTTTAACTATTTACGTGAAACTTCGGATAATTGGGGCAGCCGCTTAATCGGGCCAAAATGCACTAGTCCCGATGTGTCCCAAATAACCGGAATCGACTATATATCCATGGGAGCTGCAGTTATCAGTCATACATCCACTGTTTCTGTCCAATTACCACTTGAGTGCAGTGTTTTTACTGCTGAACTATATACAATCAAAATGGCTTTAAATCTCCTGAATGATCTTCTAAATATCCAGGTAATAATATACACAGACTCTTTAAGTATTTGCAAGAGCACGAATTGACCATATGCATCTAACGCATCTATTTTTACTGCCATGAGAAGAGCCTCCACTTTTCTCGCATTGTAGTTCCATTCTCACAGTGAAACATATTATCATTGAGTGTGCACATACAATTCAGCTAGAATCGAATGTTTTAGATCTTTAATTAACTCACAAAAACCCTTGCAAGTAGCCCATATACTTGGAGATGATGCAATCTATCAGAACTGTTTAATTATCTAAAAACAACCAATTTATATGGTTATTTCCAGAACTATTTCCTTTCATATCATATATTTCCCAACACTCCAAAGTAACAAGTGCAATTTGGCCATAGTAGCCCTTGCACCAATAAATCCCACTCCAACAACAACCTATTTTTGCCTTCATTTAGCAAATTTCCAGACAAAATAAATAAATACATACATACAATGTGAATATATAGAACTTACAGGATAAAAATAAATGAATAAATATATGGAGGTAAACTATAGGGAAAAAAATTAATACCTAGCCATTAATACCAGTATCATAAGATATAAATGTATAATGAAATTATGCAAATAATATACAGTGCAAATAACGAAGCACAGAAACTGTGAAGTAACAAGTTTTAAATTGCAGGGATCCAAAAGCTGAAAATACCTTGAATTGCCTTGGATCCTCAGCTAGCATCTTCATGGCTTCTAATTTTATCTGTTTAGGTTTTTAAAAATAATTTTGGCTTTGGCCCTTTTGCAGTTTAAATTTATTATTTCATGGTTTCTGTTCTTCCATTTTACATTATTTCCATGAATACAGTTATTAGTCGTACTGTTCCTTGATTTTGTTTTGTGTGTGTGTGTGTGTGATCAAAAGGTGGATCAAAAAAGTTCAAGGACTGAATACCTTGAAATCGTGTTGTTGCAACATGTTTCAAAAACCCATCTATATTTAATAACATGTGAACCACCTATTTCTCTGCACTTAAATAAATAACTTCTGTTTAGGTGCAGATAAGCTGATAAGCTGATATTTTATGTTTTGTTTCCATTTAAAATGAGTAGTTTTTACTGAGCAGCAGATTTTCAGCAGATATTTCAAATTAGAGAAAATTGCAACAGAAACCCACAAAATTTTAAAAACCTGCTTTTGGAGAAGATTTTATGTGTTGAAGTCTTTTCAATGTTTTGTAAATTTTAAAGACGGCTGCCTGACCATCAAGGATGGTTCTCATTCTAGCCACCCTTCAGTATCAAAAACCAGTGATTTAGTTGCTCATGTTTATGATCTGTTCAGGACTGATTGGTGTTTAACTATAATTGAAGTTGCTTAATCTAATCTGAAATTGGTATTTCTTATGGGTCATGTCAATCAATTTTAACACAAGATTTGAGAATGCTGTGTATTTCAGCCAAGTGTATACCTCACATTCTCACTGATGATCAGCGAGAGATGAGTTTTTGCATGCCAGGATCTTCATCAATATGTTGCTGCTGAATTTGCACTTTGTTTTATCAACCATTAATTGTGGCAGGTCATGACTGTGTGGCTATGACACAAAAGTCCAGCTCTCTCAGTGGAGCTGTCTTTTCCAAGACCCAAAAAAACAAAACAGTCTCGATGAAACATGAAGATCATGCAAGCATGTTTTTTTTTTTTTTTGACTCATAGGGCATTGTTTATTACGAATTTGTTGCACATTATTATTATTATTATTATTATTATTATTATTATTAATATCCATATGATGCAAGGAAGCCTGAGGCTTATGCTGCACCAGGAAAGAAAAAAAGTTCCCGAGTACCCCTGAGAGAGAGAGAGAGAGAGAGAGAGAGAGAGAGAGAGAGAGACAAAAGTAGAAGGGAATCACCAAGAAAGAGAAGAATGATGATATCCAGCTCAGGACCCTGGGTGTGCCAAGCCCATACTCACCAGATGTGAGCCCCTTGGCCAACCAGTGGATCAGGAATACTACAGAAAAGCTAAGAAGGGCTTCAGTTCTGCAAATTGCAACATCTGGAGACTATGCACCTGTGAGATGATCTGATTAAGTGTTTAAGGCTTTGAATGGTGATAGCATTGAGCTTCTTCATACTACACACATGAAGGGGTATAAATTCAAATTGAAGGATGGTTGCAGGATCTATGGAAATTTTCCTTCAGCCAGCAAGTTGTCGATTGTTGGAACGAACGTCTATATGTTGTTGTGGAAGTAGGTAGTTTGAATAAATTCAGGGAATAACTAGACCAATATTGGAGGGGATGGGCAGGTGATGTGGGAAGTTGGTTTTTTTTTTTGGCTGCTGCTGTATAAGTTTATTTTCTTATGTCATATGCTGTACCAAAACAGTTACACAGTGATTGCATGATGTTATTTGGAGAAAACAACTGGGCAGAAAAAAATTGTGCTTTGTGGAATTGGTGCTTGCACTCAGCACTTTCCATCCAAGAATTTCTTGCAAGGCACTCCATCACCATGTTTCCTCCATCTGGCATACTTGCTGCATTTAGCTTCCTCTAATTTTTTTCTTTATTTCCCAAACTTAAAGCCTGCTTTTAAGGTTATATTTGCAACAATTGAGGAAATATTGAAAACCAATGCAGGAGCTATTATCAATTCTAAAAGAAGCCTTATCAGGAATACCTTCAGAAGTTGTAGAAATGTTTTAATTGGTGTATACAGTGTCAAGGAACTGTTTTGAAGGAGATACATCCAATATTAAATAGTTGAATATTCTGTCACACTAGTGTTGAGAAATTATTAAAATGCCACTTGGGAAAACTTAGCATTATCATTAGTAGAGACATACGATGCAAGAAAACAAGCTTATGCAACATCAACCAAAAAAAAAAAAAAACTTCCACTTCACCCCTCCGTTTGTTCGAAATACCTATCCAGCTGAGCCTTAAATTTATTTAGGCTATCAACTTCCACAACAAGGGATGGAAGTCTGTTCCACCAACCAACTACCCGCTGGCTAAAGGCAAATTTCTGCCCATCTATCCTACATCTGTCTTTCCTCAATTTGAATTTATGCCCTCTCAGGTGATTATTCTGAGCAAAGGGAAGAATCCCATCGGCATTGAGCATGCTCAAACTATTCAAGGCTTTATACACCTCTATCAGATCACCTCGCTAGTGCCTAGTCTCCAGACACTGTAATTTGCAAAACTTAAGCCTTTCTTCATAAGAGCATCCCTTTGTTCCATTCACTAATCTTGTTGCCTTTCTCTGTACTCGTTCCAGCAGCTCTACATACAGTACTCAAGGTGTGGCCTGACCATTGCCTTATACAAGGGAATAATCACCTCCTTATCCCTGCTAGAAAAATTCGTGTCTATCATTGACAATACACCATGAGCTACTCTTGCAGCCCGTCTGCCCTGCTCAGAGAACTTCATATCTGCCTGCACAATCACCCCCAGGTCCTTTTCATTCTCTACCACTCTCAGTGTAGTACCACAGAGTTGATACGTTGCTCTGGGGTTGCTGTTTCCCATATGTAGTACTTTACATTTGTCAATGTTAAACTTCATTTGCCACCTCTCAGCCCATCTGCTCAACCTTTCCAGATCCTGTTGCAGCAGTATAGTGTCAGTAGTGTCCTTAACAACCCTGCCAAACTTTGTATCATCTGTAAACTTGGACATTAAGCTTGATATACCATCATCAATATTATTATAAATACAGAAAACAATAATGGACCCAACACTAAACCCTGAGAGACTCCACTAATAACATTAATCCACGATGAGCAGAGTCCATTGATTACCACTCTCTGTCTTCTCCCCCTCAACCACTCCTTTATCCATAGCAGCAATTTGCCTCCAATGCCACACTGCTCCAATTTGTGCAGCAGTCTTCCAAGTGCAACAGTATCAAAAGCCTTTCTAAGATCCAAGTATATAATATGAAAGTTATTCCCAGTTCTTTTGTGACTGCATCATAGTATCCAATCAAACTGGTCAGGCAAGACTTCCCTTTAACAAAACCATGCTGTGTCCGAGCTATAACTGAAGTCTTGTCTAGATGATCCTGCAGTGCTTCTTTAACCAGTGCCTCTATTAATTTTCCTGGAACAGAAGTTAAACTCACAGGTCTGTAATTATTTCTGTCAGCCTTTGATCCTCCTTTGTGAATTGGGGTCACATTTGCCCATCTCCAGTCTATGGGTACCTCCCCTGAGTCCAAGGAAGCTCTCATAATTATGGCTAACGGATTGCTTACTTCCTTTGCTGCCTCCTTTAATATAACTGGATAGATCCCATCCACCCAAGGTGCCTTTCTTGTATTTATCTTCAACAATTTCTCCTCCACTTTACTCTGGTGCCTCCGTAGCCAGGTGGGAAGGAGCAACAGTACGTAGCACACGCTTCTTGATTAGACCGGGGTTCGAGCCCGTCACCACCAAATACGGAGGGTGCGGAAAGGTCAGGGAATGACCACCGCATATCCCGGAGCAATATGGCCTTAGTTGCTAATGCTCCTAAAAAGCAAATAACAAACATAACCTCCACTTTACTCTCAATTATTACAAGATCATCTGGCTAACTGCCAGTGTTTACTTCATCTATGGCATTCCCCTTCCTGAATAACTCCTCAAGTGTGAATGTAGATGCAAAATATTCATGTAATTTGTTAGCTACCTGAGCAGGATCATCAACAGTTGACCAATCTGATTCATCCCCTTCCTTCTAGAGTTTACATAAGTAAAGAACTCTTTGCTGCTTTTCTTTGCATCCCTTGCCAAAGATTTCTAGCAATCTGCCTTCACCTGCCTAACCGCCTTTGTAACTCGGTTACAGATCAACTTATATCTATCATAGGCTTCTGTGTCACATGTTAATTTATATGTATCCCATGCATTTTTCTTCTCTGCCATGTCTCATTAGTTCATCTGACATCCATTTAGGCCTGAACCTTGAACAGTATTTCTTAGGTGGTATGTAAAGCCTAGTAGCTTCCAAGATAAGTTCTTTGAATGCTTCCCATTTTGAGTTTGCTGTTGGCAACATCATCATCAGTTGGTCCCACTGTATAGAATTTAAATACTGTCTCAGACCATTGTAGTCGCCTTTACGAAAGCAATAACCCTTCCCTTTACCCCTGATGGTAGTTATCTCCTTGAGTAAATCCCACTTCAGCACACTGGGATCACTGCTGCCTAGTGGTTCCTATATCTGCAGATTCTTAATGCATTAAGAATCACTACTGATAATCAAATCAAGAGTATTGCTCCCTCTAGTTGTCTCCCAACATGCTGATTTAGAAAACAATCATCCAATAAATCCACAAAAGCCTTGCTAGTGTGTGAATGACCAACCCACAAATTCCAGTCAGTATCTGGGAAATTAAAATCCCCCATTATAAGACTATCTGATTTACTGGCCCACTCTATTTCCCTGTACAGTTTCTTATTATACTCATCAGAGTCATTAGGCCTATAGCACACTCCTACTCTCAATTTTGATCTCCCAGTGCTTATGTCACACCAAACTAACTCGACACTGCACTGTCCAGCGATGTCGACTGGCTTCACTTCCGTGGATTTTATGTGTTTCTTAACTGATAGCATAACCCCTCCTCCCTTCCTATCCTGTCTATCATTTCTGTAGATCTTGTACTCCCCAAATTCCAGTTCTGCCTTCTTTATATCTGTGTGACACCATGTCTCTGATATCCCAACAATATCTGCCTTTGATGTTTTGAACAATACCTCAAATTCATCAAATTTATTTACCAAACTCCTAGTATTGGTGTACATGCAAGTATATATGCACCTGTTTCTATTCTTAGCTACCCTAACACAATCCGTGTGTTTACTTGTACCGCAATGACTCCCAGCAGTCTCTGAAATATCCTGCATCTTGTTTTCCAGGCTTCTGCTCATTCCAATAGAATCAGTGCAAGAATCACTTTCACCTCTGCCAGTGGCTACTGTTAATCTATTAGCCCTTGTATCCCCCCAAGCTAGCAGTTTTCCAACCTGCCTAACACTGCCTCGATAGCATCAGCAAATATTCTTGCACCCTTTCTATTTAAGTGTATCCCATCCCTGTAGAAGCAGTCTCTCCTGTTAACAAGTACAGTTAATTTGTTTTATTTCATTCTTTTGTTGTGTGTTTGTCAAGTTTCCCAACCAAAGATCACTGTACATCAGTTCTTTTTTGCTTCATAGCAGTGTCTGGTAGGTTCTCATACTGAAATTGACAGAACTACAAAAAATATGTATTTCTTTGCTTTGGTGATATTGAAAAGTACCAAAAATCTATCCCCCCCCCCACCCAAAAAATCTGTTAATTTCATTTTGGTTGTAAAAATTCCAAATACAATTATATTTAAGTTAAAGTTAATTAATATTTAACTTAATGCTTCTAATAGCCCAGTTGAACAAATCCATGTATGAATACTGGCACACTTTCAACTGCTATGAGGAAACACGCTTTGGTCTTAGGAATTCATGACAGAAAGTTGCTGGCCACCAAATTAGAACTACAGTTTACCAAACATTTACAAAGTCATACTGCTTTTGCTGTGAATGTGTTTAAATATTTGAACATTTCCTTTTCAGCATACAAATAGCCTTTACAAGATATGTAAACTTGCATTAATGCCTTTTAACTTTTGTTTTTTAACTAAGCTGTTTTGTATAAAAGAGCTTACATAAAGTTTTACCATATCAGATTGTTTTGCTATTCTGATGTATTACTTTTATATTTGTCTCTCATTGGTCTTTTGTGATTGACAGGAAGTTGGCCTTTACTTCATTTTTGCCAGGAGAGGGAGTAATTTTTTCAGCTTTTCTTTCAGTACTGTTGGCAACGTAAGTTAGCAACTGAAAAAGCATACATAATTTATTGCATTGCATTAGGAATGAAAATGAACAGAATAGTGCTGTGTGTGAGAGGTTTTTTTTTTTTCATTACTACTACAGGGGTCCCCTGCTCACCAGCCGTGCAGATGTGTGACGAAGTAAGTCGAATCTTTTCTTTGTAAAAGACACACCCGTCGAAATGCACTGCTCAGTATCTAATCAGGAAATGACATGTAATTATTTACCTGTGCATTTGTAGTGATGTAATTGCCCCTCCCACTTGATACCACATGACCCGCACCCTCTTCTCCTTTGACTGCCCCACCATGCAGCATTCTCAAGGTTGAATAAATATCACTGTGTAATATAATTATTTACCTGTGCATTTGTAGTGACGTAATTGCACCGTCTCTTCTCCCATTGGCTCGAATAAGTGATGTAATTGCACCACCCTCTTCTCCCATTTGCTCGAATAAATATCACTAAGTGGAAAACTTTTTTAATGTATGAAAATTTTTATGAAAATGTATGAATAAGAAATGAAAATTTTTGGAAAAGTATTTTTGTATGTTTATGGCAGCCATATTCTTTGATGAAATTAACAAAAAATCACAGGTTTAAAAAAAAAATTGCAATTTTAATGCAGTTCACTATTTTGGTTGGGGGGGGGATGAAGAAGAATCTCTGCCATACCAACTGAAGTATGCTGGTAAGATGAAGAAGGATTGAAACTGGTTCAAAAAAGACGATTTTCCCTCATAAAGGTGGTGAGTTGGCAGCTGTATTATCTTGATAGGAGTGCAGCCCTAAGGCAACCACAGCATGGGTTTGTTAAAGGGAGATCATGATTCACCAATTTGATTAGCTACTATGAGGTTGTCACAAAGGATCTGGATCAAAAGAAGAATTTTGACATTCTATTCTGAGATTTTAGTAAAGGCTTTGATACTGTACTACGTACTTTGATTGTTCTACAAATTGAAGCAGTGTGACATTGGGAGAAAGTTACAACTACTACTATGGATAGAGGAATAGCGAAGCATTAGGAGAAAAAGAGTGGACACTGCTCTTTGCTGCCTATTGCTAGTGTGATTAGTGGGGTCAACAGGGTTCAGTGTGGGCCCATTACTGTTTTTAATAAATATTAATGATATTGATGTAGGTATTTCAAGTTTGCTGTTGATACAAAGGTACATTGGTTAATGACAGTAAACAAGGTATGCTTCTTCAAGGGAATCATTAGATAAACTCAGCAGATGGGATGGAAAATGGCAATTAAAATTTTACAGTGATAAATGCAAGCTACTTCAGTTGGGTAGCAGTGTTCCCAGAATGACATGCATTTGAGTGGTATCGAGCTCAAGGTAGTGGAGTATGGAAAAGATCTGTGTGTTATTGTACAGTGTGACATGAAATTCTCTGAGCAGTGCAAACAAGCTGCTAGAACAGCCAATGGTGTTCTCTGAGTGGCATACATATAGAAACTCTTTTGCAGGGATATAAAGGTTATTATTCCATCATATAAGGCATTAATTAGGCCACATCTGGAAAATTACTGCATACAGGTTTGGAAACCATTTTAGGAAGGGACATAGATTTGCTGGAAAAGGTGTGAAACAGAGCAGCAATATTAGTTGATCCAAATTTAGTTGGGGGCAATACAAAAGAGTATTTTTATCAAAAAAGACTGGGGTTCTGTAAATTACAGTCTACAGAAACAGGGCACCTGCATGATGACCCAGCTGAAGTATATGAGAATTTAAGAGTTTAAGTAAAATAAATGCCTGCCATCTTACTCTTTCTCTGCTGAAACATGCAAGAGGGCATAAATTTAAATTTGTAAAGGATGGTTGCAGAATAGATGTGTGGAAATTCACATTCATTCGGGGGAATGAAGTGTTAAACTAAGCTTTTACCTGGTATTATGGAGGAAGATAGTTTGAATAATTTTAAAGAAGTAAGGAAGGATTAAATGAAATGTTGGAAGGAATGGGAAAATGGAGTGTTTTCTCTTTTCTTTCTTTCTTTCTTTTTTTTTTTCCTCTTGGCTGGTGCCATATTATTTTTTCTTCTTTACATAATGTTGCTGATACTAATATTACAGCTGTGTAAGTTTGACGTATCTGCCAAAAAATAATGGAGGTAGTGATTAAAGAAGTAATGCAAGATCATTTTGAGAATACAGTCACACAACAATCACAGCTTGCATTTGTTAAGGGAAGATGTTGTCTGATCAGACTGATTGGCTTCTGTGAGATAGTCATGAAGGAACTAGAATGAATGGGGGGAGACAAAGACCAATAGATTGACAGTAGCCACTGGCAGAGGTGAAAGAAATTCTTGCACTGCTTCTATTAGAATGAGCAGAAGCCTGAAGAAGAAAATGCATGGTATTTCAGAGACTGCTGGGAGCCATTGCGGTACAAGTAAACACATGGGTTGTGTTAGGGTAGCTAAGAATAGAAACAGGTACAGGTATACTTCGTGTACACCAATGCTAAGAGTTTAGTAAACAAATTTGATGAATTTGAGGTATTGCTCAAAACATCAAAGGCAGATATTGTTGGGATATCAGAGACATGGTGTCACGCAGATATAAGGGATGCAGAACTGGAATTTGGGGAGTACAACGTCGACAGAAAGGATAGACAGGATAGGAAGGGGGGAGGGGTTATGCTATTAGTTAAGAAAAACATAAAAACCAAGGAAGTGAAGCCAGTCGACATCGCTGGACAGTGCAGTGTTGAGTCAGTTTGGTGTGACATAAGCATTGGGAGATCAAAATTGAGAGTAGGAGTGTGCTATAGGCCTAATGACTCTGATGAATATAATAAGAAACTGTACAGGGAAATAGAGTGGGCCAGTAAATCAGAGAGTCTTATAATGGGAGATTTTAATTTCCCAGATATTGACTGGAATTTGGGGGCTGGTCACTCACACACTAGCAGGGCTTTTGTGGATTTATTGGATGATTGTTTTCTACATCAGCATGTTCGGGAGGCAACTAGAGGGAGTAATACTCTTGATTTGATTATCAGCAGTGATTCTTCATGCATTAAGAATCTGCAGATAAATGAACCACTAGGTGGCAGTGATCACAGTGTGCTGAAGTGGGATTTACTCAAAGAGGTAACTACCATTAGGGGTAAAGGGAAGGGTTATTGCTTCCGTAAAGGCGACCACGATGGACGGAGACAGTATTTAAATTCTATACATGGGACCAACTGATGATGTTACCAACAGCAAATTCAAAATGGGAAGCATTCAAAGAACTTATCTTGGAAGCTACTAGGCTTTACATACCAACTAAGAAATATTGTTCAAGGTTTAGGCCAAAATGGATGTCAGATGAACTAATGAGGCATATGGCAGAGAAGAAAAATGCATGGGATACTTACAAATTAACACATGACACAGAAGCCTAGATACAAGTTGATATGCAACCAAGTTACAAAGGAGGTTAGGCAGGTTGAAGGCAGATTACGAGAAATCTTTGGCAAGGGATGCAAAAAAAAACAGGAAAGAGTTGTTTACTTATGTAAACTCTAGAAGGAAGGGGATGAATCAGATTGGTCCACTTGATATTGATGGGTCAACTGTTGATGATCCTGCTCAGGTAGCTAACAAACTAAATGAATATTTTGCATCGACATTCACACACGAGGAGTTAATCAGCGAGGGGAATGCCAGAGGTGTATTCAACTCTAGCAGTAAGCTACAGAATCTTGAAATAACTGGGAGTAAAGTGGAGGAGAAATTGTTGAAGATAAACACAAGAAAGGCACCCGGGGTGGATGGGATCTATCCAGTTATATTAAAGGAGGCAGCAAAGGAAGTAAGCAAACCCTTAGCCATAATTATGAAAGCTTCCTTGGACTCAGGGAAGGTACCCATAGACTGGAAATGTGCAAATGTGACCCCAATTCACAAAGGAGGATCAAAGGCTGACACAAGTAATTATAGACCTGTGAGCTTAACTTCTGTTCCAGGAAAATTAATGGAGGCACTGGTTAAAGAAGCACTGCAGGATCATTTAGACAAGACTTCAGTTATAGCTCGGACACAGCATGGTTTTGTTAAGGGGAAGTCTTGCCTGACCAATTTGATTGGATACTATGATGCAGTCACAAAAGAACTGGATGCAGGGAATAGCTTTGATATTATATACTTGGATCTTAGAAAGGCTTTTGATACTGTTGCACATGGAAGACTGCTACACAAATTGGAGCAGTGTGACATTGGAGGCAAATTGCTGTTATGGATAAAGGGGTGGTTGAGGGGAAGAAGACAGAGAGTGGTAATCAATGGACACTGCTCATCGTGGACTAATGTTATTAGTGGAGTCCCTCAGGGCTCAGTGTTGGGTCCATTATTGTTTTCTGTATTTATAAATGATATTGATGATGGTATATCAAGCTTAATGTCCAAGTTTGCAGACAATACAAAGGTTGGCAGGGTTGGCAAGGACACTACTGACACTATGCTGCTGCAACAGGATCTGGAAAGGTTGAGCAGATGGGCTGAGAGGTGGCAAATGAAGTTTAACATTGACAAATGTAAAGTACTAAACATGGGAAACAGCAACCGCAGAGCAACGTATCAACTCTGTGGTACTACACTGACAGTGGTAGAGAATGAAAGGGACTTGGGGGTGGTGGTGCAGGCAGATATGAAGTTCTCTGAGCAGTGCAGACGGGCTGCAAGAGTAGCTCATGGAGTATTGTCAATGATATACAGGAATTTTTCCAGCAGGGATAAGGAGGTGATTATTCCCTTGTATAAGGCAATGGTCAGGCCACACCTAGAGTACTGTATACAGGTCTGGAGGCCTCATTTCAAGAAGGATGTAGAGCTGTTGGAATGAGTACAGAGAAGGGCAACAAGATTAGTGAATGGAACAAAGGGGTGCTCTTACGAAGAAAGGCTTAAGTTTTGCAAATTACAGTGTCTGGAGTCTAGGCACCAGTGAGGTGATCTGATAGAGGTGTATAAAGCCTTGAATGGTTTGAGCATGCTCAATGCTGATGAGATTCTTCCTCTAGCTCAGAATAATCACCTGAGAGGGCATAAATTCAAATTGAGGAAAGACAGATGTAGGATAGACGTGCGGAAATTTGCCTTTAGCCAGCGGGTGGTTGGTTGGTGGAACAGACTTCCATCCCTTGTCGTGGAGGTTGATAGCCTAAATAAGTTTAAGACTCAGCTTATTATTTTGAACGAACAGAGGGGTGAAGTGGAAGTGGGTTTTTGTTTTTTTTTTTTTTTTTTTGGCTGATGCTGCATAAGCTTGCTTTTTTGCATCAAATGCCTCTACTTATGCTAATGCTAATGCTAAACTTAGATTCCACTAAAGCTTTTGATACTGTTCCACATAGGTGACAAATTATTGCTATGGATAATGGGATAGTTGAGTGGCAGAAGAAAAAGAAATGTTATTAATGGCTACTGCTCTTCATGTAATAAGGGTATGAATAGAATCCCTTAGGAACTGGTGTTTGGACTTCCCCTCTGATTTCGGTATTTAGTAACCTGGAAGTGATTGTGCCTCCCATTGTTACAAAAATGGTCATGCTGAATTGACAGATACTCAACTTTCTCCTTTATTTCTAGAAAATGTTTCTGGTGCTTTTGAATTCTATGTGGAGTTTACCAACAAACAAGCTTTTATTAATGGATTGCAATACATTTCTAATGTATGTTTTTTTTTTTTTTTATGAAAAATTTGTCTGTTTAATACTGTTGTAATTTTACAAATCTCAATTGGAATGGGCAGGAGCATTCTTCTCCCTGAGATATAGTGAATGCCTTAGGGACTGTGTTTTCACAGTTGTCTGCCTCAACAACATATAATCTATCATTCTAGAAGATCCAAGTATTAACCAAAAAGTCCAAACTGAACTTCAGATCAATATGTGCTTTACCCTACAATCAACCGCTTACAATACTTGAATTTCAAGAGGCCATGTCTACCTCAAAAAACAGTGCTGCAGGCCCTGACAGAATATATTACATAATGCTCCAACACTAAGATAAAAAAATCTCCCTTCACTGCTGACCTTTTTCAATCGCATCTTCTTTGAACATTCTTTCCCCAGTTCCTGACATCACACCTATATAATAGCAATTCCCAAACCAAGGAATTGCTATTCACTCTATTCCTCAAAACTATTGACCCATTTCTCTTACCAGGTGGTTAAGTAAAACCCTGAAAAAAATAATTCGCCGTCGACTCACATGGAATCTTGACTCCAAAAATCTAACCTTTGATAATTTTGTTTCAGAAAAAATCGATCGGCCCTGGATCTCATGATCAAAGCTGAAACAAACATGAGGAATGCATTCATCCGAAATGAGCATTTTGTCATAGTATGCCTTGATGTATAGAAAGCCTTCGACACCACATGGCATTTTGGTATCCTGAGAGATCTGCTTTCCCTTGACCTGAGAGACCACTTACCATATTTCATACAGAACTTCCTTCAGCACAGGTCCTTTCAAGTTTGATACCGACAAGTCCTCTCCCAAACATATACGAGGGGGGTATAAAAAGTTCGTACCCCGACCTGGATAAAACATCAGTAGGAAGATGCCATTTTTAATATAAGTTGCCTACATACTCAATAACTAACATGTGAACTTTCATTCCCGTAGGTGATCGTACACCAGAGGTGGAGCAGGAATCTTTGTCTACCAATCTATGGTTGACAAAGTAGAGTATCAAGCAGTGAACAAGTTTCTGCATTTGCAGGGTAAGAAAGCTCAGGAAATTGATAAAGAAATGAAAGCTGTGTATGGACAGAATTGTCCATCCTATGACACTGTAAAAAAGTGAAAACGGGAATTCCAGTGCAATTGCACAAGTGTCTTTGGCGAGCCAAGAGAAGGAAGGCCATCAACATCCACAGACAGTGAGACAGTTGTAAAGTTTGAGCAGCTGGTGCTGAATGACAGACGTCTGACAATTCATTTCTTTGCAAATGCAGTGGGAATTAGTTATGGGTCTGCCCACAGCATTTTACGTGACCATCCGCACAATGAGTTCCAAGATTGCTGATGCCTTTGCAGAAGCAATGTTGAATCCAGTGTTCTTCCCAACTGTTGGATTTGTGTGATGCAGATGTTGAGAACTTTTTTGATTGGTTGGTGACAAATGACGAATGCTGGGTGTACCAATATGATCCGGCGACTAAAGACATGTCAAAGCAGTGGAAGCACACCTCTTTCCCCACCTCCCAAAAAGGCAAAGATCAAGTGGTTTCAAGCAAAAAATGTGGACTTCTATGATCAAGGCCTTAAACAACTGATCCATAGATGGGAGAAATGTGTTACTATACATGGAGAGTACATAGAAAGGATTAAAGTTCCTGTGAAGTTTCACCTTTCTAGGGCTAATATTTCTAGGTAAGGGTACGAACTTTTTGATACCCCCTCGTACACAAGAAGGAGTCCCACAGGGCTCTGCATTCAGTGCCACTTTATTTGCAATAAGAATAAATCACATGACTAAAAATATTCCCAACACCGAATTCATACCTCTATGCCGATGATCTCACTCTTTCTTGAAGTTCGCAAAACATGACCCTCATTGAGCAGCAGCTCCAAATTTCAATTAATAACATTCAGCTATGGTTAACACAGAATGGATATCGACTCTCTTGTTCAAAATCTAAAGTAGTTCACTTTTGTAACAAATGGAAAATGCATCCAGATCCAGAGGTACACTTAACAAATCATCCTATCTCAGTTGTGAAAAGTATTCGTGTCCTTGGTCTGACTTTCGATAGTAAATTGAACTTCATGGAAGACATTAAACATCTACAGACATCTTACCAGAAAAAAATGAACATACTCAGAGTAATTTCTTCAACATCATGGGGTGCAGATTGGTACATATTACTTCATTTGTATAGAGCCCTAATCAGATCTCACCTTGATTACAGTGCCCAAGTGTATAATTCTGCTAGGGAGAGTGAGCTAGCACGACTTACTGCAACCCAACATTTTTCCTTGAGGATTGCTATAGGCCCTTATAGAACTCCGGCAGTTCAAAGTCTTTGCATTGAAGCTCAGGAACTTCCCCTAAGCCTCAGGAGAAAGATGTTCTCAACTATATAACTAAAATCCAAAGTCTACCTACCCATCCCATTAGGCCGATACTTAATGACCCTCAGTTCACAATGTTCTATAGAAATAAACCCAGGCAACTTCAGCCTACTGCTCTCAGATTTAAGCATTATCACAAACTTGGAATATACATCCTAACAAATTTCTTCAAGATTCAAACAGTCCAGATCCCCATGGTCCTCTATTAAACCACCCTGTGACAGTTATTTTCTAAACTGGAGAAAGCACTCTCTTTCAAATGTCAGTACAGTAAACCCCCGCTTTTCACGTATTCCCAGTCGCTGATTTAATATAAAATGAAACCTAAAAAAAAATGCGAATTTTAAAGCACCGTGAACATTTTCCGCCATAAAAAAACATGGGCGTGGCTAAAATTATATTTCCCGGTCAAAACAGCGCCCAGTGGGTGGGGGGAGAGGGGTGACAAAATCACGAGCGTGAATGTTTCTCGCTAATCCTTGTTCAGTATGTGTTATGCGCTTGTCATGGAAGATTTCTTCATTTCCTTTTAATTTATATGCTTATAAATTGAATAAATTTATCAATTTATTATTATTATTATTATTATTATTATTATTAGCCATAAGGTGCAAGGAAGCCTGAGGCTCATAAATTGATATGCTTACAAAAGTGATAAATCTACCATTTTGCAGTGTAAAACAGACTTTTTCGAGTGTGTTAACGGAAGAAAGTGACTTTATTGTGGACAAGTTCTTTCTAACCCATACAAAAAATATGGCTACGAATAACAAGGGAAATGTGAAAAGATCAAAGAAGGGGATGACATTAGCAAATAAAATTGAGTTATTAGACAAAATTTCTAATGGTGAAAGTGTCTCCTCAGTGGAAAAATATTATAAAATCAATGAGTCAACGGTACGATCAATCAAGAAATCGGAAGAAAAAATCCGCCGTAGTGTCCGTGAAAACGCGCTAATTGCTTCAAAAATTTGCTCTGTAACTCGTGATGTTAAATTAGAAATAATGGAAAAAGCTTTAAATCTGTGGATAGAAGAATGAACTCAAAATAAAATTCAGTTAAGTTCACTCATCATTCGTGAAAAGGCAAAACTCCTTTATCAACACTTCAGCGAAACTGGTGATAGCACTGGCGGGATAAGTTTTTTAGTTAGCAAAGGGCGCTGGTTTGAAAGATTTGTTTGAAATTCTAATAAATATTACATTTAATATTAAATTGTTTCTTATTTTCATTTCGATGCCATATGCTTGCATTTCACTATGTACTGTCTATGTACATAGTCATATTATGAAGGTACATATAATACAAACATAGACAAAATTTTAGACTAGTTTTTCTTATATATTTCATACTTTGGAACGGAACCCCTTTATTACTATGGGAGCCATAACTCAGTATTCGCATTTTCGGTATTTGCGGCATTTCTCAGGAACGTAACCCCCCGCGAATAGCGGGGGTTTACTGTATACAACAACTCCATATTGCCCCCACACAAAATTATCTGCATTTTACATATACTGATGGGTCAAAATCTGAGAGTCGAGGGGTGCCGCAGCCATCTTCCCTCGTAAAACCTTCTCCGTATCACTTCCCAATGAATGCAGAAGCTATACAGCTGAATCATGCACCATCAAACTTGCAATAGAAAATATTCTCCATCTGTCCATCCAAAAAAAGCATGACATATACAGACTCCCAGAGTGTGCTTATAGCTTTGCAGAATATTTCTTCTCAAACACATCCTTTAATAAAGTTCATAAAATTCAAACTGATAGATCTCCAAGAACTCCAGCGAGTGGTCATTTTCTGTTTGATTCTAGGCCATGCTGAGATACCAGGAAATGAATGTATGGACTGTGCCGCTAAACATCCATCCAACAGAGAAATATCACAGTATTATGTTCCATATCTTGGCTACAAAAGTAACATACAAAGAATATGTAGAGAACAATGGAGAATTCAGTGGCAAGCCCAAATGCATAATTAATCCTTCTGACATCCTTTTGACGAAGACCAGAGGAGGCATTGAATGGAGCGTCTTGGGAATGGTGGGAGGTGTTTTACCAAGATCATTAATACGTGAGTTGGAAGAAAAATGGGATGCTAGTAGGTCAGCTTTATCCTTGGGTGATGTGACAACAGAACCATCTGGTTTTGACAGAGGTGGGAGTAGAGAAGGGGAAAAGTTGTGGCCAATAGCTTTAGCAAGTGACCAGAATGCTCGGCTACCATTAGGGCAAGAAGCAAGTTTTCTGCTCTTAGCCTGTTCAAAATTTAGTTTGGACTGATTAATAACTGCTTTACAATTGTTGCGAGCTTTGGCGTAGGCAGAAAATAAATCTGAAGATTTGGAAACAAGCCAATTACGATATGCAACGCTCTTCTCTTGAGCAGCCTTAGCACATTTATTGGAAAACCAAGGTTTAGATAAAGGATTAGATTTTAAAGTGGCATGTGGAATAAAGGATTCCATTCCTACAAGAATAATTTCACTGACCTGAGCAAACGTTGACATCAGAAGTTTTGAAACAGTAATCCGACCAAGGAAAAGAAGAAAAGAAATCTCGCATGTCATCCCATTTTGCATTCTTGTAATGCCAAACAATACTAGGATGGGAATAGCCATGAGATAAACGCTCCATTGCAGAAGAGACAATCACCAAGTTGTGATCTGAGGTGCCTAAAACCGCTCACTTCGACCGTGTACTTAGAAGTGTGTTTTGTGAGAAAAAGATTAAGCATGTTGGCTGCATGGTTAGGATTGTCCAGCATTCTTGTAGGTAAATGAACAGTCTGTGCAAGGTCATTAGTAATTGCAAAAGTCTCAGCATCTCGACCAACTAGGACGGCGTGACTAGAAAACGGAACCCATCTGGAGTTGTGAACATTAAAATCACCAAGGAAAATTACCTCACTGTTAGGAAAGTTGGACTGGAGAAAGTCAAGTTGCAAAGAGAAGAACTCAAAGAGCTCGAAGTGATTAGTGGAGTTGAGAGAACGGTAGAGACAACAGATGAATTTGACACAATGAGGTAGAGAGATTTTAAGCCAGAGAAGATCAAAACGAGGAGATTTCAAGTTACTAAGTCTCTGACAGGGAATATCGGAAAGGAGATATGCACAAGTACCACCTTTGAGGCGAAAGGAATCATACATCGAATAATTTGGGCAACTGGGATGAGCAGTGGTCGAATAAACCGATAACTGAGATTCTGTCAGAAAAAGTACATGGGGTTTGGCAGACTGCAAGTGGAAATGGATATTGTTGAGATTAGAATTGAGACCACATATATTTGTGAAATGAACTAGGAAATGTTTGGGAGGTTTAGATCTTTTTGCAGATAAGCTTGCTCTATTAAATTGTGCTTCATTGGAGCTGTAAAATTAAAGAACCGCAGTTAAATGTTACAAGAGCTGCATGCGGCTTGCAAGCCGCAGGTTACCAACCCCTGCCCTATGCCGACTTGTTTTCTTCCTCCTTGTGTGTCGGTTGCTAAATGACATTTCTGAAGCAGCCATGAATCCATATTTTACTGGATCGAAGCAGGTCAGCGGCGGGCCTACAATTTTAAGAAACTGTTTTTGACATCAAGGAAGCACTGGTTGGGCTTGCGATCAGATTCATTTGTGAAAATCCTCATTCACATTCACTCTATGAAATTGGTATCGTACTCAGAGCATTCATCAAATTCTTCTGAAACCTTCTTATCAATTAGGTATCTCCGAAATCCACAAATTGCACCTCTTTCATTTAACTGTAACCTAATTGACAATTTTCTAACTTCAATTTCACCAAATGCCAACAATTCATGTTTAGAAGTATTAATACATTCTTTGTCCTAGTTTTCTGTCTCTCATCATCAGTATTTTCACTAGTTCTTAAATTCGAATTTTTTCTTTTCTTTTTTTTTGAAAATGTCGGTATCATTCTGATATTCAGGTACTGTGACCATGTAAACAGAAATAGGGAAATTTTACGGAAAACTGTGGACAACGCACTTCCGCGAAACAACAGATGATTATTTGTCGGGGTAAAAGAAAATCAATTTTCTGATTCTTGAACCAGGCGCTTACAGTTGATTCACAGAGGTGTTCAACCTATTTCCCGCGAGGAAAGTGAACTAAAAGCATTTTAAATTTTGTTAATTATCAAAAAAATTCTCATTAAATGTTTTGTTCAGTAAATGTAATTGTGTATTGTACTTAATAAAATTTTCGAATATTTTTAATTTTACTTTTACATGCAGCAAGATATGGAAAATTTAACACGCTAAAGAAGTCTAACTTTCAATTTTTTTGAATATGGCCACTGTATGGGGAAAGGTTGAACACCACTGCAGTAGAAGGTGGGCCAGAGCCCATTTGGAATACACTTTGATCTGCTCGCTCCTGACTAGTGTGACTTCTCCATATGTGGGACAGGTGGTCGGATAGATTTTACAAGGTACCTCTCTTAATTTGCGCAGCAGGACTAATTGCCTAAATTGCCTGAAGGCCAGAAATGCAAACAGTGCGTACCGAGTTAAAACTCTCCTTATCCATTTGCTATATGAAAATTTTCTTCGCTCAGCAGAAAGTATTTTAAATGTAACATCCAAGGGGAAGTCAAAATAATTCGCTATAAAAGAACTTCGTTAAACAGAGGTCCGACTGAGTAATCTAGAATTATAAAAATGGTTATACAGTTTTGTATAGAAATATCTTAACAATGGACAGTAAAAAATACAAATTTAGTTAAATAATTTTAAGCTTATTTGAATAGTAGGTAAATATATGAAAAAAATTTACAGAATATTACAAATTTCGAAGTGCACTGCATCCAAATGTCACACGTCACTGTTAATAAAAGGTGCCGGTACCACGTACCGTCCCAAAAAAAAGCACTGAGTAATACTAATTAAAATTGTGATGGCAGTTGATTATTCATGAAGCAGATGGTACAATATGTTGTAAATACATACACTGGCCAGTGCTGGTAAGGAATGTTTATAAACTTGTTTCGACTGTCTGATGCAGTTCCAATGGAATGCATCATTTAGAATTAAAAAAAAAAAAAAAAAAAAAAAAAAAAAGCACAGAAAACACAGTACTCTAGCACACTGTAAACAGGATTCAGTTTGTAGTACTTTACATAAAAATATGTATGGGAATAGAGATGTAATTATGTTTACAAAAAAAAAATATATATATATTTTGTATATATATAAAAATTAACAGAGTACCAGTGAAAGGTAATTTTGATCAATAGCCCATGGGATTTTCCATGTCCATTGATATAATGACTTCAATAAAAACAGTGTGATGCTTGACATTACTTTCATAACTGCTTTAGCGACAGCATGTTTGGTGTTTTTAACTGAAGGGCAATGGTAGTTTTCTCATGCTGACATGCCAGCTTCACTCAGCAGTAAGAAATGGCAGTCATGTAATCAGAGTCTGTGTAGGCAGATTTTGCATCTGAATACTGGCTGAAAATTTCCTGTGCATTACAGTAATTGTATGCTAATTTTTTAGAAACTGATATTTCATTCATTTTTGGCAGGAATGCTTGCAGAAATTTAAAAAGGGAGTGGCTTTGACCCAGTAATGTAGGCCTGGCCAAATGACAGGCTACATGCGGCCCGCCAGATGATTTTTATGCTACTGACTATATCAGTGGGAAATCATTCACTAGCTGCACCAGGCACGATAAATACCAAGAAATATAATACTAGACCAGCTGTACTCTTCCCCCGAATCCCCACCACTCTTTCCCTTCTTTGAACCGAAAACTCTGCAAATGGAAGTAATTAATTTACAGTGCAACAATGAATTAAAACATTCACACCAGGACATCAAAAATCAAGTTTTACAGCACATATGTGACAGCGGAAAGTATACCAAATTAAGCTGTTTTGTACAAAAAATTGTGAGCACATTCGGATCCACATACATTTGTGAAACTTTCTTTTCAAAAATGAAAGTTATTAAAAGTAAATCTCAAGCTTCAATAGCAGATGAATATCTGAAAAATCAATTAAGATGTGCAACTGCTAATATTGAAGTAGATTTTAAAAAAATTGAGTAATTGCAAAGAAAAGCAAATATCTCATTGATGTAGATATTTAATAAAAATGAATGAATAAAATAAATTTTTATGGCATTTGATTTTTTTATTTTTAAAAGATTGTTTTGTGTGGCCCATGGAAAATTGTATTCCAAGTGGCCCACAGAACGATTTGGGTTGGCCAGCCTGTATTAATGTGTCAACTCACCCCCACACCACTTTAAAAAGTGAATCACATTAAAAGCATTCTAAATGAACAAAAACAATGAATATGGAATAAAACTAGTAAGTAATTTAATTGTCCATAATCAAAATGAAATGTTCTTAATAAACAATTTATATTCATTTTACTAGCTAATTATGTGTTATTTACTAAAGTTATATAATGAATATATTAACTGAAACACAAATATGTGTAATAATAATTAATAGAAAAGTGAGTATGCACTCAATTATAATGAATTTTATTATTCCAAATATTCAAACTGGCCACACTGACCTCTACAAATTCTACAAAGTGTCACCTCTATACACTTTTCTTTTCACCCCGTGGTGTCTGCTTTAGAGAGAGAGAGAGAGAGAGAGAGAGAGAGAGAGAGAGAGAGAGAGAGAGAGAGAGAGAGAGAGAGCGCTTCACTGCAATACTTAAGTTTCTATAAAATTTATCCAATTCATAATACTGTATACCATACATTTGTAATATGAAAATAACCTTATATTGTGCATGTTACACCATTATTTAGAAAAAAAAACCACTGCCTTGGGGAAGGATCCCATACTCCTTACCTACTGATATCCACAACATTCCAAAAGCAAATTTTTTTTCAAAAAAGTTATATTTTACTAAAATCCCATGAATGCAACATTTTATTAAAACCCCACACACATGGGGTTTTAATAAAATGTTGGTTGCTGCTTACTAGAATGTTTTACATCAAAACATTGAAAAAAGTTTTTAGAAACAGATATTCACTGAAAATCATTTTCTGAGTTATAACTCCATTCATTTTTCATAAATTTTGCTTATTAAAGGTGTACTGACAAAAACCTGGTTTCATAGCCTGTGCTTGTGCTGTTTACTGATGAAGCTGGTTCCAAGATGTTCCGTATGGGATGGCATACATTCATCATGTAAATCTGATTTGTGGGTAGTGTTTAAAGTCATTCTTTCATTATGTGGTATTCTGTGTCTTTGCCATTAGCAATTAGGTTGAACTTTACATTACTGAGTCAGGGTTTTCATTATCAGTGAACATTCTGAATACTGTACAAATGAGAGTGTACTCATTTACAGAATGGAAGATTTGCATTTTATGTATGAATTTGCCAAGGGTAACTGTGCAGAAGAAGTTTGTACATCAGTGTCTACCCAATGCCAAAACATTTCAAAGGATATATATCAATATCCGTGAGAAATAGAATTGTTCAAATCCAACACAAAGTAACGGCAAAGATCAGCAAGAACAGTTGTTTTTGAAGAACAAATGCTAAATTGCTTATGACAAAATCTTAACAAGACCAGGACTACAACAATGTAGGGGGTAACCCAAATTGCTATTTCAAGAGAGAGAGAGAGAGAATCACTTTTATCTCTGTCAGTTTCAATGCAGATTTTGATGCACAAAAGGCACTTTGTATATTATTCCAAACACCAGCATGTTAATAGCCCTGTTTTCTTAGTTTATATTTTATTTATTAGTGGAGCTGGTTTTATATATAACATTATACTTAATTTCCACAACAACCACCATCTGTAGCTGAAGAAAATCCTCATGGTGTCATTGTTTTAGTAAGAATTCAGTATCATTGTCTGGGCAGTTGTTGAAGATTACGTAATAGGACATTTTGCTTTGCCTTTGTGTATAACAGCACAGAATTACCATCACATTTTAGAAAATGATTTGCCTCCTTTGCTGAAAGATGTTCCACTTGCATCTAGAAGATGCATGTGGTTAATGCATGATACCATTCTGACCTTTTTCAGCACAACAATATTTGAATGCCAGCTGTTCTGGTAAATGAATAGGTCACAAAGGATCTACTATATGGCCACCTCAATCCACTTGATTTTTACTTATTTGTTACCCGATGTTGTTATTTTATCTGCATCAGATCGAAATCTTAAAGTTCTTCATTGATTAGTTAAGGAAGTGTATCAGTTGATTTGTGGAACACGGCAAGTATTTTTTAATGCATCAGACAGTATAACAATGTGTTCAGAGTTGTTTTGAAGATCACAGAGGTCATTTTGAGTGCTTACTTTAAAGGTAAAATGCACACATTAACATTTGATTTTGACAGAAATTATTTCTTTCTTTGATTTACTTTCAGGTATTTTCCCTCGAGATTATGAAAATGTAAACTGAGCTAACAGTCTGAAATTGAGCCTGCATCTGTTATATTGCTGTTTTCATTGTTTTGAAGTGAACAACGGATCCTGTAAGCAGTACCCAATTGTTTATTAACACTTTGTTCACACACAATGTATATGCATACATAGCCAAGTAAACCTTCAGCTTTGATGCTCTTGGTATGCTTGTTTCTGATGAATTACTGCCAGTAAGACAAGCACATTTGGTTAGTTAATGTAAAGACATGCTGGTAGGCAGTGGGTGTAAACAGTAGGTCTCAATAAAGAAAAATGTCTAAATGTTTGTTAAAAATAATTATTACAGGTAGGAAAGCTCCCAAATACAATTAAGTATTTAAAAAAAAGCTCCCCAAAGCCATGAATTTGCCTAAGTCCCAAATGCAATTGTATGGTTATTTGGGTTGTTAAAAAATATACTTTTCTACCTTATCAAAGTTCATTAAAATTGGTGTCACAGAATGATATATCTTTTGGAATCAGAATGGACAATTCCTCTATGTGAGATGAATCTAATTCATTAATTTTTATTTACTTATTTAATTTTATTAAATTAACATATTTAATTTTATATATGAAAAAGTATTTAATTGTTAATGTCAAGTGTTTAACTTAGAAAACCATTAAATATTTTGATAGTAAGTCTTAAATTTATGGCTTCCAACATTAACATTCAAAACTGATATATAAATCATGAATTTGTAGTTGATATGCCAGCTTTCAAAGTGATTATACAAATGCATACTGAAAATCAAGGTGCTGTTCAGCTTTGATATTCAGATGATGTTCAGCTTTGATAAGAATATTATGTTTTAAAAAGTGTATATGAAATTGTTCCTTGCTGAGTTACAGCCATTTTGATACTTCTAGATGTGACATCATCAGCAATGCTGTTATCTTACAGACACAAATCGTTATTCACTGGGCTTTTTTGGTGAAATATCAACTCCTGAAATGCTGAGGAAGTTCCTCTAGGAAGGGACATTTGGGGGGGGGTCTTCCCTTGGAAAAAACTTTTAGAAAGTCATGTCAGTGGCATTAGTAATAATAAATAATTTTTATTTTAAAATAGATATTTTTTAAAATTTAAATATATATATATTTTTTATATCTTAACTTCGGGGACACTATTCCGGCAGGAAAAAAGCCCTAATTATTTATATGCTGAAATGGCAGATGTACATTTAATGTATGACCATACAAATGGTATCTATAGTTAAGCTGGGATATATCTCAACTAGGAAGTGTCCCACAGAAAGTTGTGGTCATTGATCACAAAAAAGCAAAAAAGGAATCATTCAGATGGTAGAGAGAGCCACTTGATGGATGGATGGGTTCCAAACCAGATTTAGGAGAAGAGGATTCTTCAAAAGCAGTTCCTACATCCCTATCAACCACATTAAGTGCAGGTGTGCTCATAAAATTATTTTATTGCACACATAACATTCTGGCAGTAGTCTATATAGCAATGTGCTGATCCACACTTCATTTTGTTAGTTCTCTTTACAGATTAAGTGAGGTGATATGCAGCTTACCAGTGATGGTATTAGTGCTTTTTGGCTGAACAAAATCCTCATTGGATTGTTCAGTATTAGCTTCAGCAACCATTTAGGATCAACATTTTTGCTATAATTTTGAACTGTTTGATTGGGCTGCATGTAGACTCAGCCACGACATTTTTGCAATTTTTAAAATTTTTTTTTTAGAAAATAATTATCATTGCTTTAAGATTCACTATTACAGATGAGAGCATGCACATGGTTTATACATGTTTCGGCTCCCACATTTTAGCTTGCAAGTTTGCTCGATGCCTGTTGTCCTTGCTGTTAGGTAGGTTAAAGTGGGCCAACTTCATAGCCTCCATGTTTATCAGATTTGACTTTCATGCATTTTTATATGTAAGGATACCTGAAAGCTATACTCTGTTTAGTTCTGGTTGGAAATGAAGAAAATCTTTATTGGTACCTTGTCGCTGGCTATCACCTGACCAGGAATATTTTAAGCATGTTCAGCAGTCAATCCGAAGCTATGCTGACAACTGTTTCACTGTCTAAGGAGGACGTGGCAGCTTCTGTTGTGGAAGCTGCCAAGCTCCTTCACAGCAGTGCTTTTACAAGAGTGATTATTTGAATCATTACCAAAATGTAGCAATATTTAGCTCTGGCTCAACTGTGAAGCATTTATGGACCTATACAGAGAGTTGGAATAACATAGGTTGGCAATAGATACATAAACTTATTATCTACATTACAATTTACTAACATGACAGTATAGCATAATACATATAACTTAAACTTGACAGGAGGTAGGAAATACGTATAATGTAAACTTGCTAGGAGATACGAAATACATGTATCGTAAAGTCGACATTGCAATATATATATATATATTCAATAATGTAAACTTCATAGCATAACTGGTGCTTGGTTTTATTACTGCATTATGATATAAGTTTGGGCAATATTTTTAATTTTATTGAATTTGATCCAAAATCATGCTTCAGACTAGAGCAACAAAGTAAAAAGGCTCAATGTAGTGGGAGTGCTGTGGCTCAGGGGAGAATTTAAGTGGAGGGGGGTAGTTGTCTTCAGAATCATAGTCTTAGGAGATGTACTGCTTGTTTGATGTTTGCAGAACTGTCAGGAACAGGACATAATATTGCCAAGGGGGATGGATGTCTTTGTGTGTGATCAATGTTAAGAGTGCGAGGATATTAACGCTAACCCAGTGTTCTTATGGCATTTATGAGACCTTGAAGAAAATGGTGGATATCTTTGAAGGATTTAAATTGGCGGCCCCCCATCAAGCTATCAGCTGCCCATATCAGTGACAGAGCTTGCACCTGATAATCAGGCAACACAGCGGCAAATCCCAAGGCACAATGTTCTGATCCCACAGGAGCTAGTTGTTGTCAGGGAAACAGGAAATATAGGTGTTCAAAGAGAATAGGACCAAGGTATACCTGCCAAGAACAAACGTTGATGATGTAGAGCAGATATCATCTTTTAAAGGCCCAAAATGTGATATTGTTATACATGTTGGCACTAATGACATTAAGAGCAGGAGATCTGTGGACTTACTTAACAAGCACAGCTCAATATTGGAAAAAAGTATTGAGTTATGGTTAAATTTATTGTTGTGGAAGTTGATAGCTTAAATAAATTCAAGGAGGAACTGGACAAAATTTTAGAGGGAGTGGATGTGTGAAATTTTTTTTTTTTTTTGGCTGATGCTTCTTAAGCCCATTCATTTGCTTTCTTGCATCACGTGCCTCTATTATTACTACTACTGCTACAGGAGAGACTGCTTCTACAGGGATGGGATAAACTTAAATTGGAAGGGTGCAAGAATATTTACTGATCCTATTGAATCAGTGCTAGGTGGGTCAGAAAACTGCTAGCTTGGGGGATACACAGACTCATAGATTAACAATAGCCACAGGCAGAGGTGAAAGTGATTCTTGCACTGCTTCTATTGGAACAAGCTACAGCCTGGAAAGAAAGATGCCAGATGGAGTACTGGAGTACAATGTGTACAGAAAGAACTGACAGGATAGGAAGGTTTTTAGTGTTAGTTAAGAAACACACCAACTCTAAGGCAGTGCATCCATTTGACCTGGGTGTCCAGTGTGATGTTGAGTCAGTTTGGTGTGCCATAAGCACTGGGAAAACGAAAATAAGAGTAGGAGTGTGTTATAGGCCTAATGACTCTGATAAATACAACGAACAGCTGTACAGAGAAATAGTGCGTGCCAGTAAATCAGAATATCTTATAATGGTGCATTTTAACTTCCCAGATATTGACTGGAATGTGTGAGTGACCAACTGAGTTGGTCACTCACACGCTAGCAAGACTTTTGTGGATTTACTGGATGATTGTTTTCTACAGCAGCATGTTCAAGAACCAGAGGGAGTAATACCCTTGATCTGATTATCAGCAGTGATTGTTCATGCGTTATGGATATGCAGATAAAGGATCCACTAGGTGGCAGTGATCACAATGTACTGATGTGGGATTTACTTAGATGTAACCACCATCTGGATTAAAGCGAGGTGCCTCCGTAGCCAGGTGGGAAGGAACAGCAGTGCGTAGCATATGCTTCTTGATTAGACCGGGGTTCAAGCCCATCACCACCAAATACGGAGGATGCCGAAAGGTTAGGGAATGACCACCCCATATCTCAGAGCAATATGGCCTTAGTTGCTAATGCTCCTAAAAACCAAATAACAAACAACCGATTAAAGCAAAGGGTTTTTGCTTTTGTAAAGTGGAAGAGAAATTGATGAAGATGCACATAAAAAAAGAACGTGAGGTAGATGAGATATGTCTAATTATATTAAGGGAGGCAGCAAAAGAAGTAAGCAAATCCTTAACCATAATTATGAAAGCATCCTTGCATTCACGGAAGGTCCCCACCCTTGTACTGCAAAAGTGAAAATTTATCCCCAATTTACAATGGATTAAAGGAGGACACGAGTAATTACAGACCTGGTAGTTTAACTGCAATTAAGACTGCAATTATAGTTCAGACACAGCATGGATTTGTTAAAGGGAAATATTGTCTCACAAATTTGATTGGATACAAAAAAAATAATTTTGATAACATATACTTGCATTTCAGGAAAGCTTTTGATACTGTTGCACATAAAAGACTGCTGTACAAATTGAAACACTGTGGCATTAAGGGCAAGTTGCTGCTATGGATAAAAGTATGATTGAGTTGGAGAAGACAGAGAATGGTAGTAATCAAGGGACACTGCTCTTCATGGAGTACACTGAAAGGACAGAATTCTTAGGATACTTGGTTCGTCGACAATGCGATGCCGTCACCCCTCTGGCTAGTGGATGAAACTACTGCTTGGCAGGTATATAGTTACAAGGCATTGGATTCACATAGATGGTAATTCGATGTCAGTATGGATAAACTTCATGAGTTAACCGACTTTGAAAGAGGGATTATAGTGGGTGCCTGACGCATGGGTCACTACCATGGAGCTGGTAAAAAAATATTACAATATCTCTGTTCGACAGAATCAAGAGTGTATCAGGAATACAGCATTTCTGGAATAGCATCTCATCATGGATAGCACTGTGGGTGGAGAAAGGTGGTGGACAAACATAGCAGTCGATGTTTGTCTCGCATTGGTTCAGCCAACCGAGAGCAACAGTGGCACAAATCACCACCAACTTCAAAGAAGGAGGTACCAGAAAGGTCTCCACCAAGACTTCAGGTGATCATTAGGCAATGGGTTATCGGAGCTGCCAACCCATTACAGTCCCATTGCTAACACCACAACACAGTACTCTACACCTCAAGTGATCTAATAATTGGAGATGGCTCTCTTGGTCTGATGAGTCTCGTTTCCAGTTATTTTGAGTGGATGGAAGGGTGAATATCTGATGGAAACCATACGAAGCTATGCACCCGTCATGTCAACAAAGTACTATTCAGGCAGGTGGTGGACTGTTGGTAATTGAACACATCTGGGGCATGTTCAACTGGCACACATTGGGTCCGCTAGTATGTCTAGATACATCTGTGAACAGTCCTAGGTTACATGCCTCTCCTTGCAGACCATCTGCATCCCTTCATGGTCAGGTGCCTCCGTAGCCAGGTGGGCAGGAGCAGCAGTGCGTAGCACATGCTTCTTGATTAGACCAGGGTTCGAGTCCGTGACCACCAAATACGGAGGATGCGGAAAGTTCAGGGGATGACCATCACATATCCCTGGTGTAATATGGCCTTAGTTGCTAATGCTCCTAAAAAACCAAATAATAACCTTCATGGTCATCGTGGACCCACAGAGCAATGGACTCTTCCAACAGGACAATGCACCTCTCCGCAGAGCCATGGTGACTAGAACCTAGTTCAAAGAGCATTCTGCAGATTTTACCACCACAGAATGGCCTCCCCCATTCATCAAACATGAATCCTGTCAACCATCTTTGGGATGGATGCTATGGAAAGGTCCATTCGAGCTTTGAATCCTCCATCCAGGAATGCAACGGAATTATGGATAGTGGTACAGTAAGCACGGATGAAAATACATGTGGAACGCTTTCATGAACTCATTGCCTTGCCATGTGACTACCCTTAACTGGACAAGAGGTAGGCCTACCCATTACTACGTAGGCATCCCATGATTTCTGTCCACTCACTCAGCGTAATGTTATAGATAAATGTATATCAGGCTTAATGTCCAAGTTTTCAGATGTTACAAAGGTTGGCAGAGTGGTTAATGACAGTATGCTACTGCAACATGATCTAGAAAAGTTAGGCAGATGCACTGAGAAGTGGCAACTGAAGTTTAACATTGACAATTGCAAAGTACTGCATATGGGTAGAAACATCAACTGTGTGGTACTTTTTTTTTTTTTTTTTTTTGTTAGTTGTTGCCACATCGACTTCTGTGGCCATAATGCCCCTCCCAAAGGTTTTTGTATTTACTCTGATCGAAGCCCGAGGCAAGATTCGAACCCGCGACCTTTGGGTTGCCAGGCAGGCACTTTACCCACTCGGCTAGCCCAGTCGGCTGTGTGGTACTACTCTCATGGTAGTGGAGAATGAAAAAGACCTGGGAGTAATTGTGCAATCAGATATGAAGTTCTCTGACAGTGCAGACAGGCTGCCAGGACAGCTCATGGAGTTTTGTCAGTGATTAAAGGAATTTTGTTAGTGGGATAAGGAGATGATTATCCCTTTGTATAAGGCAGTGGTAAAGCGACACCTTAGGTGCTGCAGGCAGGTCTGGGGGTCTCATTTTAGGAAGGATGTAGAGCTGCTGGAATGAGTACAGAAAATGGCAATGAGATTGGTGAGTGGAAGAAAGGGGTGCAAGAAAGGTAGTCCTGCAAATTGCAACATCTGTAGTGCTCCTGCGAGGTAATCTGATTGAGGTGTTTAAGGCTTTGAATGGTTTGAGCAAATTCACTGCTGATGGCATTCCTCCTTTTGCTCAGATTACACACTTGTGAGAATTCAAACTGAGGAAAGATGATTGCAGAATAGATGTGTGGAAATTTGCCTTTAGCCAGCGAGTGCTGGAAGAAACTTCCATCTGTCGTAGAAGTTGATAGCTTAAATAAATTTAAGGGAAAACTAGACAGACTTTTGGATAGAATAGATAGGTGA
Organism: Mastigoproctus giganteus; assembly: GCF_048544385.1. Taxonomy (NCBI): domain Eukaryota; kingdom Metazoa; phylum Arthropoda; class Arachnida; order Uropygi; family Thelyphonidae; genus Mastigoproctus; species Mastigoproctus giganteus. The sequence goes on along the minus strand of NC_143586.1, from coordinate 95,061,460 downwards.
ATTGGGAAGTGTTTTTTTTTTTTTTTTTTTTTTATATCACACTTTCTTGCATCATATGGCAATGTTATGTTCATATAAACTCTTTTCTTCATTTTGTCAAATTATTTCTCTGTTACTCCCCAGATTTAGGTATTCCTTTCACAGTCAGCCTGTATATGTTTACATACATATGTGCCATTTTAGTGTTATTGACCACAGACGAATAATAAGATATATAGAGGCCACCTTGTAATGTTGAGTTTACAGTCTTATAAATGAAATGAAAAAAAAAAAAAAAAAAAAGTGTAAATATTCTCTGCTGTTCAGTATCAAGTTGAATTAGTAATGGTGCATGATTATGGCAATTAATATAGTTTGGTTCTTACTTATTTTTTGTGAATATCTAAAATTTTAAAATTTGCTAATACATTGTTATTTTATTTAAAAAATACATCTGTATACATATAATTGAAAAAAAAAATTTATAAAGTATATATTACATTTTACAGAAATATAATTTAATTTCTGGTCTTAATAATGAAACTTAATTAAGCAATGCATGTTTAAAATTAAAAATTTATTTCACTTTATCCCTTTGTATAAGGCAATGGTGAAAAGGTTAGTGCAATTGCATCATGTTTCTTCATAAGTGAGTTACCAAATTGGTAAAATGGCATAATTTTAATATATCTCATTGTGAATACCTTCACAACAAGTTGCCTGATATTGCTCTACCTCAAATAAGTAATGCTTCACCAGTGGAGAAGACTATTGTTACTTATTCTCAGCGGATACCACCACCCAGATGGCTGTTTCAATGCTATTTGGCCTATCATCGGTGGGTGGGTGGGTGGGTGGGTAGGTGCCCTGGTGTTGCAGTAGTGACAACCCAGTTACAAAGTATAACTCTGCATGAGAGACACCAAATGGTGTATAACGGTTTTAACTGAATGAGTTTGGCAGCCTCAACCTACGTAAAGATTCACTTAACAAAAAGGTTAGTGCAATTGCATCATGTTTTTTCGTAAGCGATTTACCAAATTGGTAAAATGGCAGCACAATATCAGGCAACTCGTGAAGGTATTCACAATATGAAATATGATTAAAACAGTGCCATTTTACCAATTTGGTAATTCATTTACTGACTGTATATTCTGAAGTTATTCTCTTCTCATTAAAATTTGTTTAGCTCTTTATGTTTGTCTTGTAAATCAAGTGTTTATCTTGTAGATAATCTGGCATGTAATATTTTGCCCATTAACCATTTTTCTGTGTGTGTGCCCGTGCACATTGCCCTATCACTAATATCCACTCATCGTTCTGTTGATAGTTGGTAACATCCTACCCAAGCACCACATGTCAAAGAAACTATAAATATACCTGTGGACCTTCAGGGTAATAAAAATATGAATGCAATAAGCCACAATTGGAGCTAACTGACTTCCAACATAGAATGATAATAGAGTGCGATATAAGCAATTGGTCTATATGTAACACTTCAACAGCACTAAGATCCTTAGGTGTATGATCGTTGATTTTAACTGCAAATGAAAGTAGACTGGTGCTGAAACCATATAAAATAAATCAGGAAATCTCTGAAGCTGACAACATAACAGTAGAGCCCTGCAAAGGATCATCTACTCAGAATGCAGGTTGTCTAATCACTCCAATTGATGCCAGATGCTGCCTTGCTTGTTGTTTGTCCCATCATTCTTGGACTGTAGACCAATGGAAAGCTATGCTTTGGAGTGATGAATCACAGTATACCAGTCAGACAGGCATGTCTGGGTGTAGTGGATGCCTAGAGAAAGCTACCTGCTATACTATATCGTGCTTACAATGAAGTTGGGCAGAGGCATCATGATGGTCTGGGTCTGTTTTACACAGTTTGGTGTGGTTCTTTTGGACAAGACCATGAATGCTGAGGTCTGTCTAGATGTCCTGGACATTAATATAGTGCCTACAATAGGAACTCCCACCATAATTACTGATCATTATTGACAAAAGACGGTATTCAATAGCAAATGATATTCATGTAAAGAAGAACTATTAAACTATGCGCAAATGCTAGCATGTTTATTGGAATGGTTGCAAGAGAAGAAGATAACCAACACAATGATTTTTATAGGAAACCTTTTGATACTGTTGCACATTTGGTTCCTTGAGGCTGTCACAGACAGACTTCTCTCAGGTATGCCAAGATGGGTTGTTACTTGAGATTCTAAAACACTGATGGAACTGATATTCAGGTGGCACTCCTCAAGTCAAGTGGACCTAATTTCAACAAAGTCTGATTGGTCTGTGACAGCCAAATCCTCTGCTTGCACCTTCACGGTGGTGGGCCTGTTAGTAACCCTGGGTATGACAACCATGTGCACGTCCTGAAATATGGCACCTAGCATATTGAGGTGACCACCTAGTGCAAACCAATGTAAGCAAGGGTCGAGATGTATCACCCAAAACATGTGGAGGAATGCCGCTCCTCTGTGTTACCAGGCAGTTCTAGGTGGTAGATGACTCTCATCAATTGGAGAAACAACCCTAATTTGCTTATTGGAGGCTTGATGTTGTGGAACCCCTGTTTTGTCTCCAGTCCAGAGCAAAATTCCAGCAACCCCCCCCCCCCCCCATCTCTTCCATCGTGCAGTATGATTGAAGTCTTTTAAGGTAATGATGGATATCGTGGTGAGATCCAATCTTCCTTACATTTCAAGGGTAGGTACAGCTCTAAAATTTGCAGACCGACTGCTAGATAGTCCACCAGACTATTGGTAACTCTCAAGGTAGCTTTTGGGTCAGCTAGTGTTTAATCTCGCTGCCTCTACTCTGCCAGATAGTGACTTCAGGAGTCTGAGTAGTGTGTATGTGGGGTGCATTGTCAAAGCCACTTTTTGTCAAGGAGCTGGGTATATTGTTGCCATATCCAAAAATTTCATTACTTCATAGAACATGTCCTCCCCACCTTTTCTTACTACTGAATACACCATGAATCGTCAAACTAATAGAACAAACTTATCTGCAAAATGATCTAAACGTCCCAAACACTTCCCCGTTCATTTCATATATATATATACAGGGTGTTTCAGTTAAACGTTTCAGAACTTCTAAGAGGGGTAGGGTACATCCTGACAACTCGAAATCATATAGCAATGTGGGGTCGGAAATGCTTTCCTGAAGCGGTGTTGTAGTGGGCCAGCCGCACAGCGTTTGTACGCGGAACGATATCCGACGAGGCGTATTCCCAGTCATAATTTCTTTGCAAGACTGCACCAGAGGTTAGCTGAGAGAGGTTCATTTGAAAGAGCTGACAGGGACAGGGTAAGGACAGCACGGACTCCAGCCGTCGAACAGAATGTGCTGCAGCATGTACAGGGGAATCTAAGAACGAGTACACAAAGTCTAGCAAATGCAGTCGGGGTTTCCCATTGCAGCGTCTGGAGGATTCTCCGAGAACAAGACATGCATCTGTTTCACGTGCAGTGTGTCCAGACACAGCAACCGGAGGATTATGCACCTCGTATTGCTTTCGCACAGTGGTACCTTGGAAAATGTGCTACAAATCCCCTTTTTCCTGGTGAAGTGTTGTTTTCCGATGAGGCATCCTTCACAAGGGAAGGAATTTTCAACACGCATAACGACCATATCTGGGCGGTCGAGAACCTGCATGCAATACGACGTCGTGCAGCACAGATTCGATTTTCGGTCAATGTATGGGTCGGTATTATGGGAGATCACCTCATCGGACCTTACCTGTTACCGTGTCGTCTAACCGGACCTATCTACTTGATCTTTCCGCAGCAAGTATTGCCACAACTTTTGAGAGATGAACATATTTCTGCATCGACACAACAGACAATGTGGTTCCAACACGATGGAGCCCCTGCCCATTATAGCGGAGATGTTCGTAACTACCTGGATGTCACATTTGGTCAACAGTGGATCGGACGTGGTGGTCCCGTGCGTTGGCCTGCTCGGTCACCCGACCTATCATGTCTTGATTTTTATTTCTGGGGTCATATGAAATCGCTAGTTTATGACACCCCTGTTGACAATGCTGAGGAGCTGGTTGCAAGAATCGCAGTAGCTGCCGAAGAAATTCGAAATTCGCCTGGAGTATTCCAGAATGTTCGGATGTCCATGCGTCGGAGATGTGAGGCGTGCATTGTAGCCCGTGGAAGAAACTTCAAACACTTACTTTAATCCATGTACCTTTTGCTTCTTTTCATGTATTATTAAAACGATTTCTCACTTACGGTCTCTTTTCTTTATGGTGCTTCTGTGTACAACACCGCTTCAGGAAAGCATTTCCGACCCCACATTGCTATATGATTTCGAGTTGTCAGGATGTACCCTACCCCTCTTAGAAGTTCTGAAACGTTTAACTGAAACACCCTGTATATGTGGTCTCAGTTAACTCCATTTCCATTTACAGTCTGCCAAACTCCATGTACTTTTTCTAAGAGAATCCCAGTTATAAGTTGATTCAACCACTGCTCATCTGTTTTCCAAATTATTCACTGTATGATTCCTTTCGTTTCAAAGGTGGTATGTGTGCATATGTCCGTTCTGGTGTTATCTCTCAGACACTTAGTAATTTGGAATCTTCCTTTTCAATCTTTTCTGGCTTAAAATCTCTCTACCACGTTCTGTCAAATTCATCTGTTGCCTCTATCGTTATCCCAACTACATTAATCACTTGGAACTCTTTGACTTCCTGTCTTTGGAACTTAACTTTCTCCAGTGAAACTTTCCTAATAGTGAGGTAATTTTCCTTGGTGATTTTAATGTTCACAACTCTAGCTGGTTTCCATTTTCTTTTCTAGTCACACAGACCCAACTGGTTGAAATGATGAGTTTTTGAAATTACTAATGACACAGATTGTTAATTTCTTACCAGAATACCATATCCTAACCATGAAGCCAATATATTTGATCATTTTCTCACAAACAGCCCTTCTAAGTACATGGAGTAAATTGAAGGTGAGTTGTCCTCCAGGCACCTCAGATCACAACTTGGTGATGGTCTCTTCTCCAATGCAGCCTTTCTCTCGTGGCCATTCTTACCCTCATGTTATTATTATTATTATTATTAGCTATATGGTGCAAGGAAGCCTGAGGCTTATGCTGCACCAGCCAAAAAAAAAAAAAAAAAAATTCCCCGAATTACCCTGAGAGAGAGAGAGAGAGAGTCAAAAGTAGAAGGGAATCACCAAGAAAGAGAAGAATGATGATATCCAGCTCAGCCCCCTGGGTGTGCCAAGCCCATACTCACCAGATGTGAGCCCCTGGTGTTGTTTGGCATTACAAGAATACAAAATGGGATGATCTACCAGATTTCTTTTCCTTGGTCGGATTACTGTTTCAAATCTTCTGATGTCAACGTTTACTCAGATCGTGTCAGTAAAATTATTCTTATAGGTATGAAATCTTTCATTCCACACCACCTTAAAATCTCATATTTTAACTAAACCTTGTTTTTCCAATAAATATGCCAAGGCTGTTCAAGATAAAAATGTTACATACTACAATTGGCTTGTATCCAAATCTCCAGGTTCATTTTCTACCTACACCAAAATTGTAAAGCAGTTATTGATCAGTCCAAACTAGATTACAAACACTCTGAGAATGGAAGGAACACTTGCTTTTTGTTCTAAATGATATTTGGGCATTCTGGTTTCTTGCCAAAGCTATTGGTTGCAACTTTTGCCCATCTCTGTTCCCACCTCTGTCAAAACCAGAATGATTCTACTGCCATTTCGGCCAAAGATAAAGCTCACCTGCTTGCATCCTACTTTTCTTTCAACTTGTGTATTGATAATCTTGGTACACTATCTCCTACCATTCCCAGTATACTCCATTCAATGCCTCCTGTGGTCTTCCATCAAAAGGATGTTAGAGGGATTTTGAGCAATCTTGATGCTAAGAAAACTCCTATTCCCAATGGTATTTCTCCACTCATTCTCTCAAAACCTGCGTTCCTGAACTTACACCTGTTTTGTGTTGCCTCTTTTCACTTTCTTATTCAAAGGTGTTTCCCTTCTTGGAAATTTTCTCATATCCAGTCAGTTGCTAAGGAGGGTGACAAATCCCTCCCAATTATCGTCCCATTGCATTTACTTCTACTCCTTCTAAAGTAATGGTTAATGAAACTGCCATCTCTTAAACTATTTACTGACCTTTCATATGATCCATGATCGCCAATATGAATTGTACCAATATCAATCTGGTGATATTCTGGCTTATGTTAACCATCTATGGACAAATTCAATGGAAAAGTTTGGTTAAACTCAAGCAGTTGCTCTTGACATTTCAAAGTCTTTTGATCATGTTTGGCATAAAGGTTGTCCAAATAAGCTTCCACCGTTTGGTTTGCCAACTGATTTTTGTAATTGGGTATCCAGTTTTCCCTCTCACCACACTGTAGTTAATGGCCCTCCATTTTCTAACTTCTCCACTAATGCTGGTGTTCCCCAAGGTTCAGTTCTTTCTCCCACTCTTTTCCTCTTTTATGTTAATGACCTTTTTCCATTGACCAGAAATCCCAGCTTTATTTCTGATGATGAAAGCATGTTGCATTCCACCTTACAATTTAAGAAACTTTGCCTACAGAAACAGCTTCAACTTCTCAAATATCCATTACCAATTCCTTAAATGCTGATCTCCAGTGGGGCAAAGATAACTTAGATGATTTCAACCCTTCTAAAACTCAGTCCTGTCTTATATCGCATAAAGTGGATTCTTTTGCTTCTATGCTTATCTTCGATGACATTTAATCTCTCTTGGCATAAGTAAATTACAAACATTGCTTCCTCTGCATCTAAAAAGCTGGATTTTCTCCTTCACTGTTACCATTACTTTTCTTCTGAACAGCTGCTCACTCTGTACAAATTCTCCACCCTCCCATCAAATATTGTTTCCACAGCTGGGAAACCTCTTTCAGACTTCTACATTCCATTCAGAAGAGGGCAGTTAGGTTAATTAATGACTCGTCTGTAAGAGAATCTCTCTATTCTTTCTCTCATAGATATTCTGTTTCTTCGTATGCATTGATACATCCATGAGCACTTTTCTTCTGTATTTTCTTCTATAATTACTACTCTCTCTTTCAAAACAGTCCAGACACATACCACAACTGGTCAACATCCTGTTACCATCCAACTTCAAACTCAGAGGACAAACTTTTGTTTTTACTCATTTATCCATTCAACTTCCGTTTTCTGGAACAACCTTCCTTCATACCTGTTTCCCTAAAATTACAATGTACATAAATTCAAGTCTAATGTCAACTAGTGCCTTGCTGTCATCTTGTCAACCTTCAGCACACACACGGCACTAAGTACTAAAGGTTCTAATATCTCTTATGTTTGGGGTTTTCATAAAATAAAAAAAACCCATAAAAGACTGCTGTACAAATTGGAGTAGTGAGGGTAAGTTACTGATATGGATAAAGGGATGGTTGAGTGAAAGAAGGCAGTGGTTATCAATGGACACTGCTTTTTGTGGACTGATGTTATTAGTGGAGTCCCCCATGGCTCAGTTCTGGGTGCATTATTGTTTTCTGTATGTATTAATGATATTGATGAAGGTATATCAGGCTTAACATCTAAGTTTGCAGATGATGCAAAGGTTAGCAGGGTGGTTAATGGCAGTTATCAAAGTATGCTGCTGCAATGGTAATCTAAAAAAATTAGGGATTAAAAAGATGGGCTGAGAAATGGCATTTGAAAATCAACAAATGCAGAGTACTACATATGGGCAGCATTGATCCCTAATTAATGTACAAACTTGGTAGTACTACACTCAGGATATTGGAAAATGAAAAAGGTCTTGGAGGAATTGTGCAGTCAGATATGAAGTTTTCTGAGTAGTGCAGACAGGCTGCCAGGACAGTTCATGGGGTTTTATCAATAGTATAGAGGAATTTTGCTAGAAAAGATAAGGAGGTGATTATTCCATTATGTAAGGCAATGATCGGGCCACATCTTGAGTACTACATACAGGTCTGGAGGCCACATTTTAGGAAGGATGTAGAGCTGCTCTGGAATGGGTACAGATAAGGGTAAAGAGATTTGTGAGGAAAACAAAATATTGGTCTTACCAAATTACAGTGTATGGAGACTCAGCACACCTGCATAGTGACCTGATTGAGCTGTTTAAAGATTTGATTGAATTGGGCTAGCTGCGTACTGATGGCATTCTTCCTCTTGCTCATAGTGAACACATGAAGGTGCATAAATTCAAATTGAGGTAGGATGTTTGCAGGATAGATGTTGTGGAAGTTTGCCTTCAGCCAGTGGGTGGTTGATTGTTGGAACAATCAACCACCCAATCAACCAACTTCCACAACATCTGATGTTGTGGAAGTTGGTAATTTGAATATATTTGAGGTAGAACTAGATGAATTATTGGAAAGGATGAACAGGTGATGTGTGAAGATTTTTTGGCTTATGCTATATTAAGCATGCTTTCTTGCATCATTTTCCACTATTAATACTAATGCTGATGTAGTCACTTAGCTAGCAACAAGGTGACATTTTGTAACTCAACTTGTAGACCTTAAATTTTTGTTTTATTTTTATTTTGTAAATTGTAATTTTTATTATCATTAATTATAACTCCATCTTTGAGAGTAACACCGGATGATGTTACTCAGTTGAGTTACAAATCATTGCTTTTTTTTTGTTTTTGGTGGTTATCTTGTTCTCTTGCAAACCTTTACATGAGAATAAAATAAGCATTGTGTTACAGATACTTAATGTGAAATTGCTAATTGCATTCCAATAACTGTACTTTACTTTGTATTTGTCTTTCTTTACTCATGAATATCATTTATTATTCAGTTATTTTTTTTGTTGGGTCAAGCTCGCAGTCCTCCCTATCATTCTTATATAATTGATGTAAACTTTTTTGATGTGATTGCAGATTGTGATTGCCTTTACTTATAGGCAGAATTTTGCCTAATATTAATTCCATTTTTTTAATTCATATTTTGTGAAATTACCAAAACCATTTATGTTTTTTAGAACATGTAACAACTTAAAGGGTCTAGCAATATTTTTGATGTGCTTATGCTAGGGGTTAGAAGAATTAGAGAGGTTATCTCTAGTAAAGATCTTGTATAGAAATATGAATGTTGGTGAAGATGAATCAAGTAATAAACAGTACTGTGGCAGATGGTTTGAAGTTAACTAAGTTTCTTCTTCCTTCTGAAAAGTTATCTGTATGTGATCATTTAAGGAGACAGTGATGAGTATTGGAAAAGTTGTAGCTCTTTGTACAGATCAAGGTTTGTCAACCTGTGTTAAGTGGAATGCAGTATACTATTGTCAGTTGAACTATACACAGCAGTTCCAGTCAGTGGATGAAGGTCATTAATTTACAGGAAGAAAACAGTGGCTGAAAGAACAGAAGCTTGAAAAATTTTAGCATTAAATGAGAAATTAGAATACTCTCGGAGCAGCATGCTATCACAGTGAGCAGTCAGAAAATGACTGCCCCAGTTGCAAAAAAAAGGCAAGCTAGCAGAAGGCAGACCACAAAATAGAGGCTACTGAGAAGATCTTTATGCCAAACATAATCAGGTGCCTTAGAAATACTGTGAGAACCTGTTTGAATTTCTCTTTTTTCTTTGAGTTTGTCCAAAGATCAGTAACATAAGCCAAGATATCACAAGTGCATTTACTCTGATGGAATTCATACTGGTGATTATTAATCATATGGAAAGTTCCAGATAGTTAAAGGGTTGACAGTTGATGAATTTCTCCAGTACTTTGGAAAAAGTTGAAAAAGGTGCAGTCGGAGGGGACAAATCACTCCCTTCCACTTTAAGAGATTTGTGAATTGCCTAGATATGAACACATTTCCATGCAGAAGGAAAACACTTGCAGAATAAGAAAGCATAAAAAGATGTCATAAAAATGGAGTTAACTCTGGTGCACAGTTTTCAGAACAAGTGGGTGAATGCCATCAGGACTTCTTGGCAATAAGATTTTTGTTGAAATTCTAATATATTCTGTCTGATGACTAGAGAGAGTATTGAATGGATTGTGTTTGGTATGGTATTAGACAGTTTACCACCACCGTTAATGCATGAGTTATGAAAAAAGTAAGAAGTTCATCAATTAGTTAACTAGTCAGCTTAATCTTACATAAGGTGGCTACAGTGATCTCAGACAGTTTTTAAATTCTATATAGCGGGACCAACAGCATATTCTAAATGGGAAGCATTCAACAAATTAATCGTGGAAGCTACTAGACTTTTCATATCTATTAAGAAATACTGCTCAAGGTTTAAGCCTAAATGGATGTCAGATGAACTAATGAGACTCATGGCAGAGAAGAAAAATGCATGGAATGGATATAAATTATCAGGTGATACAGAAACTTATGGTAGATATAAGCTAGTCTGTACTCAAGTCACAAAGGAGGTTAGGCAAGTAAAGGCTAATTATGAGAAATCATTTTGGCAAAGGATGCTAAGAAAAACAGCAAGGACTTCTTTACATATATAAACTCTAGAAGGAAGGGGATGAATCAGATTGGCTTACTTGATATCGATGGTTCGTTAGTTAATGATCCTGCTCAGATAGCTGACAAACTGAATGAGTATTTTCCCTCGACATTCACACATGTATTATTATGGGAGGAGAATGCCAGAAATTTATTATCAAATTGTAACAGGGTGCTTAATGATTTTCTAATAACTGAGAGCAAAGTGGAGGTGAAATTGGTAAAGTTAAACATCATAAGAAAGGCACCTAGGGTGGATGGGATCTACCCAGTTATATTAAATGAGATGGCAAAGGTAGTAAGCAAACCCTTAGTCATAATTATTGTTTGTTTGTTGTTTGGTTTTTAGGAGCATTTGCAACTAAGGCCATATTGCTCCGGGATATGCGGTGGTCATTCCCTGACCTTTCTGTATCCTCCATATTTGGTGGTGACGGGCTCGAACCCCGGTCTAATCGAGAAGCGTGTGCTACGCACTGCTGCTCCTTCCCACCTGGCTACGGTGGCACCGTCATAATTATGAGAGCATCCAATGGACTCAGGGAAGTTCCCACAGACTGGAGATATGGGCGCCTCCATAGCCAAGTGGGCAGGAGTAGCAGTGCATAGCACATGCTCCTTGATTAGACCGGGGTTCGAGTCCATGACCACCAAATACGGTGGATGCAGAGAAGTCAGGGAATGACCACCGCATATTCCCGGAGAAATATGGCTTTAGTTGCTAATGCTTCTAAAAACTAAATAACAAAACAAACTGGAGATATGCAAATGTATCCCGAATTCACAAATGAGGATCTAGGGGTGACACAAGTAATTTCAGACCAGTTAGTTTAACTTCTGTTCCAGGAAAAATAATGGAGTCACTGGTTAAAGATGCACTGCAGGATAATCTAGACAAGACTGCAGTAATAATTCAGACACAGCATGGGTTTGTTAAAGTTAAGGTTGATTGGATACTGCAATGTGGTTACAAAGGAACTGGATGCAAAAAATAATTTTGTTATCATATACTAGGATTTCAGGAAAGCTTTTGACACTGTTGTGCATGGAAGACTACTGTATAAATTGGAGCAGTATGGTATTAAGGGTGAGTTGCTACAATGGATAAAAGGGTGGTTGAGTGGGAGAAGACAGAGTGGTGGTCAATGGATGCTGCTCATTGTGGACTAATGTTATTAGTAGAGTCCCCCAGGGTTTGGTGTTGGGCTGACTGTGTTTTGTATATTTATCAGTGATGTTGATAGAGATATATCAGACTTAATGACCAAGTATGCAGATGATACAAAAGTTGGCAGAATAGTTAATGACAGTAACGGCAGTGTTCTACTGCAACAGGATCTAGAAAAGTTGGGCAGATGAGCTGAGAAGTGTGAACTGAAGTTTAACATTGACAAATGCAAAGTACTGCATAATGGTAGCAGTAACCCCAGCGAAATGTACCAACTATGTGGTACAATACTTATGGTGGTAGAAAATGAAAAAGGCCTCTGAGTAATTGTGCAGTCAATATGAAATTTTCTGAGCAATGCAGGCAGGCTGCTATAGCAGGTCATGAGGTATAGCCAACGATATACAGAAATTTTTGCTAGCAGGGAAAAAGAGGTGATTATCCCTTTGTATAAGACAATGGTCAGGTCAGGCCATGTGTTGAGTACTGCATACAGGTCTGGAGGCCTCATTTTAGGAAGTATGTAGAGTTGCTTGAGCGAGCACAGAGAAGGGGTAACAAGATTGGTGAGGGGAATGAAGGGGTCCTCGTACCAAGAGACGCTTAAGTTCTGCAGATTGCAGCTTCTGGAGACTAGGCACCTGCGAGGTGATCTGATTGAGGTGTATAAGGCCTTGAGCAAGCCCAACTAACAAACCTAAGCGAGGCATAAATTCAAATTGAGGAAAGACAGTTGTAGAATAGATGTCCAGAAGTTTGCCTTTAGCCAGCCAGTGGGTAGTTGATTGCTGGAACAAACTTCCATCTGACATTGTGGAAGTTGATAGCTTAAATAAATTCAAGGAGTAACTGGACAAACCTTTAGAGCAGGGGTGGGCAACTTTTTTCGTCAGCGGGCCGAATGAAATTTTCGTATCATGATGTGGGCCGAATGAAATTTTCGCATCATGATGCGGGCCGGAATAGATTGAACAATTTAATAAAAAAAAATCAGAACCTAAAAAATGTTATATTACTTGAATTACCAAATTAATGATGTATTTTTAAAAAAAATATCTGAATGTCCAATTATCATTGAAAATGCGGCATTCGGCATCAATTTTTCTTTTTTTTTTTAATTGGCTCATTTTATGGGCTATAAATTATATTAAATTAAAAATTGTAATAATTAGAAAAGGCATAAAAGATAAAATATCTCGCACCAATATTATTTTTTTCAATAAGAAGTCAAACCCAAAGGAACTTTGTTCGATCGATGCTACAATAATAATTAGGAAATAACTCTTTGACGCTGCGTAGAATCACTTGGTTACTGTTGTACTGGCCGCGATTCCTGATTGAACCGAATTAAGCCGAATGTTTACGGCGAGTGTAGTCAGGTATGGATTTTCTATATTTATGCATTTACCGAGGGGGCCGGATTCAACATCGTCGCGGGCCGTCTGTTGCCCACCCCTGCTTTAGAGGGAATGAATGTGTGAATTTTTTTTTTTTTTTTTTTTTTGTTTTGTCTGATGAAAATAAGCTCATATGCTTGCTTTCTAGCATCACATGCCTCTACTACTACTACTACTACTACTACTAATGTGGGCAATAGCCTCAGGTTACGAAGAAGTTAACTGTCTTATAGCTTTTTGCTGTAGCATCGTGTTTATATGTAGACAACTACTAAGTAGTTACAAGTTGGGATCATTAAATATATATCATATTGTGAATGCCTTCACAACGAGTTGCCATAGTATTGCACTACCTTGAATAAGCAACACTTCATCAATGGAGAAGACTATTGTTACTTATTCTTGGCAGATACCACCATCCACACAGCACTGTTTCAGAGCTAGCAGTAGTCTTCTCCATTTAGAAAGTATGTAGAGTTGCTTGAGCGAGTACAGAGAAGCGTAACAAAATTGATGAGGGGAACGAAGGGGTCCTTGTACCAAGAGAGGCTTAAGTTCTGCAGATTGCAGCTTCTGGAGACTAGGCACCTGCGAGGTGATCTGATTGAGGTGTATAAGGCCCTGAGTGGATTGAGCAAGCTCAACTAGGTGAAGGATTGCAGGTGAAGCATTACTTATTCGAGGTAGTGCAATATTATGGCAACTCGTTGTGAAGGCATTCACAATATGATATTTAAATGATGCCAATTTGTAACTACTTAGTAGTTGGCTACATATCCTATACGTTAGTCAGCTTTATATTTAGTTGGGAAAGCAGAAACATCAGGATGAAACAGAGTTGGAATTATGGATAGATGGAAGTTGCAGTCTATGTCTTTGACAAAAGACCTTGAGAGCTTGACTCTCATTTAGACAAGAAGGAAGTTTCTCCACTTACTGTTTTGATAATTGACTTCAGATTTATTAATAACGTTTTGTTTTTTTTTTATACAGTTTTTGATATTCTTATGTTATATTCTCATCATGAACTGCCAAATTCCTTGCTTTTGATAAGAGATCAGAGTATATGGATCAGATTTAAAACAGTTCATCGAAGAAAAGAGAAATTGAAATTATGCAGATTTTCCCTGTGTTAGGTAAAGTATTCTAGTATGTAAATGAATAAGTTGCGGTTATTTACAGTTTCGCTGAGCCTGCCAGCCTTTTCCCATTGGGGCCCTGGATGCCATTTCTGCGCCCAGTCTGCTAAACACTGTGAAGAGGTATAGAAATGGATATATGTTTTCCAAATTTTCTCACATTTCCAAATTTGTATAGATGTATTATGTAAACATTAAGTAAATTTTCTCACATTTCCAAATTTGTTTAGATGCATTATGTAAACAAAAGAAAAGTGCAAATATTATGAAATTACTTTTTACATATTTTTTCCTGCTTCTAAGACACTATTTAGACATTAGATGGAATTCATTTGCACAAAATAGTCTCTATCTTATAAGTGTTTCCTAAATTTATTCTTAATGATTTTTTTATTGTACTAGGCACAACCACCATCAGAAACAAAAGATGATAGTAGGTTACTAGTTCGGCGAGAACCTAGTCCTCCTACACCCCGCTCAGTTCGGTTAGAACGGGTTGCCCAAGCCTTAGCACAAAGTTCAGAGGAGCTCAGGAGGTAATTTACATCTTATGAATACTAGTTCACTTTCCATTCTAGGAGTAGTGGAGAAACAGTTATTACAATATCAATATTTATTTAATTTGAATTCAACTTAAATTTAAATTAAGAAATACGCTCATTAACACATGCAGTATAAATTTGTAAAATATGCTTTTTTGTTGATTTCAGTATGGTAACTTTTTTGACCTTTTTAAAAAGTTTAGAACTAAAAATTAGATATTTCAGATTCATAGTATTGAAGAAGTAAAACTTGCTGTGATAATAAGACAGCAAGCAAAGCCCAACAACAACAAATGAAAATTCAAACTCAATAATTCTATATTTCTATGACTTATGTGCTGTTAATGATATGAAAGTAAAAGACAATTAACTGGAACAGGCATCAGCAACCCTAGGGATGCATGCTACCAGATGTCACATGGGAAGATTTTCTGACTGGTGCTTATTTGAATTCCTTATTTCTTTGTTCATACACCTGTCCAAGTGGCTTATGTGAAGATTTCTGTTATTATAAAAACAGAAGTGGCACTTAAAAGGAAAACAGTTGCTGTTTACTGAATTAGAATAAGAACTCTGATTAAAATGCATGTAAAAATGATGACTAATAAATATTCTCTCTCTCTCTCTCTCTCTGATCCAGTTGTTATAACTTTTTAGTAATACACATCTAAATGTAATATTGAGAGGATTTTATATAATTACAAATATCAATAATTATATAAATAGCAAAATGGAGTTCCAGACAAAATTTTGGAGCCATCGATATGCATATTATTGTATTATTAATAAAATAATTTTTTATTTATTTTTTTTAAATAACACTCCTTTAACATTTCATGGTGAATGATGGGAAAATCTATACACCATGGAATTTCATGTGAAAATTACTGATAACAATTATTGCAAAATGAAAGATTTCTGTAATAAAAAGTGCATATTAACTTTTAGAACTTTAGTTTGTCTTAATTATCTTTAAGAATACAAAAGGTGCTTTGTAATAATCTTGTGAAGAAATTGACTATGATTCTTGCTAATAAAACTGATCTTGCACATTTTCTCTCAACAATGCTAGTAAAGCAAAGAAAAGAGTATAGAGGTTGTATGTGTGTTTTTAAGATGGACAATAATACTTCATTTATTTTAATGTGCATTTCCTATACACAGAATGAGACACTGATTATGCATGTAGGTAAGCAGCATTTTAGTATAAATCACATGGTATAAAGAAGTCCTAGGTGTTTACTGTACCAGCCAAAATTTTAAAAATAAAAATAAAATTAACTACCTATGTGTTTCTCTCCTCACATAGGTCCATCTATCTGCCCTTTGAATTTCCCCAACCTATCATCTCACTTATTCCAGTAATTAACACTTCATTGTCTGAGAGAAAACTTACTACAATCTAGTCTAAACC
Source organism: Mastigoproctus giganteus (assembly GCF_048544385.1). NCBI lineage: Eukaryota > Metazoa > Arthropoda > Arachnida > Uropygi > Thelyphonidae > Mastigoproctus > Mastigoproctus giganteus. The sequence goes on along the minus strand of NC_143586.1, from coordinate 95,045,312 downwards.
TCTTCTAGTATTTTTTAAAACTATTTGAATCCCATCAATGATTGGAGGAATTTCTGAAGGTCTCTTCAATTAGGCTGTAGTTAGCCAATGTCAGCTAGAGGGAGTAGAGTTTTTCACCATGAGTTATTCCAGGTTTTTCAGCCATGAACACTCACTTGTACAGACAATACACAACAGAGTGATGTCTCAGTTGTTGATTCTTCTGAATGCAAACAACAGCATCGATATTTAAAACCATAAACACTTCACTTTTATTGATTTCACCATCCCCGTTGAGAGCATTATAGACCCCAGTCAGACCTCCTCTAAAGTACCAAGCTACCCAGCTCTGTAGCCTATTAACTTGAAATATTTTCTTGTATGACTATCCTTTAGCCATTCTCACTTGATTCATTGGTTATCTTTAGATTTTTCAAGAAGCCTTATATCTTTTTATAGACTCTGCCTCCATATGCAGTATTTTCAAGTATGGTCTCATCATTACCTTATACAATTCATGGTGTCAACTATTGTGTCTACTGTGCAGACACCATAGTTCATGATGCAGACTTGCTGAGATGTATGTGGTACATATAGATTGTCGGTCATCCTGCAACCACTATAGCTGATGAAAGTTGCTGCCGAAAGCTCCTGTATTAGTGGTTCTAGTGATTTTAAACAACTTTTATCGCTTTTAATTTTATATATTTATTGTATTTTATTCTTGTTATACAACATTTCTTTAATTTTATTTTAATATTTTAATATACAGTTATACAAACAGTAGGCATGTATTTTATTTTATTTTATATTATCATAGTAAAGGCGTTTTATAGATTCAAGTCAGTGTTATTTAGTAACATTACAAATGAATTACACTTACTGACTCCAGAGACCTTTTCAATGAATTACCTTATACAACAGGATTATGATTTCCCCATCTCTGCAAGAAAAAGTTGGATAAATTTTCTATAGGACATTATGGGCTTTCCTTGCCACTTTTCTCTGCTGCCTAAAGACCATCATGTCTGCCAGGATTGTAACATAGATTCTCCCTCCTCCTCTTCCTCTACTGCCTTTAATTTGTCTATATAATCTGCTGCCCGTTTAATTAATCTTTATCCTTTGGTTTAGTGGCCTTCTATACATACATAACTGTGCCATGCAGTTTGAATTTGGCATTAGAGAGTGACAGTACACCTAACTTTAAGGATGAAGCTTAGTATTTCTGACAGCCCATGTATATGTCTCAATAATATAACCATTGCACTTAACAGTATTGTATATAAGCAAAGTTGCAGTCTGGCCATGGGATTCCCTGTGAATACTTATGTGGACAATCTGGTCATGGTGAACTTTGAAAATAGAGGACCACATAACTTAAAAGTTTGGAAGTAGTTCACTGGTGATATAGAATTCTGAAATGGAATACCGGGTTAATCTTTTAACTTGAATGATCTGTCTCCTTCATAAAGTTTGCCATAGAAACAGAATGTGATTGGGCCCTCTCCTTCCTTGGTGTGCTGTTTCATAAAATTAACCTATACCTATTTGCAACCTATATAGGAAGCCTTATGAGTGCTAGCCAATTTACTAATTATGATTCCTGTTGTTTTCCAATGAACATGGGTAGCACAGCATGTACTTCAATGTATAGCCCAGGTCTCACTGTAGTGAAGAATGGCAGATCATGGGAAATTACTAAAGTAAAAACTAGTCAGTACATGTGGTTCCCCAGACTGTATCCTCAAAAATACAGGGTTTGGCATGTTTAGTGAATGGGCACCTTAGGGGCACTGTTCTCTGCTATTGATGTGACTCATATACCATTCTACTGAGGTTGGTCTGGAGTGATTGCCAGGATTTGTTTTGATATAATACTCAGTGTATATAGCTTTCTGGCAAAACACTTCAATGAATTCCCCTATTCCAGACATGTTAAGGAGTGAGGTGATGTGCAGGATCCCTATCAAGACTGTGATGCAAATTACAGTGAAACTTTGAGACAGTTATGGGTCTATGGGAAACCACATTGATGCTTATTTGGATGAAAATTTTACTCAGCTGAACACATTTTGCTGAAAGGACAGAACATTGGTCCCTATGCTACTGCCATTGTGGATTATGATTAACAATGCCATTGCTGGCTTCAGATGATTTACATTTAGCAGAAAAAATAACAGTGATGACACAGTTAGGTTTCACCTCATATTCATGTACCAAATGTGGTGTAACCACTACGGTGGAAGAAGAGGTGGAGAAGGAGTAGAAACACTGGCAGCCTCTGACATGATAACTGGTCGAAGCAGTGAACAGTTTCCATATACCACTGCTGTGAATCACATGGCCTTTTCTAATTTGCTCTAATAGAAGCTGCCACTCATTGAAATATTAATTGAGAAGATGGTGCCATACTCTAAAATATGCTGGTATTTTTTCTTAATCATGTTTACGCTTTCTAATAGTGTTTATTTTATGTATTATATATAATACATATTACTATGAAACTTCTCTAAAACAGACACCATTGGATCATTGTCTGCTTTGCAGAGGCCATTGTAGCTAGTTTTAAAAAAATGAAATTCATTGTAACTGATTGCTTACACAGAGGTTTTTCAGTGATTATCATTTTTCCTACACATTTCCTTCACCTTCTTAGGTGATCCAACCTTTATCAGAATTGTCACAGTGTTCCTCCTATGATTGGAGAGATAATGTTGATGGTGACAGGTTGCTTAATGACAGAAAGCAGGGTATGATGCTTCAAGAAGACCTAAAAAAATGCCTGATGTGTAAATTGAGGTGTAAATTGAGGTGTAACATTGAAAAATGAAAGTTACTACATATGGGAAATAGTAAACTCAGAATAACATACTGATTAGGTGGTACCACACTAAAGGTAGTAGAGATAGAAAAAGACGTAGGTAATGGCACAGCCTTATATGAAGTGTAGAAAGGCTGCTATGACAGCTCATGGGGTTCTGACAGCGATGTATATCAGAAATTTTGGTTGCAGGGACAAGGAGGTGATTTTCCTGTTGTATAAGGCAATGGTTAGGCCACATTTTGAATACACTATGTGGGTCTTAAAGCCTCATGTTAGGAAGTATGTTGATCTGTTGGAAGAGATGCAGGAAATTGCACCAAGGACACAAAAGGGTATTCTTACCATGAAAGGCTTCTGCAAATTGTAGTGTCTGGAAACTAGACACCTGCAGGGAGACCTGATTGAAATGTTTAAGGCCTTAAATGGATTGAGTAAATGAATTACAGATGGCATCCTAACTCATGTTCTGACACATACATAAGAGACATAAATTAAATTGAAAAAAGTGGTTATAGGATAGATGTGCAAAAATTTTCTTAAAGCCAGAGAGTGATCAATTTTTGGAACAAATTTCCATCTGGTGTTGTACAGGTGGGAGTTTGAAAATAAAGGTGGGTAGTTTGGAAATTTAAAAAAAATTTAGACAAATTATTAGAGAGGATGGACAGGTAATGTAGGAAGTGTTTTTTTTTTTTTTTTTTATTTTATTTATTTTATGGCTGGTGCTATATAAGCTTGCATCATTTGCCCATACTAATATTAAATACATAATCCCCTTTTCAAATGTCAAAAATTTGGCAGATAAGGTATTTGTATTAACCATATAGTGAAAAGAAGGTGTAGGTTTTTGCTGCACTAGCCAAAAATAAAATAAAATAAAGTATATAAAAAAATAAAAAATCCATATGTTTCCCTACTTGCACAGACAAGTATCCAGCTGAACTTTGAATTTCTCCAAGCTGTCAGTCCCAACAAGTACCTTATTGTAGTAATCAACAACTTGCTGGATGAAAGAAAACTTCATACAGTCCAGTCCAAACCTCTTTCCTAATAATTTTAATTTATGGCCCCTAGTTCAGAGATCACAGCCATGAAAATTTCTCCATTCATTGTACTGTTCCCTCTCAGATCCTTATACACCTCAACCAAATCTTTTCTAAGATACATGGTTGCCAAATTTTGTAGCCCACACAGAAGCTTTTTTCAGATATGACCAAGCAGGTTGCTCACTTTTGGTTCATACAACGAGCTGAATATCTTTTTTTATGTGTAGTAGTTGTAGAGACATGTGATGCAAGAAAACAAGCTTATATAGCATCAGCCAAAGGGAAAAAAAAAATTCTCACATCCATTCCCTCTAAAGGTTTGTCCAGTTCCTCCTTGAATTTATTTAAACTTTCAACTTCCCCAACAATAGACAGAAGTTTCTACCAGCAATCAACTACCCGCTGGCTAAAGGCAAATTTCCACACATCTATTTTATAATCTTTCCTCAATTTGAATTTATGACCCCTCAGGTTTGTAATCTGAACAAGAGGAAGGATTCCATCAGAATTGAGTCTGCTCAACCCATTCAAAGCCTTATACACCTCAATCAGATCACTTCACAGATGCTGCAATTTGCAGAATTTAAGCCTTTCTTGGTAAGACCACCCCTTCATTCCCCTCACCAATCTTGATGCCCTTCTCTGTACTCGCTCAAGCAACTCTACATCCTTCCTCAAATGAGACTTCGGGACCTGTACCCAATACTCAAGGTGTAGCCTCACCATTGCCTTATACAAAGGGATAATCACCTCCTTTTTTCCCTAGTATCAAAATTCCTGTATATTGTATATCATTGACAGTACCCCATAACCTGCTCTGGCATCCTGTGTGCACTTCTCAGAAAACTTCATGTCTCACTGCACAATTACTCCCAGGTCTTTTTAATTTTCTACCACACTAAGTGTAGCTATACTGTTGGTATGTTACTCTAGGGTTACTTCTATCCATATGCAGTACTTTGCATTTGTTAATGTTAAACTTCAGTTGCCACTTCTCAGCCCATCTACCAATTTTTCTAGATCCTGTTGCAGTAGAACACTGCCATTACCGTCATTATCATCTCTGCCAACTTCTGTATCATCTGCAAACTTTGACATTAAGCCTGATATACTTTCATATATATCACTGATAAATATACAAAACAATAGTGGGCCCAACACCGAACTCCACTAATAACATTAGTCCACAAAGAGTAGCATCCATTGATCACCACTCTGTCTTCTCCCACTCAACCACCCTTTTATCCATTGTAGCAACTCACCCTTAATACCATGCTGCTCCAATTTGTACAGTAGTCTTCCATGCACAACAGTGTCAAAAGCTTTCCTGAAATTACAATATATGATATCAAAATCATTTTTTACATCATTTACATCAAATTTATCAGACAAGACTTTCCTTTAACAAACCAATGCTGTGTCTCAGTTATTACTGCAATCTTATCTACATTATCCTGCAATGTATCATTAACTTGTGACTCCATTATTTTCCCCGGGACAGAAGTTAAACTAACTTGTCTGTAATTATTTGTGTCACTTATATCCCCCTTTGTGAATTGGAGATACATTTGCACATCTCCAGTCCGTTCAGACTTCCCTGATTCCATGGATGCTCTCATAACTATGGCAAAGGGTTTGCTTACTACCTTTGCCACCTCATTTAATATAACTGGATAGATCCTATCCACCCCGGGTTCCTTACGCTTAACTTCAACAATTCTTTTTCCACTTTTCTCTCACTTATTACAAAATCATTTAGCTCCCTGTTAGAGTTTAATAAGCTTCTGTTTTCCACTTCCCTACAGAATTCGTCATGTGAATGTAGATGCAGAATACTCATTCAGATTGTCAGCTGTCTGAGCAGGATCATCACCACTAGAACCATCATTATCAAGTGGGCCAATTTGATTCATCCCCATTCTTTCTAGTGTTTACATTAGTAAAGAAGTCTGCTGTTTTTCTCTCCTCCTTTGCCAAAGATTTCTTGTAGTCTGCTTTCCCGACCTCCTAACCTCCTTTGTGACTTGATTACAGACTACCATAGTCTTCTGTGTCATCTGATAATTTGTATGCTTTCCATGCATTTTTCTTCTCTGCCACGAGTCTGATTAGTTCATCTGACGTCCATTTTGGTCTAATACCTGAACAGTATTTCTTAATCAGTATGGAAAGCATAATAGCTTTCACGATTACTTCCTTGAATGCTTCCCATTTAGGCGCCTCCGTAGCCAAGTGGAAAGGAGCAGCAGTGCGTAGCACACGCTTCTTGATTAGACCGGGGTTCGAGCCCATCACCACCAAATACGTAGGATGCGGAAAGGTCAGGGAATGACCACCGCATATCCCAAAACAATATGGCCTTAGTTGCTAATGCTCCTAGAAACCAAATAAACAAACAAACAGCTTCCCATTTAGAATTTGCTGTTGGTAACATCATCAGTTGATCTCACTGTACAGAATTTAAAAACTGTCTGAGACCACTGTAGTCACCTCTAAGAAAATAAAAACCCTGCCCTTTACTCCCCCGATGGTGGTTACATCTTTAAGTGAATCCCACATTAGTAAACTGGGATCACTACCACCTAGTGATTCCTTTATCTGGAAATTCTTAATGCCCAAATAATCACTGCTAATAACCAGATCAAGATTATTACTCTCTCTGAAGTGTTGCTGTAGAAAACAGTTATCTAGTAAGTATGTGCAAGTGACCAACCCACAAGTTCCAATCAATATCTGGAAAGTTAAAATCCCTCATTATTAGACAATCTGATTTACTGGGCCACTCTATTTCTCTGTACAGTTGTTTGTTGTACTCATCAGAGTCAGTAGGCCTATAACATGTCCTACTTTGGATGCACTTCCTTAGATTTTATGTTTTTCTTAACTGACAGCATAACTCCTCTTCCTTTCCTATCTTGCCTGTCCTTCCTGTATACATTGTACTCCTCAATTTCAGATTCTGCACTGTTTATATCTCCATATTTGGACACAATATATGAACACTGATCTTACAATTGTCTCATATATAGTGAGATATGCCCTTTTCTACAAGCAGTTGGTCTTGGCGCATTATAGCCTTAGTAGCTAATGCACCACTAAAACCAAAACAAAACAAAAAAAAAAAAAAAAAAAATCTACAAGCAGATATTAGATAAATTATCAACAAGAAACCATGAGCTTTCCCTACCACTGTCTGTATTGCTCAGAGGACCACACATCCAGTCATATCTTAATTTCTTTCTGTACTGTTTTTAATTCACCCTCCTCAGGTATGATTTATTTTGTTTAGCCACTACTTTTCTGACCATCCTTGAAAGCTATCCAAGTCATTCTGTAGAGTGCTGCTTGGCACTGATAATTAACCACTCCTGATCTTTACATCATTTGGAAATTTTGACATTGCGCTCTCTATTCCTTTGTTGACATCATTTATGCAAATCAGGAACATTAGACCTTGGGGAAACCACTTCTAATGTTAGACCAATCTGAAGAGTAACCATTAATCACAACCATCTATCTTTTGTCCTGTGACCACACTGCAATACCTGTTAGAACCTTACCAGAGATCCCAACTTGTTCCAGCTTATACAGTAACCACTCATGAAAGTCTGAGTCAATGCTGTGCTAAAATTCAAATAAACAGTGTCAGAAGTTATTTCCTATATCTAGGTCTTAAGTAACTTTGTCAAAGTAGCTAACCAGGTTAGATAAACATGATTTTCCCTAAAATCATATTGTATGTCCTTCAGAATTGTATTTATATCTAAATGACCTTGTAATGCTCCCTTGATCATTGCTTCTATGATTTCCCCTACCATTGAAGTCAGCTTGACTAGTCTGTAGTTACCAACTTCCCACTTAGAACCAACTTTATCTCCAATCCAGAAGAATACTTCAAGTCGAGTGATGTCCTCATAATTAACCTTAGTGGTTCAGCGTACTCTCTCTCTCTCTCTCTCTCTCTCTCTCTCTCTCTCTCTCTCTCTCTCTCTCTCTCTCTCTCTCTCCACCTTCCTCAAAATTACTAGGTATGTGCAATCAACTCCAGAAGCCTTACTTGTCTTTAGGCTTGAAAGTTTTTCTAATAAACAATCATCTGTAATTTCAGTATTGCTAAGTTAATATTGCTCAACTTTACTCACACAGCCTCTTTCATTATGAAGGGGGTCTTTTGTGTATATTGACAAAGTGCTGTTCAATTCATTAGCTGTGTAATGAGGTTCCTATATCTATTATGTCAGGGTCCAATCTGATTTGTTTTTTCTTTGTATTCACATACATGAAAACTCCTTGTCCTTGTTCTTTTCTCTCTTTGACAGTGGTTTCTCATACTCAGCCTTTGCCATACTAACGTTTTATGTGGTACTATTACAGATAAACTTCTGGCTGTTATGGGCTTAAACACTTTTCTTTGTTCTGTAATTTTCCTATGCCATCTTTTTCTGCTCTACAAGGGGGCACTTCAAAAGTTCATGGCCTGAGAATGAAGGGTTTACTTGAGGAATCTGGTAAGGTGTTACTTTTCAATATATCTCATAGTGAATACACTTTTGCCACTAATGCTACAGTACGTTGATTTCAGCTGCAAAGAAAGTTTTCTGTTAGATCTCCAGGAATGCATCCACTGCATCAAAGATGTCACTGTCAGTGAGAAATAGATACCAGCCAGGTATTTAAAATTTTTTTTTTTTTTTTTTTTATCTATTGTACCAGACATTCCCTGCCATTTATTACAATATTACAAATACAGTTTACACTATCATTCAAAAAATGAGTTACGGCCATTTAAAAATATGCAACAATGTCTGAAGTTCATCTGGCTCACTCCCACAATGATAAAAACTGCAATTCATCTGCACATTTTGCCAGTCCAGAACTGAACAGCACAAGGAGCTGCCCAATCCAGGGGATAACAACAACACCACAAGGAGATGCTTAGATGATAAGTTTCCTCCATCTTCCAGATGTCAAAAATGATATTATTTAAGTGTAAGCAACTGCCATTAATCAGAAAAATACTGCACATCCTCTGCCTGCTGTAATCAAATAAGACTTCCATTCCGATAGCTAGAGGTCATCTGATGTATTCCACCACTGTGTCCAACATTGTTCTTAACATAATCATACCTATGTCAGTCATTTCTCTATCTAGCTTAACCATCCAGGGTCTGCTCCAATTGAAAAATACTGTCTTCTTCAAAAAAACTTCAAGGCAAAGGATTGAAACAGCAAAAATATTTCCTTCATTGTAAGGAGGCATGCCTTGCGTCAACAACTGAAGGTTAAGCACATAACCCACTAATTCTTCTCTCAGATCTTGATGCCCATGGCAATTCCCAGCCCTCTAATTTCTCACAAATGCATATTGTGCACTCACTGACCCCTCCCCCCCCCAAGGCATTTAGTTTAGCAAAAAATGAGCCATGTCTGGTAATAAAGAATGTGGATTGCATATTTGGATTGAACCAAGCAAGCATACCTCTGCCATCCTTGTCAACATGTGGAAGAAACTTTTTTATCAGTCATTTGATGCTGCTATCCGACCTTTCCTCGCAAAACCGCATTAGACAATCCCATATCCACTTGTTTTCCTCCTTGTAGCTACGTTCACATTGCACTGAAATCAACATTCCCTCATACAACCATCTTTTCCTGTGAAAATACATTGACATAAAAAGTATACGCAAACTTTTAGATGCTTTCTTCCTGTTAATGTAACACCATACAGCTTGCCATACTGCCGTAACAGCATTGTTCTCTGAATTGCAAATTTATTGCGCACGTTTGCCCTTTGCCATGCACAGTCTGTCTCTATCCAAACATGTGCACCACAACCGACAATTGGTAAAAAAGACACAGTTATAGAATAGCCCTAGTGCTCTGCCTTTAACTCCCCACTCCAATCTGATTATTCTTGCTATCACAGTAACAAAATGATGGATCTTCTGCGCAATGTGATTATTTTTTCAAATTAGGAAATAGGTGAAAGGTAGAACATGCATTGAAGAAAATGAAGAATTGGAAAGCCCCGGGGAAGATGAAGTTACTGTAGAGTTGCTAAAATTGGGAGGAAGAGACATAACACAAAAACTGGCAAGACTCTTCACAAAATGCATTAGAAAAGGTGTGACACCTGAGGACTGGAATAATGCAATCATAGTTTTACTGCATAAGAAAGGAGATAAATCAGAAATTGGAAATTATAGCCCAATTAGCTCATTATCCCACATCTACAAGTTGTTCACAAGGGTCTTTACTAACAGATTAGAAAGAATACTTGATGAGAATCAACCGAAAGAGCAAGCTGGCTTTAGGACAGGATTCTCAACTATGGATCACCTTCACATAATATCACAGCTAATGGAGAAAGCAAATGAATATAAAACACCATTATGCCTGGAATTTATGGATTATGAAAAGGCATTTGACTCCAGACAGCATAAGGCAATGTTTCAGGCACTGGAAAGACAAAGCATATATACCATATATTATGATTTTGAAGAAAATATATGAGAATGCTAACTCCTTTATTAGAATAGACAAAGACAGTAGCAAATTTAAAATTAAGTAAGAAGTTCGACAAGGAGACACAATATCTCTAAAGTTGTTCACCTCTGCCCTTCAGGAAGCTTTCAGAAGATTAGACTGGTCACAGAAAGGAGTCAATGTGAATGTAGAGTACCTAAACCATTTACGATTTGCAGATGACATTGTGGTCATAAGCCACGGTCCTAAAAAATTAGAGGAAAATCTTCATCATCTTGCAAAGTTAGTAAGGATTTTGGACTAAAGATGAATATGGCTAAAACAAAAGTAATGATGAACAAGTGAAACCACTGAAAGGGACCTAATGGTTGAAGGAGCAGTAATTGAAAAGGTGGGGTCATATACTTATCTGGGACAAGTTATTAGCTGTAATAATGATAAATGGCTGGAAGTCAAGAGAAGAATAAATTTTGGATGGATAGCATTCAGGAAATATAGTCACATACTGAAGAGCAATATCCCAGTTTGTCTGAAATATAAAATAATGAACCAGTGTATACTCCCTACAATGACTTATGGAAGTGAAACTTGGACACTCGCCAAAAGAATGGAAGAGAAGCTGAGAACTACACAGCGAATAATGGAACGAATTATATTGGGAATCAGACTGTTAGTTTAGAAGAGAAACACGTGGATTAGGCAGCAAACTCAAGTAAAGGATATTCTTATTAATACTGAAGAACTAAAATGGTCTTGGGCAGTACGCATAGCTCGAAGACATGATGACAGATGGACTAAGAAAATAATAGAATGGTACCCAAGAGGAGCTAGAAGAAAATCTGGAATACAACGGCGGAGATGGATAGATGAAATTCATGTGTTTGTGGGTAGTAAATGGATGGCCATTGCACAAAACATAAGGAACTGGAAAGTTGCGGGGAAGCCTTCATCCTGCAGTGGATTGAACATGGCTGATGATGATGACCTTCATCAATATCATTGATAAATATACAAAACGACATTGGGAACAACACTGAACCCTGAGGGACATTACTAATAACATTATTCCATGTAGAGCTATACTACTCTACGTGGAATAATCATTATCCATTGATTACCACTCTCTGTCTTCTCGCACTCAACCATCGTTTTATCCATTGTAGCAACTTGCCTTTCGTGCCATACTGCTCCAATTTTTACAGTAGTCTTCCATGTGCAACAGTATGAAAAGCTTTCCTGAAATCCAAGTATATGATATCAAAATTATTTTTTGCATTCAGTTCCTTTGTGATAGTATCCAATCAAATTGATCAGACAAGACTTCCCCTTGACGAACCCGTGCTGTGTCTGAATTATTACTGCTGTCTTATTTTACTCCATTATTTTTCCTGGAACAGAAGTGAAACTAACAGGTCTGTAATTACTCGTGTCACCCTTTGATACCCCTTTGTGAATTGGAGATACATTCCACATCTCCAGTGCATGGGGACTTAACCTGAGTCCAAGGGTGCTTTCATAATTATGGCTAAGGGATTGCTTTCTTCCTTTGCCAACTCCTTTAATATAACTGGATAGAACCCATCTACCCCATGTGCCTTTCTTATGTTTAACTTCAACAATTTCTCCTCCACTTTGCTCTCAGTTATTGCAAAATCATTTAACTTCCTGTTAGAGTTTGTTAAACATCTGGCACTCTCTTCCTTGAATAACTCCTCATGTGAATGTAGATGGAAAATACTCATTTAGTTTATCAGCTATCTGAGAATGATCATCTACAGTCAAACCATTGATATCAAGTGGACCAATCTGATTCATCCCCATCCTTTTAGAGTTTATGTAAGTAAAGAAGACTTTGCTGTTTTTCTTTGCATCCTTTGCTAATGATTTTTCATAACCTCCCTACGCTTGCCTATTCTCCTTTGTGAATTTATTACAGACTAGCTTCTATGTACCATAGGCTTTAGTGTTGCCTGACAATTTATGTGCATCCCCTGCATTTTTCTTCTCTGCCATGAGTCTCATTAGTTCATCTGACATCCATTTTGGCCTAAAAGTAGAGTAGTAATTCTTAGTTGAAACAAAAAGCCTAGTAGCTTCCAAAATTACTTCCTTGAATACTTCCCATTTAGAATTTGCTGTTGGTAACATTGTCAGTTGGTCCCACTGTATAGAATTTAAAAAATCTCTGAGACCACTGTAGTCACCTTTACGAAAGCAAAAACCCTTCCCTTTACCCCTTATGGTAGTTACATAATAATAGTAATAGCGGTGCAAGAAAGCAAGCTTATGCAGCAACTGCAAAAAAAATGTTTGCCCAGTTCCTCTTTGAATTTATTTAAGCTATCAACTTCCTCAACGTCAGATGTAAGTTTGTTCCGGCAATTAACCATCCGCTGGCTAAAGGCAAATTTCTGCACATCTACTCTACAACTGTCTTTCCTCAATTTGAATTTATGCCCCATTAGGTTTGTAATCAAAGCAAGCTGAAGAATCCCATCAGAATTTAGCGTGCTCAATCCGTTCAAGGCCTTATACACCTCAATCAGATCACCTCGCAGGTACCTAGTCTGCAGTCGCTGCAATTTGCAGAACGTAAGCCTCTCTTGGTAAGAGGATCCCTTCATTCCTCTCACCAATCTTCTTACCCTTCTCTGTACATGCTCAAACAAATCTACATCCTTCTTATAATGAGGCTTTCAGACCTGTATGCAGTACTCAAGGTGTGGCCTGACCATTGCCTTATAAAATGGGATAATCACCTCCTTTTCCCTGCTAGCAAAATTCCTGTATATCATTGACAATACCCCATGACCTGCTCTTGCAGCCTGTCTGCATTGCTCAGAAAACTTCATATCTGACTGCACAATTACTCCCAGATCTTTTTCATTTTCTACCACCCTAACTGTAGTACCACACAGTTGGTATGTTCCTCTGGGGTTATTTCTACCCATATGCATTACTTTGCATTTGTCTATGTTAAACTTTAGTCTTTAAGTAAATCCCACATCAGTACACTGTGATCACTGCTGATAATCAGATCAAGAGTTATACCCACTTGTTGCCTCTCTAACATTCTGCTGTAGAAAACAATCATCCAATAAATCCACAAAACTTGCTAGTGTGCAAGTGACCAACCCACAAATTCTAGTCTTTATCTGGGAAGTTAAAATCCCCCATTGTAAGACACTATTATTTAATGGCCCACTCTATTTCTCTGTATAATTGTTCATTGTACTCTTCAGAGTCATTAGGCCTATTACACACTCCTACTCTCATTTTCCCTTTCTGTGTGTTTATGTCACACCAAACTGACTCAGGATTTCACTGTCCACCAATGTCAACAGGATGCACTTTCTTAGATTTTGTGTTTCTTAACTAACAGCATAACCCCTCCTCCCTTCCTATCCTGTTTATTCTACCTGTACATATTGTACTCACCAAATTCCAATTCTGCATCCCTTATATCTGAGTGACACCACGTCTCTGATATCCCAACAATATCTGCCTTGGATGTCTTACCCAGCACTTCAAATTCATCAAATTTATTTACTATACTCCTAGCATTGGTGTACATGCACCTGTTCTTACTCTTAGGTACTCCAACACATTCCTTGTATTTACTTGTTTCATGACTCCCAGCAGTTCCTGAAATCCCCAGCAACTTGCTTTCTGGGCTTCTGTTCATTCCAATAGAAGCAGTGCAAAAATAATTTCCACCTATGTTTGCGGCTACGGTTAATCTATTAATCTGTGAATCCCTCCAAGCTAGCAGTTTTCCGACCCACCTAACATCGCCTTGATAACATCAATAAATATCCTTGCACCCTTTCTATTTGAGTGTATCCCATACCTGTAGAAACAATCTCTCCTGTTAACAAGCACAGACTACTCTGAGAAAAATTCGACTCCATGAGCCCTGCACAGTCTCTCCAGGGCCAAATTGATTGAGAAGGCTCTCATCATATATTCCCTCCTAACCTGTCTCGGCAGGATTGCAGACACTTTCAAATTTAAACCTAACTCACAATGTTTTTTCAACATTGACTTGTACTTACTAAGTAAATCCTCTGATCTCCTACACTTAATGTCATTAGTGCCAACGTGTTCAACGATATCACCTTTTGTGCCTTTAAAAGGTGATATCTGCTCTACAACATCATCAGCTTTTTCCACTGGGAGACATACCCTGGTCCTATCCTTATTGCACAATATATTTCCAGTTTCTCTGATAAATGTCGCCCACAATAAATACCTCCTCTTGGACCAGTGCATTCTGCCCTGAAGGTTGCCCGGTGCATAAGAGTGAGCCCTGGCTTTGAGTTGGGCAGCTGAGAGCTTGATGGTGTCTCCATTTTAATTCCTCCGAGGGCAGCATCTACCCGACTCTTCAAGCTCTCATAGACACCCATCAGAATGCTGAGTTGCTGCCTAATTTTTTCACATTCTCTGCACCTAGCACACACAAAGACATCCTCCATGGCTAGATCATGTCCTGTTCAAGAGAGAGAGAGATCCACAAAGATGTTGCATTTTGCACATTTTTTTAGCCTGATATGCATTGGAGAATCGCCCCCTTTGGTTCTCTCCCAAATCACATAACTTTCGCTACTTTGTGCACATTGCTTTGCTGCTTTAGTCTGAGGCATGATTTCCATTTAAATACAATTTAATTAACAATAAAAATAAAAAGGATATATAAATTTAATTGATTAATTGCCAATACTGTACTAAGCTAACAGATTCCTACTACAGTGCTAACTATTACGGTATCTAGTTTTACATTAGATACTGTTTATTTACCTTACACTATCAAGTTCAAGATATACTTAATGCTATTCCGTATCGATACTACATAAAGGCGGCAAGTTTCGAATGGTACAAGTTTTACCGATACTAAGTAATAACCCACAAAATCTCTGTCTAAATTTAAAATAAACTGTGTGGTAACTAGGACTATAAAGCTACTTCTAGAAAATAAATTAATATGCCAGTTAAGTCAATAAAATGGTAAAATTTAAGAAAAACTTCTCTATTAGCTGGAACCATAAAAACTTCACCCGCATTGAGCTAATCTCGTTCCCGAATTCCCTTTGTTCACTTTGTTCTTCAAAGATAGTATAGACTGAATAAAGTCTCATATCTGATTTTCTGGGCCTTGTGCGTAATGTTATCTAATGGAAGTTAGGAAATCTTTATTGCAACAACAACAACAGATACATTGCAATATGTCCCCTCATGGCCACAAGGCCAGGGGTTAAATCACATAAGTTAAGACAGCGTCTATGGCAGATCCACTTCTTGATAGAGATCTACCATATCAGATGGAGAGGAAGTAAACATATGTAAATAATATTAAATAGTATATACATAGTAAAAAATAATAATTAAATTAGATTATAAAATGAAATAAACCATAAGAATTATAAAGTATATAAATGTTGTATAGAGCATGATTTAAGCCCAAATTCACAGGTATCAGTCATCAGTGAGCAGGAAGAAAACCGGTGCACCAAGGATTCTTAGAGATTAATAAGCTCACTCATGGCAACCTGTTTGGTGCAAATAGTTTTTAAATTTTGGAGTAGGAGTGACAACATACAACTTGGAGGTGTCATTTCTAAGCCATCCAAAGAGCATCAGTAGCCATGGCTAATAGGATGTAACATTGCCATACTTGGCAGGACCTTCACAACCAATGGC
This sequence comes from Mastigoproctus giganteus, assembly GCF_048544385.1. Taxonomy (NCBI): domain Eukaryota; kingdom Metazoa; phylum Arthropoda; class Arachnida; order Uropygi; family Thelyphonidae; genus Mastigoproctus; species Mastigoproctus giganteus. Next base: position 95,029,274 of record NC_143586.1, on the reverse strand, counting down.
TTGCATTAAAGGAGGGTGAGTCTTAAGAGAAGGTGATACTAGACACAGTGGAGGGCCAGCTAAGTACTGACTGACTGTAGGCATGACCAATCACAAACTTGTTTAAGTGTTTCTCAAGGATTTCAGTTTGAGAGAGCATCTGATGTATGAGGAATCTATCAGATAGATGTAAGTGGCTATGTTGGAAACAGAGTGGAGTTGATTTGGGAGCTGCTTTCAGGCCTCTCCAGCAGCATCTGTTTCCAAAAGAAGGTGCAGAAATTTTTCCTACTGTTAATTTAATTGTCACAACTAGGTGGCAAACATCTGTTTGAGCAGAGAGCCCCTGAAAATTGAGCTGCTTAGCCATTGCCCTGATCATGACTTTAAATGAGTTTTTAACTTTGCAAGTAGTAGTAGTAGTAGTGGCATTTGATGCAAGAAAGCAGGTGTATGCAGCATCAGCAAAAAAAAAAAAAAAAGAGAGAAAAAAAAAATCACACCATTCCCTCCAAATGCCTGTCCAGTTCCTCCTTATATATATTTAACCTATCAACTTCCAGAAAGACAGATGGAAGTTTGTTCCAGCAATTAACCACCCGCTGGCTAAAGGCAAATTTCCGCACATCTATTTACATCTGTCTTTTCTTAATTTGAATTTATGCCCTCTTTGGTTCGTAATCCGAACAAGTGGAAGGATTCCATCAGAATTCAGCTTGCTCAACCCATTCAAGGCCTTATTAGTATTAGTAATGGCCTCAAGGTGCAAGAAAGCCTATGGCTTATGCTGCACCAGCCAAAAAAAAAAAAAAAACAATGATAAAAATAACAACAAAAAAAAATAATAAATAATAATAATTAATAAAAAAAAAGGAAATTAAACCTATCATCATGTGCACTTCCCTTACCCGAAAGTACTATCCAGATGACCTTTGAATTTCCCCAAACTGTCGGCCTCTACCACCCATGAAGGCAACTTATTCCAGTAATTTATAACTCGCTGGCTAAAATAAACTTCCTGCAGTCCAATCTAAACATTTCCCCCCCGTAACTTGAATTTATGTCCCCTAGTTCTAGCATCATTTATAATCTTGAAAATTTCGTCCTCATTCATTTTACTGATGCCTCTCAGAGCCTTAAACACCTCAATCAAATCTCCTCTAAGGTGTCTAGTTTCCAAACTCTGCAACCCACATATTCAAAGTCTTTCTTCATAACGACGCCCTTTTGCCGATCTCACCAAGCGAGTTACCCATCTTTGCACCCTTTCAAGAAGCTCGATGTTTTTTTTTGCGGTCTTCATACTTGAACACAGTATTCCAAATGTGGTCTAACATAAGCCTTATATAATGGGATTATCACGTCCCTATCTCTACTTGCAAAAGTTTGATAGATCATCGATAGGACACCATTGGCCTTCCTTGCAACCTGTTTACAATGCTCAGAGAATTTCATGTCTGACCGTATCGTAACACCCAAGTCCCTTTCCTCCAGTACTGGGTTTAGTTGAACTCCACCAAGTGAATAATTTATTTTGGGATTACTGTTTCCCAAGTGTAATACCTTACACTTTGTTGGATTAAAGCATAGCTGCCATTTTTCTGACCCTTCCTGAAGTCTATCTAGGTCTCTCTGAAGAAGCTCAGCTTGACAGTGATCATTAACTACTCTACCAATTTTAACATGATCTGCAAATTTAGACATCGCGACCTCTATCCCTTCATCAATGTTATTTATGAAAATTAAAAACAACAGTGGTCCTAATACTGATCCTTTGGGAACCCCACTTCTTACATCAACCCTATCTGAGGAATAGCCATTTATCTCAACCCTCTGCCTCCTGCCCTGAAGCCATCCTTCTATCCATCTAAGGATTTTCCCAATGATTCCAACCTGTTCCAGCTTATAAAGCAACCGCTCATGTGGGACTGAGTCAAAAGCTTTGCTGAAATCTAAATAAACAATGTTGAAATTATTCCCTAAATCCAGCTCGTGAGTGACCCTTTCGAAATAACGAACCAGATTTGTTAAACATGATTTTCCCTTTACAAAACCATGCTGAGTAGCCTTGAGAATTTCAATTCAATCCAAATGATATTGAATTCCACCCTTGATTATTGCCTCCATGATTTTCCCTACTACTGAAGTCAGACTGACAGGTCGATAATTTCCAACTTCACTTTTAGAGCCACCCTTATGTATGGGAGATACATTTGCACTTTTCCAATCCAAGGGAATCTCCACAGAGTCTAGTGATGCTCGCATAATTAGCCTCAATGGTTCAATGCACTTGCTTGCTGCCTCCCTTAAGATTATAAGGTATATTCCATCAACTCCAGGAGCCTTACTGGTCTGTAGGCTCGAAAGTTTTTTCATTAAATAATCTTGTGGAATTTCAATATCATAATTACATATTTTTTAACTTCGCTCCCACAATTTCCCATTGCCACAAAAGGCTTTTCATTTGTAAATATCGATGCAAAATAACTGTTGAGTTCATCTGCAACTGCAGCTGGTGTATTTAATACTATCCCCTTTCCCTTACGTAAAGGTCTGATCTGGTTTGTCCTGCTCTTCTTGGCATTTATATATGTGAAGAATTCTTTATCCCCTCCCCCCCTCTTTGCTCTGTTTGTTATACACCTCAATCAGATCACCGCGTAGGTGCCTAGTCTCCAGCCACTGCAATTTGCAGTACTTAAGCCTCTCTTGGTAAGAGGATCCCTTCATTCCCCTCACCAATTTTGTGCCCTTCTCTGCACACACTCAAGCAAATCTACATCCTTCCTAAAATGAGGCATCCAGACCTGTGGGCAGTACTCAAGTACTCAAGGCGTGGCCTGACCATTGCCTTATACAGAGGGACAATCACCTCCTTTTCCCTGCAAGCAAAATTCCTATATATCATTGACAAAACCCCATGTCCTGCCCTGGCAGCCTGTCTGCATTGCCCAGAAAACTTCATATCTGACTGCACAATTATTCCCAGGTGTTTTTCATTTTCTACCACCTTAAGTGTAGTATCACACAGTTGGTTCATTTCTCTGGGGTTACTTCTACCCATATGTAATACTTTGCATTTGTCATGGTTAAACTTCAGTTTCTTCTTAGCCCATCTGCCCAAATTATCTAGATCCTGTTGCAGTAGCACACTGCCATTACTGTCATTAACAACCCTGCCAACCTTTGTATCATCTGCAAACTTCGACACTAAGCCTGATATACCTTCATCAATATCATTGATAAATATACAAAACAACAGAGAACCCAACACCGAACCCTGTGGAACTCCACTAATAACTTTAGTCCACGAAGAGCAGTGCCCATTGATTACCACCCTCTGTCTTCTTCCACTCAACCATCCTTTTATCCATTGTAGCAACTTACCCTTAATACCATTATGCTCCAATTTGTACAATAGTCTTCCATGCGCAACAGTGTCAAAAGCTTTCCTGAAATCCAAATATATGATATCAAAATTATTTTTTGCATCCAGTTCCTTTGTAACCACATTATAGTATCCAATCAAATTTGTCAGACAAGACTTTCCCTTAACAAACCCATGCTGTGTCTGAATTATTGCTGCAGTCTTATCTAGATGATCCTGCAATGCATCCCCCTTTGTGAATTGGAGATACATTTGCATATCTCCAGTCCGTGGGGACCTCCCCTGAGTCCAAGGAGGCTCTCATAATTATGGCTAAGGGTTTGCTTAGTTGCTTTGCCACCTCCTTTAATATAACTGGATAGATCCCATCCACCCCAGGTGTCTTTCTTATGTTTAACTTCAACAATTTCTCCTCCACTTTGCTCTCAGTTATTTCCATTAAAAGATATCTAAGATATCTACAGTTTAAACCACTGTCACTCTGTGATAATTACCATCTCAATCTCTTAACTAGCCATTGCTGTTTTAAGCTGGAGGAGGAAGGCTTGTGTTTGCCTCCACTTGGTTACCAGTGGCAAACAGGTTTTTATTTGGTGGGAGCAGCTGATGAGCTGATGCCAAATTTCAGTGATGTATAGGATTGGAGAGTGAACAATTATACTAATGTATTTTATTGTGGTCTTCTGCCTGTTGACATACTGAAGACGGTAATGAGCACCTTCAGTAAGTGGTTAGTAGAAGTGAGGATCATTTCAAGGTGGTGGTGAAAAGGGCAGTGTGGATCAATAATGACCCTAGATCACTTTGTTTAAAACTATTGGATTGGAGAATCCAAGGTTTTCTGGATGTTGGAGGGGATCTGCTTGAGAGAGAGCGAGCAGCATACATTCTGATTTCTGTGGATTTATTTTGAGGCTGAATTGGTTATGGTAAACTGCCACATCTTGGAGCTTCATATTAATCAATCCTGACAAGTATACAGTCATCATTGATTGGTAGTAACTGGCATAAGGATCCCGATGTTGTCCATATAGCATATCAGATCAAGCTTGTCTTAGACAAGTGGGAGATGAGGGCAGTGAAGAATAGTCCAGAAAGAATCCCCTCCTTGAGTTGCCCCAGCTGAACCATCTGATAAAACCACTTCATTCTATTGATAATTTGACCACACGGTTTTGCAGAAGTGAAGAAAATAGGTGGAAAATGTCTCCTCTGATTTGATAGCAGTTTGAATTAGCTGAAGAAGGGGATAAATATGAACAGAATCAAATGCAGTTACTGTGTCAGTATAGGTTACTGCAAATTTGGCTTTACTATCAAAAGAAGAGGGGGGGGATGTTGTTGATAGTAGCTAAGAGGTTGGTAATGGTAGATCTCTGTGGGAACATACTTGGAAGAATGTTTGGTCAGCATGGGAAGAAGACCCTTCTCTAGAACTTTTAAAATATTAGAGAAGTTTAATATGGGCCTGAAGCCTTTTCCAGTGTGGGAGGATTGACTTTTTTGGCAAGGGTCTTATACACTATAGTGTAGACTTTCCACAGAGGTTGAAAGAAATGATTGGATAGCACAGTTGAAATGGCTAGAAGAGGATCATTTTTTTATTGGCTTAGACACTTTATGATGGATTGACCAATGTCATATTCAGCGTATGCTGTTTTTCAGTGACATAGTTTGTTGCTAGTACCTCATGCTGAAATGCAGCTAGTGCGTATCAACATGAGGTACTGGCAACAATCTTAGATCATCCTGGGATTGTTCTGGAGCAGTAGAGAATCTGGCATATAATCAAGCTGCCAGTGATCCAGAGTATAATTATTGAAGGAATTCAATCTGTTTATTCTTGTTGGGGGGGGGGGGTCTTTCCAGTATCCAAGGTGGGGGTTCTGTCAGCATAGTTTTTTTGGTTTGAAACTTTGAGCAATTGAAAATGGCATCTTCTTGGAGTTGGCAATTTTGTCATTTATGCTATGGGACTGATTCCATACCTTGTGGTGGTGGTGGTATTGCTTTTGATTGAAACTTTCCATTAGATTACGTGTCCACCATGTTCTAGATCATTACAGGATGACATTTTTCTCTAAGCAGCATAGGATGCTGCTACGTTTAGCCATTTAGTGATTAGATTTGTGAAGAGCTCCTTCACGATGCTATAACAAAGACCAAAGGATCATGGAGTCTGCCTTAGTGCATTTGGAAATATTGAGAAATTTTGGGCTTGTTATAGTGACAGTTGTGGTACAGCTTGTTGTACTAAAGTTTGAAGGTGGAAAGCAGATACGGATCAGATCATGATATGACTGAAAGGCAGTTTCTGGAGGGAGGTCCATGATACATGGAATGGAGGCCAGGATGAAGTCAGGCTGATTGTCATGCTGGTGGCAAGATCATTAATAAGCTGTAGTCCAGTGCAAGCAAGATGAGAAAGAAGGAGCTGCTTAAGATTAGCTAATTGAGATGGCAAGTTAAAAAAGTCTCTGCATACTGGAATTGGATGCAGATGGATGAAGCTGCTTTATAAACTAGGTTGAAACATTAAGGTTTATTTCAGTTGATAGCACAGGGGGAATATAGATCACTACAAGATCAATGGGGATATTATGGTTAGTGAGAGTGTTAGATAAAGCATTCTTAACCATGGGAAGAGATAAAGTCTTCAGTTAGTGTTGATTCAGCTGTCTTCTGGTAGACATGACTGAGCCATGATAAGACATTGTGACACGCTGGTATTGACATGTAGAATGGACGGATCAGAGTTCAGAGCAGCCAGATAGAAGGCTAGCTGATGAGCTGAAATTGTAGAGGGACATTCCAGTCTATAGGATGAGTAGTCTGATCATTTGACTGTCCACTTCTTCTTTCAGGGCATTTGCTATTTGAAATGGAGTAGTGCTTGGTCAAACCAAGATACACAGCGGTTTCTAGTCAACTGTCTAAATGGCTTCATTACCTATTTTTTTGTGGTAGAAATATTACTCATTCCAGTGTTTCTCAACCTTTTCATTGTTGCGGCACAGTTTTCAAAACGCTAAAATTTTGCAGCACATTACAATCACTATTATACTCACATATATATATATATATATACAATTTGATGGTATGAACCAGAGCTGTAATGCTCAATACGTTCTATGTTGATATCAATTATAAAATAATAAGAGAAGTTTACCTCAATATAATATATAGAACACTTCCGTATGATACTCTCCAGCAATTAAAACAAAAAAAAAAAGAAAATCTTACATTATAGTAAAAAATTATTAAAATTCAATTGAACACAATTAAAAATTAAATAAATTGATTAAAAGAAATTTAATGAAAAAATTTCAAAACGATTTTCCTTCCTGAAGCTGACAACGCTTTTTCACCGTATGTTGTGATCACAGGAACGAAAATTACCGAATATGGGTGAGCATGAAACTTAAATAGGAATTATTTGTCTTCGCGCATGCGCTTTTGTAAAAGCCCACAAATCGGAGATTAGAAATGGCCAGAAAACATTAACAGAATTCTCAGGTAATTTAATTTTTGACAGTTTCTGAAATTAATAGTCTGGTATAATTACGTTGGACACTAAGTGTTTTGGCCTCGTTAAATAAAAAAGTATGTTTTTCATTAACGGCATGAAAGGCTAATTCTGGTGCTACTGAACGAGAAGCACAAACTGAGGCCGCGTGTTGATTAACACGAAAATTCAGAGGAAAACTCACAGAACCTTCGTATGACGAGTTACAATCACCGCAAAAAATGTTGTATTCCAGGTTATTTATTTGTGTTGCAAATGAGGAAAGGAATTAAACGATTTTTCAGTATAGTGTGAGTTTCCGTATTGGACTGGCCACAATTTTAAATTTGGTGTATTTAAAGAATCTATTAAGCTGTTTGCGCCACTGTTCAACATATGGGACAGAAATAAAAGTATTTTTTTATATTACGATTGCTGGTTGATGTAGTATTTTGTATCTGATCCCAAATTTGGTTTATTGTAGCAAGGGGATAACCCCTGTTTAAGAATCTATTGGTTAATATTTGTATATTAACCATCAGATAATAATGTTCGCCAGCCACTTCTAATCTCTGATTCGTGGGCATGTGCAAAGACAAATAAACCCTATTTAAGTTTCATGCTCACCCACATTCGGTAATTTTCATTCCTGTGATCACAACATATGGTCGAAAAGCATTGTCAGCTTCAGGAAGGAAAATCGTTTTACAATTTTTTCATTATATTTCTTTTAATTAATTTATTTAATTATGTTAGATTGATTTTTAATTGTGTTCATTTAATTTTTAATTGTGTTCATTTGATTTTTAATTATATTTAATTGTCTTCATTTGATATTTAATTACACTTGGTCGTCGACTTACGACCTATGCGACTTACGACCACAAAAAAATATATATATAATAAATAATGAATAAATTAATAATAAATCAGGAAATCACTACTGAGGACACCCATAACCCAGGTGAGGAAGGAGGCACGTCGATGACGGCAGGCCTGAGGACAGCGCCAGGCACATACACTCAGTCGCTCTCTCTCTCTCTCACATACACCCAGTCGCTATTAAGCATCTGTTGCGTGTGGTGTATTAATTAAAATTCCACTGAAATACGCATAATATGTTTAGTAAAAGGAAAATGTCTTCATCTACATATACGTCAGCTAAGAAGTCAAGGAAAACTATTGATTCAGAGTGTAAAACGAAAATTATCCAGCAGTATGAAAGCGGAAAGAAAGTGAATACGATAGCACGTGACTTGAAATTATCACATTCCATGGTATCGACGATACTGCGCCTATTATGTCTACAATTTTAACCAAACAACGACAGGAACCCATCCATGAAATGGAGAAATTGTTGTTTATGTGGATGGAAGATTTAATACAAAAAAAATACACCCATTAGCCTTCACACAGTGCAAGCAAAGGCTAGAAGTTTGTTTTTCAGAGTTTAAAATCACGCGCCGGAGACGATTATGCTGAAGATTTTCAGGCTAGTACTGGGTGGTTTAAGTGTTTTAAAAAAAGATTTGCTTTGCATAATGTCTCTATAAATAAACATCTCCTACCTCAACCCAAGAACATGACCCTGACGATGCACAACCCAGCACAAGCAAAGATTAAAAATTGATTTTGTAAATTTCATTTGTATTAATTTTTACATTAATTTTAGTGTTTACAGTACATTATGCACAGTATTATTTTTCACATTATGTACAATATAATTATAGATTGTAGTTTTTTTTTTTTTTTTTATAAACAGTACGAATAATAAACCAATTAAAATGTAGAGAACGTTTGAATTTAAGCTCATAGAGAGAGATACCTTCGTTTCTACGCCTAGTACAGTATCGCTAAGTAAAAGATAAAAACATTGCTGTATTTAAAATTAAAAATAAAAGATGATAAAAATTTAAAAGATTATAAAAATAATTTATAAAGATGATAAAAAGATTAGAAAGGTTAAAAAATACTGTTAATAAATATATGGCCGACGTACGACCAGATCGACTTACGACCGGTCAGTCAGAACAGAAGTCGGTCGTAAGTCGACGACCAACTGTATTTTTTACTGTAATGTAACATTTTCGATTTTTTTCGTTTTAATTGCTGGAGAGTATTATACGGAAGTGTTCTATGTATTATATTGAGGTAAACTTCTATTATATTTAAGAAATATTGATATCAATGTAGAACGTATTGAGATTACTGCTCTGGTTCATACTGTCAAATTCATTTTTAAAGCTCTCATTGACTATTTCCTTCACTTTCTTTCTCTCCAGTTATAACCTATTTTGGGGGGATTTTTTTGCACCAAGCTGTTCAAAAAATCCAGCACAATTATGGGAGATTTTTTGAACAGCTTGGTGCAAAATTACATTAGATTACACTAAAATATTAAAATATTTTAGTGTAATATTTGTAGAATACTAATATCTGTAGAATTATCTACTTGCAGTGCAAACAGTGCCCAAAATTATTAATATGTTGGACAACTTGTTCGTCAATATCATCGGACATTTATTTTATGTGCCTGCTAAATGTGCTGTTCAAAAGTGGTACTGTCTTTTTTTTTTTTCAGCTTCCTCTCCCAAAATACTTTTCATGATTACCGAACATCCTGGTAAAATCAGACTTTCTGCAATCAGGTGAGATTTTTTTTTTTTTTTTTCCCCTCCAGTTTGGCTACTAAATAGCTAGCTTCTTACACTTTTTATCAGCTGTTTTAGCCATACTATAAAATTCTGTGCCTTGTTTTCTAGTAGAGGCCTGCAGTCTTTTAAAATACTCCATCGTTTTGGACGATAAATTCTCATATTTCGTAGAAAGATGATGCTGTAGTTTACTCTGCACCATTGATTCATTCGACAATTTTAAACACATACTACACATAAATGTTGAGGACAATCTTGGGTACCAGTATAAGAAAATCCCATTGCCAAATAATCGTATTTACAACATGTTTTCTTCTTTTTTGATGTTGATGGTTGGTTGGTTTTTTTTTTTTTTTTTTTTTGTCATTTTCTCCAAGCTCGTTGTTATCAAGTTGCCTCTTCTGATTTTCTTTCACTAAATATTTATCCATCACTAATAATTTCTAAAAATAATTAAAGTTACTTCTAGAAACTAATACAGTTAATTGCAAATACCTGTTCTATACGAATTGACTGAATATGACATTTTAGAGATAAAAACACAAAAAATACACTTTTAAAACACAAAGTAAATTTCTTATTATGCTGCTTACAAGTTGCACTTGATTCGTAGTCCTATCCTTTACGCACTTATATACAACTGCAAAATGCACTGCAGGGCGCCTGGGAGAGACTCCAGTGACAAGAATGGCCGAATAAAGGTGAACAATTCTGGTACTAGGAATCAAAAGGTGAATAAAAGTGAACAGATCTAATACTAAGAATCAAAAGGCAAATAAAGGTAAACAGAACTAGTACTAGGAATGAAACATTGACCGCTGGAAGGAACTCAGATCGGCGCAGTGGTAATAAGAAAAATTTTTATTTGCATTTTCCATGGCACACAGGTTGAGAAACACTGAGCCATCCAGTTGCATCTGGGATTATTCATTATCAGAGGCATGGCCTATAATGGGAGGTGTACTATAATAAATATTGTTAAACTTTTTTGGTATAATGATTGCTTTAAACTGCAGCAATAATTTTTTTTTTTTTTTTTCTTATATGTTTTTGGACATATACAGCACTTGTTTATATATAAATAAACAAGCAATAAAAAGTAAAGATTCATACGTACTATTGCTGGATGATTAATTCAGGATTGAATACTCTAAGGTTTTTTTTTTTAATACTTTAATGCAGCTATCATTCAACTTGCATTCCTTCTCTTTGAATGATGCATCCACATCATTATATAACTTATTAATTTTGCATAACTTCGAATGGTAAATTCTGCTTCTTTCTATTCTTATGCATAACTGATGTCTGTTATTTGTAGTTCAACCACTTTGTGAGTTGCAGCAAGAATATTTAATGTTGGTATATCTATTTTTGTGTGTAATATGCATGATAAATTTTGTGTGTAACTGCATCATAAATTTCTGTTAATTTCTTTAAGATGTAGTGGAAGAGTAAAATAATAGATCGGTAGGGATAAGAGGTGAATGTACAAAAGATTTTGTCAATTCCTTGGGAAAGTCTGTTGTAATGTCTGTTTTTTTTTATTTGGCATTTGTTTACTTTTTAACCATTTATTTAGCTCTAATGACAAACAGGTGTGCAATTTCCCCCTCCCTGATTTTCTCAACTGATATTATAGTAGACTTTGACTGTTCTCATTCTACCTGTTATTTTTGCTGTTAATTAAAACACTTCCTCTTTAACTAAGAATTAAGTTATTTATTTTAATTAAATAGTTAGTAAATATATAAAACTTCACTGGAAATAACTGGAAAGCTCCCAATCAGGAGATTGATGTGCAGTTTTCACTAAGTAATTATCAGCCTTTATCTCTCTTTTACCTAAGTATAATAGATATTCTAAATAGCTTTATGAATGTTATTCTGAATTCATCTTGTTTCATCCTATTTCATCCTAAGTGCATAGATTAAAGGGCTCTAAAATTATGATCTATTTAAAATCAAATAAGATGGAACTTAATGGATGCAGAAGTTTTGTATGGTTCATCAGATTCTTTTTGGAAAAGTATATACAAAAGCTACTAAATAATTATGAAAAAAAAAATTCAGTTAACCCTCTAGCAGGTATATCAAAACAGTTTCAACATCAAGTATTTTTGTGCACAGATTTTACCAGTAAAGTTTTTTGAGAAGAAATAGCTGATAATTCTGATACAAATTGGATAATGAGATCATTATTTATCAGAATTATTTCTCTGATTGGCTTACAGGTGAGCTTTAAGATTAATAGAAGGTAAAGTTTACCTTCTATTAATTTATGGAATATTAACATGGGGGATGCTTTTTTTTAATTCCAAAATGGGGCCTTAAAGAATTTTTTGCAGCTATTTACCTCCATTGAAAAAATAGATATAGTTTGGGAAATTTTACTACTTGAAGAATACTAAAATTTTTTTTTTTTTTTTTTTTTGAAAATGCACATAAAATTCACAAAAACTTCCTACTTTTGTTTGATAATATTAACCAAAGGACCTGCTAGATGGTTAAACATCTGTATTAAACCACTTTTAAACCTTCAAAAATGTAATAGCAAAACCTAAGCAAGTGAGAATTAATAGATATAGATTAAAATTCTTAGGTTTATTATAGCCACAAATATTAATAATAAATAAAATTCGACTTAATTAAACATTTTAGTCTTTTAAGAACCAAGAAAGCAATAATTCTCTTTATTCAACAACTAACACTCAATTATTTGCTCTTTGTTCATTGCTTACTTCTGTAGAAGTGCTGTACATAATGCTGCTCCTCATCCTTCCGCTGCCATCACTTCCATTTCATCTTCCATGCCTACAGCTCCTCAAGATGCCCTCATTAGGTGGTTACTTAAACTGTTTACTGTTTTTACTGTGAAAGCATTTGAATTATCTTCTGCCTTTTATTTTTACTAGTCATATTATGGAATGCCACTTTCAGATATTGCATGTAATGATAAAGTGTTAAATATTTTGGCCGGTATCTTTCTCTTCTTGTCCACAAAATTTCTTTTCATATTAGAAGTTTAATACTAAATGTGAAATATTATTTAGAATTTTATTTTATATTTATAAAAATTTAATACAATCATAGTAATTTAAAATAGTTTCTAATGCATTTAAAATTCTAATTGCTCTGTCTGTCTCTCTCTCTAAATTAAAATTTAATTAACATAAGGGATACCTGTCTCTTTTCTGTCTCCCCCCCCCCAATTAGCCATTGTTATATTTTTAAAAGTCCATTATTGGGTGGGGAAGAGGGAGTTTAACAACATCTTGACCACCTTAGTTGAGAGGAAATTATTCTAGTACTATGAAATTTTGATAAGTAGAAATAAAAGAAAGGTTAAGTACAGAAGACTAAGTTGAAAAATCCATTTTATGCAAGAAATGCAATGTCAAATGTTTAATAGGCCAAACGGCAAAATTGAATCATGACCATCTAGTCAAAACATATTGGGAACATGCTTGCAGATGCTCATGCTGCCTTATAAACCTTCTTCTTCCTACATTGTTTGTATGCTGACATATTATTATTATTATTATTATTGCTCATTATTTCTCCCTAATTGGGGGTTCCACCACATGACGGGTATTGCTACCAAGTACACAGCATGGTTGTTGTTATGTCTGGTGTTAGTCAAGGAACTCTCTGACTATCCTACAGGTGTTCAGGAGTATGACTTTCTGGAGTTCCTTGTAGGTGTTCGGTGGGAGACCTATTGCTGCTAGGCTGTTATATAGGGGCCTCTGTAGCCAGGTGGGCAGGAGCAGCAGTGCATAGGACACGCTTCTTGATTAGACCGGTATTTGAGCCCGTGACCACCAAATACGGAGGATGCGGAAAGGTCAGGGAATGACGACCACATATCCTCGGATTAATATGGCCTTAGTTGCTAATGCTCCTAAAAACGAAATAACAAACAATAACAAGCTGTTATGTAGGGTCTTTGCCACCATACCCGTGGTTGACACAATGATCAAGATGGTTGTTACTAGTTACATATGCCACATCTCTTTGATCTCCTGTCTCATGTACTTCCCCATTTTTTTCCCATGGGTTTTCTGCAGGTTGCCAGTGTTGGGTACCATTATGTGAATCAGATAGGTAGCCTTTTCTTTCTTGTCCAAAAAGGTTTCAGTCCGGTCTGTTGTGTGGGATTGTCCTATCCGTTATTATGGCGTGGTCTCAATACAGCTTGTGGGTTGGAGTCTCCAGTACTGCCTGGGGTTCGTACTTATAGTACAGTACACTTTCTTCGATCAACTGGTATTTCCTTGCCAGCTTCTGATGTGTTATCCTGGCTATCTGGTCGTGTCTCTGAGTGTACTCAGTCTGAGTGATCACCTGCACCCTGTGGTGATGTGTTGGATCATTTCTGACACCAGGTGGCATCGTCGACATGTGTCATCAGACACTCCAGGCTCCTTGACAATGTATTTTCTCTCTCTGGCGTCTCCGTAGCCAGGTGGGAAGGAGCAGCAGTGCGTAGCACACGCTTCTTGATTAGACCGGGGTTCGAGCCCGTCACCACCAAATACGGAGTATGCGGAAAGGTCAAGGAATGACCACCGCATATCCCGGAGCAATATGGCCTTAGTTGCTAATGCTCCTAAAAACCAAATAACGAATGAACGAATGTATTTTCTATAGTTTTTGATGTTGATTACTTGGTCTTGGATGGCGAGCATGAATCCTTCAATCTCGAGGAATAGCTTCCCGCTAGTGAGCCATGCATTGGAAGCAATTTTATCTATGTGATCTTGATGGAGATCATTGTAGTGTCTGCCATGGAGTGTCTTCTCTGCCCATCTTTCTAGCTTCGTTTGTGCCTCCTGGTTGGAGGGGGGGACTCCTTGCTTAGGTTAAGTGGGTCTATCTTCTTGTCTGTCTATACCACTTGTCTATATTCCTTATGGCCTGCTGGAGTGCTGCTGTGTGTTTCTGAAAGTAATCCTTCAGGTTAACTATCGTTGTCTTCTGTTGCTCAGTGAGGTTTATCAGGCCCTTCCTCCTTCCTTCCAGGCAATTGTCAGTCTCTCCACAGCAGATTTTTGGTGGTGTTGGCGGCTCTTGATCATCATTGTCCTTGTCTTTCTCATGATATCTTCCAGCTCAGTGTTAGTCCAATCTATGATCCCGAAGGAGTATGTTAGCACTGGGACTGCATAGGTGTTTATGGCTTTAACTGTGTTCCCTCCATTCAGCTTTGCTTTCAGCATTCTTCTGAGTCTCTAATGTTATTTTTTGGTCAGGCAGGCCTTAATTTCCTTGTGCTGTGACTGCTGAGCCTGCATCATCCCCAAGTATTTGTCCATCATCTCCCTCTGCCATGGCTTTGATTTCTTTACCAGTCTGAAGCTGGTAGTTTCGGTTGACTAATTTTCCCTGGTGCAATCCATGGGTCTTGCATTTGTCTAGACCAAATTCCATCCAAATATTATTGCTGAATTCTTCAGTGATCTGGAGTAGTTGCTGGAGGTGCTTCCCAGTTTCTGCATAGAGCTTGATGTCATCCATGTACATCGGTGGGTGAGGGTGTACAGGTTCTTCCTTCCTTCTTTGAGGTTATATCCGTACTTGATACTGTTGAGCATGGTGGATAGCAAGTTAAGTGCTAGACAGAACCACAATAAGCTCAGGGCATCTCCCTGAAAGATTCTTCTCCTGATAGGGATTGCCCTGGTTGTGATATTTTCGTCCTTAATGGTGGTACTCCATTTTGCCATCATTATTATAATAATAATAATTATTATTATTATTAGCCATATGGTGCAAGGAAGCCTGAGGCTTATGCTGCACCAGCCAAAAATGAAATTTATGAATTACCCTGAGAGAGAGAGAGTGTCAGAAGTAGAAGGGAATCACCAAGAAAGAGAAGAATGATGATATCTAGCTCAGGACCTTTGTTGTGCCAAGCCTATACTCACCAGATGTGAGCCCCTGGGGTTATGAGGACCACTCGAAAAGTTATCTACCTCAGAAACAACATAGCCTAAACTTTTTGTGTTTTTTTTTAAATTTTTTTTATTATTTCTCAATATATTTTCCTTGAGTTCAAAACATGTCTTCCATTTTGAAGGCAAGAAAGAAATTCATAAAAAAAAATGGTCTTTGTTTTGAATTTCACAAAAGCCACTTAAAGCTTCCTTGGGATTGCTGTTACTTGAAAATTAATGCACATGCAGACGTTTCTTCATATTTCTGAAGACGAAATATCACTGGGGAAGGGGGGACAGGTCTGGCCATATAGGTGGTTTAACTTCTGGAAGCCACAACCTCTCAGAGCAGCAATTGTTCATGGGACTGTGTACAGGAGTGTTGTCACGAAGAAACAAGTCATCTCATGTCAAGTTCCCTCTTCTTTGTTCCTTTATAGCCCTTCTTAAATTTTTGAAAAACAGCATAGGCCTCTCCAGTGATTGTTTTCATATGTGTCTGTGGTCTATCGGAAGAATTCCTTCCATATCCCAAAAAATAATGGCCACAATCTTCACAGCAGATGGTTGGATCCTGAAATTTTTGGGCAGTGATGACTTGTTCTGTTTCCATTGCATGGACTCCTATTTTGTTTCTGGAGTCCAGTGACGAACCTACATTTTGTTACCAGTTACAATTCTTGAAACACTTGCAGATCTGCATCACACGTGTAAATTTTCTTCACAAATTTTGTCCCTGCACTGTTTCAGAAGGGTGAACATTCTTAGTACCAAGGAAGAATTTACTTTGACATGACAAAGTTTTATTGAGAATAGTCAGTAGTCCCTCAGAAATATTACATTCTATAGCAGTCATAAATACTTTAATATGTCTATCAATCACTCTTTGATTTTTTTGGCACATTTCTGAACTGATCACTTTCAGTAGTCATCCTGACCATGAATCATCATCTTTGGATTCTTGACCACCATTGTTTAAAGGTGGGTCTAGATTTTGAATGGAGGTTAAAATTTTTGCCTAAGCAGTTTATACTTAGGCCAAAATTTTATCTATTATTCAGATGGGGATTAGTATCACCATATACATGTTTCATGTTGAATAACTTTTGGGTCATTCCCTTCTTTTTTGTTTAACATTTGGGTAGAATGTTAATTTAATGTTAATCCCAGAGGAATGCACCAACTGTGTGGTACTACATTTAGGGTGGTAGAAAATAAAAAAGACCTGGGAGCGATTGTGCAGTCAGATATGAAGTTTTCTGAGCAATACAGAGCAGGTCATGGGGTATTGTCAATGATATACAGGAATTTTGCTAGCAGGGAAAAGGAGGTGATTATCCTTTTGTATAAGGCAGTGGTCAAGCCATGCCTTGAGTACTGCATACAGGTCTGGAGAGCTCATTTTTGGAAGGATGTAAAGTTGCTTTAGCATGTACAGAGAAGGGCAACAAGATTGGTGAAAGGAACGGAGGGGTCCTCTTACTGAGAAAGGCTTAAGTTCTGAAAATTGCAGCGGCTGGAGACTAGGCACCTGTGAGGAGATCTGATTGAGGTGTATAAGGCCTTGAATAGGTTGAGCACACCGAATTTTGATGGGATTCTTTCACTGCTCAGATTGCGAACCTGAGGGGGCATAAATTCAAATTGAGGACAGACAGTTGTAGAATAGATGTGCAGAAATTTGGCTTTAGCCAGCCAGCAGGTAGTTGATTGCTGGAACAAACTTCTATCTGACGTGGAAGTTGATGTCTTAAATAAATTCAAGGAAGAACTGGACAAACTTTTAGAGGAAATTTTTTTTTTTTTTTTGGCTGATGCTATATAAGGTCATACACTTGCTTTCTTGATGTTAGCTATTGCTCCATATTAATGACATCCATGATTTATTTGGATTTGGCTACTTTAAATATCTTCCATACTTCACTGTATTGAGCTAGAACTGTGAAAATAAGATACAGATATTTATGATAGTATGATGAAACTGGTTTTTTTTTTAAATATAAAGTATATTTAAAGTCATAGTTGATAAGTCATTGAATACCTCTATGTGTAAGTATATGTGTTGTGTAGGCCGTTTTTACCTGCAAAAAACTAAATATCTTTAAAAAAAAAAAAAAATAGACAGAAAGAAATATAGTGAACTTTTAAATTTTGTGAAAATCATGAATTTGTACAACCCTATATAATTTAAAAAGAAGGGAAGCCTAAGCTGACTTATTAGGAATATTACTAAAAGGAAGTACAAACTTCATATTTCCAAAGTAGTCTGAGCAAGGTTTCTGAAATGCTTTTAGGACTAACTGAACACTTCAGTCCCTTCTACCTGTGATTCTGATGAATTAACTTTTGAAAAGTATCACCTCCCAGAGATCTGCCCAGAAGATTTAGATGGATTGATTACTGAAATATGCAGCAACTTCTGCAAGCAGTCCTTGTTAATAAGAATGGAAGTGTCCTGTTGGAGAACTTCTGAATGCACTCATGCTTTCTTTCGTATCTATGACTGATGCTTTTGCACTTCTAACAGTGTTATACAGAAATTATCTGCACAAGCCTCAGAAAATTTAGGTAGCATCATCATCATCAGCCATTTTCAATCCACTGCAGGATGAAGGCCTCTCCAGCAACTTTCCAGTTCCTTCTGTTTTGAGCACTGGCCATCCATTTACTACCCACAAACTCGTGAATTTCATCTATCCATCTCAGCCTTTGTCTTCCAGGTTTTCTTCTAGCTCCTCTTGGATACCATTCTGTTATTTTCTTAGTCCATCTGTCATCATGTCTTCGAGCTATGTGTCCTGCCCAAGACCATTTTAGTTCTTTAGTTTTGATAAGAATGTCCTTTACTTGAGTTCGCTGCGTAATCCATAGGTTTCTCTTCTTATCTAACAGTCTGATTCCCAATATGATTTGTTCCATTCTTTGCTGTGTAGTTCTCAGCTTCTCTTCCATTCTTTTGGTGAGTGCCCAAGTTTCACTTCCATAAGTCATGGTGGGGAGTATACATTGGTTCATTATTTTACGTTTCAGACAAACTGGGATATTGCTCTTCAGTATGTGATTATATTTCCGGAATGCTATCCATCCAAAATTTATTCTTCTCTTGACTTCCAGCCATTTATCATTATTACAGCTAATAACTTGTCCCAGATAAGTATACTGCTCCTTCAATCATTATTTCCCTTTCTGTGGCATACTTGTTCATCATTACTTTTGTTTTAGCCATATTCATCTTTACTCCAAAATCCTTACTAGCTGTGCATAACTGATTAAGATTTTCCTCTAATTCTTTGGGATCGTGGCTTATGAACACAATGTCATCTGCAAACCGTAAATGGTTTAGGTACTCTCCGTTCACATTGACTCCTTTCTGCGACCAGTCTAAGCTTCTGAAAGCTTCCTCAAGGGCAGCAGTAAACAGATTTGGAGATATTGTGTCTCCTTGTCGAACTCCTTTCTCAATTTTAAATTTGCTGCTGTCTTTGTCTAGTCTAATAAAGGAGGTAGCACACTCATATATTTTCTTCAAAATCATAATATATGGGGTATCAATGCCTTGTGTTTCCAGTGCCCGAAACATTGCCTTATGCTGTATGGAGTCAAACGCCTTTTCATAATCCACAAATGCCAGGCATAATGCTGTTTTATATTCATTTGCTTCCTCCATTAGCTGTGATATTACATGAAGGTGATCCATAGTTGCGAATCCTGTCCTAAAGCCAGCTTGCTCATTCAGTTGATTCACATTAAGTATTCTTTCTAATCTGTTAGTAAAGACCCTTGTGAACAACTTGTAGATGTGGGATAACAAGCTAATTGGTCTATAATTTCCAATTTCTTATTTATCTCCTTTCTTATGCAGCAAAACTATGATTGCATTATTCCGCTGCTTAGGCGTCACACCTTTTCTAATGCACTTTGTGAAGAGCCTTGCCAGTTTTTGTGTTATGCCTCTTCCTCCAAATTTTAACAACTCTACAGTAACTTCATCTTCCACCAGGGCTTTCTGATTCTTCATTTTCTTCAATGCATGTTCTACCTCATCAGGAAGAATATTGGGTATGTCGTATGTTTTGCTACTTTGCAATCCATCTTCCCCACTGCTGGCATCATTCCCCTGCTCCTTATATAATTTCTATAGTAAAAAGTAAAAAAAAGTAAAGTGCAGCCTTTATCAACCCACTGCAGGATGGAAGCCTCCTCAACTTTTCATGCTGAGGGAAATGGACCATAATCTGCCACGCTGGTCCAGTGCGGGTTGGCAGATCGACCATATTCAGCAGTCAGGGGCTTGAACCCCGGTCTACTCAAAGAGCGTGTGCTACTGCACTCCCGCTCCTGCCCACTCAGCTACGGTAGTCTTCTGCTATTTGAATTATGCCTTCTCTGCTGTTTATAAGTACACCATCGCTATTCTTCAGTTTCAGTATCATTTGTCTTTCTGTATTACTGCTCATGGCTGCTGATTTAAATCCTTTGTTTTCCCTTAATGCTTGTTCTACTTTTCTTGTGTTAAATCTTCTTATGTCCTCTCTAAGTCTCTTTCTAATGGCTTTGCATAACTCAGTATACTCAATTTTCTCCCTGTCAGTGTTTTTCTTGCTTTTCATTTGTCGTCTTCGGTTCATCATGACAAGTGTTTCTTGACTAATTTTTTCTTCTTTGGATTTCTTTTTCCCTATAGGTTTCTTGGGCTTTATCACTTTCAAAAAGTTGTAATATTCCTCGTCGATATCTTGGTCCTGAGCAGTCTGCAGAAGCTCAAACTTGTTCTTAAATTCCAGTACATACTGCTTTTTCTCCTCTTCTGTTATCTCAAAGACCTTTGTATTATTTACTTGAGTCAGTTTTTTCCTTTCCTTTCCTACATCTATATCAAGTGTACATCTTAACATTCTGTGATCACTTCCAACATTTACCTTATTCAGGACGGTAACATCATTCACAATATCTTCTGTTAGTGAGGATGAAGTCGATTTCATTAGTAGTTAATCCATTCGGACTTTTCCACGTCTACTTTCTGTTCACCCTTTTCTTGACAAAAGTGTTCATTACTGACAGTCCTTGAGATTCTGCAAATTCCACAAGTCTTTCACCTCTTTCATTTCTTTCACCGATTCCAAAATTTCCTATAGTTCCCCGATCTGTGCTGTTTTGTCTTTTTCCAACCTTAGCATTGAAGTCTCCCATAATAATAGTGTAGTGTAGTGGGTTTTCTGCTCATCTAGAAGACTCTCAATTTCGGTGTACATTTCTTCAACCTCTTCATCATCATGGCTCGATGTTGGTGCATAAATCATTATAATCTTTAGCTTGTACCTCTTAGAAATCTTGAGTATTAGTCTTGACACCCTTGGTGATGTACTTTTGAATTCCAAAATGTTGTTTTTAAAATCTTTATGGACCAGAAACCCAACTCCACCTTCATTCCTTTCATTGTTTCCATTGGTGTACAGCATATTTCCACTTGATAAACTTATAAGTCATTCATTTCTTCTTCTTGTTTCAGCCAAACCAATGATATTCCAATTAAAATTTTCTAATTCCTTTTCCAGCTCTAATATCCTGTCTTCACTGATGAGTGATCTTACGTTATAACAGGCCAGGTTCAGTTTCCGTGCATGGCAGCCTGGTCGTACCCAGAGATTCTTAGCACCCTCTGCTTCCACTCTGATCCTCTCGCTGCCGTAAGAGGGAGAGTGAAAGCTGCTGGGGACTGAGGGCCATTTGTTTCGTCGTGCTGTCATATGCTGGAGGGTTTGGTCTTTTCCTTTTCACGCTGACCAGGCATCTTGAAGAGAACCACTCTACACGTTCGTTGCCACCTAAGTGACGTAACAGGGCTTACCATCGAGAAGGTGTGCATGAGTGGATTTTAGGGAAGCAGGCCAACCGGACTTCTCCTAAATCTTCTGTAATAGAGAGATATTGGATCTATCAGTGTTTTAGGCTGAGTGTCTGATAACACACAGGATACCTGTTCCCCTCTAATTTAGGTATACATGATGGCAATCAAATTAATGCAAATCCATTAAAGAAATATATAACTCACAGCCATACTTACAACTTCACACTTCTTGTGTGTTGACTGTCAGAAGTACTACAGAGGTATTCCTAGTTTATTCTTGTGTTGTATGAAATTGTCTTCCCTGGGAGAATATATATATTTTTCCTCCAAATGCTAAACTTACAGAAAAGGCTATATCATTCTGAAATCTCGAAATTCACGTAATTGATCATTTTGGCAACTTGTGCATGCACAGGTGCTCGAGCAGCATACAGTTATGCATAGAAGGATATTTGTGGAAAGATCTTTGAGTCTACTGTTATGCTTGCAATTAACATTAAATGGTTTTTAAACATGAAGAATTTTGCAGTTGAAAGTTTAGTTGATGTAGCAAAAGATAAGTCAGATAAAAATTGAGGACATTGCAGATTACTCATTAAGCCATAACAACATGCATTCTTCTGGAATTATATCCCTTGCAGTATATCCTGTGGTGGCAGTCACCTTACTAAATTCATTATATTAGTGCTTTCCAAATTTGTATTTATACACTAAAAACAACTGAGTACAAGGCCTTTCAGCACTTCAGGTTGAATGTTAATGAGCAGCTGTATGTAAAATATTTAATGACTTCTGAAAACATAAAAGAAAAATAATACAGAGCTCAGCTTCAGCAGCTGTGCAGTGTTGCTTTTAAATTAAGGCTCGGGAAATTGGGAACCACACATTTGTACCACACACACACACACACGTCAGCTGTAACAGTCTGAGTAGTGGCATAGTGCACAGACTACACCTGACAGGTATAGGGCAAAAAGAATCTTTGTGCAAAAATTTTTATTTCAACATTAATAATTGAATGTTTATCTACTTTCCTAAATATAGACAGTGGTTTACTAGAGAACATGTCTCTAGTAGATTAATAATTTCATATTTATATTTTGTGTTATAACATAAAAGGCAAAGTTAATAATTACAGACCTGTAAACGACTCCTGTTTCAGGTAAAATAATGGAGTAAGTGGTAAAAGAAGTAATGCAGGATCATCTTGGTAGGAATGCAGTTATACTGCAATCACATCATGGATTTATTAAGAGGGGATCTTAATTAATTAAGAGGGGAGAAATTAGTGCTATTATGATGCAGTAACAATGAAACTGGATGTAAAAATTAATTTTTATGCCATATACTTAGATTTCAGTGATATTGTTTTTTTACACTGTTCCACATGAAAGTGGAACAGTGAAGTGAAGTAGGATTTGTCAGAATTCAATGCTGGTCCACTTACTGTTCTCAATGTTCATTAAAGGTATTGATGAAGGAATATGTCTAAATTTGCAGATGATAAAAAAAAAACGTTTGCAGGTGGATAATGACAGGAATCAAGGCATACTGCTGAAATAAGATCCGGAAAATTAGGCAAATGGTCTGAGAAGTGACAATTGAAGTTTAACATTGAGAAATGCAAAGTACTTGCATATGGGAATCAATAATCCCAGAATAGCATACCATTTGGGTGGTACTACACTTAAGTGGTGGAGAATGAAAAAGACCTAGGAGTAATTGTACAGTTTGACATGAAGTTCTCAGAGCAGTGCAGACTGGCTGCTAAGACAGCTCGTGGCATTCTGGCAATGCTATACAGAAATTTTGCCAGCAGGGTAAGGAGGTGATTATCCTGTTGTTATAAGGCAATGATAAGGCCATACCTTCAATACTACATAGGGAATGGTTGATGATAAATGTGAAAATTTGCTTTCAACAGAGAGTAAATTGTTTGTTGAAACATGTTTACATGTGCTGTTGTGGAAGTGGGTAGTTTGAATAAATTCAAGGATGGATTAGACAAATTTTCTAGTTTCATTTCAGGAAGGACATGGATCTGTTGCAATGGGTGCAGAGAATAGTAGTTACAGTTTCAGTTGCAATGGGTGCATAGAAGAGCAACAAGATTGGTCAAATGCAAAAGGATACTCTTACCAAGAAAGTCTTTAGTTATGAAAATTGAACACCTGGAACCTAAGTGCTCCAACATGCAAGGAGACCTGACTGAAATGTTCAAGGCTTTAACACATCCACATATAAGTATCAAATGGCACTAGAAGTGATGTGTATTGTGCCATAACACATATGAGTATTCATTTTTAAGTGGTCAGTATATGAGTGCGATAAAACTAAAGGCAAATAAAATTAACTACTACTCAGTATCATTATACTTATTGAACTTGTTGCAGCAACACTTTTTTTTTTTATTTTATAGACTTGATACATATATGAACATCATTTTTCTTTCCTTATCTTGATGTCAGTTCATGTACATGAATAACCTTTTTATAAAATTTCAAGATTTCTTCTGTCTGATTTACAGTTCAGCACAAAAGCAAGTGTTTGCTTTTAGCTATAAATTGCAGACATTTAATTTTCAGCCATTATTTATGAATTTTCGGATGGCTGAGGCTGTAGGAATAGGTGCCTCCATAGCCAGGTGGGAAGGAGCAGCAGTGCATAGCACACGCTTCTTGGTTAGACCGGGGTTCGAGCCCGTCACCACCAAATATGGAGGATGTGGAAAGGTCAGGGAATGACCACCGCATATCCCGGAGCAATATGGCCTTAGTTGCTAATGCTCCTAAAAAAAAACCAAATAACACATAACAACAGCTGTAGGAATGTTGATGTTTTTCAACATTCCAAAAATTACAGTGCATTGGATGCACTCTCTCAAATATAAGTAGATCAGGGGAGGGGGACAGGAGGAATAGACTTTAATTACAGTCTTTGCTGATAAATCCTTGAAACGTATCTTCTGTTGCCGATTTTTTTGTTGTTTACAAATGTTCCAAGCCAGGGAGCAACTGGTAGCATTTAGCAAGAGTGGTGAGCAAGCACTGAGCCATGAACTTAAAACAGTTGGTTACTGAATACTGAAAAATGAGATTCAAGTGTGCTAGGTCTGTTTTGATTATATTGAAAACTCTTGAGGTATGCATTGTATTTTAAATCATTTTTAGTTTAATAATAAATATTTAGTTTAATTTATAAACTAAAAGATCTGGAGTAAGAAGCAACTGCTCTTGCTCAGAAATGTACAGAGTAGATATAAGCAGCAAATAATGCACAAGAAAAAGAGGTATCATGAAGAACTTGCTCGAGATGAAGGCCTAAGTGATGCCAGAAGGAAATTTGTTTGTGAAACTTTTATGGTATCACTAGATTCCATTATAAACACTACTAAGAGTAGATCTGAAGAGTTTAAAGATATAGTTACAAAGTCTAAAGGTCTTGACCATAAATATTTTGAAGATGATAATTTATGCACAATTGATGTTTTGGCAGATGAATACCCACAAGACATTGATTGTAAAGATGAACTCGTGCAAGAGTTTTGTCATATAAAAATCTTTATAGAGAAATGTTGGGCAGCAAGTATTCAAGTGACAATGAACTAACCATAAACAATCTACTGAAGTTCTTAATTTAAAATGATTTGTGCACTGCTGCCCCAATCTTCAACAATGTATAGAATTTACATGACACTGCCCATTAGCAGTGCTGCAGCTGAATGTAGTAACTGGTAACTAAGATTACCAATTTAAAGGCTTTTATTCACCAAAACCTAATGGCTTACAGGCCATTCTCATATACAATAAATTATTTTTCCATAATTTTCTTAACTGAAATAGTGGAATGGAATGAATAAAAAATTACATTCAAACAAACAATTGGTGCCTATTTTATCCATTTGCTTCCCCTCACTTCAAAACCTTGCTACACCACTGAGGTAGATGCAAATGTGTTAAATGTATTGATTGAAATAAATGCTGGTGGCACACTTACTTTCCCCAGACAGTGCACACATATAAGGAGACATAAATTGAAAAAGAATGGTTGCATGACTGAAGTGCAAAATTTTCTTTCAGCTAGAGAATAAGTGATTGTTGGAATAAATTTACATGTGATGTTGTGGAAGTGGGTAGTTTGAATAGATTCAAGGGTGGAGTAGACAAATTGTTGGATGTGCATTTGAAGGTGTTTTTTTTGACTGATATTATATACTTGGATTTCAGGAAAGCTCTTGATACTGCTATACAAATTTCGAGCATATGGCATTAAAGGGCAATTTGCTGCTATGGATAAAGGGATGGTTAAGTGGGAGAAGATAGAGAGTGGTAATCAATGAACACTGCTCTTTGTGGACTAATGTTATTAGTTTAGCCCCTCAGGGTTTGATGTTGGGCCCATTGTTGTTTTCTATATTTATCAGTTATATTGATGAAGGCATATAAGGCTTAATATTCAGGTTTGCAGATGATACAAAAGTTGGCAGGATGGCTAATGACAGCAATGACAGTTGCTACTGCAACATGAACTAGAAAAGTTAGTCTGATGAGCTGAGAAATGGCAATTGAAGTTTAATATTGACAAATGTAAAGTACTACAAATGGGTAGCAGTATTCCCAGATTAATGTACCAACTGTGTGGTACTACACTCAGGGTAGTGGCGAACGAAAAAGACCTGGGAGTAATTATGCCTCCATTCACTCAAGATATTGTTAAAACCACCACCCAAGCCAAAGCTTATATGTGGCTTAGAACTTAACTTTTTTAACTATTGCTGTATACTAAAACTCAATAATTTATTAATTAATTAATTTAACACAACTCAAAATAACACAAGTAACTAAGATTGAGAGCTCGTTATGCTGCTTGGCCCAATCGAGGTGAGATAAGCTTTGGACATTCATCGTAAGTCCCGCCTATCCCAGTGGACTTGGGTTTCCATCCCTGCCACTGGGAAGCAGGCACTGCTATTTTACTTTTATTCGCTCTCTCCTTTTAAATACACCATAAACAAAATCATTAAAATAAGCAAACGTGTATTTTTCCACAAACATAGTCCATAAGGATCTTTCCTCAAGCCTTCCCATCAATATCTCCAATTGACTCCTTATATCGACATAAAAGCTGCAATAGAACATTATATGTTCAGATGTTTCCTCATGGTCTCCACACGGGCAATTCTGATCTTATGCCATCCCTAACTCATAGTCTTTTAGCAAAACCATGCCCGGTAATAAGGAAGGCTGCATTCACACCAAACTGCTGCCAGGCTTTCTTCTTTACATCAATAATATTAACTTTTGGCAAGAACATGTAGGTAACCTTACCTTTATCTGAGTGGTCCCATCTCCTTTACCATTCTAACATTAAGCCGACCGGGCTAGCCGGGTGGGTAAAGTGCCTGCCTGGCAACCCAAAGGTTGTGGGTTCGAATCCCGCCTCGGGCTTGGATCAAAGTACTGCAAAAACCTTGGGAGGTGCGCTATGGCCACAGAAGCCGATGTGCCAACAACTACAAAAAGAAAGAAAGATTCTAACATTAACTCTGACAGTATCCTTCTTTTCTCAGATTGTACATCTTGTCTGATATACAGCCTTCCATCATCCAGGCACAAACTTACATCTAATATGGTCTTTCTTATATTCCTCCTTGTGCAATACATCAAAGCAGACAGAATAATCAAGAAATCTGCCGGCAGCCTACCTGAAACAACTTGAAGAGCGTCAATTGAAACAGTTCGACATACTCTAGTGATCGACAAAAGAGTGAACCTTTGAACCTGCAAAATATACTTTTTAATTAATAAATTTGCCATTCTATGAATCCAAGCTGCTGAGGCATAAGTTATTATTGGGACGAAGAGGCAGTCATACAATAGATTTAGTGATTTGCCCTTTATGCCCTAGTCCACCCTTAAAACTCTCTTTAGCTTGGCGTATAATGTTCTTATCTTCTTTTTCAAATACTTAGCACATGGGACAAAACTGATCTGCTCTCCTATCAACACACCCAAGTACTTAACTGTCATGGCATATCGAACAGACACTCCATGTGCACGAACCAAAGGTCGCCTATTCTTGCTCAATTGTCCTTTTAACAAAAGTTGTGCAGTTTTAGTTTCAGAAATTTGTAAGCCATACAATGTGGACCATTCTATTAAATCTCCCAAAACTCTTGCAGCCTGTTCTTCTATATGAGTTCGAACATTACCATACACCAAAAAGAGAAGGTCATCAGCATAGATTATCACATTGACACCCACATAATTTCATTTCAGGAATTCATCTATTACCATTCACTAGGCTTGAGGACCGATCACAGAGCCCCAAGGACAACCTCTCACTACATCTTTTACAATTTTTTTGTAAGCTGTTCTTACAACTTTCCTACCTTAAAAATGTTGTCAAAACATAGAAAACATTTTTTCCGAACATTTTGTTGCTCTTAACCTAATTAAGATCCCTTACCACCACAGCCTATCAAATGTGCCATGAAAATCCGCAAAAACACCAAGTACATACCACCTCTCATACTACTGTATATACCTCACCATCTGACACACTGCATCTTCTGTTGATCTTCCCTTCCTATAACCAAATAGATTACGTAGCCAGGTGGGCAGGATCAGCAGTGCGTAGTACACGCTTCTGGATTAGACCGGGGTTCGAGCCCGTCACCACCAAATACCGAGGATGCAGAAAGGTCAGGAAATGACCACCGCATATATACCGGAGCAATATGGCCTTAGTTGCTAATGCTCTTAAAAACCAAATAACTAACAAATAACATAACCAAATTGATTACAAGAGGACAACAGGTTTTGTTCATATATAATCATAATTCTACTAATACATATTCATTCATGTGTTTTTGCCAGCACAGATAGTAGTAAAGCAATCTGGCAGTATGCACCAGACTCCTCCAGTATCTTATTTGGACTTTTTAAAATTAATCTTAATAGTGCAGTTCTCCAGGCTGGGGAAAAGGAACCTTCATCTAAACATGTATTATACATATCCACAAAGACAACAGGTCTCAAATGGAATGCTCTTTTCGTTACTTTCCCCCTCAACGTGGGCACTTGTACCTGGTGAGGGGACCTCCCAGTGATGCTGCTGGGCTTCCAGATTATCATCACTGGGATCTAATGCCCATACCTTGGTTCCAGGGTTACATCTTTGGAATCCGGCATGTGCAGCCGTGCGCAGTGACCTGTGGAATTCGGAAAGGGGGATCCTGGTGGTTGAGGGGCCTAGCCTTAATACACCACTTTGGCCCCTGCTTTGACAAGACGGGTGGTCCCGGACTGGCCCGACTGGGATAAATCGGTGTGTGGTTCTGACTGCTAGGGTCAACTGCGTTCCAATAAGTCTCCCTCCCTTTGGTCCTGGGACGGGATCAAGGCTTATTGGAAATGTGGGTATGGTGCTCCTAAGCTAACTTGGCATCCCATTCGTGTACGGAGTACCTGCTAGTTCACGAGTGGGCGTCCCCTCATAGGGCTCCGTGGTGGGTGAGGTACTTAGGGCATCGGAAATTTTTATTTTACTCCTATGAGTATTATAAATTCAAATTCTTCTGGGGCCCCTACCTAATTGAGATGATGACGCAGAAAACACCTCTGCAAAAAGAGCCAGGACTGAGGATACACCACCACCATCAGTGACACCGCTTTTCCTCATTCTCCATTCCACCGGAGAGCAGTCAATTGGAAAGATGTCACCCTCCTTTATCCAGAAAGGATTAGAAGGGTTGACAGGTTCACCAAAATCCGTTAAACGACTACGTTCTGGCGACCTTTTGGTTGAAACTTCCAGCACAAAACAAGCTGTAAAAATCTTGAACTCTACATCCATAGGGGGAATACCTATCACCGTAACCCCCCACAAAACTCTGAATTCTTCACGCGGTGTTATGTCAGAGTGGGACCTTCTTTATGTTTCTGAAGAAGAGATTTGCTCTGAATTAAAAGACCAAGGAGTGACAGCTGTCAAGAGAATATCGATATAGAAGAATGGGAATCTCGTCCCTACCCGAGTTCTTATCCTCACGTTTAACACCCCATGGTCTCCAAGTTCCATCAAGGCAGGCTATCTAAACTGCCCAGTGAGGATTTATATCCCAAACCCACTGCGGTGTTTTAGATGCCAAAATAACGGCCACTCACAAACGTCTTGTCGTGGTAACCCTGCCTGTGCTTGATTTGGTGTTAAAGACCACGAGAGCAAGGAATGTTCAGCTCCAAAACCAATCTGTGTCAATTGCCAAGGAGAGCACCCCACCTACTCTAGAGCATGCCAGCGGTGGAAGGATAAAAAAGAAATCCAAAAACTGAAAACAGAGCTGACTATCTCCTACCCAGAGGCCAGAAAACGTATCCAACCAATAAAAGCGGAAAACCTTCATATGCCCAGAAGGTTTCTGCTAAGTGCACTATCGGTACACAAACTGAGATGACTATACCACCAAGAGAGTCATTCACTCCGATTGCACGCTATTTATTGAGTTCACAAAAGCCCACCAAAAAAACACAATCAGCTGCCACTCCTATATCCATACTTCCTAGTGCTCCACCACTGCCAAAACCAAGTGGTAAAGAAAAGCCAAAAAGTTCAGAAGAGTCACCCATGATACCAGAAACAATGGATGTAGAGAATAAGGAGGTACCGGATGAATCAGTCTTGGAACTCTTTGCAGAGGAAGAAATGGACACGGGACAGTGTCCATTCTTCCCCAAAAAAGATAAATCCAAGACTGACAAAAGTAAGCCCTCAGCATCTCAGAAGCCGCCTGATGAACCCACCAAGCCAAAATAATGGCTAAATTCCTACAATGGAATTGTCGTGGATTCTGGCGAAATACTGACGACATCAAGGCCCTCCTGCAAAAGCACAAGCCAGTTTGCTAGCAGGAGACTTATCTAAAGGCAAATGATGATCCCACCATGCATAACATCACAATTTTTCGTATGGATAGAACTGCAGATGGTCCTGCTCATGGAGGAGTGGCTATCCTTGTGGGCAACCAGACCCCAATTCAGCTCTTACTAGTTACAACCAGTATAGAGGCTGTGGCAATTTGCCTTACAGTGGGATTTTTATTAACCGTGTGCTCTATTTTATTTGCCACCTGGGACTGACATCTCCCAGGAAGACCTTATTGACCTTGTAACGCAGTTGCCTCACCCTTTCTTACTTCTCGGGGATTTTAATGGATATAACACCCGTGGGGTAGTGCTAAAATCATGGAAGGGGATGAGTCAGAGCATATGCTAAATGACAATGACCTTTCCCTTCTAAATACTGGAACAAACACCTTCTTCCACATGCCTACCCGTACTTTTTCTGCCATTGATCTCTCTATCTGCTCCCCTTCTCTACTCCCTTCACTTACTTGGGAAGTGGAGGAGAACCCATACAGAAGTGATCACTTCCCTGTGATAACCTCGTTACACAGTGGGAGACCATGTCTTCCTTTCGGGTTACCACGGTGGAAGACTGATCAGGCTGACTGGACTGCCTTCCAACATCAGACAAATTTTGACCTCAGTACCATCAGTCAGGAGCCTATCAATGATGCAGTAACGTACATCACAGAAATTATTGTCCAAGCAGCTGCGAATGCTGTTCCAAAAACATATGCCCGGTTTCCACCATTTCCTAAATCTTGGTGGAATTCACAATGCACAACAGCAAAAAAGGCCCAAAACAAAGCATGGGGGATATTCCGCCGATATCCTACCACGACCAACCTTATAGCCTTTAAACGCGCACAAGCCAAAGCTCGCTACATCCGCAGTCAGAGTCAAAAGGAATCGTGGATCTGTTTTACTTCATCAATTACTCAGTCCACTAGTACGAAGATGGTCTGGATTAAAATCTGGAAAATAAAGGGAAAATATACATCCCACACTTCTTCAATCCTAGATTATAATGGATGCACTATTGCAGATCCAACTGCAGTAGCCAATTCTCTTGGGGAAACATTTCTAATATCTCTGCAACATCTTCGTATTCCCCAGAGTTCCTGGTCCTGAAACATAAAATCGAAAAACAGGCACTTAATTTTAAGTCTAAGAGCGTCTATCCCTACAATGGGTCATTCACTATACAGGAACTGAAAAGAGCTCTCATTCTTTCCAAAGCAAGTGCTTTTGGACCAGATGGCATCCATTATGAAATGATTAAGCATCTTTCACCAAAATCTATGGATTATCTGCTCCTTCTATATAACAGAATCTTTATTGAAGGACAGTTTCCGGATTCCTGGCGCAAGGCAATCGTTCTTGCCTTTGCTAAGCCAGGAAAGGATCCAAAAGTCACTACTAACTGACTAACTGTCTGTGCAAAATCGCAGACAGCTAGTCTCTCCAGCAAAATCCTGGAGAGAATGGTTAATTTTCGTTTAATATGGTATTTAGAATCAAATTACCTTCTCTCCAACGTCCAGTACGGCTTCCGAGGAACCAGTCCACTCTGGACCATCTTATTAGACTAGAAACATCTATCCGCAATGCTTTCCTAAAACATGAACATTTGGTGTCTGTATTCTTTGACATGGAGAAAGCGTATGACACAACTTGGAGATTTGGCATCTTAAAAGATTTGCATAGCCTTGGTCTTAGAGGGCATCTCCCCATTTTTATTAAAAACTTTTTAGCCAATCGATCTTTCCAAGTTCGTGTGGGATCCTCACTCTCTCGTCCCTTCTGTCAAGAGGAGGGAGTACCACAAGGATCAGTATTAAGTGTCACGCTTTTCGCCATCAAAGTAAATTCCATCACAGAACAACTTCCTCCAACTGTAAAAAGTGCCCTCTATGTTGATGACTTTAGCATATTTTGCCAGTCATGCAACATGAGGGTTATTGAAAGACAACTGCAAAAAGCCATTGATCGCCTAAATTTGTGGGCACTGTCTAATGGATTCAAGTTCTCGCTGCAGAAGACCGTTTGCATACACTTTTATCATAAGCGTAATCTTCATCCTGAACCTGAATTAAGGCTCAGACAAAATGCTATTCTAGTAGCAGCGGACACAAAATTCTTAGGACTCGTATTTGATAAAAAGCTGACCTTTCTGGATCACATCCGTCAACTCCGCACAAAGTGCACAAGAGGCCTCAATATTCTGCGCTCTCTCTCTCCTCTACATCTTGGGGTGCGGATTGATGCACCCTACTACACATTTACTGTGTGCTTGTACGATCCAGACTAGATTATGGGATTATGGGTCCCTGGTATACAATTTGGCCAGAGGCAGTTTACTTTGATAGCTGGATCCTGTCCATCATCAGGCTCTCCGTATCGCTATTGGAGCATATCGAACATCTCCTGTCCGGAGCTTATACATCGAAGCAAACGAACCACCGTTATCGCTTCGATATAAGCAGTTGTCTCTAAAGTACGCTTTAAAACTGAAATCCCTGCCAGACCATCCTACGTGGCCATTCGTTTTTGAGCCATGATGGGAAAATTTGTACAACACCCGTAAGACTGCCAATCGTCCTTTTGGTATTCGTCTCCAAGAGCTACTCAAAGAACTTAAGATCAAGGTAGACAAGGTTGCCCAAACACCAAAGCAACTCCTTCCACCCTGGCATACCCATGTTCCAGCATGTGACTTATCCCTTAGCAATTGGGGAAAGTCAGACACTCCATCATCTGTCTACCTGCAGCTTTATTCAGCACACCAAGCTGAACATTCTGACTTCGCACCAGTTTACACAGACGGCTCGAAGTCGGAATCATGTGGGATCTGCTGCTGTATTTACAGACACCACTACATCGGAGCAGATTCTCTCTGAATGCAGCATATTTACTGCAGAGCTGCACGCTATAGAGTTAGCCTTGGATCTCATTAGTAAATGCCAATACAAACGGTTCATTTTATATTCCGACTATCTCAGCGTGTTACAGGCTTTAATAACTGTGAGATATAATCCTCATCTTGTTCTGTCTTGCATTCAGCAGAAGATTCACTTTCTCCATGATTGTGAATATGATATCCACTTCTGCTGGAATCCCAGCCACATTGGGATTAGGGGAAATGATTTGGCTGACATCGCAGCCAAATCAGCAATTCCCAATAATAATCGCTGCCTGTCAGTCCCCTATACAGATTACAGGCAAATAATACACCAAAAGATACACTCCCAATGGCAGGATTCATGGAATAGACAGACCACGAATAAATTATATCGTATAAAGCCTGTAATTGAACCGTGGCAGTCTAGTCTGTGCAGGAATGGTAAGGAGGAGGTTGTTCTTGCCCGGACCCACATAGGACATAGTCATTTGACTCATTCTTATTTGCTGAGGGCTGATGATCCTCCTATGTGTGAGTCCTGCGACACAATTTTATCAATCAGACACATTTTAATTGACTGTCCAGTTTTTAGCAATATACGTTTTACCGCTTTTAACCATCTGACTGAGCCGTGCACACTCAGTCAGATTTTATCCGACAATGACCATATGTCTGCTGTTTTTAGCTTTTTAAAATCAGTAAACCTTTTACTGATATTTAAAAAAATCTTCCTTGTTATTGTTACTTGTTTATTGATATTTGTCTTTTATAGTTTATACTTGTTTTTATACCTTGACTTAGTGACCTAATTCATTAGGCCATTGAAAGTTTTACTTTTTTATGACCAAGTTTTGGCACATTATAGCCTTAGTTGCTAATGCGCCAATAAAACCCAACCAACCATCATTACTTTCACCTCTATCAAATCAAGGCCCGGAGATCAGTCATCCTTAGGGTGTTAGCCTGTTAGGTTAGCCTGTGCAATCACCTCTGAAACCTCATCTTGAGAAAACAACACTTCATCCTTCATATCAGATTGATATGAAGCATTACCTCTGATCATCCCTTGATGTGTGTGTGTGTGTGTGTGTATGTCTGTTTTTTCCATTTCTAATGCCAGAAACAACTGGTCCAAGTTTACGTTTCTGGAATCATACAAATCAATGGCACAAAAATTTCCACTATTAATTGCATAACTCATTTCATTAAAACACTTTTTTCAGTTACAATCTTAAAAATTGATCCCCATGGGTCTCTCAGTGCTTTCTCATTCACAAACTTCTTCCAAGAAGTTTCTTTTACAACCTTTATACTCCTAACATATTCTTTCCTTAACCTCCTATATTCTGCTTTATATATATCAGCCATATTAACATCACCAAAATGACGATAAAATTGAAATTGTTTTCTAAGAGTCCTTAACTCCTTTCTCTGTAAATGCAATAATCCACTCCACCAATTTACAGGATGCCTTCTAAATTTATTTTTATGCATACTACATTTTGATGATATAAAGCTTTTTAGTAACTCTTGTACATGCTCAATATGATGCAAGAAAGCAAGCTTATTTGACATTATTTATCTGAGTACAGAAAGCCAGATCGGATTTGGTCCAATTTGCAGTATGCACTGCAGATCTCGCTAACTCCTTTTCTTCTCTGGCAACTACAATACTATTTACTTCAAAGAGAATTGCATTATGGTCACTAGTCAAAAAGTCTTCAAGGACTTGCCAATTTTCTATCTTACTATAAACAGAAATCATACTCACAGTTAAATCTATATGGGACTCTCCATGTACATTGGAATAAGTAGGCTGATGTCCCAGGCGCCTCAGTAGCCAAATGGGCAGGAGCAGCAGTGTGTAGCACACGCTTCTTGATTAGACCAGGGTTCAAGCCCGTGCCCACCAAATACGGAGGATGCGGAAAGGTCAGGGAATGATCACCACATATCCCCAGAGCAATATGGACTTCGTTGCTAATGCTCCTAAAAACCAAACAATAAACAAACAAACTATTTATTATTTATTTATTACCACCAACCCCGAGGCAGAAAGGAAATACACTTGGTCGTCGACTTACGACCTATGCAACTTACGACCGGCCGCGACTAGACGTAGAAACGAAGGTATGTACAGTATCGCTAAATAAAAGATGAAAACATTACTGTATTTAAAATGAAAAATGAAAGATGATAAAAATTTAAAAGATTATAAAAATAAATTATAAAGATGATAAAAAGATTAGAAAGGTTAAAAAATACTGTTAATAAATATATGGCCGACATACAACCAGATCGACTTACGACCTGTCAGTCAGAACAGAAGTCGGTCGTAAGTCGACGACCAACTGTACTCAAGAATCTCACCTCTTTCATTGGACTCCCATCCCACCCCAGAGTGGGGAATTCGAATTAGAATCAAGAGCAACAATTATATCATTAGGTAATAACACATGGCATATCCTCCCTAACTTATTTATATATGGCTCAATTTCTTTAGAAGGTGGACAATATAAGGAAACAAAATAGATCTTCCCAAAATTCCCAATAATTTCACAACATATTATACTTTCATCTGAATGATGACTTAATTTAGTCACCACCATTCTTACATTCCTTACCAAAATAACAGTTTTGGGATGATCACCTCCAGACATAATCCTATAACTCATAAGATATCCTCTAACTTTACCCATCACTTCATAAGGTTCTTGAACCAGAGCAATATCTAATTCTTTCTTCTCCATCTTATACGCCAATTGTGATGCTACACCTTTTGCTCTGCATTTAATTGTACCACACTCAAGTTTTTCAGCCATAATTTATCTTCTGTTTATACATTTGCAATGCTCTTTTATATTACTGGCAATTCTTATCCACTGCAACATGGTTCATCATCCTCTTCCTCAGTTTGCAATTATTACAAACTGGTCCTTCATTTTTACGAGTACAATCTTTATAAGAATGACCTGTTTTGGAACAGTGTTCACAAACAACAGTTCTCTGACAATATTTTGAAATATGTCCAAAACTTAGACATTTGAAGCATTGTGTTACCGAGAAGGTTTCATGGAATTTATATGCCATCCATAGGGCATATAATCTTTCAAATAACTTTCCAGACCTTCGGTCTGACCTCCAGCACCCAGTTAACCTTATCACTATTCCTAGATTTATTTACAGAAACAAGCTCAACATTCTCATTGAATGCCTTCTTGGACACTCCATCTTTACAGTTCCTTAGCCGCAACTGATCCAGGAACTCTTCTTGGTTTACATTCTTATCTCTTTCAAAAATCACAATCCTTGGATGAATTGGCCTTGGTGCACTCATTCTTAAACCCGCTTCCTGTATCTTGGCACAGCCTTTGATTTTGCATATAACATCATCCTCCTCTGCCTCCACTAGCACACTGCAATCTCGTACTATTCTAATGTTTTTTTACTTTAAAATCTTTCCATAAGGGTTTTACTTCTTTTAATAATTTCATTTTGACCTCTTACCTTTGGGACTGTCTCTTTCTTGTATTATTCCAGTATACGTTTTCACTTCTTGAGCCTTATTATCTAATTATTCCCTCAATAGCAAGTTCTCCATATATACGTCCATTGCTTTTTTTTTTCCAACACATCCCACATCTCCAAGATTATTCCCATGGTGGCTGTAGGAACTTGACTATATTTATTGAACAAATAGGCTTTCAATCTTCCTCTTATTTCTTTAAAATGTTCCCACTCTTTAAATTTAGATCTTTCCTTACTACGATCATTTTGCTTTCTTTTATATGTTCCTCCTGTATCTATATTTTGAGACTGTTCCTTCTTGGCACTGTTGCTTGCCCTTGATTTCCTTTGCTTTGATTTTGACCCACTATCACTTTTAGATTGTAAGTTCTGAGGCAGGCCCAAGAGAGATGATGATGCAGAACCCTTAGGCGGTGGAGTTCTCAGAATAGTTTTTTCCAGAGAATATCTCAATTTCTGCTAAGTCCTGCGCTTGTGATGGAATCTCCTTATCTATCTCTTCTCTTAATAAGAGATAGATAAGGAGGGGAACTATTACTTCCAACAGTTCCTCTTCACTAATCATTTCTGGAGGCTTTGTGCTATCAGAATCCTCTTCCATAATTATATATTATAAAATTTAAATATATATACAATAAAAGCTGAATCCCTAAAATGGGGAATGGCCAACTGTTTACAAAATTTACAAACTCACAATACAGGATCAAGAACCCACAAATACAATGTACACTGAATGACTCTAAAATGCTCACAAAAATCTATTCACAAGCAAGCTGAAACCCACCTCACTCAAGTTCAACGAGTGAAAATCCCAGATAAACAGCCTTTAATTTGGTGAGGACATGGATATGATTCCAATAACTTCAGGAGCGGTAAAATAAGCCCCATCCCATGTTTTGAAAAATTTCAAAAAGTTTAAACGTC
This sequence comes from Mastigoproctus giganteus, assembly GCF_048544385.1. Taxonomy (NCBI): domain Eukaryota; kingdom Metazoa; phylum Arthropoda; class Arachnida; order Uropygi; family Thelyphonidae; genus Mastigoproctus; species Mastigoproctus giganteus. The sequence continues at coordinate 94,991,705 of NC_143586.1, read as the reverse complement.
AAAACAAAACTCCTTGCCCCTACTACACCAACTGCTCAATTCAACCAAGCTAGGGGTTACCCCTCGCCTGCCGACCCCGGACCACATGGAGGTATGAGCAGTGGCACAAGGCTTACCATCCTCTAGGCAAAGGAAAGAACAACAATCCTGTGATTCACACAAGAAATATAGAGCGCTCTCACAAACAGTGAGAAAAAGCCTTCCAATTGCCCCAGCGTCACCCCCGGGGTAACTGTGCAGTCAGATACGAAGTTCTCTGAGAAGACAGGCTGCCTGGACTGCTCATGGGGCTTTGTCAATGATATACAGAAATTTTGCTAGCAGGAATAAGGAGCTGATTATCCCATTCTATAAAGCAATTATCAATCCACATCTTGAGTACTGCATATAAGTCTGGAGGTCTCATTTTAGGGACAATGTAGAGCTGCCGGAACAAGTACAGAGAAGGGTAAAAATACTGGTGAGGGGAAAAAAGGGGTGCTCTTACTAAGAAAGGCTTCAATTCTGTATATTGCAGCATCTGGAGACTAGGTGCCTGGAATGGGTTGAACGGGTTGAGCAAGCTCAGTGCTGATGAAATTCTTCCTCTTGCTCAGACTAAGCACATGAGAGGGCAGAAACTGAAATTGAGGAAGGATGGTTGCAGAGTAGATATTCTGAAGTTTGCCTTTAACCAGGGTTGATATCTGGAACAAACTTCCATCTGTTGTCGTAGAAGTTGATAGCTTAAATAAATTCAAGGAAGAACTAGGCAAACTATTGGAGGGAATGGATAAGCAAAATGAGAAGTGGGTTTTATTTTATTAGTTTGATGTACATGTTTGTTTTCTTGCATCATTAGCCACTACTAATGCTAATTACACAGTGCATATTTATCTTATTTGCAAAATGAATACATGGTGTTGCTGAAATAAGTGCATTTAATTGTAGGGTATGTTCTACAGACTAAAACAATGGATGAATGTTTAGAAATAGTAGTCTGGAAGTATGTTGTCAACAAACTAAAGCCAATGAAAACATTTTCTCTGAAACAGTAGGATAGTAGAACTTTGTTTCAAAAGTAACATATAAGCAGAACAGATATTTGGTTAAGCATTTGTAAAGACAAACATTTTAATAACAAGAAAGTCTGTTCAAGAAATTTTATTTGTGCAAAAATTGACTAAAAATGTTTTGACAATTTTAGCTTAGTTTAGAAGACTTGAAGAGTCCTTAATGCCATTTTTGGCGATAAGATTATTATTATTATTAGCATATGGTGCAAGGAAGCCTAAGGCTTATGCTGCACCAGCTAAAAAAAAAAAAAAAAAAAATTCTGAATTATCCTGAAAAAAAAAACAAAAGATGCAATAATTTGCCTCCTCTTACTGGATGTATAGTGACTGGTGTCACATTCTATTGCACATGATTAACTCATTCTCATGTATCTGTATTTGTGTTTTGTTGTTAAATGAGAAAGATGGCAATGATAAAATGTTACTTGCATCTTTACTTTAATTTCTACTCTCCTTCATATATGTCTTTAGCCTTAGGTACATTTCAAACAAAATTCTACCATCACCCTATTATAGGGAAAAAAAAGTTTCAGTGGCTCTAGTTCATTAACTAAGCATTTCCAGATTGATGTTTATATAATAATTTTTCATTGCTTGGTGCATAGACCCCACCTGATTTACTACTCATTTCAGAGGCACCCTGTGTACTCCATGAAAGTGTTCTTGGTTACTTCAAGGATAGAAACTTTATTTGTATTACAGTGAATTGCATAAATATCTATTGTTCTTTAAATTTAATTAAACATAAAAAATAATTGTGTGGATACACACATGATTATCTTTGTTTAAGTGCCAAAAGAACATACTGTGCATAAAATAGTTATTTTGAACATCCCAAATTTCCACATAGCAAATTAGTGCTTTTAATGGGCTACTGGCTTACAAAAAGGCCATTAAATATTAGAGCACTGCAGTTAATCTAGCAGCAAAGGTGCCAAGTGTAACAATAATAATGGGGGGTCTGACAAGATGCCCGTAATACTTTTATTTCTGGAAAAAAAAGTTTGAATTTTGTTCTTGAATTTTACCAACATTTTATCTTTTATTACTTAAAAATGTTTTTATTTTACACCTCTTAATTGAACAAAACAAAATTTTTATTAATTCTGGTGAAAACAAAAGAGCATTATAAATAAGCATGAAGCAATTAATCTCTTCCATTTTCAAGTTTACAAAATTAAATACAAAAAAATCCAGCATTGTACATGAGCGCACATTTCTGCTTACAATATATATTAAATGTGTGTATAATGTAAATAAATTACAGATGTAAATTAAATTGATAATAAGTTGACATAGTGGGTAAGCCATTCGTGAATGCATATATTTAAAAATAATGAAAATCGGGTAGAAGGGACTAAATTAAGAATAAGGGTGTTGTAGAAGGGATACATACTAATAATATAAAATACATTAAACAGAGAGCCAGTTTGTGCAAATTTACAATTTAATTTTTTTGAATTATAAGCCACTTAGGAATAAATTTATATCCAGATCCCTTGAGCACCCTAAGACTGAATCTCATGAAATATCATATTAACAATACTATATACCCAATAACATGTGACATATATAAAACAAAGAAGTAAAACAGTGCCCATCGAGTCTCAACTTTTTGGAAGGCCACAAGATGGTAATGGTCAGTGTGTGTTTTTTTTGTTTTTTTTTTTTTGTTAGTTGTTGGCACATTGGCTTCTGTGGCCATAATACACCTCCCAAAGTTTTTGCATTTTACTCTGATCCAAGCCCAAGGCGTGATTCGAACCTGCAACATTCGGGTTGCCAGGCAAGCACTTTACCCACCTGGCTAGCCCAGTTGGCAGTGTGTGTGTGTGTGTGTGAGAGAGAGAGAGAGAGAGTAACTTATTATTATCTATATTTTATATGTGACGTCCTGAATTACTGCACACCCTTTATTATTTATTTGTTATTATCATTTTTTTTTTTTTTTTCTTTTCTCCAGTATAACAATTTGAATTTATACCCTCTCAGGTGATTATTCTGAGCAAGAGGAAGAATCCAATCAGCATTGAGCGTGCTCAAACCATTCAAGGCTTCATACACCTCTATCAGATCACCTCGCTGGTGCCTACTCTCCAGACACTGTAATTTTCAAAACTTAAGCCTTTCTTCGTAAGAGCAACCATTTGTTCCATTCACTAATCTTGTTGCCCTTCTCTGCAACTCTTCCAGCAGCTCTACATCCTTCATGAAATGAGGCCTCCAGACCTGTATAGCTGTTTGTGTGGCCTGACCATTGCCTTATACGAGGGAATAATCACCTCTTTATCCCTGCTAGGAAAATTCCTATATATCATTGACAATACACCATGAGTTACTCTTGCAGCCCGTCTACACTGCTCAGAGAACTTCATATCTGCCTGCACAACCACCCCCAGGTCCCTTTCATTCTTTACCACTGTCAGTGTAGTACCACAGAGTTGATACGTTGCTCTGGGTTTGCTGTTTCCCATATGTAGTACTTTACATTTGTCAATGTCAAACTTCATTTGCCACCTCTCAGCCCATCTGCTCAACCTTTCCAGATCCTGTTGCAGCAGCATAGTGTCAGTAGTGTCCTTCACAACCCTGCCAACTTTCATATCATCTGCAAACTTGGACATTAAGCTTGATATACCATCATCAATATCATTTATAAATACAGAAAACAGTAATGGACCCAACACCGAACCCTGAGGGACTCCACTGATAACATTAGTCCATGATGAGCAGTGTCCATTGATTCCTACTCTCTGTCTTTTCCCCCTCAACCATCCCTTTATCCATAGCAGCAATTTGCCTCCAATGCCACACTGATCCAATTTGTGCAGCAGTTTTCCATGTGCAACAGTATCAAAAGCCTTTCTAAGATCCAAGTATATAATATCAAAGTTATTCCCAGTTCTTTTGTGACTACATCATAGTATCCAATCGAATTGGTCAGGCAAGACTTCCCCTTAACAAACCCATGCTGTGTCTGAGCTATAACTGAAGTCTTGTCTAGATGATCCAGCAGTGCTTCTTTAACCAGTGGCTCCATTAATTTTCCTGGAACAGAAGTTAAACTCACAGGTCTATAATTACTAAGGGTTTGCTTACTTCCTTTTCTGCCTCCTTTAATATAACTGGATAGATCCCATCCACCCCAGGTGCCTTTCTTGTCTTTTATCTTCAACAATTTCTCCTCCACTTTACTCTCAGTTATTACAAGATTCTCTAGCTTACTGCCAGAGTTGAATACACCTCTGGCATTCCCCTCGCTGAATAACTCCTGATGTGTGAATGTTGATGCAAAATATTCATATAATTTGTTAGCTACCTGAGCAGGATCATCAACAGTTGACCCATGGATATCAAGTGGACCAATCTGATTCATCCCCTTCCTTCTGGAGTTTACATAAGTAAAGAACTCTTTGCTGTTTTTCTTTGCATCCCTTGCCAAATATTTCTCGTAATTTGCCTTTGCCTGCCTGACCTTCTTTGTAACTTGGTTACAGATCAGCTTGTATCTATCATAGGCTTCTGTGTCACGTGTTAATTTGTATGTATCCCATGCATTTTTATTCTCTGCCATATATCTCATTAGTTCATCTGACATCCATTTAGGCCTAAACCTTGAACAAAAAATTTTTAGTTGGTATGTAAAGCCTAGTAGCTTCTAAAATAAGTTCTTTGAATGCTTCCCATTTTGAATTTGCTGTTGGTAACATCATCAGTTGGTCCCACTGTATAGAATTTAAATACTGTCTCAGTCCATCGTAGTTGCCTTCACAAAAGAAATAACCCTTCCCTTTACCCCTAATGGTAGTTACTTCTTTGAGTAAATCCCACTTTAGCACACTGTGATCACTTCCACTTAGTGGTTCATTCATCTGCAGATTCTTAATGCATGAAGAATCACTACTCATAATCAAATCAAGAGTATTACTCCCTCTAGTTGCCTCCCGAACATGCTGATGTAGAAAACAATCATCCAATAAATCCCCAAAAGCCTTGCTAGTGTGTGAGTGACCAGCCCCCAAATTCCAGTCAATATCTGGGAAATTAAAATCCCCCATTATAAGACTCTCTGATTTACTGGCCCCCTCTATTTCCCTGTACAGTTTCTTATTATACTCATCAGAGTCATTAGGCCTATAGCACACTCCTACTCTCAATTTTGATCTCCCAATGCTTATGTCACACCAAACTGACTCGACACTGCACTGTCCAGCGATGTCAACTGGCTTCACTTCCTTGGATTTTATGTGTTTCTTAACTAATAGTATAACCCCTCCTCCCTTCCTATCCTGTCTATCCTTTCTGTAGACGTTGTACTCCCCAAATTCCTTATATCTGTGTCCTGCATTCCTTATATCTGTGTGACCCCCACGTCTCTGATATCCCAACAATATCTGCCTTTGATGTTTTGAGCAATACCTCAAATTCATCAAATTTATTTACTAAACTCCTAGCATTGGTGTACACGCAAGTATACATGCACCTGTTTCTATTCTTAGCTACCCTAACACAACCCATGTGTTTACTTGTACCACAATGACTCCCAGCAGTCTCTGAAATATCCTGCTTTTTGTTTTTCAGGCATTCCAATAAAAGCAGTGCAAGAATCTCTTTCATCTCTGCCAGTCGCTACTGTTAATCTATTAGTCTTTGTCTCCCCCCAAGCTAGCAGTTTTCCGACCCATCTTTACACTGCCTCGATAGCCTCAGCAAATATTCTTGCACCCTTTCTATTTAAGTATATCCCATCCCTGTAGAAGCAGTCTCTCCTGTTAACAAGTACAGTCCAGGCTGAAAAAAATTCTACCCCTTGATCTTTGCACAATCTTTTTAGGGCCGAATTGATCGACAAGGCTCTCATCATATACTCCCTCCTATCGTGTCTGGGCAGAAGTGCAGACACTTTCAAATTCAACCCTAATTCACGGCTTTTTTACAACAGTGACCTGTACTTGTTAAGTAATTCTGCTGGTGTCCTACTCTTGATATCATTAGTGACAACATGTACAACTATATCACCTTTTGTGCCCTTAAAAGACGATATCCGCTCTACAACATCATCAACCTTTGCCCCTGGCAAACATACCCTGGTCCTGTTCCACCTATCCTTTTTACAAAACATGTTCCCCGTTTCCCTGACAATAGAGTCACCAACAACTACTAGTTCCTGTGGGACCAGCGCATTCTGCCTTGGGGGTTGCACTCCAGAAGTATATTCTGGAGTTATACTTCAAAACTGGGTTATCACTATTGCAACAGCCTTAGACGAAAGGCTTACTCACAGATGAATAAGCCTTTCATCTCAAAGGTTGTACTTATGCATATGTCCATTCTGATATTTCATGTCAGAAACTTGGTAATTTGGAATCTCCTCTTTTCGACCTTCTCTGGCTTAAAATCTCTCTACCTCATTGTGTCAAATTCATCTGGTGTTTCTACCTTTCTCCCAACTTCACTAATCACTTGGAGCTCTTTGACTTTCTCTCTCTCTCTTTGCAACTTGACTTTCTCCAGTCCAACTTTCCTAACAGTGAGGAAATTTTCCTTGGTAATTTTAATGTTCACAACTCCAGCTGGCTTCCGTTCTCTAGTCACACAGACCCAGCTGTTCGAGATGCTTAGGCTTTTGTAATTACTAATAACCTTGCAGATTATTAATTTACCTACCAGAATACCAGACAATCCTAACCATACATCCAACATGCTTGATCTTTTTCTCACGAACAACCCTTCTAAGTACACGTCGAAGTGAGTGGGCCTTTAGGCACCTCAGATCACAACTTGGTGATTGTCTCATTTCCAATGGAGCCTTTATCTCATGGCTATTCTCAACCCCATGTTGTTTGGCATTACAAGAATGCAAAATGGGATAACCTGGAGATTTCTTTTCTTCTTTTCCTTGGTCAGATTACTGTTTAAACACTTCTAATGTCACCGTTTGCTCAGATCATGTGAGTGAAATTATTCTTGTAGTAATGGAATCCTTTATTCCACACTCCACTTTAAAATATCATCATTTATCTAAACCTTGATTTTCCAATAAATGTTCAAGGGCAGTTCAAGAGAAGAACTTTGCATATCGTAATTGGTTTGTTTCCAATTCTTAAGTTTCATTTTCTGCTTACACCAAGGCTCGTAACAATTGTAAAGCAGTTATTAATCAGTCCAAACTGGATTTTGAACAGGCTAAGAGTAGAAAATTTGCTTCTTGCACTAATGGTAACTGAGCATTCTGGTGTAAATGAGCATTCTGGTCTCTTGCCAAAGAGACCAGAATGCTCAGTTACTGCAACTTTTGCCCATCTCTGCTCCCACATCTGTCAAAAGCAGATGGTTCTGTTTTCACTTCAGCTAAGGATAAAGCTGACCTGCTAGCATCCCATTTTTCTTCCAACTCATGTATTAATGATCTTGGTAAAACACCTCCCAACATTCCCAGCATGCTCCATTCAGTGCCTCCTGTGGTTTTCCGTCAAAAGGATGTCAGAAGGATTTTGACCACTCGATGTTCAGAAAGCTCCAGTTCCTGACGGTATTTCTCCACTTGTTCCCAAAACCTGTGCTTCTGAACTTACTCCTGTTCTTTGCCACCTTTTTTCACTTTCTTATTCCAAAGGTGTTTTTCCTTCTGCTTGGAAATTTGCTCATATCCATCCATTTATCAACCCAAATTGTAATTACTTCTTCTACTAAAGTAATGGGGAAATCAATTAACCACCAACTTTTAAACTACCTAGAATCCTTCCATCTGATCAACGAATTGCCAGTATGGATTCAGTCAGTGTCGATCCGCTGGTGATATTCTGGCTTATGTTACCCATTTATGGATTCGGTGAAACCCAAGCAGTTGCTCTTGACATCTCAAATGCTTTCATTGATGTTTAGCATAAAGGTCTTCTGAACAAGCTTCCATCTTATGGTTTTCCAACTGTTTTTTGTATTGTTATTTGTTTTCTTTTTTTTTCTTTTTTTTTTTTTTGTGGCATTAGGAACTAAGGCCATATTGCTCCGGGAATATGTGGTGGTCACGGGCTTTAACCCCAGTCTAATCAAGAAGCGTGTGCTACGCACTGCTACTCCTGCCCACCTGGCTACTGAGGTGCCCTGTTTTTTGTATTTGGTTTTTCAGTTTTCTCTCTGATTGCTCACTAAGGGTGATGGTAGGTGGCTCTCTGTCTTCTAACTTCTCCACTAATGCCAGTGTCCCCCAGGGTTCAGTTCTTTCCCCCTCTCTTTTCCTCTTATATATTAATGACCCTCTTCCATTGACTGGAAATCCTATCCATAGTTTTGCCAATGATAGCACATTGCATTCCGCTTTCCAGTTTAAGAAACCTTGCCCTGCTCAATCAGCTTTCAAATATTCACTACCAATTCCTTAAATGTCGATCTCCAGGTAATTCTCCAGTGGGGCAAAGACAAGTTAGTTGATTTCAATCCTTATGAAACTCAGTCCTGCCTTATATCTTGCAAAAAAGGATTTTTCAGCTCCTATGCTTTTCTTTAATGACACTCTGATTTCTAGGCAAGATATCTCTTTTGGGGATTACTCTGACTTCTAATCTCTCCTGGCACAAGCACATTACAAATATTGTTTCCTGTGCTTTTAAAAAACTTGGTTTTTTCTTTCACTCTCGGCATTACTTTTCTTCCAAACAACTGTTCACTCTGTACAAATTGCAAATCCGCCCTATAGTGGAATATTGTTCCCACATCTGGGGCAGTACCCCCAAAACCTCTCTCAGGCTTCTAAATTCCATTCAGAAGAGGGCACTCGGGTTAATTAATGACTCATCTCTAACAGTCTCTCTCTCTCTCTCTCTCTCTCTCTTTCATAGACATTCTGTTTCTGCTGAATGCCTTTTCTACAGATACTTCCACAAGCACTGTTCTTCTGAATTGGCTTCTTTAATTCCTGCTCAATCTTTCAAAACAGTCCAAACACGTGCCAACATCCATTTACTATACAACTTCAAACTCATAGAACCAACTTTTCATCTTCTTTGTTTATTCATTCAACTGCCGTTTTCTGGAACAACCTTCCTTCATACATATTTTCTGAAAATTACAGTCTACAGAAGTTCAAGTCCAATGTCAACAAATATCTTCTTTCATCTTCTCAACCCCCAACCCAAGCACCTATAGGTTCTATAGGTTCTAATACCTCTCATGTTTGGGGTTCTCATTAAAAAAAAAAAAAAAAAAAACCAACTAGCTTTGAGACAGTACTGTCTGGGTGCTGGTATCCGCCGAGAATAAGTAACATTAGGCTTCACTGGAAAAGCATTACTTATTCAAAGCAGTGCAGTACCTCAGCCACTCATTGTGAACATTGAGTCACAATATGAGATATAATTAAATGATGCATTAATACTACTTGTGTAGTAGAAATGTTGTCTGCACCAGTACCCATGCGTAAACCATCTCCTTCATACTCTTAGCATTTAGCCAAGAATATATTTTTAGATTAAACCACACACACACCATCAAGTATCTCTCATATTGTGGAGTTATACTTCCTAACTGGGTTGTCACTCTTGCAACGGGGTACCTGCCCACCCACCGACGAGTAAGCCAGTAAGCTTCGAAACAGTGCTGGCTGGGTGGTGGTGGTATCTGCCAAGAATAAGTAACATTAGTCTTCTCTACTGGTGAAGTGTTGCTTATTCAAAACAGTGCAGTACCTCAGCCACTCATTATGAAAGTTGAGTCACAATATGAGATATACCCCATGGCCTCATGTCTGGTAAGTGTAGGCTTGGCACACCCAGGGTCCTCAGCTGGATATCATCATTCTTCTCCTTCTTGGTTGATTCCTTTCTACTTCTGACTCTCTCTCTCTCTCTCTCTCTCTCACTCTCACAGGGTAACTCTGGTTTCGGCTGGTGCAGCATAAGCCTCAGGCTTCCTTGCATCATATGGCTAATCATAATAATAATAATAATTAAACGATGCATTCTTACTACCTGGGTAGCATGAATGATGTATATGCAGTAATCATAGTATATTACTGCAACAAGATATAGAAAAATTAGGCAGATAAGCTGAGAAATGGCAACTGAAATTTAACATTGACATATGCAAGTAATGTATATGGGTAGCAGTAATTCCAAATTAACATACCAACTGTGTGGCACTAGACTCAGGGTAGTTGAAAATGAAAAAGGCCTGTGGGTAATTGTGCAGTCAGATATGAAGTTCTCTGACATTGCAGAGAGGCTGCTAGAACAGCTCATGGGATTTGTCAGTGATACACAGGAGTTTGCTAGTGATAAAAAGAATGGGCCAGGCCACATCTTGATTACTTCATACAGGTCTGAAGGCCCTATTTTAGGAAGGATGCAGATGTTGGAAAAGGTGTAGGAAAGGGCAACAGTGGGGGACAAAGGGATACTCTTACCAAGAAAAGCTTCAGCCCTGCAAATCAGCATCTAGAGACTAGGCACCTCAAGAAGATCTGATTTAGGTGTTTAAGGCTTTGAATGGATTGAGTGAATTTAATGCTGATGCGATTCTTCATCTTGCTTAGGTTACACACATGAGGGGACATAAATTCAAACTGAGAATAGGTTGCAGGATAGATGTGCAGAAGTTTGCCTTCTACCAGCAAGTTGTTGATATTGGAACAGACTTCCATCTGTTGTTGTGGAAGCGGATAGTTCTTGCATTTTTTTTTCTAGGAAGAACTAGAAAAAAATATTGGTGGGGATGGACTGGTGATGTGCAAAGGTTTTTTTTTTTTTGCTGATGCTGTATAAGCTTGCCTTCTTGCATCATTTGTTACTACTAATACTATCAGTTATTCATTAAAGCAAATCAGAAGAAACTTGTTGGTGATGTTCACATTGTTCCTCTATTAACATACAGGGCACAAACTTTATGGAAACATGCCTCATCTTCAGTTTTCATTAAAATGGAATGATGTGATCTGATAGAGTTGTAATTTCATGAACAGTAAATCTTCACTCATTTCACACCAGTTTACTCTTGACATGATGTCATTGTTTGTTGAAGTTAAGGGCTATGCAGTTCACTAATCACCTTCATTAGACTCCTTACACTCTTTTTAAAGTGATGATGCCAGTTGAAAACTTGTGCACAGCTGAGTGCTATATCCTCATATGCTATTTTCCTGAAAATCACATTTTACTTGTTTTTCTGATTTTAAACCCAAAATTTAAATATACACACATTGTTTAGCACACTCTAACATTTTGAAAAATGCATGTTATGTTTTGTCGCAGTGCAATTTGATGGCATCGAGTGTCAGGCAATTTTCTCTCAGCAATATATATAAAGTGCTCTTTCTGAGTAATATATAATTTTATTTCTTGTGAAATTCCATTTTCTCTCTTGTTTTTGTCAGGTGGTTCTGGACTTCCCAAGGTTTACAGTAAGAACTCAGTAAGGAAATCCACCTTTCTTTTGTTAGTGTGCATATATATTAATTTTACTAACCAATTCTATAACTTCATAAACCACATGGTCGCTGGTGGCACATGGTTTCTGACCCCGCGACATGGAGGCATTGCTCCTACTTCCAGTATTGTAGCTCTGGAAACTTGAATGTTGAAAATCAACATCCAAGTTCTTCCATGTCTAAAAGAAGCAACGATGGACAACAACAGATGACCACAATGGATCTCTGATTCTGATTCATTGAACAGAGATGAAATAAATGCAAGTAGTGCAAAGCAGCAGCAAAAAAGGAACTTTAAGCCCTTCCTCTCTTTTTCTAATACTCACTCCTTGACAGACTATCCATGAGTAAGCTCTCCCCATTTTTAATTCAGAAACGTTGAAAATGTGCCTGGCTCTCCTAAAATGATTCAAAGACTATAATCTGGAGATCTTCTAGTAGAGAGTTGAGTGTACATAAGCACTCAGGAGGACTGTTAAAAATATCAACATTTGGTGGAATTCCCACAAAGGTTACCCTGCATGCCAACCTGAAGTCCTCTAACAGGGGGGTAATAGCAGAGTGAGATCTCCTTAATGTATATGAGGAAGAGATTGTTCAAGATTGTAAAAGGAGAGTCATCAAGAAGATGGAATATCTTCTCCTTGAACAATCATTCTTTTATAGAAATCATCAAATGTAAAAGCTGGATATTTAAGATTCACATTTGAGCTCTTTCAAACAGTATGCAGAGGTGTAACCACCTGTGCCTCCTGTGGTTTCCAAGATCATATTCACACAGTCTACACTATTGAAACACAATGCTGCCCAAACTGTCAGGGCAATCATTTGGCCTACTCAAAGGAGTGTAATCCAGTGGCAGAAACAGAGAAAAAAAAAGAAAAGAAAATTCAACAGTACAAAGTTGGAAGTTGGGCACAAGTTGCCATAAGAAACAAAGAAACAGTTTTTAGTGTCTCCTAAAAATATTTTTAGTAGACACTAATATTTTTATTTTAAAATTATTTTATTTATTTTAAATTATTTAAAAAAATAAAAAATAATATATATATTTTTATTGTCTACTAAATTGTTCCATTTCCCCCAAGCTTATCAGCATCTAAGTGGACAAGATCAGTCCTCTCTTTAAAAGAACAATCTGTCCAGTAAAAAAAAATCACCAGGAGGTGATCCAGTTCATGAAATTCACACAGAGGAGGACACAAATGTTAGCAGACCACTATTCCCAAAAAAGAGACAAAACAAAAGTAGTCAGGCACAATTAGACTACTTCCTGTAAACAGACAGGCCCACTCGATAAACTGAAATAATGTACAGTTCCACTCCATGCAGTGGAACTGTCATGGACACTGAGCAAAATTAGACAATGTACAGTAAGACCCCCGTATCCACAGGGGATACGTTCCAAGACCTACTATTATTGTTGTTGTTATTTGGTTTTTAGGAGCATTAGCAACTAAGACCATATTGCCCCGAGGATATGCAGTGGTCATTCCCTGACCTTTCCGCATTCTCCATATTTGTTGGTCACGGGCTCAAACCCCGGTCTAATCAAGAAGTGTGTGCTATGCACTGCTGCTCCTGTCCACCTGGCTACAGAGGTACCAGACCTACTGTGGATGGTGGAAACCGTGGATATAAGTGAACACCTGCTGACCCCATATATAACTTGATTTTCTTGTACATACATACATATAATAAAGTTTAATTGATAAATGAAACACACAATATGACATTACCAACATTAAATATGGTAATAATAAAGTACTGCAGACTTAATTTACCGGGATTGAATTAACCGGGACACTTCAAGACTCCAAATTAAAAAAAAAAAAAAAAAAAAAAATCAACCAGAAATCATAAAATTCAAGTAATAACTAGAACAGATATTTTGCAAGTCATAAACAAGCAACAAGAAACGGCGTTATAAGTTGTCATTGGGAGATTAGTGTACCTATTATCTTGTAACCCCCGCTGTCTTCACACCTACCACTCAAAACAAAAAAAAACAGGCCAAATGTTTAGTTTGTTTTAGTGTGTTGTGTCAATCGTTGTGTTCTGTTGCACTGCAAAAGGACAAAATTTGTTTTGTTATTCATGTCAGGGATGTCGAATTTTTTTTTTTTATAGTACCTTTTTTTATTTTTTTTTTGTTTAGAAATCACGAAAATGATGGACAAACTCAAGAGTTGTGCTTTCAAATTGAACAAAAACTTGAAATTATTCATAAGTTTGAAAACGGTGCATCCATTAAATATCTAAAGAACCATTATAATGTTGGTGACCAAACCATATGTGACATTGTAAAAAATAAAGGGAAGCGTCATATTGGACATACGAATAGTATGTGGTAAGTTTTTTCGTTTTTTTCCCGTGATTAACCATGGATACCGAATCAGCAGATACAGGGGCACAACTGTATATGATCTAATTAGCAAATTTAAGCCTGTTGGTCGTCTACATGATAGCAATCTGAACCCTCAAATATCTATGACAGTAAAACATCACATAATCTATAGAAAAAGATAGGAATGAATCTAATTTAGCCCATGGACAAGTAGCATTGCTGTAAACCCAGAACATCCTTTAGACCTATCCATCTGCAAACACTTTTAAAAGCAATTGCTGCTTGAGTTGTGGTCAGGATAACAATAACAGTATTTTCTTTATACTTCTTGCCCAGTCACTCATACACTCGTTGATTTTATTACTCATTTACCAACCCCTTCTTGTATCTTTGGTGATTGGAATGGGCATCATGTCCTCTTTTATGAAGATGAAGTTCTTTTCATCTTCATAAGAGAGGACAGTTAATTGAAAAATTCCTTGAAAAGCACAAACTAACATTTTTAAACAGTTCGGATCACAAATACAGGTAATTCTCCTAAAGGTGAAAATCTGCAGTTTACCTTTTGATACACTCTTTAAACTTGTTTCCACTTATAGACTGGACAGTTACTGATAACCCTCTTAACAGTGACCACTTTCCAGTGATATGCAGAGTCTGGAATAATGCTCCTCCTCCTCAAACCTAAATGAAATCTGTGTCTGAAAGTTTGATAAAGCTTACTGGATAAAATATCAAAAGTTGGCACATTCAGATATTTAGGTCATCACATCTCACACATTGACTCTACAGTAAGCTATATCACTCACTAGATAATGGCAACTCCATAATCCACCATACCTAAATCATCTGTTAAAACCCAGGACTACCTGGGTTTTGATAGATGATTTAAATTTCAAAATTCAAATAAAATTTAAAATGCATTTCCTTAGTAATGAACATTTAGTGGTGATATGTCTTGGCATTGAAAAATTTTTCACCATAACCTGGCAATATGGGATTCTTCTCGATCTGTATATCCAGTCTTCAAGGTCATCTTCCAAAATTTATCTGTATCTTTTTCAGCAACAGATCCTTTCAGGCATTTTTCATTCTGCTCTTTCCCAAACATATGTTCAAGAAGTTACCAGTGTTCAGTACTTAGTGCCACTCTCTTTGTCATCCAGATCATTTCAATTACCAAATGTATTCCAGACACAGTTGAAACATACCTATACGCTGATGACTGTGAAATCTCATGCCACCATCAAGATATGCTTGAAAGATGACTTTAAGGCACCATTAACAGGCTTTTTCAGTGGATTCAAAATAATGATTATTGACACTCAAAGAAAAAAAAACACAGCTGTCCATTTTTTCTGTAAACATAATTTACTTCCTGATCCTGATTTACAACTTGATTCTCATCCAGTTACCTTTCAACATAGTATTAGATTTCTAATATGGAATAAAAAATTAAGTTTTCTGGAGCATATTAAGCATATTCATACAGCCTATCTAAGGAAATAAATCTATTTAGGGTAATTTCTACCTTCATGGGGTGCAAATCATTACATGCTGCTACACTTATACCATTCATCAGTGGCTTATCCAGGTATCATCGTAAGGGGAGACATGGCGACCGGAGTTTTGAAGTTTTTTTTTTTTTTAGAACACCTTGTACGTTCTTTTTCTTTCGTTTCAAATTTTTGGCTAAGGGGGGCATATGCCCCCTCTGCCCATCCCTGAATACACCCTTGCCATTCATTAAATAGATCTCAACTGGATTGTGGGTCTCCTGTATATGGCTCAGCCAGACAAAATGTATTAAAATGGCTTGACCCTTGTACATCACAATGCTCTACAAATTGGGCATTTCCTAGATCGCCAGGTCAGTCTTCATACAGAAGCACACAAACTTCCTCTACTTTTGTCAACGTGCTTTGCAATTTAACAAAACTGAAGAAAACGCCAACTGAAAGTTACGAGTTGTTCAAGTTTATGGCGATGATATTGTGTCAAAAGCTTGCATGTTTGAATGGCACGAAATGTAGAGGATGATGAAGAATAACCAGGCCGTCTAGTATCTATTAAAACTGATGAAAATGTGGGCTGTGTAAGGACATTGATTAGAAGTGATCATCACATTAGAATTGTTGTATCTAAACTCATTATTGACGAAGAAACAGTAGACAAATTTTAACTTGAAAATTTAGGTATGAGAAAAGTGTGGGCAAGATGGTGCCAAGAATTTCGAAAGAAGATCAAAGAATGAGAAGAGTCCAAGTTTGTGGTGATGTTTTGAAAAAACTGAAGAAGATTCAGATTTTCTGAGTATTGTAATTACTTGCGATGAAAGTTGGCTGTTCCAGTGCGACCCAGAAACTAAAAGACAGTCAATACAATGGAAGACAAAACAATCCCTCCGAGCAAAAAAAAAGCAAGTATGTCAAAATCCAAAATGAAAACTATGCTGCTTGTTTTCTTCAACATTAAAGAAATTATTATGGATCAATATGTCCCACTAAATTAGACTGATTAAAAATTTTGAAGGAAGAGACCTGAATTGTGGAAGTATGGTTGTATGCTCTATCAGAAAAATACTCCAGCACATCAAACAGAAAGTGTTGTTTGCTTGTTTCTGGCTAAAAAATAAATCCCTGTGAACATGCACCCTGCTCTCCAGACCTAGCCCCTTGTGCATTTCTCTCTTCCCTAAGCTGAAAACTATACTTAAGTTTTTTAATGTTTTCAACCATTGAAAACATTAAAAAAAACAAAAAACCAAAGTGTTAAAAGGGCTTACAGAAGATGACTTCCAGAAATATTTCTGTGCTTTGAAGAAATGTATGGAACAGTGTGTGAAAACCAAAGGCAATTAATTTGAAGGGATAATTTTTAGGGTACAAAATATTTCATTATATTCATTTTATTGCAACAGTCTTGTTATTTAATAGCCACAGCTTGTACTTAAGAGAATGATAAGTAACTTTCCCTTCTCATCTGTGTTTTTCTAATCAACTAGCATTATAGCAGATTCTAGTAGACTGATGAGACCTTAATGGTCTTTTCACTTTCCTAAAAATTATAAACAAATACTATGTTATCTGAATATTGACCTGTTTAATAGACACATCCTGAACCATCCAAGACTGTAATAGGTGTGGTATTAGTTGCTGTTGCACCAATAAATCAAACAGTAATGACAACATCAACAACATTGCAGTCTGTTGGGTTAGCCTTGAACAACAAACATAATCCACATACGTTTTGAATTGATCCCATACGTCTTTTGCTTGGAACAAAAACCTGTTTCCCCCAGATGCCATTCAGAAAATACATGCTTCTCAGAGTGCAGAGAAACATGGCTGGATATATATGTGTATGCACACACACACACACACACACACACTGCTTTTGGTTCTTTTTAAGCTCCCACTCTTCTGGTATAATATCTCTAGCCCTTCCTCTAATGTGCAGCCTGTTTACTGCTGAGGTATATTCAGTTAAACTGGCAGATTAAGAAATCAGGAACATTATTTTATTTATATATTTTTTCCCTTCTCCCTGTGCTCAGATTCTCTTTATGTGATCGCTGCCCTATTGCACACTAGGTCCACTAATCAACTGTTATTCCACCAAACAAGCAGGAAAGTGATTTTCTTTTCTGCCGAATTCCCAGTTATGGGAATTTAGCAGAAATTCATTACTGGATAATGAATGTGTGAACTAGAAAAAAATCCAGCTGAAACAAGAGCAATATAAAAATAACATATACAAATCTTAGGGCTGTTGGTTTTAAAGATAAAAGAAATAGAGAATGGGCAAAGCAGAGAGAAGTCAACCATGCAGCAAACTTTGCAGAATAAAGCACTTTCTTCACAAATTAGAATTCCAGTTTATGCCCAAACAAGAAAAAAGAGGTTCTTTCTGTTATACATTGCAGACATTTTTCTCACATATTGTTGTCTGTTCTGTAGCAAAAACTTAACATATACTCTCTGTCAAAACCAGCTTACCAACAAATATGTGCTGTGAATTGTCTACCTATCATCTGTTCGAACTGAAATTTCCCAGTGAATTAGTAGTAGTAGTAGTAGCATGTGATGCATGAAAGCAAGTGTAGGAGCTTATGCAGCATCAGCCAAAAAAAAAAAAAAAAAAAATCACACCATTCCCTCCAAATGCCTGTCCAGTTCCTCCTTAAATTTATTTAACCTATCAACTTCCACGACAGATGGAAGTTTGTTCCAGCAATTAACCACCCGCTGGCTAAAGGCAAATTTCGCACATCTATTCTACATCTGTCTTTTCTTAATTTGAATTTATGTCCCCTTAGGTTCGTAATCGGAACAAGTGGAAGGATCCCATCAGAATTTAGCATGCTCAACCCATTCAAGGCCTTATACACCTCAGTCAGATCACCGCGCAGGTGCCTAGTCTCCAGCTACTGCAATTTGCAGAACTTAAGCCTCTCTTGGTAAGAGGATCCCTTCATTATCCCTCACCAATCTTGTTGCCCTTCTCTGTACACGCTCAAGCAAATCGACATCTTTCCTAAAATGAGGCCTCCAGATCTGTACGCATTACTCAAGGCATGGCCTGACCATTGCCTTATACAAAGGGACAATCATCTCCTTTTCCCTGCTAGCAAAATTCCTATATATCATTGACAAAACCCCATGATCTGCCCTGGCAGCCTGTCTGCATTGCTCAGAAAACTTCATATCTGACTGCATAATTACTCCCAGGTCTTTTTCATTTTCTACCACCTTAAGTGTAGTACCACACAGTTGATACGTTTCTCTGGGGTTACTTCTACCCATATGCAGTACTTTGCATTTGTCAAGGTTAAACCTCGGTTGCCACTTCTTAGCCCATCTGTCCAAATTATCTAGATCCTGTTGCAGTAGCACACTGCCATTACTGTCATTAACAACCCTGCCAACCTTTGCATCATCTGCAAACTTCGACACTAAGCCTGATATACCTTCATCAATATTATCGATAAATATACAAAACAACAGAGGACCCAACACCGAACCCTGTGAGACTTCACTAATAACATTAGTCCACGAAGAGCAGCACCCATTAATTACCACCCTCTGTCTTCTCCCACTCAACCATCCTTTTATCCATTGTAGCAACTTACCCTTAATACCATTCTGCTCCAATAGTCTTCCATGCACAACAGTGTCAAAAGCTTTCCTGAAATCCAAATATATGATATCAAAATTATTTTTTGCATCCAGTTCCTGGAGACTAGGCACCTCCTTTGTAACCACATCATAAATTACAAATGGAACTCTCTAAATTTCTAAATTTAATTGGTGAATTTCTAAATTTAGTGGGTGCATCAATAAATTATTCATGTGTCTTAAGCTTTTTACCATATATGAATTGATCTGATGTGATTAAGATTATCCCTAAATAAAAGAAATGTGAATGTTATTAGCAGTAACCCCAGAATAACTTACCAACTGTGCAGTACTACACTCAGGGTAGTAGAGAATGAAAAAGACCTGGGGGTAATTGTGTCGTCAGATACGAAGTTTTCAGAGCAGCTCATGGGTTCTTGTCAATGATATGCAAGAACTTTGCTAGCAAGTATAAGGAAGTGATTATCCCTTTGTATAAGGCAATGGTCAGGCCACAACTTGAGTACTGCATACAGGTCTGAACAGACCTCATTTTAGAAAGAATATAGAGTGCTGGTTCAAGTATAGATAAGGGCAACGAGATTGGTGAGGGGAACATAGGATTTCTCTTACCAGGAAAGGCTTAAGTTCTGCAAATTGCAGTCTGGAGACTAGGCACCTCCCATGTGATTGATTGAGGTGTATAAGACTTGAATAGTTTGAGAAATGTTGATGGGATTCTTCCTCTTGCTCAGATTACCTGAGGGGGACATAAATTCAAATTGAGGAAAGACAGCTGGAAAATAGATGTGCGGAAATCTGCCTTTAGCCAGTGGGGTGTTGATTGCGTGAACATACTTCCATCTGTTGTTATGGAAGTTAGCTTAAATAAATTGAATGAAGAACTGGACAGACTTTTGGAGCGTGTGGATGGGTGACATGGGATGTTTTTTTTTTTTTTTTTTTTTTCTGGTGTTATTAGCTTGCTTTCTTGCATCATATGCCTCTACTAATGCTAATTAATATTGTTAATAAGCTAAATAGTTAAATTGATCCACATCAACTCAATTTTAATTCAGTTGAAAGATAGATCTTGGTCTTTGGGGTGCTTTTGTTGTAAATCCATTATATAATGACCAGTGGTAGCTCGTGACTCTGATGTATGGGAATGCAGCTTCTTAAAGTTACATTAAATTGCCTTGGTTATTTGGTTATAAGACATGTAGATATAGATGGTAATAATAATAAGCAAGTTAAAAGTATTAGAAAACATTAACTGGACACTTACCCATTAACAGACTTGGGTAATCTCAAAATTTTATTTAAAAAATAAAATCCATTCTTCAGTTTTTATTTGTTGAAAATAGATTAATAACTTTTTCATTCAAATTTGGTTCACTGTTCAAATTGGCATTGCTCACTCTGCAGTTCCTTTGACTCATTTTATCACCTCTAAAAAATGCGTATTGGCAAACTGCTAACTTAGGCATCGACTCAACCACTGGGACAAAATGTGGAACTGTGTAGTGCACAGTTCCACCTACTCTTAAACTTCAAAGTTGAAAACAATTTCATGTTTTTATTCATTTATTATTGAAATGATTATTGGAAATAGAGGATGAGTATACTATATGTGGGACCTGTTAAAAAAATATTCATTGTCTTTCATTGTTCTTCACAAAATTTCATATATCCGTTGACTGTATATTTAGATTTAAAAAGCTGGGGGTGCTGCAGTTCCGCAGGTCTTTGAGCTGCCCTACCAATGAGCTGCCCCTGATAATGACTACCACCAACAGTTGGCATCAGTTGTCTGATTTGTGCTGAAAAATCCCAAACTTGTCTTGTATTCAGACCATGGAAATGATCAAATTCGATTAAGCAATACATAAATATTATTGCATTAAAAAACACAATTTTTTAAATAAGTTAATTAATTTTTAAACAAATATTTAAAAGCACAGAGTTTTCATTTTTGTAACTCCTCAGAATTTTGCAAAAAAACTTCACGTGACAGAGCTGGCCTATTGACAAACTCACTTGTGAAAATAACAAAATCTTAGTCTTGTTCTAAGATTTCAAAAATCTTTTCCCTTCAGTATTGCTCAAATTTAAATCTGAACCTTATATCAAGTACATAAAAGATAGTTATAGGGTAAACCTCATAAGTCCAGCATCCTCAGGATATAGTGCATGCTGGATTTTTAAAAATTCCCTTTTTTTTTTTTTTTTTTTTTTTTTTAAGTTCTGCACATAGCCTGTGTGTATTCAGGGATAATTCTTATTATGTATGCATTCTATACTCATTGGCATAATTTCATGCAACTACTGCTAAACTTTTTGGCATACCAGCAAGTAAGGCTCATACATGTGTGATGCGTATGAGCACATAAGCTCATACGCATCACACATTGCATCACATGCCTCCGTTACTATTACTATTATTATAATATCCTGAAAGAGGCCTCTGAGGTCGGGAAAACTCATATCTAGGAAATAAACTCATACACCAACCATTGAACAAAATTTACTGTAACTAAAATTTTTACAAATAGTATAAAAACAAATTATTTACAATAAACTAATAATTGTATATTGCGGAATACTAAAAACTGTAATAAAAGATCGTTTACCATAAAATAAGCTAAAATATAAAATTAAAAGCGCTAAAAACCTGGAGCTTTTGAGAGCGTCAGCTCTCTTCTTCAACATCGGTACCTCCACACGTGGTATTTCTCCACGTGGTTCAATCGGCACATGGTCAGAAGCGGAAATGTCTCGGGTACGTGGCAAATAAAATCGTTCATCCAAACTTAATACAATTGTTTCAAAAATAGGATGAATACTCATGCCTCTATCTCTATTCATGGTATTCTTACTGGATGAACCAATCCGTAAACCCTCGAGCCATTTACGCTCCCAGTATCCGTGTGCACGATCCAAAATAATAGCGTCCTCCGGGGAGATTTGATGCTGCTTCTCCCAAAAATGTTCGGCCACGGCAGACTTACTGTAATCAGCGGTTCTTATGGCATTTAAATGTTCCCCCAGACGATCCCTAAGCCGTCATTTTGTTTCCCCCACATAACACTCCCCACAATCCGGGCATTCTATTCTATAAATAACTCCGCTACTGAGATCTTTTGGTATACGGTCTTTGACCTGAGACACAGCTGTGCACAGCCTCCGCCCAGGAGGAAGCTGTACACAGTGTGTCTTATAACCCCGTAAAATTCTTGCCAGATGCTCAGTAAGGCCCGGATAGTAGGGGATGTATGCAGTAGCTACCGGGACGAACGACTCCCTACGCTCAGACACCCCTCTACTATATCTATCCAGGATCCTCTGGGGGTATCTGCACTTTCTAAGTTCTGCCGTGACACGATTAATTTCTTTCTCTTTATCCTCAGAAGTGGTACAGTGTGATCTTACTCTGTCAAATAAAGCTTTTGCTACGCTATTCTTGTATTGTCCAGCTTGTGCTGAATTATAGTGGGTGTATTGACCTCTACACATGGGTTTTTAAAAACTGACATCTTAAGCCTAGAACCCACCCTAGAGACCAATACATCCAAAAACGACAGAGTACCGCCCGTTTCCACCTCTGAGGTAAATTGTATAAATTGGGAGAAGCTATTAAGCCAACAAACGGCATCATCCTCCCTCCCCTTCTGGACCAGGGCAAAGGTATCATCAACGTAACTTCTCCAATTCCTGATAGGAAACGAACACCTACTAAAAACCCTACTTTCCAACTCCTCCATGGCAAGTTGGCCACGGTGGCACTAATGGGAGAAGATACGTTTGGGATACATTTTTGGGAGAAGCAGCATCAAATCTCCCCGGAGGATGCTATTATTTTGGATCGTGCACACGGATACTGGGAGCGTAAATGGCTCGAGGGTTTACGGATTGGTTCATCCAGTAAGAATACCATGAATAGAGATAGAGTCATGCGTATTCATCCTATTTTTGAAACAATTGTATTAAGTTCGGATGAACGATTTTATTTGCCACGTACCCGAGACATTTCCGCATCCGGTTCTGACCATGTGTCGATTGAACCATGTGGAGAAATACCACGTGTGGAGGTACCGTGAACCTGCTATTTAAGGAGATGTTGCAGAAAGTCATATTACTGTTGAAGAAGAGAGCTGACGCTCTCGAAAGCTCCAGGTTTTTAGCGCTTTTAATTTTATATTTTAGCTTATTTTATGGTAAACGATCTTTTATTACAGTTTTTAGTATTCCGCAATATACAATTATTAGTTTATTGTAAATAATTTGTTTTTATACTATTTGTAAAAATTTTAGCTACAGTAAATTTTGTTCAATGGTCGGTGTATGAGTTTATTTCCTAGATATTATTATAATATCTCGTGCTCTCCCTCAAAACTACAGTATGTGACATCAGCCATATACTGTAGTTTTGAGGGAGAGCACGAGGGAGTGTATAATAGTAATAGTAATGGAGGCATGTGATGCGTATGAGCTTATGTAGCATCAACCAAAAAAATATATATATTAAACAATTAGGGTTAATTATGAGAGCATCTTTGAACTCAGGGGAGATTTCTTTGGATTGAAGAGGTGCCGGTGAATCGCCAATACATAAAAGCGGTTCTAGGAGTGAAGTTGGTAACTACAGACTGGTTAATCTGACTTCAGTCATAGGAAAAATCTTAGAAACAGTGATTAAGAGTGCAATCCAAGGACATTGTTTTAGATAGATTATGGCATTATAAAGGACACACAATGTGGCTTTGTTAAGGGTAAATCATGGGCTATATCATCTATGGGCTATTGTGACACAGTTACTCATGAGCTGGATTTAGGGAACAATTTTGACATAGTTTATTTGGATTTTAGCAAAGCATTTGACTTGGTCCCTCATGAGAAGTTGGGATTACTGATAAGATTCTAAGGTGGATTGTTGGGTGGCTGCAGGGCAGAAAGCAGAGAGTTGTGATTAATGGATATTCTTCAGATTGGTGTAATGTCAGAAGTGGGGTCCCTCAAGGATTGGTTCTTGAACCATTGTTGTTTCTCATTTTCATAAATAACATTGAAAAAGGGATAGAATGCATGATGTCAAAATTTAGAGATGATGTAAAGACTGGCAGAGTCATTAATGATTAATGCCAAGAAGTGCTCCTTCAGGACAACTTGAACAGACACCAAAGGTGGTCTGAGGTGTGGCAACTATGTTTTAACGCTGTTAAATGCAAAGTCTTACACTTGGGGAATAGCAACCCACAAATAAATTATACACTTGGTAGGGTTGAATTAAAAATGTTTGAGGAGGAAAGGGATCTGGGAATTACTAAACAGGCAGATATTAAGTTTTCTGGACAGTATAAACAGGCTGCCAGGAAAGCTCATGGTGTCCTATCGATGATTTATCAAACTCTATCCTATAGAGGGAGGGAGGTCGTAATCTCACTGTATAAGGCAAGTATAAGACCACATTTGGAATACTGTGTTCAAGTATGGAGACCTCATCTGAAAAAAGACATTAAGCTTCTTGGAAGGATCCAAAGACAGGCAGTTGGAATAGTGAGATTGACAGAAGGATGATTATATGAGGATAGATTCCAATTAATTATGTGGGCTACAGAGTTTTCTCAAGCAGGCACCTCAGACGTAACCTGATTGAGGTTTCCAAGGCTCTGAGAGGGATTCTCACTGTTATTAAGAATTCTAGAACTAGGAGATTATAAATTCAATTACAGGGGTTGAGGTTTATATTAGACTGCAGGAAGTTTTCTTTTAGCCAGAAAGTCATTGATTGCCCTCGCAGGTAGTTGAAGCTGACAGTTTGAATAAATTCAAAGGTCAACTGGATAATTACCTGTGGAAGGAGGGAAACATATAATTTGTGTTTTCTTATCTACTTGGGGGGGGGGGGGGTTGCCAGTGCTGCAAAAGCCTGTTGCTTCCTTGCACTATATAGCAAATACTATTTCTACTATAAAAGTATAAATATATTGCTCTCCTCTGGAGGAACTGAAATAAGGAAAATGCAAGTGCAAATTGAGTTAGACTAAATTAAATAAAATAAAGCAAAACAGTAGCTTTTGAGTCTGAGGAACTCTCCATCAGCTGAACATAAATGTTAATATGAAACAAAGAATGCCCAGGCATGGTCATGTAAGGCAAACAAAGCATGACATGAGCAAGCAACAGTAGGGACAATCACTGGTTAGAACTAGATGCTTGTAGCTTCAAATGCAGAGTGCACACACGGGGTGTGTGCCAACCAATGTTCTCTCTCTCTCTAAGGTGCGCAGTTGCACAGTAACTGAAATGCTGCCATGCACTGCTAAATTGTTGCTGCACAGCTGAAATTTTCATTTAAAAACATTGCTGGAAGCACCATCAACAATTGCAAGGAATGCATACAAAACTGGATGATAATGGCATAGAAGATGTGGAAGGTGCACCCTGCATCGACAGTTCTAATATTTATTAAAACTTGTTAGAACAAGGTAAAAATTAGTTTCTATAAAATTGCTCGTATGACAGTAGTTGTTTTGCTCAAATTATAAGTTTATATATTATAATTATTAAGTGAAGACTCAATAATTAATTTGTTTGGTAATGCCAAATAATAATTATTATTTTTAGTATCCTTACAATGTTGAAAAGAAAGGCTGAAGGAGAGTTAAATGTTTTGAAGACAAAGTTTGCACAAGATTTAAGAAGGAATGGCTTTTGCAGCTTGTAGAAACTGAACTCCCATCTTTGCATCAAAAACAAAAAATAACAATTGATGATATTTTTAAATATCGAGATACTGGCAATGTTGTATTATTATTATTATTATTATTGGCCATAAGGTACAAAGAAGCCTGAGGCTTATGCTGCACTAGGCAAAAAAAAAAAAAAAAAAAATCTGAATTACCCTGAGAGAGAGAAGTACAAGGGAATCACCAAGAAAGTGATGATGATATTCAGCTCAGGACCCTGGGTGTGCCAAGCCCATACTCACCAGATGTGAGGCCCTGGGTTAAATTTGACCATTTGTGTGAAGCGAGAGTTGGGGCTGAGTTCGGTAGTAGAAAAATATGGGAAGAATGGAAGTTAGATTACTTAAATGTAGATGATTCATGTAGATGCAGTTACCAAATTACGCAACCAAAAGAAAGGTGGAATTTTGCAAATGTTAACTGAAATTCCAAAAGAGCATGAAGCAAGAGTGGAACAAGATGCACAGAAGAAGTCTGTCTCTAATATGGTCAAGGTGCTGATTGATAACACTATCTTAGCAATTAAAAGTAATGCTTCAGTGCATTCCGTGCAAGAAATTCATGCACATGTGTCCAAATATATTAATATACCAGAGAGTTGATGCAGCAAGAACTATGCATTTGAATTTGTTGAGTGTATCAGCTTTATATTGTAGAAACAAATAATGGGGGAATTGCAGAAATCTGCTTTCCATACAATAATTGCTGATGAAAGTACAGACATTTATGTACAGAAAATGTTAGGCGCCTCCATAGCCAGGTAGGAAGGAGCAGCAGTGCGTAGCATACGCTTCTTGATTAGACCGGGCGGGGTTCGAGTCCATCACCACCAAATACGGAGGATGCGGAAAGATTCAGAGAATGACCACCGCATATCCCGGAGCAATATGGCCTTAGTTGCTAATGCTCCCAAAAAAAAAAAAAAAAACAGAAAATGTTAATTTTGCATTTTAAGTTTCGACCAGAAAATGAAACTTCCTATGTTTGCAGGTATTTTGAAACTAACTCCATGTGACAGTATAACTATTGTTGAAACAATAAGAACATTTTATATCAAAAACAGTCTTGATAAAAAAAAGTGTCAATCATGCAGGATATAGAAAAACTGTTATAAACAGGTTCAGTAGGTCATCTATTAAAAAAAAGAAAGCTAGAAGAATTAACCAATGTCACAGAATGTGATGTTTTGTCATTTTGACCACTAAACGAAGTGAGATGGCTGTCAAGATATTTTGCCGTAACTGCTTTAATGAGAAATTACGAAGTTTTAGTCCAGTATTGTAAGGAGCAATTAATGAATGTAATGTGGCTAGTGTGTGTAGATTTTAAAGTTATTGGTCTGCTCTTTGGCCACCAACTTGATTACACAAAATGTCTTGCTTTCTGTCATGGGATAGTCAAGCAAGAAGTGGACATTGGGAAAGGAAAGTGCAGCCACCAAGACAGTCCCTGACACCAGGTTCAAAGGACCTCAAAGATGAGCCACTAGTAGATCTAAACAATGTACTGTTACTTCCTTTGCATATAAAGCTAGGTTTAATGAAGCAGTTTGTTCAAAGCCTTGAATAAAAAAGAAAATTGTTTCAAGTACATTCACATTAAATTCCTGTTACTTATACATCAAAAAATTAAAGTGGGAATTTTTGTTGGACCTCAAATCTTCAAGCTAATGCTAGACTCTATATATAAAGAATCCACAAACCAAACTGAAAGCAATGCATCAACTGGCCTTGAAAATGTAGTATGCAATTTTTTGGGAAACAACCAACACCAGATTATGACACATTTGTGAGTGACATGTTGGAGACGTTCAGAAAACTAGTCTGGAATATTAATGTACACATGTTGCACTCTTATCTCAACTATTTCCTAAGTAACTTAGATAGTTTAAGTGAAGAGTGTGTGGGGGACTGGAGATTCCACCAGAAAAGTAGAAATGGAAAAGTGGTACCAAGGGGTATGAAACATCATATGATGGCCAACTACTTTTTTTTTTCTTTTTTTTTTTGTCCTCGCCTTTTCCCATTATATATATATGGGGTCAGCGTTTTTATTGTTTTGGCATGAAATTTTTACAGCCGGATGCCCTTCCTGACGCCAACCCTCACCCTTTATCCGGGCTGGGGATATGCGGTGGTCATTCCCCGACCTTCTGCATCCTCCGTATTTGGTGGTCACGGGCTCAAACCCCGGTCTAATCAAGAAGCATGTGCTACGCACCACTGCTCCTGCCCACCTGGCTACGGAGGTGCCCTATGATAGCCAACTACTGCTGGATACTAAAAAGAGGAACCACCAGTGAAATAGTTGCCTGAGGAAGTCAGAAAGGTACAAGTTTATATGAAATGTAAGTGTATAAGAAATTTAGTTTGTGGCCATCTGTGCTTGATAGAGAGAGAGAGAGAGAGAGAGAGAGCTATATCCTTTGATATTTCTGTTTTTATGTATTTAAAAGGTTATTTTTATTGCTATTTTGTATAAAAATTACATATTTCTAAAATATATAAATTGTAATTCAGATTTCTTATCAGCAATAATACATGAGAAATTTTCTTAAAATTACACTAGTGTTTATATATACATTTCACCTAGGTTCTCTGAAATCAAAGATCTAAAATCTGCAATGGATTTATTCTGTAATTCAACAATATATTTATAATGAGATAACAGTATAATCATTATAGTAATAGTGGCATGTGATGCAAGAAAGCAAGCATATGAGCTTATGCAGCATCAGCCAAAAAAAAAAAAAAATAATAATAATAATTTACACAGCCATTCCCTCTAAATGTTTGTCCAGTTCCTCCTTGAATTTATTTAAGCTATCAACTTCCGCAATGACATAGAAGTTTGTTCCAGCAATTCTGGCTAAAGGCAAATTTCTGCACATCTATTCTACATCTGTCTTTCCTGAATTTGAATTTATGCCCCCTTAGGTTCGTAATCTGAACAAGTGGAAGGATCCCATCAGAATTCAGTGTGCTCAACCCATTCAAGGCCTTCTACACCTCAGTCAGATCACCTCGCAGGTGCCTAGTCTCCAGCCGCTGCAATTTGCAGAACTTAAGCCTCTCTTGGTAAGAGGATCCCTTCATTCCCCTCACCAGTCTTGTTACTCCTCTCTGTACACACTCAAGCAAATCTACATCCTTCATAAAATGAGGCCTCCAGACCTGTACGCAGTACTCAAGGTGTGGCCTGACCATTGCGTTATACAAAGGGATAATCATCTCCTTTTTCCTGCTATGAAAATTCCTGTATATCATTGACAAAATCCCATGACCTGCAATCTGTCTGCATTGCTCAGAAAACTTCATATCTGCTGCACAATTACTCCCAGGACTTTTTCATTTTCTACCACCCTAAGTGTAGTACCACACAATTGGTACATTCCTCTGGGGTTACTTCTACCCATATGCAGTACTTTGCATTTGTCAATGTTAAACTTCAGTTGCCACTTCTCAGCCCATCTGCCCAAATTTTCTAGATCCTGTTGCAGCAGCACACTGCCATTACTGTCATTAACAACCTTTGTCTTTGTATCATCTGCAAACTTCGACACTAAGCCTGATATATTCCTTCATCAATATCATTGACAAATACACAAAACAACAGTGGGCCCAACACCAAACCCTGTGGAACTCCACTAATAACATTAGTCCACAAAGAGCAGTGCCCATTGATTACCACCCTCTGTCTTCTTCCACTCAACCACCCTTTTATCCATTGTAGCAACTTACCCTTAATACCATTCTGCTCCAATTTGTACAGTAGTCTTCCATATGCAACAGTCTCAAAAGCTTTCCTGAAATCCAAATATATGATATCAAAATTATTTTGATATCATATATTTGGTATCATAACTTTTTTGCATCAAGTTCCTTTGTAACCACATTATAGTATCCAATCAAATTTGTCAGACAAGACTTTCCCTTAACAAACCCATGCTATGTCTGAATTATTGCTACAGTCTTGTCTAGATGATTCTGCAATGCATCTTTAACCAGTGACTCCATTATTTTACTCAGAACAGAAATTAAACTAATTGGTCCGTAATTACTCGTGTCACCCTTCAATCTGCCGTTTGTGAATTGTGGAGACATTTGCATATCTCCAGTCCGTGGGGACCTTCCCTGCGTCCAAGAATGCTCTCATAATTATGGCTAAGCGGTTGCTTAGTTCCTTTGCTGCCTACTTTAATATAACTGGATAGATCCCATCCACCCCAGGTGCCTTTCTTATGTTTAATTTCAACAATTTTTTCTCCACTCAGTTATTACAAAATCATTAGGCACTTTTTTAAGCACAGAAGGTTATCAAAAGGTTAAGCACAGAAGGTTATCATTAATTTGATAACCTTCTGGCATTTTTCTTCCTTAATAACTCCTCATGTGTGAATGTAGATGCAAAAATACTCTTTCAGTTAGTTTGCTATCTGAGCAGGATCATCAACAGTTGAACCATCAATTACCAGTGAGTATTGCAGTATGGTAAAAGCTTTCATTTTTTTTTATTTACTTTTAATGTTACACAAATGTGGAGGGGAATGAAAGTATGCTCATTTGCAGTACAGGCAAACCCTGTATAACACAGTAGTTCTACAACACGGTTTCGCTCTAACACGATTGATAAATTGTGGAAATCTTCACACAACGTGGTACTTAGATAACACAATTTCACTCTAACACAGTTAGAGAATTGTGGCAAACCTCACATATTGCAGTATTTTTGAGCTTTTGTGTGGGGGAAACCCTACTATTATGTTGGATGCAATTTTTCAACATTTACATTCTTTTTTGTGAATCTCCTCTGTTGACTCAGTAGTCATTATGCAAATAAAGATTATTGGGAAATCCCCCATGTTAGGTTCTGTGCTATTGAACTTGTGCTTGTTTGAGACTATAAAAAATTGTGACTTTGAAGAGTGCAGTTCTTGACGTTTAAAGTATTTGTAAGATTATTTTGGTTTTAATTGGATCATTTATAAATTTTTCTGGGTATATATTACTAAACATTATTCTTAAGAACCATGTTGGAATAATTTCTTTTTTGTTAATTAAATTCCAGCCCTAAATTTTGCCTAAGGGAAGTAAAAAAAAAACACTGCCCAAAAGAAACTTTTTTTCTCTAGAATCAAAGATACAATTTTGGATTGTCTAAAAAATGGTAAAAAGGTATCATACAAAGCAGATTTGGTGAAATGGCATCGTAGGTAAACCAGATCAATTGGGAGGATGATAGTGCAGATGAAAATTCTGAAGTTCGAAATTTTACACTAAAAAGCATACAGGAAGGCATAAACATAGCCTAGCAATTAAAATCTTATTTTTTGAATGCACATCCATTGACTGAAAGGAGCACAAAGTTCAAAAGGGAGCATCAAAAGTGCTTAGCTCCATATCAGGGTTTCCAGTTTGGCCTTTTTATGGCCAAATTCAACAATTTTATCCTTTTTCAAATACATTTGGCCCTGAGTTTTCTGTTTTGGCTATATTTATAATTTTGGCCATTTTTTGACCTTTTTTTTGGAAATATGTTAAGGTTATTTTGCAGTATCAGAAAATTCTGGTTTAACAGATAGATACACAGTACAAAGCCGGATTATTAAAAGAAATGCCTTATCAAAAATGAATTATCTGTATTTTGTGTTTGCTACACCCATTGTAAAAGATTTTCAATCTGTTAATGCAATATTTCAGTCATCTAAAATTGATCCGTATAAACTGTCTAATGAATTAGTGTTACTCAGAAAAACTCTTTACAATAGAATTTACAATATTGACTGAAAAAGCCATTGAAAATATTGACTATGGAGCCAAATTTAAGCAAGAGTTGATAGTCATCTAAATGAATTCAAGGAGACACAGCATGCTAGAGAATAAGAAGGTAAAGTTCTTGAGGCTAAAAGAAGATGCTGCATGTTCATTATTGAGGTTATTGACCAACTGTAATCTAGATTATGCGATGCAACTAATGCTTTCAAGAATCTTTCATTGATTAATCCTGAAAAAATATTAAGCCAGACATCAAAGGGAGATTTTTCAGATTTACCTGTTACATTTTATTTTTTTTTTGTGTTAGTTGTTGGCGCATCAGCTTCTATGGCCATATTGCACCTCCCAAAGTTTTGCATTTTACTATGATCCAAGCCCGTGGTGGGATTCGAACCCACGACCCTTGGGT
This sequence comes from Mastigoproctus giganteus, assembly GCF_048544385.1. Lineage (NCBI taxonomy): Eukaryota > Metazoa > Arthropoda > Arachnida > Uropygi > Thelyphonidae > Mastigoproctus > Mastigoproctus giganteus. Next base: position 94,959,834 of record NC_143586.1, on the reverse strand, counting down.
TGCCAGGCAGGCACTTTACCTACCTGGCTAGCCCGGTTGCCCATTTAGCTACAAATAATTTCGATGAAATTGAGCAACAATATAGGAAAATTACTGTAACAGATTGGACAGCTGAAAATGTTTTTGAAAACAATGAAATTCCAAAAGATACAATAAAATTTTTGCTTAGTATCTATCACCACCGAAACTTTAAGCAATTGGCAGCTTATGCACTTAATTGTCTTGTAACCCCAGAAAGCAATGCTGTTATTGAACGAATATGTTCTCTTGTAACTGCAGTAAAATCAAAACCTAGAAACAGATTGCAACTTCATATTCTAGATGCAGTCATTACTGGTTTGAATCAAAGTATTGAAAATTCCATCTGCTGCAAGGATCTGCATATTACAGATAGGATTAAATAATTTCAAATCAGATATACTTTATACCAACAATAGTAGAATTGCTGTTGCGTCTACTTCACAACTAAGTGTATACACGATGAAATTGAAGAAGAAAAACAGACATAATGATGTTCTTGTAAATGTTATATGGTAATATATATACAGGATTGTTTTAGGTGAGTTATTTTTGTTCTAATTGCATTTATTAAATGAATTTTACTTTGTTTCGTGTTTTGCAATGTTTTTTAGATAATTTATGTATTTTGCCAATTTTGGCTAATTTTTCATGTGCGTTTGGCCATAAACGCCTCTAACTATCTGGCTACCCTGCGCCATACCATGAATTTTACAAAGATCTATCATGCAAAATCAAACAAATCCAGATTATTCATTTTCTGAAGAAAGCAGAAGATACATGAAATCTAGATGCTGCAGAAGAAAGTTCAGAATGTGAAGATATTTTGCGACAGAGAAAACATTCTCATTTGATTGTGCTTATCAGCGATGAGGAGGAAGAAAATTAAATGAACATACATTATCTGACATATTGTGTATCACAGTTTGTAAGACGGTTGTTCAGTTATTACTACTTTTAATAAAAATTATGTTTCCAATAGTTATAAAAAAATGACATATTTTTGTTAGATTTTGGAATGTAACCCCTCTTTTTGTACTGGTTTTTAGTCCTGTATAACATGGTTTCGCACTACATGAGATTTTATAGGAACTTAACTACTGTGTTATATGGGGGTTACCTGTATATTGGTTTTGTCACTTGTTTAGAGAGGCCTGGGTTCGACTTTAATCGGAGAAAGTCCCAAAGGCTTTGCTGTTCAGGGCCACAGTTAGCTGAACTCAAGCCAAGGGAATAGAGTTTCCTCCTTAATTTTTCCTGGTAACTTCTGTATACAGCATACAAATTGACCCTTGAACTCATATTTACAGAGAATGGGTTATTCCATATTATTCAGCTTAGAACATGCAGTTTGGTCCTCGACACATATGAGGACTGATACAAAAGTAATACTCCCTAATTTTTTGCTTTCAAATGTGGCTCTGTCAATTATTTTGCATATCACTGAATGGTCAATAGAGATCTTTAGTTTGCTGAGTGGCGCTGTGATTGATCTTGTGAGTGGTTATTGAATTTCTTACCAAGGAAGAAGTGACACCTATTGAAAACCATATGTGTCTCAAAAATGTTTATGGTGACAATACTCTAGATGTGAGTACAGTTATATGTTGGGTAAGACAACTTAAGATAAGGGAAAGTGACATTGTTGACAAGCCCCAAAGCAGCCAGCCAATAATACCAGTGACAACAGATAACAAGAGCCGGATCAACACGCTGATCAAAGAAGACTGCCACATCACAATGTGCAAATTGTGTGATGCCAGTTGGTATAGGGAAATCTGCTGTGATAACCATCATAAAGGAACTAGGCTACAACAAGGTTTGCCCTGGTGGGTCCTGAAAATGCTGACACATGAGCACAAAGATGCTCTGAAAGTCATCTGTATGGAACTTCTCCAGCGTTACAAGAGTGAAGAAGAAGTTTTCCTTTCACACACAGTCACAGGTGACAAAACCTTAGTCCACCATTATGACCCTGAAATAAAGAGATATTCAATGGAGTGGCACCATCAAAATTCACAACACAATAATTTCAGACATCAGCTTTCTGTCATGGCAACAGTGTTTTGGGACAAAGGTGGGAGGGGTCTTGCTTGTAAACTTCTTGGAGCGTGGCACCACAGTCAACTCAATCAATATGTGGAAACATCGAAAAAGTTGGAAGGCCTCCATAGCCAAGTGGTCAGAAGGAGGGCAGTGGCACACACTCTTTGAGTAGACCGGGGTTCAAGTCTATGACTGCTAAGTCATGGACTTGGACCAGCGTGGCAGATTATGGTCCTTTTCCCTCAACATGAATTGTTGAGGAGGCTTCCATCATGCAATCGATTCATGATGGCTGCAGTTTTTATCCGTAGAGTTTCACCAGACAAAAACCTTAATGAGGTTCTTTTTCTTCTCCATGACAATGCATGACCCCACACCAGTCTGCACACAATGGAGAACAGTGCATCCCATTGCAAAACTGGGGTGCACCGTTCCTCACTCCTTTCATAGCCCAGATCTTGAACCTTCCGACTATCACTTCTTCAGTCCGCTGAAACCTCACTCCATGGAACCCATTTTGTGGACAATGACCAGCTCAAGCACAGTGTTCATGAAGCCCTCCGACAACGAGTAAGCACTTTTACGGGATTGGAATACAGCGTTTGACTCAGAGATGGCAGAAGTGCATAGAAAATGATTGTAATTTTGTGGAAAAATAATAGTGTGTTTATTAATGATTGAGGATTAATTGATGTAAAATGCATAGTTGTAGAAATTATCTGCTGATCCCTGCTAGCAAAGTCTGTAATGTTTGCAGACCGCTCTAGAACAGGACATGATCTAGCCAACGAAGATGTCTTTGTGTGTTGTAAAATGCATAGTTGTAGGAATTAAATATTCTGAGGAAAAAAATAAGAGGCATTACTTTCATACCACTCCTTGTATTTACATACAGTCTACAATAAAACCATATTAGCTAAACTATCCTAAGGACTAATGCAATATGACCTGAGCTGCTGTTGCAGCAAGAATTCTCCAAGAATACAAGGGAATAAATGCTGTTTGGTGATGCAAATACTTGTAATGCACTTTGGCTTTCATCTTACAGGAACAATCTGTTTTCTAAACAGGTTTATTAGTTTTTGGATCCTATATGTGAATAGTGGGATCTTATTCTTGCATGCCATATCCGCTTTAGTTTTGTAACTTTTATTTTTTGTTCACTAAAATATCAATAACAACAGTATATTAATATTACCACTATTTGAGAAGGGATCTGCTTTTGTAATTGATTTTTTATGACTTCATTATCATTTTATCCAAAAAAATTTCTTTCAAAATAAACTTTTATTATGAACTCTTCTAAATAGAAATTCATTAATTTGCATTTAAAAATTTTAGTTGAATTCACTATTCCTCAGCCCTACTCTTTTGGCCAACTATTTTTGAGAAAAACAAAGATTGGCTACCCTTCCTCCTCAAGTTTTCTTTTATTTACTGATGAAACAAGCTTAGTTGTTTGTTTTTAATTTATTATGGTACATCACAGTCCTTTAGTTGAAAACCACTGGTATAACTAATTATTCATTCTGTGGAATTTTGTGATATGATTAATTTTTAAGGAAAAATTACAAAAGCTTAAAGCTGTATTTTTTTATTAAATGTTACTTGTCATTTTTTGTTAACACACTCTGAAGAAAATCTTTTCAGCAATGTGATGAAAAGTTGTTTAATGAATTAAAAATTTTTTAAAATAATATTTCTTGGCACAGTTGATTTCAGTATGAATAATGCATTTTTAGTATTTGGTTTAATTATTAATTAAAGTAGATTATTTCGATATTGCCTCTTTTGTGACTTTTTTTTTTTTTCATTCAGACTTTTTTATTTCATTTATTCTTTCTTTTTAGTTTTCTTATGTTTTAGCATGCTCTTTTTAAGTGCTGGTATAGCTTTTCCCCCCCCCGTTTTGTTTTGAATTTGGTTCTTTTCTATTATTACTGTAGCTTTACCCCACTCAGACAGTCTAATGGAAGCTCACATAGCACTCCCTCCCCCCTTAGCTCTGCCAATTCTTCCCAAGATTCTCTGCACAAAACGCCCCCAAAGAAGAAAGGTTTGAAGTCCTCTCTTGGTAGGTTCTTCAGTAAAAAAGAAAAAGCCAAAGCTAAAGAAGTTTTAAGTAAAGAGTTAATGTCACAAGGTAAGCTGGATGATGGTTTTATTTTAATAGTTCTCACACACACACACAGTTTCTAGTTTCAGATAGCATCAGGACTTTCTCCTCTCCCAATTATGAAGGTAAGATTACATATATAAAGTCAATCTTGTGTGTTTTGGATAATAAAATTTCATTCATTAGTAAAATGCATTTAGATGACTACAAACATTTTGTTGATTCATACAGCTGTATGGATATTTCTGAATATTTTCTTGTTGATAAAACATTAAAAACAGACAGAAGAACATTAATTATTTATATGAAGGCTACCCCAGAATAACCAATGGTAAATTAACTTGCTCGATGATTTTTTATTTATTTTATTTTTTTTTTAATTTAAAGCTACTCCCTACTTTTAATACACCTATTTAAAAATATGTTTTGTATATTATATTTTTACAGTGTCCTTAGTTCCATTTCTAAATTTCTGAGTGCCAAGTGTAATCGTCAAGGAATTTCTTAGTGATTTGTATAGTGCTATTTAAAGGGACCAAGTTTCTATGTAATTCAGTATAATTTTCTTTTTCTCTCCTTAGTTTATTTTAAGTAGTTTTGCACTGAAAACGTTTTAAGTAAGAACCCAAAAAAGAAATTCACTTACCATTTTTTATTGCATTATTAACATTACTAACCCAATTGACTTTTTTAATTTTGGTCACCTAGTTGCATTGCTCCTGTCTCCCCGTGGTTGACCCAGAAGCCTGGGAGAAGAAAATGGTTTTAGATCCATCAAATAGAGCAGATGAAACAGATGCATCTAATGCATTGAGACAGAAAAAAAAGAAGGGAACTGAGAATTCAGATCCTCTGTTTATAATACTCCACTCGTTACAGACCATTGAGTAAGCTTTTAGCATTAGCATTAGTAGAGGCATATGATGCAAGAAAGCAAGCTTATGCAGCATCAGCCAAAAAAAAAAAAAAAAAACATGCTCCCATTTCACCCCTCCGTTCTTTCCAAGTACCTGTTCAGCTCAGCCGTAAATTTATTTAGGCTATCAACTTCCACAACAAAGGATGGAAGTCTGTTCCACCAACCAACCAACCACCCGCTGGCTAAAGGCAAACTTCCACACAGCTATCCTACATCTGTCTTTCCTCAATTTGAATTTATGCCCTCTCAAATGATTATTCTGAGCAAGCGGAAGAATTCCATCAGCATTGAGCATGCTCGAACCATTCAAGGCTTTATACACCTCAATCAGATCACCTCTTCACGAGCCTAGTCTCCAGTCACTGTAATTTGCAAAACTTAATCCTTTCTTCGTAAGAGCAACCCTTCGTTCTGTTCACTAACCTTGTTGCCCTTCTCTGTACTCATTCCAACAGCTCTACATCCTTCTTGAAATGATGCCTCCAGACCTGTATACAGTACTCAAGGTGTGGCCTGACCATTGCCTTATATAAGGAGATAATCACTTCCTTATTCCTGCTAGAAAAATTCCTGTATATCATTGACAGGACACTACTCTTGAGCTACTCTTGCAGCCCGTCTGCACTGCTCAGAAAACTTCATATCTGCCTGCACGATTACCCCCAGGTCCCTTTCGTTCTCCACCACTGTTAGCATAGTACCACAGCAACCCCAGAGTGATGTATCAACTGTGTGGTACTACACTGACAGTGTAGTACCACACTGTCAATGTGACTTTTGTTGTTTTAAATTCAGAAATACCTTGAAAATGTGAATAGCTATCCAGAAATGGTTCTGAAATTACAATCTGGAGATCTCTTCATCAAAAGAACAGTCTGCACAACAGCATGCAACTCATGCTGTAAATACACCACTAACTATACCTCTGGATAAAAATCCTGTACAGCAAGTAGTAGAATAAACAAAAATCTCTGAAAAAATTGATATGAAATATTAAGTACTGACATTGTAGGTATTGATGAAAATCCAGAATTATCCTATCCTTGAAATTCATGCAGAGGAGAACCACCAATAGGTCACTTTCCCAAAAAAAGGAAAAACACAAATATAGATAGGCACAAGCAGACAGACTCACATGCTGAACCCAAACTCTCATTAGCTCAGTGGAATTATTGTGGACTTCATGCTAACTTAGATGATATATATCAGGGCTCAGCAAACTTTTTCTGTAAAGGGCCAGATAGTAAATATTTTAGGCTTTGCGGGCCAAGAGGCAAAATTGAGCATATAGTGTCATTGCATAATAAACACAATGCTTTGGCATTTAATTCAATAACAAAATAATCTGTGCTCCACAGAGCATTAAACGTGCAACATTCAAAGTCCACTTTTCTCTTTTTTCTTGTTTTGACATGATGGGTATGTACTGGTAATAAAATAAAATGTCGCAGTACAGCAGCAAAACATGTGGCACTCAAAATGCTGCCAAGTTACACTGCGATTTGTAGTGCACCAAGCAACAGTGCAAAGCGATGAGAGTACCACATATAGTTTCTGTCGCAGCTACTCAACTTTGCCGTTGTAGCACAAAAGCAGCCATAGACAATACGTAAATGAATGAGCATGGCTGTGTTCCAATAAAACTTTATTCATGGATTCTGAAATTTGAATTTCATAAAATTTTCACATTGTCACGAAATATTATTCTTTTGATTTTTTTTTTTCAGCCATTTAAAAATGTAATAACCATCCTTAGCTCGCTGGCCTTACAAAAACAGGTAAAGGGGGCCAGTTTGGCCAATGAGCCATAGTTTGCTGGGCCCTGATGTGTATGACTAAATTGGTGAAAGAAGCCTGTTTTGTCTTTATCTACAGGAAACAAATCTGACTCTTCAAATATTTATGACAATAAAACATTATTTAATATATAGCTCATGGAGTTCTCACTGCTAGCAAACTTCAGAACTCCCTTTGCAAATACCCTCAGTAGCAGTTGTGTTATGGTCAATATTAGCATTAGTTGAGGCATATGATACAAGAAAGCAAACTTATATAGAATCAGCCAAAAAAAACCTTCCCATTTCGCCCATCCAGTCACTCCAAATGTTTGTCTAGTTCAGCCTTAGATTTATATATATAGCCATACCAATAGTTTCTGTGCCCATTCTTAAATTCTTGCTGATTTTTATAATTCAATTAGTTGATTACCTTTCTACTTCTATATTTTAGGTAATTATATTGGGGTTCTCTGCATCTTGACAAAAGGGGAAAGTTAATTGAAAAATTTCTTAATAAACACAACCTAATGCTGTTAAATACTGTTGCTACATGTTAATCATCTAGATCACCTGCAATTGATCATTCACTATGCTCTCCAAACTTGTTTCCTTTCATAGACTGATAGATTGGACAGTTAGATAACCCAATTAGTGATAAGTGGTAATAGTTACCACTTCCCAGTGATATTTATATACTCTATAAACTCTCCTCTTCAAATTGAATTAAGTGCAGTGTGAAATGACAAACCTGAATGGGAAATACCAAAACATGGCACATTAAGATATGAGACTATCACCTTTTTCAGTGATACAGTTCTGAGAAAGGTGATTAACTGTCTAATAAACCAAGTGACCGAACAGATAATGGCACGTATAGAATCTGCCATATTTAAATTGCCCATCAAAACCCAGTTCCACCCAAAAATGAGGCATGTAAGAAAGTAGAGAATAAATACTGGAATCTATTTTATAAACTCACAGTCACTACTAATATAATACATCTCAAGAAGGCAAGAGCTAAAGCATGTCACATAAGATGAATTAATGAAAAGGAAGCATAGCTCATTACGCTTCCAATGTAAAGAGATGCTCAGATATTGCTATAGTGATCTGAAATAAGATCAGAAAAATTAATAGTAAAAACAATCTCAAGACCACTCCAGTACTATATCTGAAAGGGAATAAAATACTTTAACCTCTCAAATTTTCTAATGCTTTATGTACCCTTGAAACACTTCCAGCTGTGACCACTTATATGTCAGTCTTTCAATCATATAAAATAAGGCTTAAAACTATAACTTGAATTTTAATAGCACACTGTAACTTGCATATAATGTACCTTTCTCTCCATGGCCAAATTACATAGCATAATTATATGTTGAAAAAATGGTGCTACAGGCCATAATGAAATTTATTATTTCATGATTGATCATTTTAATGAAAATTCCCTGACTGCTCTCTTACAGTTATTGAATATAACATTCACTGAAAACTACTATCCTGTTAGCTGGTAACATTCTACTGTGTTATCTTTCCTGAAACCAGGAAAGGCCACATTGATTCAACAAATTGCAGCCTTGTCATACTTACTAGTTGTTTAAGAAAAATCCTGGGGGAAAAAAAATACCACTCTGCATGGTTTTCATTGTTTGTAAACTAATAGCTGCTGATTTTAATTGTTTTTTTTTTTTTTTAATGCTGATTTCAGAAATATTCTTTTTTTTTTTTCTGTTACATGTCATTTTTTCACAAATCACATAAGCTTATGTCATGAGTTGTATTATTGAATGTATTAAGTTAGGAGTAAATTCTGGGAATTTGCAAACTAAATCTTCACACATTGGCAACACTACCTTCAGTCATTTCTTTCTTGACCTTCAGAACTCCATGCATCAGTATGAGACCAGTTTCTTTTTGAGGTTATCATGTTATACTTGTGCTGAAAAGTGAGTAATATGTCTTCACACAAGTGTTTGAACGATGCCAACATATTTTGTTATATTTGTGGAAGTTATGTCATCCTCAAGCAGAGATAAAAATTTGTAAAAAATGTGTATTGTGCTTATTTTGGAGTGAAACTCTGTGACCAAGATAAACAATAGGCTTCATCTGAAGTTTGCTGAACTTGTGTTGAAGCATAGAGATTGTGGAAAAATGGTAAAAAGAAGGCTGTGCCATTTGAAATTCCCATGATTTGACAGGAGCCTACACTGTGATGACTTACTTTTGCTTAGTTAATATAGAGGGATACAGTGAAAAGAGTAGTAGTAGTAGTGGTGGCATGTGATGCAAGAAAGCAAGTGTATGAGCTTATGCAGCATCAGCCAAAAAAAAAAAAAAAAATCACACCATTCCCTCCAAATACCTGTCCAGTTCCTCCTTAAATTTATTTAACCTATCAACTTCCACAACGACAGATGGAAGTTTGTTCCAGCAATTAACCACCCACTGGCTAAAGACAAATTTCCGCACATCTATTCTACATCTGTCTTTTCTTAATTTGAATTTATGCCCCCTTAGGTTCGTAATCTGAACACGCGGAAAGATCCCATCAGAATTCAGCGTGCTCAACCCATTCAAGGCCTTATACACCTCAATGAGATCACCGCACAGGTGCCTGGTCTCCAGCCACTGCAATTTGCAGAATATAAGCCTCTCTTGGTAAGAGGATCCCTTCATTCCCCTCACCAATCTTGTTGCCCTTCTCTTTACACGTTCAAGCAAATCTACATTCTTCCTGAAATGAGGCCTCCAGACCTGTACGCAGTACTCAAGGCGTGGCCTGACCATTGCCTTTTCCTGCGGGACAATCACCTCCTTTTCCCTGCTAGCAAAATTCCTATATATCATTGACAAAATCCCATGACCTGCCCTGGCAGCCTGTCTGCATTGCTCAGAAAACTTCATATCTGACTGCATAATTACTCCCAGGTCTTTTTCATTTTCTACCACCTTAAGTGTAGTAACACACAGTTGGTACGTTTCTCTGGGGTTACTTCTACCCATATGCGGTACTTTGCATTTGTCAAGGTTAAACTTCAGTTGCCACTTCTTAGCCCATCTGCCGAAATTATCTAGATCCTGTTGCAGTATCACACTGCCATTACTGTCTTAACAACCGTGCCAACCTTTGTATCATCTGCAAACTTCGACACTAAGCCTCATATACCTTCATCAATATCATTGATAAATATACAAAACAACAGAGGACCCAACACTGAAATCTGTGGGACTCCACTAATAACATTAATCCACGAAGAGCAGCACCCATTAATTAGCACCCTCTGTCTTCTCCCACTCAACCATCCTTTTATCCATTGTAGCAACTTACCCTTAATACCATTCTGCTCCAATTTGTACAATAGTCTTCCATGAGCAACAGTGTCAAAAACTTTCCTGGAATCCAAATATATGATATCAAAATTATTTTTTGCATCCAGTTCCTTTGTAACCACATCATAATATCCTATCAAATTTGTCAGACAAGACTTTCCCTTAACAAACCCATGCTGTGTCTGAATTATTGCTGCAGTCTTGTCTAGATGATCCTGCAATGCATCTTTAACCAGGGACTCCATTATTTTACCCAGAACAGAAGTTAAACTAACTGGTCTGTAATTACTCGTGTCACTCTTCGATCCCCCTTTGTGATTTGGGGATACATTTGCACATCTACAGTCCGTGGGGACCTCCCCTGAGTCCAAGGATGCTCTCATAATTATGGCTAAGGGTTTGCTTAGTTGCTTTGCCACCTCCTTTAATATAACTGGATAGATCCCATCCACCCCAGGTGCCTTTCTTATGTTTAACTTCAACAATTTCTTCTCCACTTTGCTCTCGGTTATTACAGAATCGTGAAGCATCCTGCTACAATTTGATAACCTTCTGCCATTTTCAAACTTAATAACTGCTCATGTGTGAATGTAGGTGCAAAATACTCATTCAGTTTGTTTGCTATCTGAGCAGGATCATCAACAGTGGTACCATCAATATCAAGTGAACCAATCAGATTTATCCCCTTCCTTTTAGAGTTTATATAAGTAAAGAAATCCTTGCTGTTTTTCTTAGCATCTTTTGCCAAAGATTTCTTGTAATCTGCCTTCGCCTGCCTAACCTCCTTTGTGACCTGATTACAGACTAGCTTATATCTGCCATAGGCTTCTGAGTCGCTTGATAATTTATATGCATCCCATGCATTTTTCTTCTCTGTCACGAGTCTCATTAGTTCGTTTGATAACCATTTAGGCCTAAACCTTGAACAATATTTCTTAATAGGTATTTAAAATAATTAAATGCACATGGCATAATACTTTAAGAGTTTAGTATCTATATAATATCGGTGTTTAGATACACCATAGACACTCTTAAAAAACTACAAAGTAGTTGTTGTGGCATCATTTGCTCTTTCTCATATTGTGCTCTGCCTTCACGACGAGTTGCCATGATACTGCACTACCTCAAATAAGTAACGCTTCACTAATAGAGAAGACTACTGTTACTTATTCTCAGTGAGTACCACCACCCAGACATGTTTCAAGGCTATTGGCCTATCATCAGTGGGTGGGCAGGTACCCTAGTATTGCAGACATGACGACCCGACAGAGCACAATATGAGAAAGAGCAAATGATGCCCACAACAACTACTTTGTAGTTTTTTAAGAGTGTCTATGGTGTATCTAAACACCGATATTATATAGATACTAAACTCTTAAAGTATTATGCCATGTGCATTTAATTATTTTAAATATTATCTTATACACCTTTTGGCATCTCTCATATTGTGCGATTAACTTCACAACTGGGTCGTCATGTCTGCAATACTAGGGTACCTGCCCACCCACTGATGATAGGCCAATAGCCTTGAAACATGTCTGGGTGGTGGTACTCACTGAGAATAAGTAACAGTAGTCTTCTCTATTAGTGAAGCGTTACTTATTTGAGGTAGTGCAGTATCATGGCAACTCGTCGTGAAGGCAGAGCACAATATGAGAAAGAGCAAATGATGCCCACAACAACTACTTTGTAGTTTTTTAAGAGTGCTTAATATGTATGAAACTTTTAGTAGCATCCACGATTAATTCCTTGAATGCTTCCCACTTAGAATTTACTGTTGGTGACATCGTCAATTGATCCCACTGTACAGAATTTAAAAACTGTCTGAGACCATTGTACTCACCTTTACGGAAGCAAAAACCCTTTCCTTTACCCCTGATGGTAATTATATCTTTAAGTAAATCCCACATCAGTACACTGTGATCACTACCACCTAGTGGTTCCTTTATTTGCCAATTCTTAATACACGAATGATCACTGCTGATAACCAGATCAAGAATATTACCCTCTCTGGTTGCCTCTCGAACATGCTGCTGCAGAAAACAATCATTCAATAACTCCTACTCTTATTTTTGCTTTCGCAGTGCTTATGTCACACCAAACTGACTCAACAGTGTACTGTTCATTTATATCAACATTCTTCTTTGGATGCACTTCTTTGGATTTTGTTTTTCTTAATTAACAGCCTAACGCCTCCTGCCTTCCTATCCTGTCTATCCTTTCTGTACACATTGTACTCAAATTCCTTATATCTGTGTGACACCACGTCTCTGCTATCCCAACAATATCCGCCTTTGATGTCTTGACCAGCACTTTAAATTCATCAAATTTATTTACTGTACTTCTAGCATTGGTATACATGCACCTATTCTTATTCTTAGCCACCCTGACACATCCCATATACCCACCTGTTTCACGATAACTGCCATCAGTCCCTGAAACCCTCTTCTACTATTATGCAAATAGTAGAAGATATTGGAAAGAATTTGTTCAAACAACTTTTGGAAAACAAATGAAATATTTTAGTGTGGTATTGGATGACAACTGATATAACTGACACCCCTCGCTCCAGGTCGCTACTTATTCTAATAGAAGTTGTGCAAGAATCACCTTCACCTCTGCCGGCAGCTACTTTTAACCTTTTAGTCTGTGAATCCCCCCCAAGCTAGCAGTTTTTTGATCCACCCAACACTGCCTCGATAGCATCAGCAAATATTCTTGCACCCTTTCTATTTAAGTATATCCCATCCCTGTAGAAGCAGAGTGTCCTGTTAACAAGCACAGACCATGCTGAAAAAAATTCTACCCCTTGAGCCTTGCACAATCTTTCCAGGACCGAATTGATTGACAAGGCTCTCATCATGTATTCCCACCTATCGTGTCTGGGCAGCATTGCAGACACTTTCAAATTTAACCCTGACTCACGACTTTTTTGCAACATTGAGTAAGAAGTGCATTGTGTATTCTAATATTCCCATTAGACCTGTCCTGCCAATTCCATGCCCTCCATTTATATTGGAGAATATAGCAACAGTGAGTTCTGAAAGTGAAGCTTCTGAAGATGAAACTGTTGCTATATTTGACCTAACCATAACTGTTTTTACAACGTGAACTCAGTGATCTGGTAAGAGCTTTACCTTTACCAAAGGAATCTGCATAGGATGTTTTTTTCTCATGGTACACACACAGAGAATGAGAAATAGCCCCCTATGTTTCTGAGAATGAGAACTAGTCCGTACGTTTTTTGAAGACGATTCTATGGTTTTTTTGCAGTAATATAAATGGCTTAATGATTATTTAGGAATTTGTTATAATCCTACACAGTGGACACTTTATATTGAACTCATCAAAGAGGAGTCTTAAAAGTGTGTTGCTCCATAATGGAAATAAATATGGGTCAATTCCAGCAGCTCACTCTGTGCGTTTTGAAAGAAACATATGAGAACTTGAAGAAGTTGTTCGCATTAAGCAGTGGTGTCCAACCTATGGCCTGCAGGCCCAATACAGCCCTCTAATAATTTTTATACGGCCCACACAGAAAGTGAATTAAAATAGCATTTTAGAGAGTCACCCCACTGTGTGTACAGGCAAGCAAGCTTCAAGCTCGACTGTACCAAACACGACATGTACATGTAATCCAGTGCATATAACTTTTTCAGTACAATGAAAAAGTTGATATAACTTTTTCATTGTACTGAATTATTATTAGCTTGTATTGAATTAAAAAATCATCCTTAAAAATGTACCAAAAGAGGAAAGTCGATTCAGAATGTCGTTTTTTCAATCAAAGATGGACTGAAGACTATTTCTTTATTGAGTATGACAAAAAAGCAGTTTGTTTGCTGTGTAAGGGTACTGTTAATTTTTAAAGAATATAATTTAAAACTACACTATAATTTTTGATTCCAAGCATAAATCTTATGATCAATATAAAGGAGTATAAAAGGGCGTTGCGAAAAGAAAAGTGTTCAAATTAGAATACGAATTAAGAAAACAACAAAACGCACTGAAAACATATCAGTCAAGAAATCTATCTGTTGTAACTGCCAATTATCAAGTTAAACATTTGATCGCTTTTTAAAGGCCGACTGGGCTAGCCAGGTGAGTAAAGTGCCTGCTTGGCAACCCAAAGGTCGCGGGTTCGATTCCCGCTTCGGGCTTGGATCAAAGTACAACAATAATGTTGGGAGGTGCATTATGGCCACAGAAGCCTATGCGCCAACAACTACCAAAAAAAAAAAAAAAAAAAACTTTTTAAAGTAAACCATTCAGCGATGGTGAATTTGTTAAAAGTTGTCCGGAGAAACAAACAATGATACAAGATGTTAGTTTGTCTTGACAAACAATTATGAAAATAGTAGAAGATATTCGAAAGAATTTGTTCAAACAACTTTTGGAAAACAAATGAAATATTTTAGTGTGGTATTGGATCACAACTGATATAACTGACACAGCTCAGCTCCTTATCTTTGTACATGGAATTAATGATCATTTTGTACCAGTTGAAGATGTAGCTCATCAACAGAGTATGCGCGGAAAAACTACTTTTAGAAAATTTTTGCCTATCTATTGAAAAGTTAGGATTAAATATTAAAAACCTGGTAGGAGCCACAACTGACAGTGCAAAAATATGATTGGTAAAAACATTGGGCTTATGGGTAGATTAACCAAGAAAGTGATAGATATCATCGCTGAACCTCTGATTGGAATTCAGTTTATTGTGCATCAAGAAGCTCTCTGTGGGAAAGTATTGGATCTCCAACACGTTATGAATGTGGTTATTTCAATTCTAAATTTTATAAGATCATGTGGCCTTAATCACCATGTATTTCTACTGTTTCTTTCAAAAATTGAAGCTGAATATGAAGATGTAATTTAACACAGTGCAGTGAGATAGCTTAGTGCTGGCAAAAAGTTATATCTTTTCTTTAAACTGCATCATGAAATTGATATTTTTATGTCAGAAAAGAGAAACCAATAAAAAAAATGATCAAGTATGAAGTGGCTGTTTGATCTTGCAATTCTTACAGACATTTCTAGTCATTTAAATGCTCTTAATTTAAAACTACAAAGGAAAGGAAAATTGGTCTCTGATTTGTATGATGACATCAATTCACTTCAGAATAAGTTATTATTTAAATCCCAAATTGAACAGGACAATTTAGTTCAGTTTGAACATTGTACTGAGCTAAAAGAGAAACACATATATCCAAAGAATCATTGCCTCTTGTTATTACCATTACTTTTTGACGAGTCTGAAAGTCAATTTGCTGATATGTGATCCCGTAAAAAAAGACATAAGCTTAAAGGATATTTTTGCTTAGACTGCAAAGGAATTTAGTGACATATGGGATAGTGCAATTGCATCATTTTTATACATAATGAACTGCACATACAATGATCATCTGCCACAGTAGATGATCATTGTATAAAAATTATGCAATTGTGCTATCCCATATGTCACTAAACTCCTTTGCAGTCTAGGCAGAAATATCCTTTAGTCTAATTCAGTGCACACCATCAAACATCTCTCAAATTGTGCAGTTATACCTCACAGCTGGGTTGTCAATATTGCAACATCAGGGTATCTGGCCACCCACCGAAGAGAGGCCAAATAGCCTTGAAACTGTGCTGCCTGGGTGGTGGTATCCACCAAAAATAAGTAACAATAGTCTTCTTCATTGGTGAGGAATTACTTCTTCAAGATAGGACAATGCCATGGCAACTCTTTGTGAAGGTATTCACAATATGAGATATAATTAAAACGGTGCCCATCCATCTGTCTTGGTAGATGATCATTGTATGCGTAGCTTATTATGTATAAAAATTATTACCTATAGAAATGGTTCAAAAATAAGTATATGGACTGTGAAAATAAACTACTTGAATTCTACAAGGTTCTCCCATCTGAAAATTTTCAACTAATAAAAGAAAATGCCATTGAAATGGCTACTTTGTTTGGATCAACGTACATTTCCCAGCAAATTTTTTCACGCATGAAATCAAATAAATATTTAAAAAGAAACAGAATAACAGATGAGCATCTTCATTCATATTGAAAATTTGCATCACAAATTTTCAACCAAATTTTGAACAATTATCTAAAAATATGCAGCCTCAATCATCTCATTAAATGTTAAGTTTTGTTCAGTAAATGCTATGTATTGTACTTAATAAAATTTTTGAATATTTTCAATTCTAGGTGTATCATATTTATTTATTCACCTTAATATTGAAAAACAGTGTGGATTTTCAGGTTGTAAATTTTCTAAAGTGAGCATTTAAAAGCAACAGTAAGGTATTTTTTTTAATAAAATTAAAAAATAAATCCCTGACATAGATTTATTGCACATAAGTCTTGGGAATTTGCATATTTTATATACAGCTTGAAAATAAAAAATGGTAACATGAAAATATAAACTTCCTTTTCACACTAATTTTTCTCAAATCACTCAGTGCAGCCCAAAAAACAAATCTAACTTTGAATATGGCTCCTGTATGGAGAAAGATTGGACACCACTGACATTAAGTATGAAGAACATGATCATGGTTGGTTGATCTCTGTTGACTTTAAAGTGATAGGCCTGTTACTTGGACAGCAATCTGGCTACACGAAAATGCCTTGCTTTATATATGCACACAGGGACAGTCAAGCAAGGAGTAAGCACTTCATAAACCACTGGTAGACCCAAAAACTGACCTCATTCCATACAGGATTTGATGAAACAGTTTGTAAAAGCTTTATCTGAGGAAAGTCCCTGCTTCGACTACCTTTGTACTAAATTCCCATCGATCACTCAAGAGAAGCTAGAACAGGGTATTTTTGTTGGACTTCAAATTCGAAAACTGATGAGGGACCAAGATTTTGAGAGAACTATGAATAAAAGAGAAAAACAAGCATGGATTAGCTTCAGGTGTGTTGTTGAGAACTTCTTAGGAAACAACAAGAATCCGGACTACAAGAATATAGTTGAAAATATGTTGGCAAACTTCAAGAAGCTGGCCTGCAACATTAAGGTACATTTTTACACTCCCATGTCGACTACTTCCCAGAAAATTGAGGAAGTGTCAGTGAAGAACAGGGAAAAAGATTACACCAAAACATTAAAAACATGAAGATGAAGTACCAGGGGAGGTGGAATGTCAACATGATGGCTGACTATTGTTGGATGGTAAAGAGGGACTGTAAAGTAGAAGGATCTGCAAGAAAATCAAAGAAACAAAAATTTACCATTGTAGATTAGTTTTAAAATAATAGATGAGTGGTTTAGTAGACTTTTTACCACATTGCCCTTTTTAATAGTGTTTTCAACATACACTGTGCTGCCACTTCATTTGTGTGCACCCTGCTGTGCACACAAATGGTTTGTCCCACAACGTTGCAAGTCACATGACCACAGTTGTGGATATAAGTGCAGCAGAACAACCTTTCTAGTATCAGTTAAGCATACAAACCGTAGCAAGAATGGGGAAAAAGGAGTGATCTAACTGACTTTGAACGTTGCACGGCAGTAGGTGTAAGACATGCTGGATAAAGCATCAACCGCTGTTCTCCTGAACTTTTCATGCACCACAGTTTCAAGAGTGTATCGAGAATGGTGCAACGAACAGAAAACATCCTCTCAACAGCACTCTTGTGGAAGAAAATCACTTGTTGATGAGAGAGGTCAGAGGAGGATGGCTACAATTGTGCAAGCAAACAGACGGGCTACAATATTGCGCATCACATCAGAATACAACCTTGGTACGCAGAACAAAATATCGCAACAGACCACTAGTCGCACTCTGTTGTAAATGGGCTACAACAGCCGACAGCCACATTGCATACCTTTGTTAACAATGAAGAACAAGAGAGCACACCTCCTGTGGGCACAGCAATACCAGCACTGGACGATCGAGGATTGGAAAACAGTTGCTTGGTCTGATGAGTCGAAGTTCCTGGTGCATCATTTTGATGGATTGCTCAGAATTTGGCGAAAACAACATGAATCCATGGACCCGTCATGTCTGATGACTACTGTGCAAGGTGGTGGGGGCAGTGTTATGGTGTGGGGAATGTTTTCTTGGCACACGTTGGGTCCATTGATACCCATAGATTCATGTCTGAATGCCACATCGTGCCTAACCATCGTTGCTGACCAAGTGCATCCGTTCATGTTGACAGATTATCCTCAGTCAGATGGTTACTTCCAGCAGGATAACGTGCCGGTGCACAAAGCCCGGATCACTATGGAATGGTTCCAGGAACATGACAATGACTTTTCTTTGGTGCAGTGGCCCGCTCAGTCCACGGATCTCAATATTATTATTATTGAGTTCAATATTAGTACTGAACATCTTTGGGATGAGCTGGAAAGGACTGTTCACTGCAGGCCTACACCTCCATCGAATCTCAAGGAACTGCATGACACACTCATGTCTGCATGGTACTCCATTCCTGCTCAACGTTTTCAGCATCTTGTTCAATTCATGCCTAGACGAATTCAGTCTGTTTTGAAGGCTAAAGGAGGCTCAACACACAACTAAGTAGGTGTACCTAATAAAGTGGAAAGTGGAAGCACAGTACTTTGTATATTTAAATATAAAAATCTGCTAAAAGTAGCATTTTGTTATAATTTCAGTGCATTAATTCTGCCAAAATTAATAAAAATTTGTGAAAAATCAAATTTTCTTTTATGATTTTTGAAGAAACCTGACATGATAGAAACAAATGGGAGTCATTTTTAAAATCAGCATTAGAAAATGATTAGAAACACTTTTTCTGAGAAAACATTGAATTTTTTTCACAATGCAGAGTAGTGTAATTAATGCTAGACTCACATGGTTCCTGGAAACTTAAAATATTTTAAGTTTCCAGGAACCATGTGAGTCTTTCAGAAAACTAGGTCAGTACTCAATCCCATGGTCAAAAATGACGCAAACATTCAAAATGTAGTAGTAGTAGTGGCATGTGATTCAAGAAAGCAAGTGTATGAGCTTATGCAGCATCAGCCAGAAAAAAAAAAAAAAAAAACACACCATTCCCTCCAAATGCCTGTCCAGTTCCTCCTTAAATTTATTCAACCTATCAACTTCCACAACGACAGATGGAAGTTTGTTCCAGCAAGTAACCACCCGCTGGCTAAAGGCAAATTTCCGCACATCTATTCTACATCTGTCTTTTCTTAATTTGAATTTATGCCCCCTTAGGTGCGTAATCTGAACAAGGGGAAGGATCCCATCAGAATTCAGCGTGCTCAACCCTGAATGTGTTTCTTAGGGAAAAACACTTAGTCTTGACATTGAAAAAGCTTTTGAAACTTGGCAATATGAGATTTTTCAGAAAAATTTCTTGACAAGTAACTTGGCTTTATTAAAATATGGTAAATACAGAAATAAGAATAAATATAAGTTAAAAACTGATAAAATAAGAAATAATAAAAGCATTAAAATACACAGATAAAAAGATAAAATTAATAAGTTCAAACAAAAGTGATTACAAAACAAGTAGCATTCAGTGTGTTTTGACTAGATTACATGCTACATTACAATTTCAAAGTATATTTTATTATTATTATTGTTAACAGCTACAAAACAGCAAACAAAAGTGCCTGAGGGTGCAGCTACAAAGCATTATTACACAGCTTCAAAGCAGAAGCTTGGAGTATACATTTCCAAAGTAAAGAGAAAAGTAAATGTACATAAGAAGACTAGTGAATTGAAATGTACAGATAAAATAAAACTAAATAAATAAAAGTAGGACTCATCCATCCTGTTTAAGTGAACAGGTAGGAGTAAGGCAGAGCACTGATATTTTTTCACACACATTACACAATCAGAGTCTTAGAACTTGCAAGAAGAGTCCATTCACAAATTTCAAAAGGAACACGACCACTCATGCTTGTCGTTATACTACTGGATATCACCCTAAGGAGAATCAGCTTCTTTAGACATGTTGTGCGAATATGCTTAACATGCTCCAAAAAATTTTGTTTTTTATCCAGAATTAGTCCAAGAAATCTAATATTCTGTTGAAAAGTAATTGGATGAGAGTCAAGTTGTAAGTCTGGATCAGGATGTAAATTTCGTTTACAGAAAAAATGAATTGTGTTGTTATTTGCTTTAAAAGTCTATATCCATTATTTTTGCTCACTGAACAAGCTTGTTAATAGTGCCTTGAAGCTGCCTTTCAATTAGATGCATGTTTTGAGTGTGGCATGAGATTGCTGGATCATTGGCATACAGATATGTTTCAACTGTGTCAGGAATTCATTTGGTAATTGAATTAATCCTGATGGAGAAGAGCATTGCACTTAGCACACAACCCTGGGGACCCCTTCTTGCACAAATGAAAAAGCATGTATTTCCTTAGAAATATGTGCAGATTTATTTGCTTTACATTTTTATATTGATTGTATAATCCTAGTTTTCCAAGGGTCCTTTACCTATTTTTTTACTATTAAAGTAGGGCATTTTGTAATAAACATTTTTACAGGTCCCAAAAAAACTTTTGCCTAGGGACTGCATATCCTCAAGTTAGGCTCTGCAATCTTTTATAACATTGGATCAAGGCATCATAACGTACTCAAATATTGAAAGCACATTTAGGTATGTGATCCAGTAAACATCGTGAACAGTACAAACACTATTGGAACAGTGAATGCAATATGGCAAAAAAAAGGGAAAAATAAGCAGTGAATCCATTTTTAAGGCACCCCAACACTGCCAATCTGACAGTATACAAGAAGACACGAGCTAAAACCTATTATATCAGGTGGAAATGCTAGAAAGAATTCTGGATGTCTTTTGCCAGCAAGATCACTAGAAGCACAAACACCAGAATAGTCTGGAATAAAATCAGGCATATATCCAGTAAATATCCAACAAAACTTGCCTCTATAATGAACTGGCAAGGACAAAATATAACAAGGCCAAAAAAATAGCAAATGCACTTTTCAAACCAGCAATATCTTCATATGACCCTATCTATCTTCCAAAAACATAAAACAGATCAAAAGATACAAACTTAATTTACATGCAAGTCAACAGATATCATACAATCAACCTTTCACCTTTACAGGGTTACAGAAAGCCTTAGCCAAAACAAGACAGAATGTAGCAGACCATGATGGAATTCATTATCCAGTGATAAAGCATTTTGGTGAGAATTCCTTATGTATTCTTTTATATTTATAGAACAGAATCTACATTGAAAATACCTATCTTGATGGTTGGTGACTCTCAACTGTACTAACCTTTCTGAAACCTGGGAAAATCCAAATCACTATCATCCTATTGCCATCACTAGCTGTCTTAGAAAAATCTTAGAAATAATGATAAACATTTGTTTAACATGGTTTCTTGAGATGCACAATCTTCTCAGTCCTAGTCAATGTGGTTTTCACAAGTATAAATCAACTTTTGATGTCATGACAAAGGTGGAAGAAACATATGCAATGCTTTTTCAGAAATGATCAGTTGGTTATGATATGCCTTGACATCGAGAAGGCTTTTTTTACAACCTTGAGGGCACCTCCGTAGCCAGGTGGGAAGGAGCAGCAGTGCGTAGCACATGCTTCTTGATTATACCAGGGTTCGAGCCCGTGACCACCAAATACGGAGGATGTGGAAAGGTCAGGGAATGACCACCACATATCCCCAGAGCAATATGGCCTTAGTTGCTAATGCTCCTAAAAACCAAATAACAAACAAACAAACAACCTGGAGATATGGTATTTTGTGTGACTTACACAGAATAGGAATGTGAGACCATTTACCAAAATTCATACACAATTTATTAAGCAAAAGAATCTTCCAAGTCCTGAAAATATGTTCAAGACAAAGGAGTTCTCAAGACTCAGTCCTCAGTGCAACTCTGTTTGCCATCAAAATTAACCTCATCACAAGACATTCCCGAAACTGTTTAAACATATTTATACATAGATGACCGCACTGTTTCATGCTACTCACATATGTGCACTTTAGACAGAGAGAGAGAGAGAGAGAGAATTGCAAGGTGCTATAAATAAAATATAGACATGGACTACCTTTAACGGATATCAGATCTCATTTCAGGAGATAGTATTAATACATTTCCATAGAAAACACAGGATATATCCCAGTCCTAAATTAAATCACATTATTGTGACCAAGCAATCCCACTTAAACATGTCTGACTTCTGAGACTAATCATGGATGATAAACTAAATTTTCTCAAGCACGTAAAAAGCTGCATGATGTTTGTTTAAAGAAATTCAATATTCTAAGGGCAGTATCTTCCACAGATTGCTTTTCACTGCTGCACATATACCAGGCCTTATAAAAGATCTAAGTTAACCTGTAGAGTTGTTATCTATATCGAGTTCTGCCAGAAAAATTGTATTAAAATGACTAGATTCTATCCATCATTGCGCATTGTCTCAGGAGCCATTTGAACATGCTGATAGCAAAATAACAGTCATATTATAGTCAATGGGCCTCTTCATAGCCAAGTAGTGAGTAGCAGCAGCAGCAGTGCAATAGCACATGCTCTTAGAATAAACTGTGGTTCAAGCCCCTGACTGCTAAATACAGTCAGTCTGCCAACCCACACTGGACTAACGTGGCAGATTATGGTCCATTTCCATCAGCATGACTTGTTGAGGAGGCCTCCATCCTGTAGTGAATTGACAATGGCTGCAGATTTATTTTTATTTATTATAGGCATTACAAAACAAATATGCTAAATTTATGTTGTTAAAGTTGTTTATTTTTGCACCAAAAATAAACAACTTTAACAACATAAATTTAGCATATTTGTTTTGTAATTGCCTTACATTACCATTTATCTTCTAAATATTCTTCTGAGGCAATAAATAATTACTGTTTATAAAGGTCGACTTACATGTTAGACTACCTTTGTTCTTTAGATGCAGTATTCCATGAAGTTCTTATTCTTCTCCTGCCTGGATAGAGAATCATGGAATAGCCAGACGTTTTGTGATCCAAAATACTCTTTCAAAATTTACTCACTTAATTGTAGCCTTTCTGAGCAGTTGTTTAATTTTTAATAAACTAGTCATATACACACAAAGAAGGATCTTGTTATCATAATTTTATATTTGCATGAAAATAATATATATATTAGAAATCTCAGTTTTCTTTCTATAAATTCAGAGAAGTGGCATTCTTAAGAGTTCAGTGCAAAAACATTGAACTTTTAACTGCTTGAATAATTTTTCATATTTGGTGTGCTACATATATTCCATATGCTGTAAAACCCAAGCGATCAAACTTTTACATTAGCATGATTCAAGCATATTTTGTTTTTTTTGAATGATAACCTGTAATTTTTTTATTTTTTTTTCAATATAGGTGCTACATATCTAGATAGTGATGCTGCTGCTGCAGGTGATTCTGTTGGTTTGAGTGGTGGTTTAGGACAAAAAGCTGATTTTGACCGTAGGACAAAAAAGAAGTGAGCGAAATTTTCATAAAATTTGTATTATTTTGTATTATACATGTTAGAACCATTGTATCAGAATAGGTGAGCACATGGGGACAATTATCAGAATTAAAAATTATGTAATGACTGAAAACATCACTAGTATCATTTGAGTAAAAATATGAGCAGTTTAAAAATAAAATACATTTTATAATGCAAGAGTATAGTAGTTTACCGTAAGCCACTCATTTGCTGAAATTTGGGTTGGAATCATGCTATTGATTGAAGGAATTCTTAAAGGCCTCCTCAATCAAAGCCATAGTTGCCAATCTCAGGCAGATAGAGTAAGTTTTCCCTGTGAATTATTCTGTGATTTTCAGTATGTGGCACCTCTGTAGCCAGGTGGGCAGAAGCAGCAGTGCATGAGCCCGGTCTAATCAAGAAGCACACGCTTCTTGATTAGACCGGGGTTCGTGCCCATGACCACCAAATACGGAGGATGTGGAAAGGTCAGGGAATGACCACTGCATATCCCCAGAGAAATATGGCCTTAGTTGCTAATGCTCCTAAAAAAACCAAAGAACAACAGCAAAACAATTCAGCATGTAGAATTTGCAGATTAGCCATGAATGCACATGAGCACACACCCACATACAGACACAATACACTTAGTGCTTTGTGGCCTGTGAGGCTGCCCATAGAACCAACAATAATATTTGTATTATAGATGTTATTTGTATAATAACATTGGCAAGAATAGTGCTGAGAACATTAAAATTGATAATTTGACAAATTTTGTAAAATGCAACTGCATATGTGCAGCAAATATTATGTAGCTGTGCACACATATGATCATTACTATCATTGTGGGATACACTTGAAAACTGAGTCATCTTATATCTATCAAATTATGCAAATTGATTTTTGCACACAAGTAATAGTAATGTCAAATGATTAAAGGAAGCATGCTTAGTATTAGTAATAGCAAATTATTAAAGGAAGCATGATTATACAGCAACAGCCAACAGCAGTGTGGGAACGCCTTAGCATTGGGGTAGGTGCCAATGGCACTGGTATCAGAAGGTTTCCACTGACAGGCCAAATCAGTTCTGTGTCAAGCTATTTCAACACCCGAGGCTAGCTGACGAAATGGCCCCTAGACAATGTTGCATCACGATTAGAGCAGAGAGCAGATGGAAAATTAATTTTCATCAAATGCCATGTTTTCAAGCCTGCATGCATCCTTATATCTGAATACATCTATGCAAACTGATCTATGCTGCATAGCAGCATAGATCAGTTTGCCATCCAGAACGTGTCTTTGACGGGACCAATCAAGCGACCACTTCATCAGCGCACGCTCGAATGGATAGCATTCGAGCATGCACTGATAAAATTCGCAGTTCATGCATTGTGTACTTTCTTACAATATTGAATAAGTTAAAAGTTATAAATAATGTGTGCATAGTGTTTGCTATATAAACAGGTAATCATGAATATCGTGATTTATAATTTAAATAAAATAACAAAAGCCCAATTCATTTTAGACATGCCACCAAAGTAAAAATGCAGACATCAGTACTGCGTAGAAAGACTGCATAAAAAGGAAATTTAAAAAAAAAAAACATTCCGCCATTCCAAACCTAAAAGTGACAACGAAGATGTACATGATTCGAATGAGGATGAAACAAAGGATTGTAATGAATGGGCCTGGTGTACTGGGGTCCATGGTTAAGAAAAATATATACATACAATGATAACCCAGTTTAATATAATATAATAAAATATATAATAAGTAGCAGTAGCTTTCCAGACTAACGAGTCTCTTTTTCAACTGATTTAAATACAATGGATAAGTGCAATGAGCTGAGAGTGAGGCGTTATACATTTTCTATTGTTGTTTCACGGACGTGCGCTGTTTTACTCCAGTGTTTATCCAATATTAAAATGGTTGTCTCTAGGATGTGGGGTGTAGACGTACACCTTTGTGACAGTTTATCGCCTTTGGATTGTTTAATATGTTAAGGGACTCTAGCCATAGGCGGTGGCGAAAGTGTCGTGAGTGGTCTACTATTTCAAAGTCACGTTTGGGATCAAGATCGTGGTTGATGGCCCAAAAATGTTCCGCGACTGCGGACTGCTCAGTTTCGGCAAGCCGGATTGATGTCATGTTCCGTAAGGCGATCTTGGAGAAGTCTTGACGTTTCTCTTATGTAGCAGCTGTCACAGTCTCTACAGGTGATGCGATATACTACATTGCTGCGTAAGAGAGGTGTGACAGGGGTCTTCATACTGGAGACAAGTGAACGTAGGCTTCTGCAGGGTAACTGCACGCATTTGATGTTGTAATTTCTAAGAATTTTTGAGATACGTCCTGACACCCCTGGATAATAGGAAATGTAGACGGACGGTATACCGTCTTGGTTCAATGGTCTTGGGTGGGATGTGAGTTCTTGTGCCTGTAATAGGCATCTGTTTAGCACATGGGATGGATAACCACATTTGGTTAGGTCCGCCTTCTTTTTTCTTAAACAAAGGATGATACCACTGAAATGGAAGTCCAAGAAGAAGCCCAAACAGTTGAAATTATTTTAAAAGAATTAGAAAGTATGGAGAATAAACAACAGTTGGCAGAAGGAAATGATGGCAGAAATAATATTAATACAGAACATGTAAGTCTGAATTTTAATGATCACACCATATGGAATTTTAATATCCACAAAAACAGATCTCGTATAGTCCTGAACATATTAGCATTAGCAAGGGCACATGATGCAAGAAAGTAAGCTTATATAGCATCAGCCAAAAAAAAAAAAAAAACACTCTTTTCTCATTTCACCCATCCACTCGCTCCAAATGTTTTAGCATTAGCATTAGTAGAGCCATTTGATGCAAGAAAGCAAGCTTATGCAGCATCAGCCAAAAAAAAACGAAAAAAAAAAAACCACTTCCACTTCACCCCTCTGTTCGTTCAAAATACCTGTCCAGATGAGCCTTAAACTTATTTAGGCTATCAACTTCCACGACAAGGGATGGAAGTCTGTTCCACCAACCAACCACTCGCTGGCTAAAGGCAAATTTCCGCACATCTATCCTACATCTGTCTTTCCTCAATTTGAATTT
This sequence comes from Mastigoproctus giganteus, assembly GCF_048544385.1. Classification (NCBI taxonomy): domain Eukaryota; kingdom Metazoa; phylum Arthropoda; class Arachnida; order Uropygi; family Thelyphonidae; genus Mastigoproctus; species Mastigoproctus giganteus. Next base: position 94,933,099 of record NC_143586.1, on the reverse strand, counting down.
ATGCCCTCTCAGGTGATTATTCTGAGCGAGAGGAAGAATCCCATCAGCATTGAGCATGCTCAAACCATTCAATACTTTATACACCCCTATCAGATCACCTCGCTGGTGCCTAGTCTCCAGACACTGTAACTTGCAAAACTAAAGCCTTTCTTCGTAAGAGCACCCCTTTGTTCCATTCACTAATCTTGTTGCCCTTCTTTGTACTCGTTCCAGCAGCTCTACATCCTTCTTGAAATGAGGCCTCCAGACCTGTATACAGTACTCTAGGTGTGGCCTGACCATTGCCTTATACAAGGGAATAATCACCTCCTAATCCCTGCTAGAAAAATTCCTATATATCATTGACAATACACCATGAGCTACTCCTGCAGCCCGTCTGCACTGTTCAGAGAACTTCATATCTGCCTGCACAACCACCCCCAGGTCCCTTTCATTCTCTACCACTGTCAGTGTAGTACCACAGAGTTGATACGTTGCTGTTTCCCATGTGTAGCACTTTACATTTGTCAATGTTAAACTTCATTTGCCACCTCTGAGCCCATCTGCTCAACCTTTCCAGATCCTGTTGCAGCAGCATAGTGTCAGTAGTGTCCTTGACAACCCTGCCCACCTTTATATCGTCTGCAAACTTCGACATTAAACTTGATATACCATCATCAATATCATTTATGAATACAGAAAACAATAATGGACCCAACACTGAGCCCTGAGGGACTCCACCAATAACATTAGTCCACGATGAGCAGTGTCCATTGATTACCACTCTCTATCTTCTCCCCCTCAGCCACCCCTTTATCCACAGCAGCAATTTGCCTCCAATGTCACACTGCTCCAATTTGTGCAGCAGTCTTCCATGTGCATCAGTATCAAAAGCGTTTCTAAGATCCAAGTATATAATATGAAAGTTATTCCGTGCATCCATTTCCTTTGTGACTGCATCATAGTATCCAATTAAATTGGTCAGGCAAGACTTCCCCTTAACAAAACCATGCTGTGTCCAAGCTATAACTGAAGTCTTGTCTAAATGATCCTGCAGTGCTTCTTTAACTAGTGCCTCCATTAATTTTGCTGGAACAGAAGTTAAACTCACAGGTCTATAATTGCTTGTGTCAGCCTTTGATCCTCCTTTCTGAATTGGGGTCACATTTGCACATCTCCAGTCTGCGGGTACCTCCCCTGAGTCCAAGGAAGCTCTCATAATTATGGCTAAGGGTTTGTTTACTTCCTCCGCTGCCTTCTTTAATATAACTGGATAGATCCCATCCACCCCAGGTGCCTTTCTTGTGTTTATCTTCAACAGTTTCTCCTCCACTTTTTCTCAGTTATTACAAAATTCTGTAGCTTATTGCTAGAGTTGAATACACCCCTGGCTTTCCCCTCGCTAAATAACTCCTCATGTGTGAATGTCGATGCAAAATATTCATTTAGTTTGTTAGCTACCTGAGCAGGATCGTCAACAGTTGACCCATCAATATAAAGTGGACCAATCTGATTCATCCCCTTCCTTCTAGAGTTTACATAAGTAAAGAACTCTTTGCTGTTTTTCTTTGCATCCCTTGCCAAAGATTTCTCGTACTCTGCCTTCACCTGCCTAACTTCCTTTGTAACTTGGTTACAGATCAACTTGTATCTATCATAGGCTTCTGTGTCATGTGTTAATTTGTATGTATCCCATGCATGTTTCTTCTCTGCCATATGCCTCATCAGTTCATCTGACATCCATTTATGCCTAAACCTTGAACAATATTTCTTAGTTGGTATGTAAAGCCTAGTAGTTATCAAGATAAGTTCTTTGAATGCTTCCCATTTTGCATTTGCTGTTGGTAACATCATCAGTTGGTCCCACTGTACAGAATTTAAATACTGTCTCAGTCCATCGTAGTCGCCTTTACGAAAGCAATAACCCTTCCCTTTACCCCTAATAGTAGTTACCTCTTTGAGTAAATCCCACTTCAGCACACTGTGATCACTGCCACCTAGTGGTTCATTTACCTGCAGATTCTTAATGCATGAAGAATCACTGCTGATAATCAAATCAAGAGTATTCCTCCCTCTAGTTGCCTTCCGAACATGCTGATGTAGAAAACAACCATCCAATAAATCCATAAAAGCTTTGCTAGTGTGTGAGTGACCAGCCCCCAAACTCCAGTCAATATCTGGGAAATTAAAATCTCCCATTATAAGACTCTCTGATTTACTGGCCCACTCTATTTCCCTGTACAGTTTCTTATTATACTCATCAGAGTCATTAGGCCTATAGCACACTCCTACTCTCAATTTTGATCTCCCAATGCTTATGTCACACCAAACTGACTCGACACTGCACTGTCCAGCGATGTCCACTGGCTTCACTTCCTTGGATTTTATGTATTTCTTAACTAATAGCATAACCCCTCCTCCCTTCCTATCCAGTCTATCCTTTCTGTAGACGTTGTACTCCCCAAATTCCAGTCCTGCATTCCTTATATCTGTGTGACCCCACGTCTCTGATATCCCAACAATATCTGCCTTTGATGTTTTGAGCAATACCTCAAATTCATCAAATTTATTTACTAAACTCCTAGCATTGGTGTAGACGCAAGTATACCTGCACCTGTTTCTATTCTTAGCTACCCTAACACAACCCATGTGTTTACTTGTACCACAATGACTCCCAGCAGTCTCTGAAATATCCTGCATCTTGTTTTTCAGGCTTCTGCTCATTCCAATAGAAGCAGTGCAAGAATCTCTTTCCCCTCTGCCAGTGGCTACTGTTAATCTATTCGTCTTTGTATCCCCCCAAGCTAGCAGTTTTCCGACCCACCTAACACTGCCTCGATAGCATCAGCAAATATTCTTGCACCCTTTCTATTTAAGTGTATCCCATCCCTGTAGAAGCAATCTCTCCTGTTAACAAGTACAGTCCAGGCTGAAAAAAATTCTACCCCTTGAGCCTTGCACAATCTTTCCAGGGCCGAATTGATCGACAAGGCTCTCATCATATACTCCCTCCTATCGTGTCTGGGCAGAATTGCAGACACTTTCAAATTCAACCCTATTAACATAGACAAACAACCCTATGTTTGTCTAGTTCTGCCTTGAATCTGTTTGTCTAGTTCTGCCTTGAATCTGTTTAAGTTATCAACTTCCACAATTACAGATGGAAGTTGGTTCCAGCAATCAACCACCGCTGGCTAAAGGCAAACTTCTGCACATCTATCCTACAACTGTCTTTCCTCAATTTTAATTTATGCCCTCTCAGGCTATTATTCTGAGGAAGAGGATGAACCCCTCAGCATTGAGCATGTTCAAACCATACAAGGCTTTATACACCTCAATCAGATCACCTCTCAGGTGCCTAGTCTCCAGACACTGTAATTTGCGAAGAAAGGCTTAAGTTTTAAGCCTTTTTTTGTAAGAGCAACCCTTTGTTCCATTCACTAACTTGTTGCCCTCCTCTGTACTCATTCCAACAGTTCTGCATCCTTCTTAAAATGAGGCCTCCAGACCTGTATACAGTACACAAGGTGTGGCCTGACCATTGCCTTATACAAGGGGATAATCACCTCCTTATCCCTGCTAGAAAAATTGCTGTATATCATGGGCAAGACACCATGAGCTACTCTTGCAGACCATCTGCACTGTTCAGAAAACTTCATATCTACCTGCCTGCACAATTATCCCCAGGTCCTTTTCCCTCTCTACCACTGTCAGTGTAGTACCACACAGTTGATACATTACTCTGGAGTTATTGGTTCCCATATGCAGTACTTTACATTTGTCAGTGTTAAACTTGAGTTGCGATCTCTCAGCCCATCTGCTCAATTTTTCTAGATCATGTTGCAGCAGCGTACTGTCATTAGTGTCAATAACAACCCTGCCGACCTTCATATCATCTACAAACTTGGACATTAAGCTTGATATACCCTCATCAATATCATTAATAAATACAGAAAACCACAATGTACCCAACACTGAACCCTGGGGGACTCCGCTAATAACATTAGTCCACGAAGAACAGTGTCCATTGATTACCACACTCTATCTTCTCCCACTCGACCATCCCTTTATCCATAGCAGCAATTTGCCTCCAGTGTCACACTGCTCCAATTTGTGCGGCAGTCTTCCTTGTGCAATAGTATCAAAAGCCTTTCTAAGATCCAAATATATGATATCAAAATTATTCTTCGCATTCAGTTCCTTTGTGACTGCATCATAGTATCCAGTCAAATTCGTCAGACAAGACTTCCCCTTAACAAACCCATGCTGTATCCAAGGTATAACTGAAGTCTTCTCTAGTTGCCCCTGCAATGCTTTTTTAATCAGTGCCTCCAATAATTTCCCTGGAACAGAAGTTAAACTAACAGTTCTGTAATTACTTGTGTCTCCATTTGATGCTCCTTTGTGAATTGCAGTCACATTTTCTCATATCCAGTCCAAGGGTACCTCCCCTGAGCCCAAGGAAGTTCTCATAATTATGGCAAAGGGTTTGCTTACTTCCTTTGCTGTCTCCTTTTTTTGAGGCACCTCCATAGCCATGTGGGCAGAAGCGTCAGTGCATAGCACACACTTCTTTATTAGACCGGGGTTTGAGTCCATGACCCCCAAATACGGAGGATGCAAAAAGGTCAGGGAATGATCATCGCATATCCCTGGAGCAATATGGTCTTAGTTGCTAATGCTCCTAAAAACAGTTTTTGCGCCAAAAAAAAAAAAATCAAAATCAAATCCTAAAAACAAAACAACAACAGCTGCCTCCTTTAATATAACTGGATAGATTCCATCCACCCCAGGTGCCTTTCTCATGTTTATCTTCAACAATTTCTCCTACAGTTTGCTCTTAGTTATTAGAAGGTTATCTAGCTTACTGCCAGAATTTAATACACCTCTGGCATTCCCCCTCCCTGAATAACTCCTCATGTGTGAATGTAGATGCAAAATATTCATTTAGTTTGTTAGCTACCTGAGCAGGATCATCAATAGTTGAACTGTCGATATCAAGTGCACCAATCTGATTCATCCCCTTCCTTCTAGAGTTTACATAAGTAAAGAACTCTTTGCTGTTTTTCTTTGCATCCTTTGTCAAAGATTTCTTTAAATCTGCCTTTGCCTGCCTAACCTCCTTTCTGACTTGGTTACAGACCAGATTATATTTATCATAGGCTTCTGTGTCACCTGTTAATTTATATGTATCCCATTCATTTTTCTTCTATGCCACATGTCTAATTAGTTCATCTGGCATCCATTTAGGCCTAACCTTTGAACAATATTTCTTAGTTGGTTTGTAAAAGCCTAGTAGCTTCCAAGATTAATTCTTTGAATGCTTCCCATTTTGAATTTGCTGTTGGTAACATCATCAGTTGGTCCCGCCATATAGAATTTAAATACTGTCTCAGACCACTGTAGTCACCTTTGCGAAAGTAAAAACCCTTCACTTTACCCTTGATGGTTGTTGTCTCTTTGAGTAAATCCCACTTCAGCACACTCTGATCACTGCCACCTTGTGGTTCCTTTATTTGCAGATTCTTAATGCATGAAGAATCACTACTGATAAGATTTAAGAGTATTACTGTCTCTAGTTGCCTCCCGAACATGTTGCTGTAGAGAACAATTATCCAATAAATCCACAAAAGACTTGCTAGTGTGTGAGTGACCAATCCACAAATTCCAGTCAATATCTGGGAATTTAAAATCCCCCATTATAAGACACTCTGATTTACTGACCCACTCTATTTCTCTGCACAGTTGCTCATTATACTCATCAGATTCATTAAGCCTATAACATACGCCTACTCTCATTTTCCTTTCCCAGCGCTTATGTCACACCAAACAGACTCAACATTCCATTGTCCCCCAACATCAATTGGATGCACTTCCTTAGATTTTGTGTTTCTTAAATAACAGCATAACCCCTCCTCCCTTCCTGTCCTGTCTATCCTTTCTGTACACATTGTACTCCCCAAATTCCGATTCTGCACTGCTTATATCTGTGTGACACCATGTCTCTGATATCCCAATATCTGCCTTTGATGTTTTGATCAGCACTTCAAATTCATCAATTTTATTTACTATACTTCTAGCATTAGTGTACATGCAAGTATACTGCACTTGTTCTTACTCTTAGTTACCCTAACACAGCCCATGTATTTACTTGTTCCATGATGACTACCAGCAGCTCTTGAAGTCCCTTGTAACTTGCTCTCTAGCCTGCTGCTCATTTCAGTAGCAGCAGTGCAAGAATCACTTTTGCCTCTGCCTGTGGCTGCCATTAATCTTTTAGTGTCTATGAATCCCCCCCCCTAATCTAGCAGTTTTCCAAACCACTTAACACTGCCTCGATAGCATCAGCAAATATTCTGGCAAAAATATATAGCTCCTTGGTTATCTTGAACAGCAAAGTAAAGGAGTAAAATATGAAGATTAACAGCAAGAAAATCAAGATAATAAATATTAAAGTGACCAGGAAGAAGAAGCAGTGCAACATGAGATGGAATAAGATTGGAACAGGTGGACAAATACAATTACTTGGGAAGCATTATGACAGAAAATGGGAGAAGCCTGGAGGAAATAAAAACAAGAATTGCAATGAGCAAAGAGGTGGCATTTAGTAATATAAAAGAACTATTGAGAAAAAGTTTCAAGAAGGAGTTAAGAAAGCAAATGGTGAAAATATTAGTGTGGACTGTTGTACTTTATGGCTCAGAGACATGGACACTGGGAAGAGAGGAGATTAGTCAGCTAAAAGCTTTCGAGATATGGTTATGGAGGAGAATGGAAAGGGTGAAATGGATGAACAGAGTGAGTAATGGGAAAGTTTTGAGGAAAGTAGGAAAACGAAACAACATTAGTAAAAGAGCTAAGAAGAAGACAAAAGAACTTTATAGGATATGTTTTGAGAAGAGAAAGCATACTGAGGTAAGTGATTGAGGGGAAGATGTGGTGTGTGAAGAGAGCCGTTGGGAGAAGGAGAATTATAATGATGGATTGGATGGGAAGAGGGAATTATGCAGTAATTAAAATGAAAGCACAAGATAGAGAAAAATGGCATCAGTGGAGCCCTGAACCTGCCTGTGGGCAGAGAACTTGGAGAAGAAGATAATGCAGTTAAATGAAAGATTTGAATCTCTAAAAAAGATAACAGAAGACTAATTTTTTCTTACTTCTTGCGGATTTTAATGGACATAACACCCTGTGTGGAAGTGCTAACAACAGTGGAAGGGGACGAGTCGTAGAGCATATAGTGAATGACAATGATATCTCCCTTCTAAATGTGGGAACAAACACCTTCTTCCACATGCCTTCCTGTACGTTTTTTGCCATTGATCTTTCTGTCTGCTCCCCTTCTCTCCTCCCTTCTCTTAGCTGGGAAGTGGAGGAAAACCTATATGGAAGTGATCACTTCTCCATGATAACCTGCTTGCACAGTGGGAGACCGAGTCTTCCTTTTAGGTTACCATGGTGGAAGATTGATCAGGCTGACTGGAATGCCTTTCAAGATCTAGCAAATTTTGACATCAGTGCAGTCAGTCAGGAGCCTATCAATGATGCAGTAATGTGCATCACAGAAAGTATCATCCAAGCAGCTGCAATCGCAATTCCAAAAACATCTTCCCTGTTTCCACCATTTCTCAAACCATGGTGGAATCCACAATGCACAGCAGCAAAAAAAGGTACAAAACAAAGCATGGGGGATATTCCGTCGATATCCCACCACAGCCAATTTTTTATTATTATTATTATTATTATTATTATTAATAGCCATATGGTGCAAGGAAGCCTGAGGCTTATGCAGCACCAAAAAAAAAAAAAAAAAAAAAAAAAAATTTCCCAGTTACCTTGAGAGAGAGAGTCAAAAGTAGAAAGGAATTACCAAGAAAGAGAAGAATGATGATATCCAGCTCAAGACCCTGGGTGTGTGCCAAGCCCATACTCACCAGATGTGAGCCCCTGGGATTTAATAGCTTTTTAATGTGCATGCACCAAAGCATGTTTTATCTGACTTCACAGCAAAAAAGATGACTTCCGTTATGAAATGATCAAACACCTTTCACCAAAATCCATGGACCTTCTGCTCTTCCTATACAGTAGAATCTTCCTCGAAGAACAGTTTCTGGATCCCTGGCCCAAGGTAATTATTCTTGCTTTTGCTAAGCCAGGCAAGGATCCTAAACTTCCTACAAATTATTGCCCTTTTGCTCTGACTAGCTGCTTCTGTAAATTATTGGAGAGAATGGTCACCTTTTATGGTACTTAGAATCAAATTGCCTTCTCTCTTGAAATTAGTAAGGCTTCCAAAAGAATAGGTCCACATTGGACCATATAATAAGAATGGAAACATCTATTGAGATGCTTTCCTTAAAATAGAGCACCTGGTGTCAATCTTCTTTGATATGACGAAAGCGTATGACACTACTTGGAGATTTGGAATTTTTAAAGATATTTACAGCTTTGGTCTTAGAGGCTGCCTTCCTGTTTTTATTAAAAACTTTTTATTTTCTCATTTTTTCCAATTTCAAGATCCACCCTTTCCTGGTCCTTTTGCCAAGAGGATGGGGTACCGCAAGGATCTGTCTTAAGTGTTACGCTTTCCTTTTTACCATTAAAGTGAACTATGTTACCAAACAACTTCCTGCAACTGTAAAGAGTACACTCTGTGTTGATGATTTCAGCATTTTTTCCCAGTCATGCAACATAAGATTTATAGAGAGACAACTGCAACAAGCCATTGACTGTGTTAACTCCTGGGCAATGGCCAATGGTTTCAGGTTCTCACTGGAGAAGACTGTTTGTATCCATTTTTGCTGCAAGAGTAATCTTCACCCCAAACCTGAATTAAGACTTGAACAAAGCACCATTCTAGTAGTAGCGGAAACAAAATTCTTGGGACTCATATTTGACAAAAAGCTGACATTCCTCCATCATATCCGTCAGCTATGCACAAAATGTACGAGAAAGCTGAACCTTCTCCCTGCTCTCTCTTCTGCCTGTTGGGGTGCAGACTGGTGTACATTACTTTGCTTGTATCGTGCACTTGTGTGGTCAAAATTAGATTGTGGTTGTCAAATGTATGCAACTGCTGGGAACAGCGTCCTTCGTTGGCTTGATCCTATACACCACCAGGCTATCCGCATTGCTATTGGTGCCTTTAGAACATCTCCTGTCCAAAGTCTTTATGTCGAAGCTAATGAACCATCTTTGTCCCTTTGCCAAAAATAGTTGTATCTGCTGTATGCTGTCAAGCTTAAATCCTTGCCAGACCATCCCATATCGACATCTGTTTTTGAGCTACGATGGGAAAATCTTTATAACACATGTCAGACTGCCAACCGTCCATTCGGTATACATGTCCAAGAACTATTCAGAGAGCTGAACCTCACAGTAGACAAGGTTGCGCTATCACCAAGCAGCCCTTTCCACCCTGGCATGCCTAACTCCCGCATGTGACTTCTCCTTTAAAAACTGGATGAAATCAGATACTCTACCTGCTGTCTACCTTCAACTCCACTCACAAACTGTGCCGAACATTCTGACTTTGCCTCAGTGCTCAAAGTCAGAAGCATATTTGGGATCTGCAGTTGTCTTTTCTGACTGTAGTACATTCTGACAATGCAGAAATTACTTTTCGCAGGTGTTTTCTTGTAATGTAATCCCCTTGCCAATCGAGGGATGACTGTAATTGTTTGTTCAAAATCTACACATAAAGAATTGACTGACAACAGTTGATATATTAGTGGAAGTAAAAATCATTTTAGTCAATGTAATCAGATCAAGAATATGGCTTCTCCATCTTGCTATTGTGAGTGACCATTCTAAGATTCCAGTCACTATTTGTTACATTATATTATTCCCCGTTATAACAGCATTCTGATTTTCTGGCTCACTATTTGTTTGTATAATTGTCCGTTATACTGATTACAGTCATTTGACTATAACACACTCTTGCTTTCACCGTTGTTTTCTCTGGTGCTTATATCACACCAAACTGACTCAACATTGTAGTGGTCATCCCTCTCATCTGGGTGAACCTCTTTTGATTCTCTTGTGCTCCTTTTAGCAATAAAAAAGTAAATGAGCCACTCAGATTCACCTTCAGTGGCTGAGAAAACATAAACTCTGTTTAATTTGAAGCCCTAAAAAGTACCCTATAACTTTTTTATATGAAGACTGAAATATGTTTGCAGTGGGGTAAACCCATGGATGAAGTTAAATTTGAATGTTATTTTTTTTTACTTTAATAGGTCTCATTTTTGTTTCAGTTTTTTTCTTTTAGGATTTTATATCACCTTACCCTGTTATTTAAAATCTACATAGTCATTTTGTAGCATTTTTAATTTAACATAATTTTTTTGTATTTTTTAATGAAATTTTTAGGATTAAAATATTAGAAATTTTAGGATTAAAATATAATACAATTAATATATAAATAGTATATACCATTTAAGATTGTATTGTGACCATTTATCTGTTCATTACTGTACATTATAATTTTTTATAGTATTTCGTCTTTGAGACCTTATGTGTGTTAGTACATTATAAATGCTTAACTGTATAGTTAAGAGCTATAGCCATAGAAATTCTTTATGGCTATAGCTAAAAATTCTTAATTGATTCCTACTCTATCAAACACACTCCATTCAGTGTATCTGATTGCCTTCCAATGTAAGGATATTAGAATTCTGAATAATCTCAATGCCAAGAAAATGTCAGTTTCTAATGGTATTTCTCCAACTGCTCTCAGAACCCATGCTCCTGAGCCTGCTTCTGTTTTCTGTTATCACCATTTCACACTTTCTTATTGCACTTGTAATTTTCCTTCTACGTGGAAATTTTCTCACTTCTGACAGTTCCTAAAAAAGGTGACAAATCCATCCCTTCCAATTACCCTCCCATAGCACTTATCTCTGCTCTTTCCAAAGTAAAAAGAAATCCGCCAACATTTATACCATCTCGAAACCTTCCATATAATCAAGTATTGCCAATATGGATTCTGCAGTGTTGGTCCACTGGTGATATACAGGTAGATCTCGACTTTACGAGTTCATTCGTTCCTAGCACGTGCTCGTAAAGCGGGAATTAAATCCCATAGACATAATGTTCAAAATAGGGGCTACGTTCTCAACAATGAAATTAGTTAGCTAATTAGTTTATGTTTAAACAATAATTGATTTATCCAAAGAAATTAAAACGTAGCCTGTAAAATCAAGCAAATTATAATAAATAAATTATTTATGATTTACAAATTTTAAAGAATGTTTATTCTTCATCATCGACTAAATGCACACGCGTTGATCACTTATCATTGGCTTGGCACTCGTTGGTTTGTTGCACAAGGAGTCATCTTCAGAAATGCTTCAAGAGGCATTTGTTTCCAAGATAATCTTCTATTTTCTTTATAAATTTCAATAGATGCATATGCATTTTTTAACAGAATGCACAAATTGCAACTAACACGATTTGCACAGAGTAACAAGTTTACAAAACTAAAAAAAAAGGAATGAAGAGAAGATTCTGAAATTTTATTTATACTTTTTATACGATTGAAGATTTCAGTAAAGGGGAAACACATTTCACCATAATAATGCAAAAAACCACACAATTCCAGCTATTGGTATTTTCGAAAATGCAATAATATTGAGTTTACTACACGTTTATAATTGCTTGCAGTAACAGAAAAGCCCAATAAACCAGAAAGTGCAAATTGTTTTTATTGTTTTATGGTCTTGACCTCTAGAAATGTGCTTTAGAAAAATGTCACAAAGGCGTTCAAAATTGGTTCTAATAACAGAGAATATGATGACGATGAAAGTGTAGAGCATTTTAGTGATTTGATAACTAATACAATTTAAACTATAAAAACGACCTTTTAGAGACTTATATAGCGAAAATTTCAACTTCCGAGGTTGTAGAATGAATTACCAAAAAACAATGTGTATTGGGTTCACATTACGATATTTTCATGATATGATGGCGTCTCTGAACGATTAATGTCGTAAAGCTGGGTACACTGTATTGTATAGCTACGTGCTGGTTTGAAATGCAGTATTTATGAATGTTTAACATTCATTTTTTGCAATTATTGTTCATATTTTCAATTTTATTGATACTTGATACTTTGAAAAAAAAAAAAAAAAAAAAAAAACTCGTAAAGCAAGAACTGCCTGTATTGGCTTACTGAACTTTGGACAAATTTGATGAAAAAGTTTAGTGAAACTGAAGCAGTTGCTATTGACATTTCTAAGACTTTTGTGATCATATTTGACTTAAAGGTCTTCTGAACAAGCTCTCATGTTATGGATTGCCATCTGTTTTTCTAACAGGATAGCTAATTTACTCTCTGACTGAAAGTTATGGTAGATCTCTCTCTCTCTCTCTCTCTCTCTCTCTCTCTCTCTCTCTCTCTCTCTCTCTCTCCTCGACGTGGGCACCTGTACGTGGTGAGGGGACCTCCCAGTGATGCTGCTGATCCTCCAGATTAGCATCATTGGGATCCAACGCCCATAGCCTAGGTTCCAGGCTATCATCAGTGAAATCCAGCATGTTTGCCATGCATTGCAACCCATGGAAATTCAGAAAGGGGGATCCTGTAGTTAAGGGGCATAGCTTCAACACACTACTACTTTGGCCCTTGTTTCGACAAGACGGGTGGTCCTGGATGACCTGGTTAGGATCAATCGGCTAGTGGGTTTGCCTGCAAGGGTCAACTGTGACAATGCCATGCCCCTACCCTCATGGTCCGAGGGACGGGATTTATGCTGCGGCAGTGTGTGTATAGTGTCTAGGTAGCCCTGGTCCCGAGCGCATTTATTGCTTGCCGGGTAGTGGGCATCCCATTGGTCTCCGTGGTGAGTGGGGAGCCCGGGCACTGAACAAATAAAAAAAACTCCACAAATCCTGATAAAATTCTTTCTTATGGGGCCACAACATGGTCCCTATCCAAAAAATTAGACGTTGACCCTGCTGATGTCACTTCAACAAAAAGACAAAAAAACTGAAACCATATCAGGCCTGACACCTCGTTTCTTGATAATGCACTCTACAAGTGAGAAACCTTTAGAGAAAATGTCAACCTTCTTTATCTAGAAGGGTTTGGAAGGGCTGGCAGGCGATCCTAAATCAGTAAAACAGCTTCGATTGGTAGACATCCTTGTAGAGATCAAAAGTGACAGGCATTCAGAACAGCTCCTCCGAGCCACATCTATTGAGGAAATGCCTGTCACAGTTTGCCTCCTTAACTCATCCCTTGGTGTCATTGCCCAATGGGATCTCATGGATTTTGTCTGAAGAGGAAATCTGTTCTGAATTGAAACCCCAAGGAGTGACAGCCGTGAAACGAATATTTCATATGTAGGGATGGGAAGCTTGTTCCCATGAGAAACATCATCCTAACGTTCAATTCATCCTCGTTTCCTAATAAGATCAAAGCTGGCTATAGTTTATGGTGCTTTAAGTGCCAAAAATATGGACAATCACAGATGTCTTGTCGTGGTGCCCTTGCACGCACTCAGTGTGATGCAAAGGACCATGAAACATCATGTTCAGCGCTGAAAAACCATCATGCATTAACTGCCAAGGAGAGTACCCTACATACTCACGAGTATGCTAGAGGTTGAAAGAAGAAAAAGAAATTCAGCGACTTAAGGCAGAGCTGAACATTTCTTATCAGGAGGCAAGAAAAACAGTGAAACCTATAAATGTAAACAAACCCACCTACGCACAGGAGGCAGGGAGATGTTACATAGAACCAAACAGAAATGACTGTCTACCAAAAGAGTCATTCGCTCCCATTGCACACTACTTGTTAAATTCAAGAAAACCTGCACAGAAGGACCAATCAGCTGCTATTCCTATATCCGCTCGAGCAGTACCGAAAGAAGTTACTGGAGAAAAGATCAAGAAGCCTGAAATAACCCATAGTTCCCAATGAAAAATGGACATTGAGGAAAAGGAGGTACCAGATGATTCAGTCTTGAAACTCTTTGCTGAGGAGGAAATGGACACGGGTCTGCATCCCATACTTTCCCAAAAAAGATAAATCCAAGACTGACAAAAGTAAGCCCTCAGCACCTGGGAAGCCGCCTGATGGACCCACCAAGCCAAAATAATGGTTAAATTCTTACAGTGGACTTGTTGTGGACTGCGGTGAAATACTGATGACACCAAGGCCCTCCTGCAGAAGCATGAGCCAGTCTGCTTTTGCTTGCAGAAATTTACCTAAAGGAAAATTACGATCCCACCATGCATAATTTTTCATAAGGATTGAATTGCGGACGGTTCTGCTCATGGAGGAGTGGCTCTCCTTGTGGGCAACCAAACCCCCCCCCCCTCAGCCTTTGCTATTTACAAACGGCATAGAGGCTGTTGCAATTCGCTTTACAGTGGGATTTTTATTAACCATGTGCTCTATTTATTTGCCACCTGGAACCAACATCCCTCAGACAGACCTTGATGATCTTGTAATGCATTTGCCTTCCCCCTTTTTACTTTTTGGGGATTTTAATGGCCATAACACCCTGTGGGATAGTGCTAGTATTAATAGAAGGTGATGAGTCATAGAAATGCTCAATGACAATGACCTTTCCCTTCTAAATTTGGGAACTAACACCTTCTTTCACGTGTCTGCCTGTACATTTTCTGCCATTGATCTTTCTATCTTCTCTCCTACTCTCCTCCTCCTGTCTCTTACCTGGGAGGTGGAGGAAAACCTGTATGGAAGTGAATACTTCCCCATGATAACCTGCTTACACAGTGGGAGACCTTGTCTTCCTTTTAGATTACTGCAGTGGAAGATTGAGCAGGCTGACTGGAATGCCTTCCAAGATCTGGCAAAGTTTGACATCACTACAGTCAGTCAGGAGCCTATCAATGATGCAGTCATGTACATCACAGAAAGTATCATCCAAGCAGCTGCAATCGCAACTGTTTTCCACCATTTCCCAAATCAATTGAGAAATCCACAATGCACAGCAGCAAAAAAAAGGTGTGAAACAAAGCATGGGGGGATATTCTGCCAATATCCCACCACAGCCAGTTTAATAGCTTTTAAATGTGCACATACTAAAGCACATTTTATCCAATGTCAGAACATAACAGAATCCTGGATCTGCTTTACATCTTCTATTAACCAGACGACCAGCTCTAAGGTAATCTGGGGAAAAGTGCAGAAAATAAAGGGAAAGAACAATGCACACCCCTCATCAGTCCTGGAACATAATGGATGTACTATTACAGATTCTACTGCAATATCCAATGCTCCTGGGGAAACATTTGCTACCCTTTCAGCAACCTCATCTTATTCCCATGAGTTTCTAGTCCTTAAACACAAAGCTGAAAAAAATGCCCTTAAATTTACATTAAATGGCTCCCACCCATATAACGTGCCTTTTACCATCTACAGAGATAAAAACAAAACTTGCACTCACAAAAGCTACTGCAGTTGGACCAGATGACATCCATTACGAAATTATCAAACATCTGCCACCAAAATCCATTGACCACTTGCTCTTCCTATGCAACAAATCTCCCTTGAAGAACAGTTTCCAGACACCTGGCTTAAGGCAATTATTCTTGCTTTTGTTAAGCCATGCAAAGATCCTGAATTTTTTACAAATTACTGCCCTATCTCCCTGACCAGCTGCTTATGTAAATTATTGGAGAGAATAGTCAGTGCTTGTCTTCTGTGGTATTTAGAATCAAATGACCTTCTCTCCAGATATCAGTGCGGCTTCCGAAAGAATAGGTCCACTTTGGACCACCTAATTAGAATGGAAACATCTATTTGAGATGCTCTCCTTAAAAGAGAGCACCTGTTGTCACTCTTCTTTGATGTGGCGAAAGTGTATGACACAAAAATATCATTTCAGAATTTCTAGATGTAGGAACAGATACACCAACTGTTTAAAATTGATTTAATAATAAAATAAAATAATACAAAAGGCTGTAAAATAATATTTACAAAAAACTAGTTTAAAACAAAAATACAATAAAATAAGTAAATGCATTAAAATATAAATTTAAAAGTGATAAAAACACTATTGAAGCTTTCGGATGTGTCTGCCTCCTTCCTCAGCAATAATGAAACTTAAGCGACACATCCTTAAATACCAGGTTCATGGCACACGTGGATGACCAGGCGCAAACTCGATATTTCTTTCACGTGTACCAGAACCGGAAGTGGCCTGGGGGCGTGGAAAACTAAAACGTTTATCTCTGGCAAAAACCACTGCCTCAAAAAGGGGGTGAAGTTGTACTCCTCTATCTTTATTCATGTTATTTGTTGCCAGAGGATCCAATCCACAAACTTTCCAGCCACTTGCGGTCCCAGAATCTATGCGCCCGGTCAAGGATGACAGCATTGTCGGGGGAGATCTGGTGTTGTTTTTCCCCAATAGTGCTCGGCAATGGCAGATTTATTGAGCTCTGCGGTCCTTATTGCTCTTGAATGTTCCCTCAGACGGTCCTTAAGATGCCATCCTGTCTCCCCCACGTAACATTCCCCACAATCCGGGCATGTGATCACATATACGACCCCACTACTAGAATCCCTAGTAATGGGGTCTTTGACCTCTGACACTACTGTGTGCAACCTCTGGCCCGAGAGCTGCACACAACGTGTCTGAAAGTCGCGAACCATCCTCGCAATGCGATCTGACAGGCCCGGATAGTAGGGAACATACACTGTGGTAAGCGGTACAGGCGGAACTACCCGATTGGGCTCTTCCTCTCTATTGTATTTATCAATGACCCTCTGAGGGTAACCGCACCTCATAAGATCCGTTGTAATTTGCCTAATTTCCTTCTTCCCCTTTTCCCCCCTCCTCAGAAGTGCTGCAATGTGCTTTTGGGTAGGGTGAGGACACATTGCAGCACCTCTGAGAAAGGGGGGAGAAGGAAATTAGGCAAATTACGACGTCAGTTGTATGCCACTTTACCTTTATGAACCACTGTAACTGTCCCACTGTGGTGATAGTTTTTAATTGTGGCACTATGGACTAATAAAGCTATCAGCAGTGGTCTATGTCAATCAAAAAATGAATGTTAACATCACCCTCCCTGATGGGTGTAAGTAAATCTTTTTTTTTTTTTTTGGTGTGTCCCATGTGAACTTTTTACACAACTGGAAGACCACAGCACACTTCAAATATCCCACTTAGTAGATAGAAACACAGCAATAAATGTTCACTGGTGTTCACCCCTGCAGTCAAAAATTACATCAATACATGCGGGCACACTTGCAAGTACAACTTGTTAACAGTGCACAAACAACAGTCAATGTACCCATCTCACATTAAGTGTCCAACACATATGGCTACACACCAATCCTAAAAAGCATCGTTATTTGTTTTGAGAATGTGATCATTCATTCTGCACAGCAAACAGTTCATTTCAGAAGCCGGCTTCATTTGAAATCATCTAGAGATGAAATTCCTACATCTATATCCGCAATAAGGCCTCTAAGGTTGGGATTATTCATACCACAAATTTAAACAGATATGCCAACTGTTTAAAACTGATTTAATAATAAAATAAAATAATACAAAAGGCTGTAAAATAATATTTACAAAAACTAGTTTAAAACAAAAATAAAATAAGTAAATGCGTTAAAATGCATTAAAATATAAATTTAAAAGTGATAAAAACACTATTGAAGCTTTCGGAGGTGTCTGCCTCCTTCCTCAGCAATAATGAAACTTAAGTGACCATATTTTAAACTTAAAATATGGTATGGCATTGCTTTATGACAATGATACAGTGAATTTATATATTGAGGATGCCTTGACTGGTGACAAAAGGGGGACCAATGTCTAAATGCTGCATAAATTTTAGATTCATTAAAGCTTTTGATACAATTCCCATGAAATGCTATTGGTATAAATTGGAAGAATCTGAAATTACAGCAAAGATCTATAGTTGGACTAGGAACTGTCTGAAAAACAGGTGACAGAGGATGGCCATAAATGTACATTCTTCATAATGGACTAGCATAGTAAATAGAGTCCTTCGGGCAGGGATTACTCTTGCCCTAGCAGCCTCTGAGTGCTGTGCCCCCCTTCTTGTTTTTAATATTGACATTGATGAGGAGGTACAGAGAATACTGTCAAAGTTTTTTGATGATGTGAAGGTTGGAAAAGTGGTTAACAACCAGAACTCGTCTGTATTGTTTAAAACAATTTGGGCCAATTAGAAATAATGCCTAATGAATAGAAACTACTCGGTTTTATCATTACTAAATGAAAAGTTGTGTACTTGGGAAACAGAGCGCTTGAAGCAACTGACAGATTAGTAGAGGAGGATGGGTAGTTAAAGGTGGTTCAGGACAAAAATTTAGGGATTGCAGAACAATTCATAGGTAGATAGCCAGAAAGTATATGATATCCTGTTGATGATTTATCAGGCATCTGCTGGCCTTAGACACTGATCCGCCAAAAAATCCTAAAACAACCAATCAGGCATCTGCACTTAGGGAAAAGGACCTTATTGTCCCTCTATATATGAGGATGGCAAGACAATGCCTGGAACGTGGCAGATTGATATGTTTGATGTCTTTTGAGGTTATGATGGGCATCATGGCAAAAATTCAATCTTCCTGACATTTTGAGTGTACAGTTCTAAAACAGTGTTCACAGGCCAACCACTCTACCAGACTGAAATGTTTGTTATCTTGGTTCAGCTAGTGTGTAATCTCACTGCTTCTACTTTGCCAGATAGTGACTGGAGGAAGTCCAATTAGTGTATATGCTGTATGTACACCATATCCAAACATTTCATTACTTCTTACAATATGTCCTCCCACCTTTTGTTGCTAGTGAATACATCACAAATAGATAAAACTAATAAAATAGAATTATCTGTGAAAAGATCTAAACCTCCCAGTCACTTCCCCATTCGTTTCACAAATATACCGAATGAGCAGCAGCCTGGAAAGGTGCTGGGAGATTTCAAAGGATGCTGGGAATCATCATGGAACAAGTAATTACATGCTTTTACAGGTGCATGTACTTCTTCTTCTTATTTTACTTCTGCATGTATACTTGCATGTATAGCAACGCTATAAGTATAGTAAATAAATTTGATGAATTTGAAGTGCTGGTCAAGACATCAAAGGCAGATATTGTTGGGATATCAGAGACTAAACATATCTACCTACAACTGAAAAGCAGTCAGAATCAAAAACAAACCATAAAACCACAGAATGAAAGAATGCTTCAGTGAAATTGTAGAAGCTTTCACAACACAAAAGATGATTTACACAATCTTATCGATCATTATGAGCTAGCAAACATATCCTTACAAGAAACTTATTTAAATTTACAAGTATATCCTCCCACCAAAAATTTATAACACCTTTAGATGAGATAGGTTTATTGACTCACCAATCTGTGGCAGGTCAGTTCTTGTCAGAAATGTTTCATCCAAACGTGCTTCAGACTCCTTTTGAAGTAATGGCAGCATACATTACAAATGGTATCACTCTTACCATACTTCTATATATATCTCCCTCTTAATTTGTCATTCTCAGATGACCTAAAAAGTTTACTACATCAGCTGTCATCTCTGTTGTGCTTATTTGGGAACTTCAGTGCTCAGAATCTGTTTGTTGCTTGTCATCTCACCCTGTTGAACACGGGCAAGCCTACCTATTTCCATTTTTCTACAGGATCTGTGACTGCAATAGACTTTTCAATCTGTTCTCCCTCTATATTTATTAATACAGAGTGGTCAGTTCTTGAAAACCCTGTAAATAGTGAACATTTACCAATTCTTTGCAAGCTCCGAACACAATGGTAAACTCCTGTTCACTGCATCATTGCCTCAGTTGGAAATTTTGCAGAGGACACCAGAATGAATATGCCTCTCATGTTCAGTTTGATGATGATATAGTCCAACCCCAGCCTATAGATAATGTCACTGAATGTATAACCAACCAGATATTACATGCTGCTGCTTCTATAATACCAAACTTTTTGCCAGGCAAACACAGCAATTATTGGTGGAATGAGGAATGTGCATATGCTTAAACAGGAAAAAAATAGAGCTTTGAATCTGGGTCAGACATACCCTACAACTAGTAATCTCATTAACTTTAAAAGACTCAAAGCAAAGTTTCACCAAATAAGAGAAAAGCAAAGAAAAATGCCTGGATTAGCTATTCTTCAAATAATAACAAGAACACAGACAGTAAACTCATCTGGAGGAAAATTCAAACACTTAATAGCAAATATGTGCAGTACTAAACTGGAAGGGGTAGGTGTTCTCTTCGCTGGCAGAAATAGCGAACACCTTAGCTGAATTATTTGCTAGTATATCAACAGTATCCTCTTACAACTCAGTCTTCAACAAGTTTTCCCCCTCTTGGGATGTGACACTGCTGGTTCTCCAGATTAGCTTCACTGGGATCCAATGCCCACAGCCTAGGTTCCAGGCCATCATCGTAGGAATCTGGCGTGTTTGCCATGAACTGTGACCCGTGGAAATTCAGAAAGGTAGATGCTGGTAGTTAAGGGGGGCCCAGCTTCAACACATCGCTTTGTCCCCTGCTTCAACAAGACGTGGTCCTGGATGGCTTGGCCAGGATCAGTCAGCTAGTAGGTTCGCCTGCAAAAGCCAATTGTGCTATGCCCCTATTCTCATGGTCCAAGGGACAGGATTCAGACTGGTGGCGGCGTGGGTATAATATCTGGATAGCCTTGACTTCCCACTCCCAAGCCCATTTATTGCTTGCTAGGTAGTGGGTGTCTCATTTGGTCTCCATGGTGGGTGAGGATTCCAGGCATTGAACAAAAACAAAAAACCCATGAATCCTGATAAAGATATTTCTTCCAGGCCCCAACACTGTCTAGGCAACTTATTCCAGTAATTTATAACTCGCTGGTTAAAATAAAACTTCCTGCAGTCCAATCTAAACATTTCTCCCCGTAACTTGAATTTATGTCCCCTAGTTCTAGCATCATAGATGAAAGATAACATACAAAAATGTGTACCTTTATTATAATATAAGTCTTCTAACCATACAAGTTAAGACAAGAAGCTTTTTCAAAACCCTTAAAGAGCAGAGGAGATGAATGATCAAACCTTTACAGCAGGAAACATATGCCAGAACACAATTTCACAAAGTAAAAACCATGCCAGAATTAGACATTTAAGGACTGAGTCACAGTTCTGTTGGGTGGTAATGTAACTGGTTTTAAGGTTAAATCTTTCATGATTTATCATTCAGAGAATCCAAGGGCTTTCAAAAATGTAAATAAACACTCTTCCCTTTCTTTTTTTTTTTTTTTTTTTTTTTGTGGTTGGTGCAGCATAAGCCATAGGCTTCCTTGCACCATGTGGCCATTGCTAATACTAATACTAACTTGGAGATTTGGTATTTTAAAAGATATTTACAACTTTGGTCTTAGAAGCTACCTTTCTGTCTTTATTAAAAACTTTTTTATCATCTTGTTTTTTCCAAGTTCGAGTAGGATCCACCCCCCCCCCCCTCTCTCTCTCTCTCCTCTTTTTGCCAAGAGGAGAGAGTTCCACAAGAATCCGATTTAAGTGTTGCGTTTTTTTGCCATTAAAGTTAATCCTGTTACCGAACAACTTCCTCCAACCATAAACAGTGCACTGTATGTTGATTATTTCAGCAATTTTTCCCAATCATGCAACATGAGAGTTATAGAGAGGCATCTACAACAAGCCATTGATCGTCTTAACTCTTGGACAAAGGCCAGTGGTTTCGGGTTCTCATCAGAGAAGACCGTTTGTGTCCATTTTTGCTGCAAGTGTAATAACCTCGACTTGAATTAAGACTTGGACAAAGCACCATTCCAGTATTAGCGGAAACAAAATTCTTGGTACTCATATTTGACAAAAGCATCAAATACACGAGAGGGCTGAACCTTCTCCATGTTTCTCTTTTACTGTTGGGGTGCAGACCGGTGCACGTTACTTCTTTTGTATCATGCACTTGTGCGGTCAAAATTAGATTATGGGTGTCAAGTGCATGCATTTGCCAGAAATAGCGTCTTTCGGTGGCTTGATCCCATCCACCACCGGGCTATATTAAAGGAGGCGGCAAAGCAACTAAGCAAACCCTTAGCCATAATTATGAGAGCATCCTTGGACTCAGGGGAAGTCCCCATGGACTGGAGATGTGCAAATGTATCTCCAATTCATAAAGGGGGATCGAAGGGTGACACGAGTAATTACAGACCAGTTAGTTTAACTTCTGTTCCGGGTAAAATAATGGAGTCACTGGTTAAGGATGCATTGCGGGATCATCTAGATAAGACTGCAGCAATAATTCAGACACATCATGGGTTTGTTAAGGGAAAGTCTTGTCTGACAAATTTGATAGGATATTATGATGTGGTTACAAAGGAACTGGATGCAAAAAATAATTTTGATATCATATATTTGGATTTCAGGAAAGCTTTTGACACTGTTTTTCATGGAAGACTATTGTACAAATTGGAGCAGAATGGTATTAAGGATAAGTTGCTACAATGGATAAAGGGATGGTTGAGTGGGAGAAGACAGAGGGTGGTAATTAATGGGTGTTGCTCTTCGTGGACTAATGTTATTAGTGGAGTTCCACAGGGTTCGGTGTTGGGTCCTCTGTTGTTTTGTATATGTATCAATGATATTGATGAAGGTATATGAGGCTTAGTGTCGAAGTTTGCAGATGATACAAAGGTTGGCAGGGTTGTTAATGACAGTAATGGCAGTGTATTACTGCAACAGGATCTAGATAATTTGGGCAGATGGGCTAAGAAGTGGCAACTGAAGTTTAACCTTGACAAATGCAAAGTACTGTATATGGGTAGAAGTAACCCCAGAGAAACGTATCAACTGTGTGGTACTACACTTAAGGTGGTAGAAAATGAAAAAGACCTGGGAGTAATTGTGCAGTCAGATATGAAGTTTTCTGAGCAATGCAGACAGGCTGCCAAGGCAGGTCATGGGGTTTTGTCAATGATATATAGGAATTTTGCTAGCAGGGAAAAGGAGGTGATTGTCCCTCTGTATAAGGCAATCTTCAGGCCACGCCTTGAGTACTGCGTACAGGTCTGGAGGCCTCATTTTAGGAAAGATGTAGATTTGCTTGAGAGTGTACAGAGAAGGGCAACAAGATTGGTGAGGGGAATGAAGGGATCCTCTTACCAAAAGAGGCTTAAGTTCTGCAAATTGCAGTGGCTGGAGACTAGGCACCTGTGCAGTGATCTGATTTAGGTGTATAAGGCCTTGAATGGGTTGAGCACGCCGAATTCTAATGGGATCCTTCCACTTGTTTAGGTTATGAACCTAAGAGGGCATAAATTCAAATTATGAAAAGACAGATGTAGAATAGATGTGCAGAAATTTGTCTTTAGCCAGTGGGTGGTTAATTGCTGGAACAAACTTCCATCTGTCGTTATAGAAGTTGATAGGTTAAATAAATTTAAGGAGGAACTGGGCAGGCATTTGGAGGAATGGTGTGATATTTTTTTATTTATTTTTTTTTTTGGCTGATGCTGCATAAGCTCATACGCTTGCTTTCTTGCATCACATGCCACTACTACTACTATCCACATTGAATTTAGAACAGCTCCTGTCCAAAGTCTTTATGTTGAAGCTAATAAACTGTCTTTGTCCCTTTCACCGGTTGATGAGAGTCATATATCACCTAGTATTGCCTGGTAACACAGAGAGGGGCATTCCTCCATGTGGTGTGGGCACCACACCTCCACCCCTGCTTATGTTGGTTCACACCTGGGTGGTAACCCACAGTGTGCTTGTGTAAAATACCCAGGATTACTAACAGTCCCACCATCATGAAGTTACAAGCAGAGGATTTGACTGCCACAGACCGTTCGGACTTTGCCGAAATTGGGTTCACTTGACTTGAGTGTCACCCGAATATCAGTTCCATCAGCGTTTTAGACTCCCAGGTAGCAAGTATAGCTTGTCTGGCATATCTGAGAGAATGTCTGTGACAACCTGAAGGATCCAAGGCCTATTCAGAAATTTGGATATCACGGTAGACAACGTTGCCCCATCACCTGGGCAATCTTTTCCACCCTGGCATACTCGTGCTTCCGACCTGCAACTTCTCTCTTAGCAACTGGGGGAAGGATAATACTCAATATGATGTCTTTCTACAGCTCTTCAGCCCACTGATTTGAACATTCTGACTTCTTGCCAGTCTTCACAGATGTTTCAAAATCAGAGGTGTCTGTTGGATATGCAGCTGTCTTATCCAGATCTGAGCAGATCCCTGCCAAATGCAGCATATTCACTGCAGACTGCATGCAATTGAACTAGCCTGGGATCACATACAAATACACCACCAAAAATCCATTATTTATACATACCAATTTTCTTAGTTCATTACAAGCCTTTTCATCGATGAGGTACAATCCTCATCCAGTTTTGTCATGGGTACAGTCCCTTTCTGAATTAGGATTTGATGTTCGCCTTTGCTGGATCACCAGCCACATTGGGATTCTGGGAAATGATTTGGTGGACTCTGCAGCCAAATCTGTGACCCATTATAACTGCCTGTTAGTCCCCTATACAGACTAGAGGGAAGTAATTCGAAAGAAACTGCCTTCGGGCAAGGTGAAAATAAGCTATACGAGATTAAGCCTGTAATCGAACATTGGCCGTCTAGTCTTCACAAGGACCATAAGGAGGAAGTTATTCTAGCTCTGATATATCATATGACATATGCTTTTCTGCCAAGTGTTGATGACTGTTCTATGTGCGGCCACTGTGATACCATTTTATCTGTGAAACATGTCTTTACTGAGTGTCGTAGATTTTTAAATGAACAGTGTTTACGTTTTAGTGCTTTTAATCATCTGAATGAGCGTTATACACTTAGTCAGATTTTAGCTGAGAAAGATGATATGTATGCAATTGTAAAATTTTTAAAAATTACAAACCTTAATACTCACATATAAATGTTTTTAGTATGCACCATATACATCTCTTTTTTTTCCTGAATTTAAATCTAAATTTACTTGTCTTTTAATCATTTGTATATATGATATATCATTTATCTATATATGATATATCATATAACCGATATATCATTTTTAATGATATATCGGTATACTATATATACTAGATATATACTAGACTTGGCACATCATGGCCTTTAGTCGCCCTTACACCATAAAAATCCAAATCAAATCAAACCCTCCTCCTCTTTCCCCCCTCCCCCAAAATAATGCTATGTCTCCCCCCAATTTTCAGATCTCCTTCACACTTTTTCTTTTCTATATTAACAATCTTCTTCCACTTATTGGAATGTGTATCCATAGTTTTTCAGATAATCACACACGACATTCTAGTTTTAAAAACCAATATGGAAACCTCACAAACAGCCTCAACATAACTGGGTTTCCTTTTTTACTCTTCATATTACTTTTCTTCTAAAGTACTACTGACTCTGTACAAAATTCTAATTTCAGCCTATTCCCCTACTGCTCATATGTTCATCGAGAAGCGTAACTAGGAATTTTTCACACTTATGGCCAAATATAAGAAATCTGCCTTTGTTTTCATAAAATAATTCAAGTACCATTTTATTATTGCTCTAATGCATTAGGGCTTAAAGCCTCAAGCTGCGAAAGAGATTAGACCATGTGTATTTTAGTGCAGTTGCATCATTTATACACAGCTAAATATAGATTAGCAAATTTCAATAGCGGCATCGTTTAAGTTACATCTCATATTGTGAATACCTTCGCGACAAGTTGCTGTGACATTGCACCACTTCAAATAAGTAATGCTTCACCCGAAGGAGAAGACTGTTGTTACTTATTCTCAGTGGATACCACCACCCAGACGGCACCATTTCAGGGCTATTTGGCCCTTCTTCGGTGGGTGGGTAGGTACCCAAGTGATGTAATGATGACAAAACAGTTGTGAAATATATCTTCACAATATGAGAGATGCCTGATGGTATATGATATAAGTTAAGACTAATGCATTAGGGCTTAAAGCCTCAAGCTGCGAAAGAGATTAGACTATGCACAAAAGGTGATATAGTTGTACATGTTGGCACTAATGATATTAAGAGTAGGAGTCAGATCAATCTTCCTCAAATAAAGCCAACCAATGAACAAATTCCTACAATGGAACTGCAGAGGATTACACAGTAATATAGATGACCTGATTGATCTACTCATACAAACTAATGCAGTAGGCATATGCTTATAGGAAACATTTTTATCACCAAAGGTTTCTCTCAAATTCAAAAACTATACTATGTTTAGGCGAGACACAGATTCTGACTCTTCTCCTCTGGAAGGTGTTGCTATTCTTGTCAAAACTACCATAACATCAAGACATCTCCAATAGAAACCTCCTTAGAAGTTGTAGCAGTTCTGGTGGCAGTGGGAATATCATTAACCCTTGCATCCATTTATATATCACCTAATATTCTTGTTTCCAGACTGAACTTGACAACCTTTTAAAACAACTGCCACCTCCTGTCTGTTTACTTAGTGATTTCAACGATCACCATCCATTGTGGGAATTTTCCACCATGGATAGGAGAGGCCAATTAATTGAAACAGTCCTAGATAACCATAATCTGACTGTATTAAACACTGGCTCTCCAACTCATGTTCAAATACCTACAGGTACAACATCTACCATAGACTTATCCATCTGTTCAACATTTCTTTTTCCAAGCATTGAATGGTTAGTGCTGAATGATCCATTCCACAGTGACCATTTTCCTATTATAAGTTCAATTCAAACACAGGTCATGTCATGCCCTAAAGCCCATACTTCTTGGAATTTCCACAAAGCAGACGGGAAAAACTAAAACTATTCTACTTGTGCCCTACTCAACAACCAGCTTATTGATGATGTAACTGATCACATTACCAGCCATATATTATCAGCAGCCGAAATTTCCATTCCAAAGTCTGACCAGTGCAAATGGGTACACCAAAACCATTGGTGGAATGAAGATTGCTCCACAGCGAAAAGAGAAAAAACCATGCTTGGAACCAATTTTGCAAATTCCTGGCTACTACCAACCTTGTTTTCAAAAAACTCAGAGCCAGAGCAAGACAAATTATAAAAAAAGCAAAACGTGACTCCTGGATTAACTTTGCCTCAACTATTAACAAAAATACTGACATCCGGATTATCTCGAAAAAAATACAAGCACTCAATGGAAAATTTCTTCCATTGCAGCTTCCAATAATTCCATTGTATCATGGAATGGGCAGGACTTATCCTCTCCTACTGATATTGCAAATGCTTTAGCAGAATCTTTCTATAATATTTCCACCTCTTCCTCTTATGTGACCTCCTTTCAATGCATTAAAACTAATGAAGAACGTATTAAATTGAATTTTTCAACTAGTCGCTCACTTCCGTATAACCAGCCCTTTACTCTTGCTGAGCTGAAAAAATCCCTGAGCAAATCTCCATCTAGTGCAGCAGGACTGGACTGCATTCACTACAGTATGCTGAAGCATCTGTGTCAACCCAGTCTGTTGATATTATTGCTCTCTTACAACTGGATCTTTTGAGAAAATACTTACCCTCTCTCTCTCTTGGCATCGTTCCTATATTTTTGCTGTACCAAAACCCGGCAAAGATCCTTCTCAAATTCAGAATTTTAGATCAGTATCGTTGACAAGCTGTTTGGGCAAAATATTTGAAAGGATGATGCATAAGAGGCTCACCTGGATTCTAGACTCCTAAAATCTACTTTCTGATCACCAATATGGCTTCCGTAAAAACAGGTCCACCTTCGATTTACTTTTAAAAATTGAATCCAACATTCATAACATCTTCGTCAGGAGATAACATCTAGTGATGGTCAACCTGGATATTCATAAAGCATTTGACACCACATGGCATCATGGTATCATTAAAGATATGCATCAGTTAGGACTGAGAAACTACCTCCCTTTAATAATTCAGAACTTTTTTAATTATGCACATTTCAAGTTCAATATCAAAACATGCTGTCAGCATCTCACATTCAAGAAAAGGGTGTCCCACAGGGTTCCATATTAACGATTGGAGTCCAACCCTATTTGCGATTAGGGTCAAAAATATATTGGAAGATCTTCCAAAAACAATTGCAATACACATGTATGCTACGATCTCACCATATCCTGTCAATCGCAAAGTATGAATACTGTTGAAAGACAGCTACAAATTACTCTAACCAGAATTCAGTTCTGGACTTTACGCAATCAATATCATCTTGTTGAACAGAAATCTACTACCACTCATATCTGCAAACTTCGATCACTTCATCCTAATTCAGAGCTAAAGGTAAGTAATGCCAGTTCCTCTTGCTCATGCTGTCCAATTTGTCCTGATACTAGATAGGAAACTGAACTTTCAAGCACATGTGGCCTATCTTCGAACTATCTGTTTGAAGAAGTTGAATATCCTCCTTTACGTGTCATCCTTGTCATGGGGCATTGATCAACATACCCTTATCCATCTCTCTCTCTCATCAGGTCTCGCTTGGACTATGGTTCTCCAGTGTATGATTCTGCAAGAAAAAGTACTTTAGAGCGATTAAACACCATCCAGCACAGTGCTCTGAGAGTTGCTCTAGGGGCTTTCAGAACCTCCCTAGTTCAGAGTCTTTACATTGAAGCCCATGAGCCTCCCTTACATCTTCGTAGAAAAACATTACTTCTGCTGTATGGCACAAAAATCCACAGTCTTCCCTCTCACCCAATTGGAGATGTCTATACAGAACTGAATGGGAGTCATTTTACAATAGTAAACCAAATGAAAACCGACCTGCTCCACTTAGATTTAAAGAACTGACTTGATCATGGGATATAGAAATCGGTAATATATTTCAGGACATGACACCACCAGATCCACCCTGAACAAATATCTTTGCAATATATGATGACTGTTTTCAACAGTGGGGAAAGAACACCTTATCTCTCCCCCTCCCCACATATCGCATAGTTACATGCAGCTTACTCTCTTTCTCATTCACAGGCCTGTGAAATCTATAAAGATGGATCAGAAACTGAGACCCAAGTAGGTACTGCAGTAATATTCCTGTCATTCACTACTTCTGTCTCATTACCAGTAGAATGCAGTATCTTCACTGCTGAGCTTTATGCTATAAACTTAGCTCTGGATGATATTATTGAACTTCTAATTCCGTCTACTTTAATATACACCGACTCACTCGGTGCTGTCTTTGCTGTAAATACTGCAGTCGTTTTTGCACCAGTGAAATCAAAACCAAACCAATCTGCTATAAATAGTAATACCAACTCCTCTCACTCTAATAAAACAAATACATTCTAAATTACTTACAACCAGAAATTTTTATTTTACAGACTTGTTAGGTTCCATATACCGATTTACATCCGTAAATCGGTATATGGAACCTAACCGTACATCCGTAAAGCATGTTACAATAGCCGGTCAATAATCTGGAGAGGTTATCCAGGAAACAAACTTTACCGAATAAAACCAAATCCAAAGTTGTGGCTCTCCAGCTTCTGGAAAAGCAGATGAGAAGAAGTCTAGGAAGGCTAAGAATTGGGCACGCTTACCTCACACACCTCTATCTATTAATGAATGGCAGCACTCTTCAATGCACATCTTGTCATGTGCAACTGACTATTCATCATTTATTAGTGGACTGTCCTCACCTTCTCAATATCTGCTCAAACCACTTTAAATCATGTGCTAATGCACAGTCATCACTAACATTATTGCAGATTCTTGGAGATGACCCTAATAAGAAAGAACTGTTTATCTTCCTAAATAACATAGGAATATACCATAAAATATAACAGGTATTGCAATAAAGTTAGTATTTCCTATTAACCATTAGAAAGACACAATATGGCCCTAGCAGCCTATGTGTCATTAAATCCCAACACAACAACAACAACAAAAACCAAAATGTACAGGCATAGGTGATGAAATGATATTGCTCTTTTGATGCTATAATGGACATGGAAGACTTTTATTATGTAACTGTCCACACTGCCTCAATATGAAAACAAGTTTGCTATAAGAAAATGACAATCTCGAAACTTCATTGAGAACTCAAATTAAAATTGAAAATACAGCTCTCGATGAATTCCATGGAAATTTTTTGTCTGATGAAAAAAAAAGAAGAAATTCTTGGGTATAAAAAAGTTGAGCAATGTATATTTGTGTAAAAAATACATGTAATAAAAATTAATTATATTGGTATTAATTCATGTCTTTTTAATCCTAACTATATTCCTTTAATTTTCAGTTAGCATTTTATACTTGGTGCATGTTGGTATTAAAATTTAAAATTTTTATTAGTGCTTTTAAAGACAACTTATATGTATGCTGTTTAGTAGAAGTGGCAAGTGTTGTCTGAGAAACACATACTTGTTTACATTATGCCGGAACTGAAAGTAGTAAGGTGAAGTGGAAACAAAAATGGTTATAACAGAATATATATAATTCTGGGTAAACAATAGGTGATGAAATACTCTAATAAAATGCTCTCTGTACTTAGGAAGGTACAGAAAATATGAGTAGTTAACCTTGAACAGTAATTAATGCACAATCAACATTTTGGAGTGGCACCTGTCAAGTCTAACATGTAAATAATTGTTCTTCAGTTTTTAAAATAACTGCAGTATATTTAGTTATTTTAGATTAAAGTCTCAGGTTTACTAAAATAACAGAGATTATTATTTTGAAAATAAGTGCTTATTTAAAATAGAAACAGAAAGAAAAGTTCTTCATGAGAATTTTCTTTTACTATTTCTATTTTAAATAAACACATGGTGATAAGTACTCTTATTTTCAGGCATGAACTATTAGCAGAAGCAATGAAGGCTGGAACACCCTTTGCCCTTTGGAATGGACCAACAATTGTAGCCTGGCTTGAGGTATTAGATGATTTTCAGTATTGTTCTTTTTTAATTTTAGCAATGAATTCTTATGCTCAGAGTATTAATAGCATATATCACTCTATACAGATTTTGACAGTATTTATCTCATTGCCTATATATATATAAAGTACAGTCAGATATGAAGTTTTCTAAGCAATGCAGACAGGCTGCCAGAGTAGGTCACGAAGTCTTGTCAATGATTTACAGAAATTTTGTGAGCAGGGATAAGGAGTTCATTATCCCCTTGTATAAGGCAATAGTCAAGGCCTTGAGTACTGCGTAAAGGTCTGGAAGCCTCATTTTAGGAAGGATGTAGAGTTGCGAGAATGAGTACAGAGAAGGGCAACAAGACTGGTGCTCTTATGTAGAAGTGCTTAAGTTCTGGAGACTAGGCACCTGCAAGGTGATCTGATCGAGGTGTATAAGGCCTTCAATGGATTGAGCAGGCTCAGTGCTGATGGGATTCTACCTCTTGCTCAGATTACAAACCTGAGGGGGACATAGATTCAAACTGAAGAAAGACAGTTGTAGAATAGATGTGCCGAAATTTGCCTTTAGCCAGCAGGTAGTTGATTGCTGGAACAAACTTCCATATGTTGTTGTGAAAGTTGATAGCTTAAATAAATTCAAGGCAGAACTAGACAAACATTTGGAATGAATGGATCAGTGAAATGGGAAGGGTTCTTTTTTCATGGCTGATGCTGTATAAGCTTGCTTTCTTGCATTATGTGCCTCCACTAATGCTAAACCCTCTGTTTTTGGTTATCTTTTCACAGGGAGAAATAATAGTAATAGCCATATAGTGCAAGGAAGCCACAGGCTTTTGCTGTGCTGGCAGTGGTGGGAGGAAACAAGTAGATAAGAAAATACAAATTATTTGCTTCCCTCCTCACATAGGTAACTATTCAGTTGACCTTTGAATTTATTCAAACTGTCAGCCTCAACTACCTGCAAAGGCAGCCGGTTCCAGCAATGTGACTTGTTGGTTAAAAGAAACTCCCTACAATCTAATCTAAACCTCTTCCCCTGTAATTTGAATTTTTACCCCTGAGTTCTGGAATTCTCTATAACTATGAAAATTCTGCCTTCATTCATTTTACTAACCCCCTCTCAGCTTTTTATAAACCTCAATCAGATCACATCTGAGGAGCCTGGTTGCCAAGCTCTGTATCCTGCATAATCAGTCTTTCCTCGAATGGTTGCCCTTTTCCATCTTCTGTTTGGAAGATGGAAAAGTATGTTCAGTATATTTCAGTGCTGTTTCTTTTCATTGACATTTTGCCGTAAAAAACAGTAATATAATAAATCGCACAGTTTCAGGCCAATATTATTCTTACCGAATCTGGAGCTAAACTAAACATAATATTAAACTCTTATCACTCATGGTTTCCCAATCCAACATTTCACCAGATATACAAAGTGAAAAAAACAGACAGAAGTAGCATAATAAACATTTGTCTCAAATACTACCATTAATAAAAAAAAAAGAAGAAAAAGAGAAATCAGCCTTTCAAATTATTCAAAGTAACTGACTTCCGGATAACCAATGTTCTCTGTACCTAGAACTACACAAAGTTAATATCTTGCTTCAATATACATCCACTAATCAGTAGAAGAAAGTCCTGCAAGCAAAAGGAAACAACAAATAAAATATGAACTGAAGACTCTTTTTCAGAAAAAGAAAATAGATGACAATTTGTACAAAAATCCAAACTCCAGCAACTGTGAATCTCCCAGCATAGCCATTTGCCAATATAAAAGTTCATAAGACTGATTTCACTGTAAGACTCATTGTCACTAGCAAGATACCATCCATTCCAAAATATTTCCAAATTTCTTATTAGTCTACTATTGTAGCTATTTCCATCTAATTCCCTGTCCTTACCATAAAGAACATTCAAAATCTTATCTCTTAAATCATCAGCATCCAGATTGATCGATAGCATTAGCATTAGTAGAGGCATATGATGCAAGAAAACAAGCTTATTCAGCATCAGCCAAAAAAAAAAAAAAAAAAAAAAAAACAACCACTACTCCCATTTCACCCCTCCGTTTGTTCGAAATACCTGTCCAGCTGAGCCTTAAATTTGTTTAGGCTATCAACTTCAACAACAAGTGATGGGAGTCTATTCCACAAACCAACTGCCCGCTGGCTAAAGGCAAATTTCCGCACATCTATCCGACATCCGTCCTTCCTCAATTTGAATTTATGCCCTCTCAGGTGATTATTCTGAGCAAGAGGAAGAATCCCATCGGCATTGAGCATGCTCAAGCCATTCAAAGCCTTATACACCTCTATCAGATCACCTCGCCGATGCCTAGTCTCCAGGCTCTGTAATTTGCAAAACTTAAGCCTTTCTTCGTAAGAGCAACCCTTTGTTCCATTCACTAATCTTGTTGCCCTTCTCTGTACTCGTTCCAGCAGCTCTACATCCTTCTTGAAATGAGGCCTCCAGACCTGTATACAGTACTTAAGGTGTGGCCTGACCAATGCCTTATACAAGGGAATAATCACA
Organism: Mastigoproctus giganteus; assembly: GCF_048544385.1. NCBI lineage: Eukaryota > Metazoa > Arthropoda > Arachnida > Uropygi > Thelyphonidae > Mastigoproctus > Mastigoproctus giganteus. The sequence goes on along the minus strand of NC_143586.1, from coordinate 94,899,735 downwards.
TCCCTGTCCCTGCTAGAAAAATTCCTGTATATCATTGACAAGACACCATGAGCTACTCTTGCAGCTCGTCTGCACTGCTCAGAGAACTTCATATCTGCCTGCACAATTACCCCCAGGTCCTTTTCATTCTCTACCACTGTCAGCGTAGTACCACAGAGTTGATACGTTGATCTGGGGTTACTGTTTCCCATATGTAGTACTTTACATTTGTCAATGTTAAACTTCATTTGCCACCTCTCAGCCCATCTGCTCAACCTTTCCAGATCCTGTTGCAGCAGCATAGTATCAGTAGTGTCCTTAACAACCCTGCCAACCTTGATATCATCTGCAAACTTCGACATTAAGCCTGATACACCATCATCAATATCATTTATAAATACAGAAAACAACAATGGATCCAACACTGAACCCTGAGGAACTCCACTAATAACATTAGTCCACGTTGAGCAGTGGCCATTGATTACCACTCTCTGTCTTCTGCCACTCAACCATCCCTTTATCCATAGCAGCAATTTGCCTCCAATGCCACACTTCTCCAATTTGTGCAGCAGTCTTCCATGCGCAACAGTATCAAAAGCCTTTCTAAGATCCAAATATATAATATCAAAGTTATTCCCTGCATCCAGTTCTTTTGTGACTACATCATAGTATCCAATCAAATTGGTCAGACAAGACCTGCCCTTAACAAAACCATGCTGTGTCTGAGCTATAACTGAATTCTTGTCCAGATGATCCTGCAGTGCTTCTTTAACCAGTGCCTCCATTAATTTTCCTGGAACCGAAGTTAAACTAACAGGTCTATAATTACTTGTGTCAGCCTTTGATCCTCCTTTGTGAATTGGGGTTACATTTGCACATCTCCAGTCCATGGGTACCTCCCCTGAGTCCAAAGAAGCTCTCATAATTATGGCAAGGGTTTGCTTACTTCCTTTGCTGCCTCCTTTAATATAACTGGATAGATCCCATCCACCCCGGGTGCCTTTTTTATGTTTATCCTCAACAATTTCTCCTCCACTTTCCTCTCAGTTATTAGAAAATCATCTAGCTCACTGCCAATGTTTACTTCACCTACGACATTCCCCTTCCTGAATAACTCCTCATGTGTGAATGTAGATGCAAAATACTCGTTTAGATTGTTAGCCACCTGAGCTGGATCCTCAACTGTTGAACCATCAACATCCAGTGGACCAATCTGATTCATCCCCTTCCTTCTAGAGTTAACATAAGTAAAGAACTCTTTGCTGTTTTTCTTTGCATCCCTTACCAAGGATTTCTCGTAATCTGCCTTTGCCTGCCTAATCTCCTTTGTGACTTGGTTACAGACCAACTTATATCTATCATAGGCTTCCGTGTCACCCATTAATTTGTATGTATCCCATGCATTTTTCTTCTCTGCCATATGTCTCATTAGTTCATCTGACAACCATTTAGGCCTGAACCTTGAACAATATTTCTTGGTTGGTATGTAAAGCCTGGTAGCTTCCAAGATTAGTTCCTTGAATGCTTCCCATTTTGAATTTGCTGTTGGTAACATCATCAGTTGGTCCCACTGTATAGAATTTAAATACTGTCTCAGACCATCATAGTCGCCTTTACGAAAGCAAAAACCCTTCCCTTTACCTCTGATGGTAGTTACCTCCTTGAGTAAATCCAACTTCAGCACACTGTGATCACTGCCACCCAGTGGTTCCTTTATCTGCAGATTCCTAATGCATGAAGAATCACTACTGATAATCAGATCAAGAGTATTACTCCCTCTAGTTGCCTCCCGAACATGCTGGTGTACAAAACAATATTTAGATGCTGCTGATTTTGATATTCTTGTCTCATTTGATGTGGAGTCTTATGTCCATAAACATTTCTCTAGAAGCTAAGAACTAACTGCCTAAAAGAATCTCTATATTTATATTTACCTTTAAACACCAAATCTCTTCCCATCGCAAAAAAAACAGAATACAAAAAGAAGGAAAAAAAATACTGATGGGAAATTCTCTCTCTCTCAGCAACCCAAATTCAGAGAATGGTATGTTGATGACTTCCTCATCATTTGGAATGAAAGCCTGGATGACCTCCACATATTTTTAAATGCCATGAGCTCTTTCACTGGCCATCAAATTCCAAATGTAAATAGAACAGAATGGTGTCCTCCCATTTATGGGTGTCAAGATCACCAGAAAACTTCAAAAAATCCAGTTATCAATATACCGAACACCTAGAGACCTGGGCCTCATCTTAACTACAATTCTGTCCAGCCTTTCCTTACAAATATAGGAGTCCTGAAACCTTAATCCAAAGAGCCCTCATATTTTCATATGACAAGAAGTTGTCACTATAACCTTGATAGTGTGAAACAATGGATGCTCAATAACTGATCATCAAGAAAATCGTTGCAGAAGGGAGATAAATAAAAACCTACTTTAAAAAAAGTTTAGTGGCAAATGATGCATGATGCAAGAATGTTATACAGCATCAGCAAAAAAAAAAAAAAAAAAAGCCACCACATTCCATTTCACCTGTTCTCCAGATGGAGTTTGTTCTAATCAACCACCCTCTGGGTGAAGGCAAATTTCTGCACATATACAGGGTGTCTCAAAAAAAAAAAAGTGTACATACTTTGATAGTCAGTAAATTCTGTGTTTATTTATTTAATGCTAACCTAATAATTTAGTTACATAGTATATAGAAGGTATACACCCATTGAATATCCATAAATCATTAACTTTTTTTTTTTTTTTTTTTTTCAATTAAAAGTTTGTGCCTAAAATGGAGAACCAGCAATGTACATTTGAGCAAACTAAATTTGTGCTGAAATGGTATTGGAAATTTGAAGATGTATCTGAAGTCCAAAGACAGTGGAGATGTGAATTTTCAACAGACCTTCCAATGCGCGTGGCCATTTCATGTATCCGAAATAAATTTGAAACTGACGGTACTGTTAAAGATTAAAGACATGCAAAAAAAAAAAAAAAATGATCCAGAAAACTTGAGACCCCAGATTTTCCACCAAGCTGTAACTCATGATACCTTCCCAAAATGAAGTATTTTCTTTAATTTTTCATCTAAAATACCCACAGGCAACAGATAATTAACAACAAAACAGCTGAGGGTGTATAGCTCTTGGCCAAACACATGGTCAACAGAATAGTTAATCAATGCCATTATTTGTTCAAGGAAATGTCAGGTTTTGAGGATACTAAGAATTAGTAAGCTGGAAGATGGAACTTTTTGTAATACAGTCTGGTCATAAAGGTCACACTTTATTACAGAAACTTAAACTGAAACTTTTTCATGTTGGATGGTCCACAGCAATTCATTCATATGATTCGTATGCAGCTTATTCCAGTAATTATAATGACTCCATGAGCACCGGAATGTCAACTGTGGTCTTGCAATGATTTGAAAAATCAAAATTCATAAGGCAATGTGCTCGTGAAACAGGAATCAGCAAGGCAAGTGTTCATTGAATTTTAAAATGTGTGAGGTGGAAATATTATATTCCAAGATTAGCACACATGGCATGTGTGCAAATCTTGGAATATTTGAATGAAGATGATTCCAGTCACCAGATTGAATTTTGTGAGCAGTTTGATGCAAAAGTAGCAGAAGAGGATTGTTTGGTCTGATGAAGCTACATTCAATTTAAACAGCACAATAAATCACCACAAACTGCACATATTGGTCTACCAATAATTTGCATGTATGTTCATGTAAAAAGAGTATTATTTAAATTTATCAGGGATCACAGTATGGGGTGGTTTAACCTCCAAGGGTTTGGTAGGACTTTTTTTTTTTTTTTTTTGATGGAACAGTCACTGGAAGTCTGTACCTCAACATGTTTCAGACATCAATGCACTAGCTGTATGAGGATGAGGACTTTTATTTTCAACAAAACTGGCCACTTCTCATTTTTTTCATGATATCAGGACCTATCTTAATGAAACTTTTCTAAACAGATGGATCGGATGAAAAGTCGAGTACCCCTCCACGTTCATCTGACTTAACCCCACTTTCACTTGTGGGGTACCTAAAAGATGAAGTATATGCCATGAAACCTTCAACAATTGGAGAGTTAAGGCAAACTGTTGAAGAAAATTGTGCAATGATTTCTAGTGAGTCATTGATGGATGTTTGCAGTTCAGCTGTTCAAAGATGTCAGGATTGCCTGAAAGTCAACATTGAGCAGTTCGAACATCTGAGATGATGTGTGCCATATATCTAAATATTTGCTCTATGTAACTAAATTATTAGAGTAGTATTAAATAAATAAACATGGAATTTGTTGATCGTCAAAGTATGTATACATTTTTTTTTGAGACATCCTTTATATTATACTCATCCTGCCTCAATTTGAATTTATGTACCCTCGTGTATAGTCTGAGAATGAGGTAGCATTCAGCTAACTCAATCCATTGAAGGCCTTAAACAATTCATCAGATCTCCTCACAACTGCCTAATCTCCAGATGCTGCAATTTGCAAAAGTGAAGCCTTTCCTGGAAAGAGCACCCTTTTGCTGCCCTCACCAGTCTTATTGCTCTTCTGTACATCTGTTTCAGCTGATCCACATCCTTCCTAAAATGAGGCTTCTATACCTGTATGCAGTACTCAAAATGTGGCCTAACCATTCCCATATACAATAGGATAATCACCTCCTTATCCCTGCTGGAAAAATTCCTGTATATCCTTAACAAAACCCTCTGAGCTGTCCTGAGGGCTGATGACCCTCCTATGTGTGTGTCCTGTGGCACAATTTTAACGATTAGACACCTTTTAATTGACTGTCCAGTTTTTAGCAATATCCGTCTTACCGCTTTTAATCATCTGACTGAGCCGTATACACTCAGTCAGATTTTATTTGACAATGACAACGTGTCTGCTGTTTTTAGCTATTTTAAATTAATAAAAGGTTTTAATTGTATTTAATTTATGCTATTGTTACGTTTTTATTGATTTATTTTTTATATCTTTGTTATTATATATATGGACATGGTGGCCTTACTAATTAGGTCACCGAGAATTTAAAAAAAAAAAAATTTAAATATTACCTAGTCATGGCGCATTATAGCCGTAGCTTCTAATGCGCCAAAAAATCCAAACAAACAACATCTGAGCTGTCCTGAACTGCTCTAAGAACTTTGTATCTGACTACACAACTCCCCAGGTGTTTTTCATTTTCCACTGCCCTGAGTGTGGTATCACACAGTTAGTTCATACATTAATTCAAGATTACTGCTCCCCATATGAATTAACTTCTATTTGTTAATATTAAAATTCAGTTGCCACCTCTCAGTCTAACTGCCTAATTTGTCTACATCTTGTTGCGATAGCATATCCTGATTACTGTGACTAGCTACCCTGCCAACCTTCGTATCATCTGCAAACTTAGACATTTGTTTGTTTGTTTGTTTGTTTGTTGAATATCAGTAACCATTCTGCTCCAATTTGTACAATAGTCTTCCATGAGCAACAGTGTCAAAAGCTTTCCTGAAATCCAAATATATGATATCAAAATTATTTTTTGCATCTGGTTCCTTTGTATCATCATCATAATTTCCTCATCATAATATCCTATCAAATTTGTCAGACAAGACTTTCCCTTAACAAACCGATGCTGTGTCTGAATTATTGCTGCAGTCTTGTCTAGATGATCCTGCAATGTATCTTTAACCAGTAACTCCATTATTTTACCTGGAACAGAAGTTAAACTAACTGGTCTGTAATTACTCGTGTCACTCTTCGATCTCCCTTTGTGAATTGGGGATACATTTGCACATCTACAGTCCGTGGGGACCTCCCCTGAGTCCAAGGATGCTCTCATAATTATGGCTAAGGGTTTGCTTAGTTGCTTTGCCACCTCCTTTAATATAACTGGATAGATCCCATCCACCCCAGGTGCCTTTCTTATGTTTAACTTCAACAATTTCTTCTCCACTTTGCTCTCAGTTATTACAAAATCATTAAGCACCCTGCTACAATTTGATAACCTTCTGCCATTTTCAAACCTTAATAACTCCTCATGTGTGAATGTAGATGCAAAATACTCATTCGGTTCGTTTGCTATCTGAGCAGGATCATCAACAGTCGAACCATCCGTATCAAGTGGACCAATCAGATTCATCCCCTGCCTTTTAGAGTTTATATAAGGTAAAGAAATCCTTGCTGTTTTTCTTAGCATCCTTTGTCAAAAATTTCTCGTAATCTGCCTTCGCTTGCCTAACCTCCTTTGTGACCTGATTATAGACTAGCTTATATCTGCCATAGGCTTCTGAGTAATTTGATAATTTATATGCATCCCATGCATTTTTCTTCTCTGTCACGAGTCTCATTAGTTCATTTGATAACCATTTAGGCCTAAACCTTGAACAATATTTCTTAATAGGTGTAAAGTGTGTTTAGGGTCAAGCGGCACCAGGGGTTCCCCCCATCTCCGCGTAGTTTACATTGTGGGTGAACCAGTTGACTGGAAAAGCAGAGATTTAAAAGTGTGTGGATATTGTACATGTGTAGCATTGTGTACCGTTGTTCTTCTGGTCGTTTAGCCGCCAGACCCCTACTGAGGCCCGACGTTGCCCCACTTTTGCCCCGTGGAGGCAGACCAGGTACCCACTAGTATATAGTTCACTCTGGCAGGTCCTGCCACCTAATTTCCTGAGATTTCAGTTGCTAGGACCTTAAAAAAAAAAAAAAAAAAATGATCGCGGAAGCGCTAGGGAGAAGTCCAGAATGTTCGGCGAAATTAATTTAGATTGGTCACTTTAGATTGTGTGGGGCTTGTTCACGTTGCTGTCAGATAGAGTGGAGAGAAGGCTGAAGACTGGGGGGGGATAGATAGAAATATGGAGCCGAAAGGGAAGGCAACTCCAGTTTATAGTGGGGCATGCCCATGCCCCACCAGAGGGAAAAAGGGATGGAAGAAGGGAGAAGAGACAGCAAAACCATCTCCTCCCCCCTCCCACGCAGGGAGAGGGAAAAATAGTAGGGCAGTCAAGGGGACTGGCCCAGATCGCCAATAGGGCATGGATGCAAGAGGCCACAGGCTGAGGCAACAGGGTTGTGCCATCCACAAACCCAGTGAGGGTGTTTCCATCCAAGGTTTTGGTCTAGGTTTGGTAATGATTTATGTAAGTTCTGGTTACGTATTCACTCATGGGATACAAGTCCCGTCCGTTGTTCAGCGAATTTGTCCTCGTCGGTAGTGACTCCGTCCATAGAGTCAGCCAGGATTTTGGTGGCGGTCCATGCAGGTTATGTCATTCGTTGGTTCAGTTCTCTCATGGGATCAATGTCCCGTCCATGGATCAATATTCAGTTTTCTATGTATGCTGTTTTATTCTGGTTGTTCTGGGTTTGGTGGCATAGGTAGAGTCTGTCGTCTTGCAAATAAGCACTGTGCAAAGTTAGTGAGGGCATTGTAGGTTGCCTCGTCTTCTAGTAGATGGTGCTCTTGGTTTTTAGGGTTGAAGCGGACTCGTGTGATGAAGTGACCCTGAAGATCTTCATACAACTCACACTCGTGCAGCAGGTGATCCCAGGTTTCAAGGGAGCCACACGCATATGCTGGGTTATCTGTTAGTCCGAAGAGGTTAAGCTTATAGCGGATGGCTCCATGTCCAGTGAGAAGGTAGGTGACATGGAGACCAGGGCAGAGCCATGTGGGATATTTTAGGTATACTCGTTGCAAGTTTGGGAGGAACCTTCGGGTGACATCTCCTTTGTCAGACATCGTCCAGCGTTGTTGCCATATTGATGTTAAGTAGGTTTGCAGCCTGTACTTCTCAGCTTTACAATTATTTGCCGGATTCGTGGTGTGGTCCTGGAAGGTTGTGGCTTTGCCGCGTCTGAGTTGCTGAAGAATGCCGGTGCGAGTCACCTCAAGATCAAGAGGGAGAGCACCCGTGATCACTTGTAGTGCGTGGAGACTGTCTTGCATGCTCGGGTGAGGGTCAATAGGATGGGTCTATGTATAATATCCAGTCGTCTGCGGTTTACCACTGTTGAGGCTTTGTGGAACCAGACACCGGAGGCGTATGTGATTGCTGGAATAATGGCTGCTTTATAAAGGATCGCAAGGGTGTGCCTTTTTAGGCCCCAGTCGCGACGTGTGACTCTCGCAAGCATGCCAGCATATTTTTTCATCTTAGCCTGCATATATTTTAGATGTGGGGTGAAAGATAGATTACGGTCCAGGATAACACCCAGATACTTTAGTTCTGTGGCTAGCTGAATTGTTCTGTTGTTGATTTTTATTTGCGGCGGTCTAGTTGGGGTTTAGGTAGCCCTTAAGTAAGATGGATTTGGTCTTGGTGGCCGATATGGTGAGTCGATGCCTTTCCGTCCATTCTCGCAGTGTGGTTACTGCTGCATTCGCGAGAGTTTCTAGTTGGGCTCTTGAATCTGCAGTAAGGGTTAGGGACAGGTCGTCTGCATATGCCAATGCCTAGATGCCCCCTAAGTCGAGGGAGAGGAACTCGTCCAGTACACAGTTCCACAGGAGAGGTCCTAAGACAGAGCCCTGCGGGCATCCCCGGTGTATATGTCGGTCAACCTTGCAATAGGGGGCCTGTACCAGGACCCGTCGGTTGGTCAAATAGCTTCTTACGCAATCATAGAGGTTTGTCGGCAGTTGGGCAGTCCTGAGTCTTTCGAGGACGCTCAGCCACCAAAGGGCGTCGAACGCCCCCGCAAAGTCAATAGAGATGAGGAGAAAGTATTTTTGTCGACAGCTCTCTGCCATGTTAAGGATGGATTCCAGTGCGTTGACAGTGGAATTTCCTGGTTTAAATCCAAATTGTTTGTTGGCTGTTAAGCTAGCAGTGGTATAGTGCACTTCAATCCTCTATCTGAGCAGCTGCTCCAGTACTTTGCTGAGCACAGACAGTAGGGCAATTGGTCGATAGGAGTCTGGTTTATGCTGTGGTTTGGATGGATTTTTTAGGATCAATTTGATGTTTGCCACTTTCCAGTCGAGAGGGAAACAGCCTGAATGGAGACAGTGGTTGTAAAGATCCAGGAGCAGGTCTGGGGTGTATTCAGCCACTTTCCTAACCAGCTCTGGCTCAAGCATATCTAGCCCTGGAGTTTTCCTATTTCTTATCTTGCTTATGGCAGTTTGTAGTTCTGGGTGGGTAAAAGACTCCTCCGTTCTGGGGGATTTGTATACTTCATTGGCCTGGCATAGCAGTTGCTGTTCAGGAGTGTTGTTGTTTTGAAAGTGGCGTCTAGTATGTTATTAACTGTGTCATGCCAGTTGTTGGTCATGACACCTTGTGGTGTTATGGTGGAAGGGGTTACCTCCCCCCTAGGCAGCTTGTTTGTGGTTATCCGGTAGATAATGCTCCAGGGATCAGAGTTGCCGACAGTAGAGACCAAATGCTCCCAGGACAGCTTTTTCCGCTGCCTGATCATCGCAGTATAGATGTTCCTGGCCTCCCTGTACTGTTGCCTGAGAGTATCCGTCTCAGGGGGGTGGCCAGGTCCGTCTGGCTCTTTGAAAGGCGCGTCTCTTCTCGTTCATTGCTCTTCTAAGCTGGTCGAGCTCCCGGCTGGGAGGTCCTCCTCCTAATTGATTCATTAGCTGCATTTGACTATGGCATTGGTTACAGCGCGTTGATGTTGGTCAGGGGTCTGTTTCTGGAGCTGGTTGGATGACAGGTTGTGTACATTTCTGGTGATCGCCTCTTTGAATTTACTCCAGTCTGCTTTATTGACAGCATATCTTTCCTACTTGTAGCTGTTTATCTGGATTTGATGGAGTGACCTATGCATAGTGAAGGTGATGGACCTGTGGTCGGAAGTAGTCCAATCCTCTTGCACCATCCAATCGTTGAGGTGACCAGCTAGACACCTAGTGGCCATGGTGGCATCCAGGGTGGCCTCCCAGAGTGTCGAACTAAATGTGGGAAGATTATTGGCACGATTGATGACGACAAAGCTGCTGTTGGCTAGGAACTCCTCCATCTGCTGTCCGTTTATAGAGCCTCTACGCTCCTGGGTCTCGCTGTGCCATAGAGGTGAACGACAGTTCAGGTCTGCTGATATGAGGATCTTAGCTCCTGTTAGTTCAGTTTGCACTTTGTGTAGATATTGGATGTATGGGAGGATGTCCGCCCCCAGACGACAGTACAAGGAGATGACGGAAAGTTCTCCTAGGGAACTAACGATGTGTGCACAAGATGCCCACTCGTGGCACAGGTGTGAGATCCTGGTGACGTTTATGTTCGGGTTTCTTACAACGACAGCAGCCCATGGGGTTGCTCCATCCACCTGAACGATCTTATAGCTGAGTGGATACCCCCGGACAGCCCCAGCGCAGGTGTAGGGTTCTTGCAGCAGGAGATGTCTAGGTTTTCTTCTTCGGCCTTTTGCCTTATCTGTCCCGCTACGGCAATTGCTCGCTGAGCGTTGAGTTGGAGGAATTTAATGCAAGTGGTGTTATAACTTTTAGGCAGAGTCCCCATAATGAATTCTTAATTGTTGGGCGTTTCTTGCTTTAATATATACCGGGCATTTATTATCTCTGACTGAATGTGTGTGGGGGAGTTTTTGCCACTTGCAGTTTGCACAGGTTGGGTCTCTTTCTTTATTTGGGCAGCTTGCGTAGTTGTGCCCCTTCTCAGCACAGTGCCCACAGGTAGGCTCCTGCTGGACGCACGTGTGGGTTGTGTGGCCAATTCGGCAGCACCGGAAGCACTTTGGGACCGCGATGTGTTCCCTGAAGCGGTGGGAGCTCCAGTTTATATATATTCTCTCTTGTTTTGTTATCACCCTCCATGCCTCGGGGGCCAGTCCGACCACCCAGTTATTGAGCTGCCGCTCTTGGTTTGGTGTTTAGGCACTAGTAGACTTGCATGGTCTCTGTCTGGTAGGTGTTGTTGGAGGTTTCTTGTGTATATCTCCTCGCAGATGGAAGTGGGAGTCAGATCCGGGTCTATGCCGAATATAACAATTGAGGGGCCTTTTTCTCTAGGCAGCTCAGCAGAGAGCCCGAGCGTCGGTATCTTGGCATTATTTATGATCAAGTTGGCATTGTCTTTTGTTTCCGTTTCGATTATTACCCCAGTGTTACGCGTTTTCCTGATGGCTCTAATCTTGGCTGTTTTGAATTCTTGCGTCAGAGAGTCAATGACTTTCTTTTTGACCTCTTCGCTAGTTTTAAGAGAGTCAGTAGTGGTTGGCTTAAGAACCACAAGATGTGGTGTAGGGAGCAGCGTCTTCCTGGGTGCGGACTTGGTGTTGGTGGTGTTTGTGATAGCCTTTGTTGTCGCAGGTTGATTCCTCAGCACATCAGAATATGTTGGGGCGCGCTGTGGCATTTGACTTGCCCCGCATTCCATATAGGCCTGTAGCCGGGTGGTTGCTTTCTCTTTGTCAAGAGCTTTCTCTTTGTCAAGATGTTCATCATGTAGGATTGTCTCCATCTTGTGGAAGATTGTGACAATCTCAGATCTGAGTGCTACTGACACTCTATTTGAGTTTTCTTTGAAAATGTTCTCAAGTGCGGTTTTGAGGAAGAGCGTCTTTTCAAATATAGTACCCTCTGGAATGGCAGGGTCGAGGGGTGAGTCCTGCTGTTTGTCTTCTTTTGGGTCTTTTTGTGATGCAGCTATTTCAGGCTGTTCCTTAGTCTCTGTCTGGGAACGTGTTTCCCGCCCAAACTTGGGAATGAGCTGATTGCAAATTTTCCGCTTGTTCAGTTGGGATCCAGAACGGGGATCCTCCTCTTCATCCTGGGGTTCCACAATAACAGGGTCGTTACTCTGGCCCTGGGGATCATTGTGTTTTCCTATTCTTCCCTCCATTTAACAAAATTCGGATAACCGGTACAGTTCGGATTATCGGGTGTATGATAGGATAATAAGATAGGCCACTGAAAATGATGGCAAATGTTGCCTACCACAAGTCCGTGGCTTAATTTAAGGGTACACAGTTGGTTATGGGAATTTTGAGCTATCCCCCTATGTCAGCTGTGGGGGGGGAGGAAGAAACAACTAGATGTGAAAGTGCTCCTAGAAAACGGGGTTACTTCCTCTTATGGTTTTCGGAGGCGCTAATCACGCTGGTGAAAATCAGTTTCAGAACAGGAACAATAATTAGAAAGATCTGTCTCTTCCATGGAATGTGTTTGGAGGGGGGGGGGGACACTGAGCACATGGTACATTTAGTTCCGCAAAGATAGAAGTAACACAAAATGGTGGGGGCACTCTTGCAGCCCAGAAAGCACTAACTGGCGAATCCTCCCAAGTCAAGAATCAGATTTGAACGTGGCAGCCGCGTTATATCGGAGCACTCTCCATTACCTCGTTGTGAGCGGCATGGTGACCTGTCTCACAACAAAGGAAATAGATAAAGAATGTAAAAATCTGATTATATTTCCCTAGAAAGTTGGAAAAGTCTCACCCTATGAGTCCACTGTTGGTTGATCTTCAGCTAGAACCAATAATTTTTAACTGTACAGCAAACCCCCGCTATTCGCGGTATCTGTATTCGCGGTTTCGCGTATTCGCGATCGCCGATTTAATATAAAATGAAACCTGAAAAAATGTGAATTTTAAAGCGCCGTGAATATTTTCCGCCATAAAAAACATGGGCGTGGCTAAAATTATCTTTCCCGGTCAAAACAGCGCTCAGTGGGTGGGGGGAGATGGGTGAAAAAATCGCGAGCGTGGATGTTTCTCGGTAATCCTTGTTCAGTATGTGTTAGTCATGGAAGGTTTCGTCGTTTGCTTTTAATTTATATGCTTATAAACTGAATAAATTTATCAATTTATAAATTGAGATGCTTACAAAAATGATAAATCTACCGTTTTGCAGTGTAAAACAGACTTTTTCGAGTGTGTTAACGGAAGAAAGTGACTTTATTGTGGACAAGTTCTTTCTAACCCCTACAAAAATATGGCTACGAATAAAAAGAGAAATGTGGAAATATCAAAGAAGGTGATAACATTAGCGAATAAAATTGAGTTATTAGACAAAATTTCTAATGGTGAAAGTGTCTCCTCAGTAGCAAAACATTATAAAATCAATGAGTCAACGGTACGATCAATCAAGAAATCGGAAGAAAAATCCGCCGTAGTGTCCGTGAAAACGCGCTAATTGCTTCAAAAATTTGCTCTGTAACTCGTGATGTTAAATTAGAAAAAATGGAAAAGGCTTTAAATCTGTGGATAGAAGACCGAACTCGAAATAAAATTCCGTTAAGTTCACTCATCATTCGCGAAAAGGCAAAACTCCTCTATCAACACTTTAGCGAAACTGGTGATAGCACTGGCAGGATGTTTTTTTTTTTTTTTTGCTAGCAAAGGCGCTGGTTTGAAATTTCTAATAAATATTACATTGTTTCTTATTTTCATTTCGATGCTATATGCTTGCATTTCACTATGTACTGTCTATGTACATGTCATATTATGAAGGTACATATAATACATACATAGACAAAATTTTAGACTAGTTTTTCTTATATATTTCATACTTTGGAACGGAACCCCTTTATTATTATGGGAGCCATAACTCAGTATTTGCGTTTTCGGTATTCGCGAATTTCTCAGGAACGTAACCCCCGCGAATAGCGGGGGTTTACTGTATTATATTTAAAACACATAGAAAAGACAAATTTTTGCAGAGCGATAAACAACACGTTCGTACTGTAAGGCAGCCATATTTGCCTTTTCTTAATAGGTATGAAACTTTTAGTAGCATCCATGATTAATTCCTCGAATGCTTCCCACTTAGAATTTACTGTTGGTGACATCGTCAGTTGATCCCACTGTACAGAATTTAAAAACTGTCTGAGGCCACTGTACTCACCTTTACGGAAGCAAAAACCCTTTCCTTTACCCCTGATGGTAATTATATCTTTAAGTAAATCTCACATCAGTACACTGTGATCACTGCCACCTAGGGCCGACCGGGCTAGCCGAGTGGGTAAAGTACCTGCCTGGCAACCCAAAGGTCGCGGGATCGATTCCCGCCTCAGGCTTGGATCAAAGTACTGCAAAAACCTTGGGAGGTGCAATATGGCCACAGAAGCCGATGCGCCAACATCTACCAAATCAAAAAAAAAACTGCCACCTAGTGGTTCCTTTATCTGCAAATTCTTAATACACGAATGATCACTGCTGATAACCAGATGAAGAGTATTACCCTCTCTAGTTGCCTCTCGAACATGCTGCTGCAGAAAGCAATTAGAATAGGAATTAGTTAAATTTAAAATTTTTTAAATTCTTTGAATTCCCAGTTTTGACTGGAACTTGTAGTTGCTTACTCATCTAATTCTTTGGGATTCATGTGATTACTGTTTTCTATAACAGCATATTACAATGGCATCAAGAGAAAGCAATCTTGATATAATTATTAAAAGTGACTGTTCATGCATTAAGAATTTCCGGATAAAGGAACCACTAGATGGCAGTGATTACAGTGTATTGATGTGGAACTTTCTTAAAGATATAACTGCTATTAAGAGTAAAGGGAAAGGATTTTGCTTTTGTAAAAATGACTACAATGGTCTTAGACAGGGTTTTAAATTCTTTTCAGTTGGAGCAGCTGATAATATTACGAACAGAAAAGGCTTCTTTTTTTTTGCCAACTACCAGATATGTAGTGTATGTAGTTCTAGGTACCTATTCAGGTTCTGTGCTGTTATCTATTCAGATTTAAACCTGAATAGATATCGAGGGGTGCAGAAACCTACAGTAAGTATAAATGTCTGCAATCAAGTCACTAAGCACATTAAGAGAAGTCTTTGGCTAAGAATGCAAATAAAAATATCAAAGAAAATTATTTGCTTATATTAACACTAAAAGGAAATGGATAAACTGTATTGGGCCAGTAGATATAAATGGCATAACTATTGATGATCTTGTTCAGGCTGCTGAAAACGAAAGAAATATTTCACAACTGCATTCATGTGTGAAGATGCTTTAAGAATTAAGATACCAGAAGAATACCAACTTATAACTAGGAGCTAAATGATTTTGTGATAAACGATAAGTCAAGTCAAATAGAAACTGTTGAAGCTAAAAGTAAATAAGGTATAATTTGATACATTATACCATAATTATTTTTAGTATAATTTGTTAGTATGATTTTCTCTATCAAATTATATTAATTTTTATGAGAGCATTCTTGGAATGAGGGGAAGTGCCTACAGATCAGAGTGTAAAAATGTCTCTCCTATTCATAAAGGAAAAGGGGATCAAAAGAGCAAAGTGAGTAATTACAGACCTGTAGGCTTGCCTTCTGTTCCAAGAAAAATAATGAAATTAGCAGTTAACCCTCTACTGGGCATGATAAAAGTATATCATTAGCAAACGCAGACAGGTTGATGAACTTTTTCCGTTATTATTATGCTTATAATAATGAAATAATTCAAAATTATTCACTTTTTAGAAGCCAACTTTATTTTCTAATTATCATGAATGCAACTGTGAAAAATACATTTTTTATATTGAAAACATATATTTTTAATTAATATTTTAAAATAAAATTCCCCTGTGACACACTTTACACTTTTGCTTTAGACGTTATTTTATAAATTCTTTATTAACAACCACACGTTAGTGCTATCTTCTGTCATTGAGTGAAATTTGAAATAAACATGAATTGAAAAACCTGTGTCAGCAGTTGTTGGCATTGTGAGACATTATAATGAAATTTGGAATCACTGCATGTGATGACAGCACAATAAAAAAACTGCTAATCTTAAATTCACAATTTCGATTTATTCATACTTATTTACAAGCAGCTTAACAAAATCTAAAAAAAAAAGCAAAAACAATTTTATTTTTTACTGGTCTGGCTTTTGAACAAAAAAGTTAAAGTCAAACTGGTAATGGAGGATAACTAAAATTCACATTGACATAACTTTAATAAATAGTTTTGTTTTAAAATTTAAGTTCTTTTGGTGGATCATCATCAGCCATTTTCAATCCACTGCAGGATGAAGGCTTCTCCAGCAACTTTCCAGTTCCTTCTGTTTTGAGCACTGGCCATCCATTTACTACCCACAAACTCATGAATTTCATCTATCCATCTCTGCCTTTGTCTTCCAGGTTTTCTTCTAGCTCCTCTTGGATACCATTCTGTTATTTTCTTAGTCCATCTGTCATCATGTCTTCGAGCTATGTGTCCTGCCCAAGACCATTTTAGTTCTTTAGTTTTGATAAGAATGTCCTTTACTTGAGTTTGTTGCCTAATCCATGTGTTTCTCTTCTTATCTAACAGTCTTTTTCCCAATATGATTCGTTCCATTCTTCGCTGTGTAGTTCTCAGCTTCTCTTCCATTCTTTTGGTGAGTGCCCAAGTTCCACTTCCATAAGTCATGGTGGGGAGTATACATTGGTTCATTATTTTACGTTTCAGACAAACTGGGATATTGCTCTTCAGTATGTGACTATATTTCCTGAATGCTATCCATCCAAAATTTATTCTTCTCTTGACTTCCAGCCATTTATCATTATTACAGCTAATAACTTGTCCAAGATAAGTATATGACTCAACCTTTTCAATTATTGCTCCTTCAATCATTATTTCCCTTTCTGTGGCATACTTGTTCATCATTACTTTTGTTTTAGCCATATTCATCTTTAGTCCAAAATCCTTACTAACTGTGCATAACTGATTAAGATTTTCCTCTAATTCTTTGGGATCGTGGCTTATGACCACAGTGTCGTCTGCAAATCTTAAATGGTTTAGGTACTCTCCGTTCACATTGACTCCTTTCTGCCACCAGTCTCATTTTCTGAAAGCTTCCTCAAAAGCAGCAGTAAACAGCTTTGGAGATATTGTGTCTCCTTGTCGAACTCCTTTCTCGATTTTAAATTTCCTACTCTCTTTGTCTAGTCTAACAAAGGAGGTAGCATTCTCATATATTCTCTTCAAAATCATAATATGTAGGGTATCTATGCCTTGTCTTTCCAGTGCCCGAAACATTGCCTTATGCTGTATGGAGTCAAATGCCTTTTCATAATCCATAAATTCCAGGCATAATGGTGTTTTATATTCATTTGCTTTCTCCATTAGCTGTGATATTATGTGAAGGCGATCCATAGTTGAGAATCCATGTCCTAAAGCCAGCTTGCTCTTTCGGTTGATTCTCATCAAGTATTCTTTCTAATCTGTTAGTAATGACCCTTGTGAACAACTTGTAGATGTGGGATAACAATCTAATTGGTCTATAATTTCCAATTTCTGATTTATCTCCTTTCTTATGCAGCAAAACTATGATTGCATTATTCCACTGCTTAGGCATCACACCTTTTCTAATGCACTTTGTGAAGAGCCTTGCCAATTTTTGTGTTATGTCTCTTCCTCCTAATTTTAACAACTCTACAGTAACTTCATCTTCCCCCAGGGCTTTCTGATTCTTCATTTTCTTCAATGCATGTTCTACCTCATCAGGAAGAATATTGGGTATGTCATATGTGTTGCTAATTTGCAATCCATCTTCCCCACTGCTGGTATCATTCCCTTGCTCCTTGTATAATTTTCTATAATAGCCTTCTGCTATTTGAATTATGCCTTCTCTGCTGTTTATAAGTACACCATCGCTATTCTTCAGTTTCAGTATCATTTGTCTTTCTGTATTACTGCTCCTGGCTGCTGATTTAAATCCTTTGTTTTCCTTTAATGCTTGTTCTACTTTTCTTGTGTTAAATCTTCTTATGTCCTCTCTGAGTCTCTTTGTAATGGCTTTGCATAACTCAGTATACTCAATTTTTTTCCTTGTCAGTGTTTATCTTGCTTCATCATGGCAAGTGTTTCTTGACTAATTTTTTTTCTTTGGATTTCTTTTTCCCTATAGGTTTCTTGGGCTTTATCTCTTTCAGAAAGTTGTAATATTCCTCGTCGATATCTTGGTCCTGAGCAGACTGCAGAAGCTCAAACTTATTCTTAAGTTCCAGTACATACTGCTTTTTCTCCTCTTCTGTTATCTCAAAGACCTTTGTATTATTTACTTGAGTCAGTTTTTTCCTTTCCTTACCTACCTCTATATCAAGTGTACCATTCTGTGAACACTTTCAACATTTACCTTATTCAGGACAGTAACATCATTCACAATATATCTTCTGTTAGTGAGGATGAAGTCGATTTCATTAGTTGTTAATCCATTTGGACTCTTCCATGTCCACTTTCTGTTCATCCTTTTCTTGAAAATAGTGTTCATTACTGACAATCCTTGAGATTCTACAAATTCCACAAGTCTTTCACCTCTTTCATTTCTTTCACCAATTCCAAAATTTCCTATAGTTCCCCTTTCTGCCCTGTTTTGTCTTTTTCCAACCTTAGTATTAAAGTCCCCCATAATAATAATGTAGTGGGTTTTCTGCTCATCTCAAAGACTCAATTTCAGTGTACATTTCTTCAGCCACTTCATCATCATGGCTCGATATTGGTGCATAAATCATTATAACCTTTAGCTTGTACTGCTTAGAAATCTTGAGTATTAGTCTTGACACCCTTGGTGATGTACTTTTGAATTCCAAAATGTTGTTTTTTAAATCTTTATGGGCCAGAAACCCAACTCCACCTTCACTCCTTTCACTGTTTCCATTGGTGTACACCAGATTTCCATTTGATAAACTTATAAGTGATTAATTTCTTCTCTTGTTTCAGCCAAACTGATTATATTCCAATTAACATTTTCTAATTCCTTTTCCAGTTCTAATATCCTGTCTTCACCGATGAGTGATCTTACGTTGTAACAGGCCAAGTTCAGTTTCCATGCATGGCAGCCTGGTCGTACCCAGAGATTCTTAGCACCCTCTGCTTCCACTCTGATCCTCTCGCTGCCATAAGAGGGAGAGTGAAATGAAAGCTGCTGGGGACTGAGGGCCATTTGGTTTGTCATGCTGTCATATGCTGGAGAGTTTGGTCTTTTCCTCTTCACGCTAACCAGGTGTCTTGAAGAGAACCACTCTACACATTCGTTGCCACCTAAATGACGTAACAGGGCTTACCATCGAGAAGGTGTGCATGAGTGGATTTTAGGGAGGCAGGCCAACCGGACTTCTCCTAAATCTTCTGTAAAGATATTGGATTCATCAGTGTTTTAGACTGAGTGTCTGATAACACAGAGGATACCTGTTCCCCCTCTAAGCCCCTCTAATCCACCTTTTGGTGGATATTCACCACCAACATTGCCAAAATGTCAGGATCATCATGGCAGTTATATAGAAATTAGAGCATAAATTCATGATATTTTTGAAAGCATATTAAATTTATGTCTGTTTGCCATTGACACAGTGATTGACAGAGTACTTAATGGCATAAATCAGGGTATGCTACTGCAAAAGACCTAAAGAAATTAGATGGGCTGAGAAATGGCAGATGTACCATTGATAAATACAAGGAACTGCATTTTAGTAGCAATAATCCTAGAATAAAGTACCAGTTAAGTGGTACTACATTGAAGTTAGTGAAGAACAAAAAATACCTTGTGGTAATTGTACACAGTCTGACATGAAGTTCTCTGAGCAGTGCCGGCATGATGCTAGGACACCCCATGAGGTTCTGTCAGTGATATACAGGAATTTTGCCAGCAGGAATAAGGAGGTGGTAATCTCATTGTATTAGGTGATGAATACTACACCTTGCATAATGCACACTGGTAGATACAGAGATGAGCAGTAAAATTAGTCAGTGGCATAGATGTTATTCTTTTACCAAGAAAGACTTGTTCTGTACATTGCAACATATTTGGAAAGGTACCTATAATGAAATGACCTGATTTAAATGTGAAAGACTAAATAGATCGAGTAAACTAAATGCTGATGGTATCCTTACTCTTTCTCAGACAATGCACATAAGGAAACATAAATTTAAATTGAAAAATTATATTTTAATGAAAAATTATTAGGATAGATGTGCAAATATTTGCTTTCAATCAGAGAAGAATTGATTGTTGGAATAGATTTCCATGTAGTATTTTGGAAGTAGTTAGTTAATGTAAGGACGGATGAGACAATTTTTGAAAGGGATGGAGAGATCATGTGGATAGTTGATGGGGTTTTTTTTTTTTTTTTTTTTGCTGATGCTGAATATGCTAGTTTTCTTGTATCATTTTTCATCACTAATACTAATGTGTATCCTTAGGCAGATATAAAAAATCAACCTTATATTGGTAATGACAAATCCATGTAAAGAGAACACCCTTTAAAAAGATTATAGAAATTGTTTTCCCCTTCATTGAGTTGTAGAAGTGTGAGAATTTAACAAGTTGTAATCATGAGTAATATTCACAATATTTACATATTTTCTTTGCTAGTAATTGCAATTATATAATGTCATAAAGTGCTGTTCAAAAAATGAAATAAAATAGTAAACATGCACCACAGCTACTTCCTGTGCATCCAGATATTCTCATCTTCTTTTCGGTATATTCTAAACTTAATTTTTCTTTGAATTTAAAATTAAATTTAGGAAGAAGTAGATGAATTACTAATGGCAAAAAAAAAAAAAATAAGCTTTACTCATTCATCCTTTGTCTCCTTTGCTTAATTCTTTTGCGCGTTGGATTAATATACACTGGGTAGGCCACTTTATTAGATAACCCTGTCTAATAATAAGTATGCCCCCCCCTTTAATCAACAGAACAGCCTGGATTCATCATGGTATGGACTTGGCAAGGTATTAGAAGTGTGCCACAGGTATGCAGGTCCCCATTGACTCAATTGCTTCTTACAGTTGTTGCAAATTGCACAGTTGTCAATCTCTATTCCAAAACGCTTGTTCCACCTCATCCTCACAGGTGTTCAATTCGATAGAAATCTCATGACCAGGGAAGCTACTACAACAGGCTGAATTCATTGTCATGTTTCTGGAATCAGTTCTGTACAGTTTAGCATTAGCATGAGCATTAGTTCAGGCATATCATGCAAGAAAGCTAGCTTATACAGCATCAGCCAAAAAAAAAAAAAAAACACACCTTCCCATTTCACCCATCCAGTCACTCCAGACGTTTGTCTACTTTAGCCTTAAATTTATTTAAGCTATCAACTTCCACAATAACAGATGGAAATCTGTTCTAGCAATCAACTACCCACTGGCTAAAGGCAAACTTCCTTACAACTATTCTACAACCGTCCTTCCTCAATTTAAATCTATCCCCCTCAAGTTGTTAATCTGAGCAAGAAGAAGTATCCCATCAGCATTGAGTCCTCTCAAACCATTCAAGGCCTTATACACCTCAATCAATACACCTGCTCAAACCATACAAGGCCTTATACACCTCAATCAGATAACATCACAGGTGTCTAGTCTTCAGATGCAGCAACTTGCAGAATTTAAGCCTTTCTTTGTAAACACATCCCTTTGTTCCTTTCACCAATCTTGTTGCCCTTCTCTATGCTCATTCTAGCAGCTCCACATCTTTCCTAAAATGAGGCTTCTAGACCTGTATGCAGTTCTCGAAAGGTGTGGCCTGACCATTGCTTTATACAAAGAGATAATTAACTCCTTGTCTCTGCTAGCAAAATCCCTATATGTCATTGACAAAACTCCATGACCTGCTGTTGCAGCCTGTCTGCACTGCTCAGAGAACTTCATATCTGACTGCACAATTACCCCCAGGTATTTTTCATTCTCCACCTTCCTGAGTGTAGTACCACACAGTTGGTACATTTCTCTTGGGTTACTGTTACCCATATGCTGTACTTTGCACTTGTCATTGTTAAACTTCAGTTACCAATTCTCAGCCCATCTCTGCCTAACTTTTCTAGATCCTGTTGCAGTAGCATACTGTCATTAACAACCCTACCAATCTTTGTATCATCTGCAAACCTGGACATTAAGCCTGATATACCTTCATCGATATCATTCATAAATACACAAAACAACAATGGGTCCAGCACCGAACCCTGGGAGACTCCAGTAATAACATTAGTTCATGTAGAGCAGTGTTCATTTATGGCCTTGAATGGGTTGAGCACGTTGAATTCTGATGGGATCCTTCCACTTGTTCAGATTACGAACCTAAGGGGGCATAATTCAAATTAAGAAAAGAAAGATGTAGATTAGATGTGCAGAAATTTGCCTTTAGCCAGCTGGTGGTTAATTGCTGGAACAAACTTCCATCTGTCGTTGTGGAAGTTGATAGGTTGAATAAATTTACGGAGGAACTGGACAGGCATTTGGAGGGAATGGTGTGTTTTTTTTTTTTTTTTTTGGCTGATGCTGCATAAGCTCATACACTTGCTTTCTTGCATCAAATGCCACTGCTGCTGCTACTACTACTACTACTACTACTACTACTTTCTGCCATCTCCCACTCAACCATCCCTTTATCCATTGCAGCAACTTGCCCTTAATGCCATTCTGCTCCAATTTGTACAGCAGTCTTCCATGTGCAACAGTATCGAAAGCTTTCCTGAAATCCAAGTATATGATATCAAAATAATTTTTTGCATCCATATCCTTTGTGAAAAGATCGTAGTATCCAATCAAACTGATCAGACAAGCCTTCCCCTTAACAAAACCATGCTGTGTCTGAACTATTACTGCAGTCTTGTTGAGGTGATCCTGTATCACCTCTATCACCAGTCACTCCATTATTTTGAATGGAACAGAAGTCAAACTAACAGGTTTATAATTATTTGTGTTGTCACCCTTTGATCCTTTTTTGTGAATTTCGGTCACATTTGCATATCTCCAGTCTGTCGGAACTTCCCCTGAGTCCAAGAAAGCTCTCATAATTATGACTAAGGGTGTGTACTTACTTCCTCTGCTGCCTCTAATATAACTGGATAAATCCCATCCAGCCCAGGTGCCTTAGCATTAGTAGAGGCATCTGATGCAAAAAAGCAAGCTTATGCAGCATCAGCCAAAAAAAAAAAAAAAAAAAAAAAACCACTACTTCACCCCTCTGTTCGTTCAAAATACCTGTCCAGCTGAGCCTTAAACTTATTTAGGCTATCAACCTCCACCACAAGGGATGGAAGTCTGTTCAACCAACCAACCAACCACCCGCTGGCTAAAGGCAAATTTCCGCACGTCTATCCTACATCTGTCTTTCCTCAATTTGAATTTATGCCCTCTCAGGTGATTATTCTGAGCAAGAGGCAGTATCCCATCAGCATTGAGCATGCTCAAACCATTCAAGACTTTGTACACCTCTATCAGATCACCTCGCCGGTGCCTAGTCTCCGGACACTGTAATTTGCAAAACTTAATCCTTTCTTCATAAGAGCAATCCTTCATTCCGTTCACTAACCTTGGTGCCCTTCTCTGTACTCGTTCCAACAGCTCTACATCCTTCTTGAAATGATGCCTCCAGACCTGTATACAGTACTCAACGTGCGGCCTGACCATTGCCTTATACAAGGGAATAATCAGTCAAGGTCAGGTCAGGCAAGACCTTCCCTATATATGATTGATAAGACACCATGAGCTACTCTTGCAGCCCATCTGCACTGCTCAGAGAACTTCATATCTGCCTGCACAATTACCCCCAGGTCCTTTTCATTTTCTTCCACTGTAAGTGTAGTACCACTGACAGTGGTAGAGAATTTCATTTGCCACCTCTCAGCCCATCTGCTCAACCTTTCCAGATCCTGTTGCAGCAGCATAGCATCAGTAGCGTCCTTAACAACCCTGCAAAACCTTTGTATTATCTGCAAATTTGGACATTAAGCTTGATATACCATCATCAGTATTATTTATAAATGCTGAAAACAACAGTGGACCCAACACTGAACCCTGAGGGACTCCACTAATAACATTAGTCCATGATGAGCAGTGTCCATTAAGTACCACTCTCTGTCTTCTGCCACTCAACCATCCATTTATCCATAGCAACAATTTGCCACCAATGCCACACTGCTCCAATTTGTGCAGCAGTCTTCCATGTGCAACAGTATCAAAAGCCTTTCTAAGATCCAAATATATAATATCAAAGTTATTCCCTGCATCCAATTCTTTTGTGACTACATCATAGTATCCAATCAAATTGGTCAGGCAAGACCTTCCCTTAACAAAACCATGCTGCGTCTGAGCTATAACTGAATTCTTGTCTAGATGATCCTGCAGTGCTTCTTTAACCAGTGCCTCCATTAATTTTCCTGGAACAGAAGTTAAACTCACAAGTCTATAATTACTTGTGTCAGCCTTTGATCCTCCTTTGTGAATTGGGGTTACATTTGCACATCTCCAGTCTGTGGGTACCTCCCCTGAGTCCAAGGAAGCTCTCATAATTATGGCTAACGGATTGCTTACTTCCTTTGCTGCCTCCTTTAATATAACTGGATAGATACCATCCACCCCAGGTGCCTTTCTTGTATTTATCTTCAACAATTTCTCCTCCACTTTACTCTCCATTATTACAGGATCATCTATCTCACTGCCAGTGTTTACTTTATCTATGGCATTCCCCTTCCTGAATAACTCCTCATGTGTGAATGTAGATGCAAAATATTGATTTAGTTTGTTAGCTACCTGAGCAGGATCATGAACAGTTGAACCATCGATATCAAGTGGACCAATCTGATTCATCCCCTTCCTTCTAGAGTTTACATAAGTAAAGAAATCCTTGCTGTTTTTCTTTGCATCCCTTGCCAAAGATTTCTCATAATCTGCCTTCGCCTGCCTAACCTCCTTTGTAACTTGGTTACAGATCAACTTATATCTATCATAGTCATCTGTGTCACATGTTAATTTATATGTAACCCATGCATTTTTCTTCTCTACCATATGTCTCATTAGTTCATCTGACATCCATTTAGGCCTGAACCTTGAACAGTATTTCTTAGTTGGTATGTAAAGCCTAGTAGCTTCCAAGATAAGTTCTTTGAATGCTTCCCATTTTGAGTTTGCTGTTGGTAACATCATCAGTTGGTCCTACTTTATAGAATTTAAATACTGTCTCAGACCATCGTAGTCGCCATTACGAAAGCAATAACCCTTCCCTTTACCCCTGATGGTAGTTACCTCCCTGAGTAAATCCCACTTCGGCACACTGTGATCACTGCCACCTAGTGGTTCCTGTATATGCAGATTCTTAATGCATGAAGAATTCACTACTGATAATCAAATCAAGAGTATTGCTCCCTGTAGTTGCCTCTCGAACATGCTGATTTAGAAAACAATCATCCAATAAATCCACAAAAGCCTTGCTAGTGTGTGAGTGACCAACCCACAAATTCCAGTCAATATCTGGGAAATTAAAATCCCCCATTATAAAACTCTCTGATTTACTGGCCCACTCTATTTCCCTGTACAGTTTCTTATTATACTCATCAGAGTCATTAGGCCTATAGCACACTCCTACTCTCAATTTTGATCTCCCAATGCATGTCACACCAAACTGACTCGACACTGCCCTGTCCAGCAATGTCGACTGGCTTCACTTCCTTGGATTTTATGTGTTTCTTAACTAATAGCATAACCCCTCCTCACTTCCTATCCTATCCTAAGCCTTTCTTATGTTTAACTTCAAAAATTTCTCTTCCACTTTGCTCTCAGTTATTACAAAATCGTTTAGCTCGCTGCCAGAGTTTAATAAACCTCTGGCATTCCTTCCCTGAATGACTCCTCATGTGTGAATGCAGATGCAAAATACTCATTCAGTTTGTCAGCTATCTGAGCAGGATCATCAACAGTTGAACCATCGATATCAAGTGGACCAATCTGATTCATCCACTTCCTTCTAGAATTTACATAAGTCAAGAAGCCCTTGCTGTTTTACTTTGCATCCTTTGTCAAAGAATTCTTGTAATCTGCCTAACCTCCTTTGTGACTTGATTGCCGACTACATTATACCTTCCATAGGCTTCTGTGTCGCATGATAATTTATATGCATCCCATGCATTTTTCTTCTCTGTAACGAGCCTCGTTAATTCATCTTACATCCATTTAGGCCTGAACCTTGAACAGTATTTCTTATTTGGTGTGAAAAGCCTAGTAGCCTCCAAGATTAAGTCCCTGGAGGCACTGCCTCCTTCAAATTCATCAAATTTATTTACTATACTTTGAACATTGATGTACATGTAACTATAGATGCACCTGTTCTTAATCCTAGGTACCCTAACACAGGTTCGAGCCCGTCATCACCAAATACAGAGGATGCAGAAAGGTCAGGGAATGACCACTGCATATTCCCGGAGCAATGTGGCCTTAGTTGCTAATGCTCCTAAAAAAAAAAAAAAAAAACCAAAACAACCCTAACACAACCCATGTATTTGCTTTTTCCATGATGACTCGCAGCAGCTCTTGAAATCCCCAGCAACTTGCTCTCTTGTCCTTGCCTTGTAATATGGTGCCATTTTCTTGTTTGATGAACCTATTTATAAATGAGTACACTGCAGCCATGAAGGAATGCACTTGGTTGGTAGAAACAGTTTCCGGATAACCTATGGCATCCAAATGTTGCACAGTGGATGCATTGTGCACTACAAAAATCCTCAACACCCCATTACACTGCCTCCAGTGTATTGTTGACATTTGATAGAATGGTTTGTTGAACTCCTTGTTTTAGCATTTTCTGGTCCTCCCATCAGAATGAAACTGTAGGAGACAGGATTTGTGCCACCAGGAAAAGTTTTTCTAATCTTCCACTGTCCAGTTTTGGTGTTCCTGAGCTCATTATGTCCATTATCCACCTTCTTGTCTTTGCTGGCAGGAGTAGAACCTGTTTCATTCATCGTCTTGTGGATGAATGAACCAGGAGTGATCGTTCAATCATCAGCTGTACTACCCTATCTGTGACAAGGTATGATGGGTTGTTCATTCTGAAATCCTCTTTGTTTACCACTGTTTTATTAGGTTGTGATTTGACTGACTGTATTCTTCTGTTCTGTTACCTTGCACAAGTCTTGTCTGCACTGGCCTCTCGCATCAACAAGCTGTTTCTGACCACAAAATTGCCATTAGGTGGGTGTGATATGATTATTAGATCAATCTTGAAACATTCAAGACGTGGTCATACATGAAAATACCAACAGAGTTGCAGTTTCCAAGATACTGATTCAGAGTCACTTAAATTTTTCATCTTGCCAATTCTTGCACTGAATTGCATACAACATCCATATTTGTCCATCTGCTTCATATTGTATAATATGAAAACATGATGCTGTTACTTAAGCACTACCTCCATTTCATGAAAAGGGTAGCTGTATCGAATACAGTAATCACTCATTATAGAAGTAAATATGGGTTTCATACCATTTAGCCAATAACTCTGGCGAAATCTGGCCATTTAGGCATGAAGCCAATTCATTTGAAAATCTATCAGTGGGACTCTAAGTGTCAGGAGTTACTCTTACTTTCTCTCAGATATGTTATAGAGTAGGTATTCAGTTTTATCTTTTCCAGGACTTTATATAGTTCCAAAGAAATGTAAATTAGTGTCATTTAATCTTAAATTTTTTATTTATCAGTATTTTTTTTGCTGATTCTTTGTTGTACTTAATTATACCAGATGATGTGGCCTGACAATTGCCTTATACAATGGGATAATCACCTCCTTATACCTGCTAGCAAAATTCCTGTATATCATGACACCCCCCCCCCCCCCGAGCTGTCCTGGCAGCCTCTCTGCACTGCTCAGAGAACTTCATATCAGACTGCACTATTATCCCCCAGGTCCTTTGATTTTCCACTACCCTGAGTGTGGTACCACACAGCTGATACATTACACTGGGATTACTGCTACCCACATGCATTCCCTTGTATTTGTCAATATTAAACTCCAATTGCCATTTCACAGCCTATCTGCCTTATTTTTCTAGATCCTGTTTCAACAGCACATCTTCATTACTCATTAACCACCCTGCCAACCTTTATATCATCTGCAAACTTAGACATTAAACCTGATATACCCTTATCAGTATCATTAATAAATATAAAAAACAACAATGGGCTGAGCACTGAACTCATCCCTTTATCCATAACGGTAACTTTCCCTTAATGCCACACTGGTCCAATTTGTGCAGCAGTCTTTTACACATAACAGTATCAAAAGCTTTCCTGAAATCCAAGTACATGATAGCAAAATTATTTTTTGCATCCAGCTCCTTTGTCACTGCATCATAATATCCACTCAAATTGGTCAGAAAGATCTCCCCTTAACAGACCCAGGCTGGGACTGATGTATATCTGCAATCCTGTCTAGATGGTTTTGCATTACTTCTTTAACCAGTGACTCCATTACTTTCCTTGCAACATAAGTCAAGCTAACAGGTTTGTAATTACTCTAGTCACCTTTTGAAATCTCCTGTGCAAATTGCGATAATACACATCTCCAGTCCATAGGCACCCCCCTTGAATCCAAAAATGCTCTCATATTTATGGCTAAAGGTTTGCATACCTCCTCTGCTGCTTCTCTTAATATAATTGGATAGATTCCCACCACCCCAGGCTTCAAGAATTTCTGTTCCACTTTCCTCTCATTTATCACAAAATCATTTAGCTCCCTGTGTGATTTTGATAAACTTCAGTCATTTCCCTCAATAAAGAACTTGTGCATCAATGTAGATGCAGAATACCTGTTCAGTTTGTGAGCAACCTTGGTAAGATCATGAACAGTTAAACCACTGATATCAAGTGAACCAATCACATTGGTTCACTTGATATCAGTGAACTTCCTCCTAGTGTTTACATAAGTAAAGAAGTCTTTTCTGTTTTTCTTTCCATCCTTGCCAAAGATTTCTCATAATTTGCAATGGCTTGACTAACTTTCTTCGTGACTTTATTACAGACTAGTTTATATGTTCCATAGTCTTCTGTATCAGCTGATAATTTATATGCATCCCATGCATTTTTCTTCTTTGCCATGTGTCTCGATAGTTCATATGACATTCATTTAGGTCTAAGCCTTGTAATTCTTAGTAAGCACGAAAAGAAACCTAGTAACATCTATGATTATTTCCTTGAATGCTTCCCATTTAGAATTTGTTGTTGGTAACAACATTAGTTGGGACCAACTAATATTGTTACCAACAACAATGCCTTTAAAATCTGTCTGAGACCACTATAGCCTCCTTTATGAAAGCAAAATCCCTTCCCTTTACCCTTGATAGTAGTTACATCTTTAAGTAAATACCACATCACTACACTGTGATTACTGCCAGCTAGTAGTTCTTTTATCTGCAGATTTTTAATGGCATTGTTGTTCAAGTAATTTAAAGTCATTCAAAATCTGGAGATTTGTTTAAGTAATTCAAAATGTTTAAGTAATTCAAAATCTGGAAAGATATTATTAAAGGAGATGTTTTACATCATGTTTAATGATAATAATTTCCTTGTGAAGGTAAAAAAAAAACCCTTAGAGCTGGTATTATAAAGTTATTAATCCTCCAGCAATCACTTCCCCAGTTTTTTACAAATATGATTGCACAACACCTGCAGGCACTGATTTTTTTTTTTTTTTTTTTTGTATACAGTTATAATAACTAATTTTATTCCTCCCTCCTGTATTTGTAAGTAAGTTGTAACAGCTATTTTTCAGTTATCTTGTCAAGCATTGTTATGTAACATGAATTCTTAAATTTGATGTCTCGTGTTTTTTAAGCTCCATTGATCCTTTCTGCATTCTTCTAAGGAGCTTACATTTCTATATTGCATCATAAATTTATTTATTAAGCAATTGTTCTCATTTATGTAATTTTATTTTATAATCTTTCAGTTGCAAAAATTATTGGTGAATATAACTTATCACTTTCAGTTATTAATGTATTTGTTACTGCAATGTTCAGGTTTTATCCCCCTTCTTTTTAATTCAGCCTGATTATAGGATTCCATCGAAAGCTGCTATTTGCATACGAGTTTAGTAATTCATTACATCAATTTTCAAGAAAGGTGACAGAAGATGCTCCAACTATAGAGGAATCTGTGTTATGAGCTCTATTGCTAAACTATTTGGAAAAGTGGTAAAGTCAAAACTGGAACAAGAGATTGATATTTCTGAGGAACAATGTGGCTTTTTGACTGCATGCTCATGTATAGACCATTTATTCATTGTTAAGCAAATTCTGGCTACAAACCAAGATGTAGGTGTGCTATTCATAGACTTAGAGAAAGTATGATGATGTGCCAAGAAATCTTCTGTTGAAAGCTATAAAGAAAATGTCAATAAACCAGCCATTAATTGAAATCATTAGAAGAATCTACAAGAACACTACATGCTGTATAAAAATTGGTTCAAGAATATCAAGAAAATTCAAGGATGCTGTTTGTCACCTTCTTTGTTTAAGCTGTACCTGGAAGTTGTTCTAAGACTATGGTCACAGAAGTGCAGTTCAATGGGTGTTCCCTCTTGGTCAAAATAAGTACCTTTATAATCTACTGTTTGCACAGAACAATGATGATGTAAACTACATGGGCAGAAAGTTACTAGAAGAATATAAAACATGGGAACTGACAGTTAATTTTAATAAGACAGAGTACATGAATCGAAGTGGGGAGATTCTGGATTTAGATGGAATATAGGTGAAACTGTACAGCAATAAATACCTGGGTGCAATTATCCAGGCTGATGGATCATCTGCTCAGGAAATTGAGAGAAGACTGGGTGAAGGTAGAAAGGTCATAGGAATGCTTAATTCTGTGCTATGGAATAAAAATATTATTAACAGAACTAAACATCAAATATATAATGCAATATTACAAAGTGTTTTATTATATGGATGTGAGATTTGGACCTTAATTGAAAGACAAAAAAATAAACTACTGGCCATTGAGATCGATTTTTGGTGAAGATTGACAAGAAAGTCTAGGACTGAAAAAGTTAGAAATGACATGATAAGGAATATAATGAATGTCCAAAAAACCATCATTAATAAAATAGAGGAGAAAAGATTGGAGTGATTTGGCTATGTGAAGAGAATGGAGGACGACAGATTGCCCAGAGAAGCCATGGAATGGATGCCATGGAGAAGGAAAAGAGAGGAAGACCAAGAAGAACATGGATCAAAGGTGTGAGAGCAGCCATGAATAGAAGAGGACTGGTGGATAGAGATTGGGAAGATAGAAGAAAATGGAAAAAAAGAATAAAGGAATGACTTTTCAATATTAGGTTGAGGAGAACCATTGTAATAATGGAATAAATCCTATGAAGAAAAAGAAGTTTAGTAATTTGATGTATTTGCTTTGTATCTGCACAAATTTTAGCAAATACACTTAACATTTATTATTAATCATCTCCTTTAATCTAGTTGAAATTCAGTAATACAACAACAAATGCTCTTAATGTTTATTATTAACCGTCTCCTTTAATTTAGTTGAAATTCAGTAATCTACACACGTACTATTATATATTTATCTGTAATAAATTTCATGCTAAAATTTGTTTCTCAGTTTTGGAAATAAATGTAGTGATGTTAAATTTAAATGAAATGATTTTTTTCAAATAGCTCTGGGTAGGAATGCCAGCATGGTATGTAGCAGCATGTCGGGCAAATGTTAAAAGTGGTGCCATCATGTCAGCTTTATCGGATACAGAAATTCAGCGTGAAATCGGAATTAGCAACCCCTTACATCGCCTCAAATTGAGGTTAGCCATTCAGGAGATGGTAGCATTAACAAGTCCTTCAGCTCCCAAACCTTCACGAACAGTGAGTTTGATATATCATTTATTAAGTTCTAATGCTTTTAAGAATAGTGTAAATTGCTTTTTTAATAAGGTCAATATTATTTTTCAAGTGAAGTGCGAGGTTGATTGCCAATTGATATATATATATATATATATATACACACACAGTCGATTCCGGTTATTTGGAACACATTGGGACTACTGCATTTTGGCCCGATTGAGTGGCTGCCTCAATTATCCAAAGTTTCACGTAAATAGTTAAAAATACAATGGACCCCCTCTTTACAATTGGTTCACTGTACAATCAAATCATGTTACGATGGACTCACCATAGTAAAGTACCGTTCACTCTTATACGATGTACGATGTGTAGTAAGCACCAGTCATTGTGATCACATTTGTGAATTGAATTTTAATTCTATTTAATTCTACAGAAATTCTAATTAGTGAAAAATAGAAGGAATATTATCCACAGGCTATAAAAGTAAAGATATATTAAGCACAAATTTAACCTTTATTACCTTACCAATTAAAAAATTAAATGATACGTGAAAATTGTAGGAATATTTTCCACAGGTCAGCAAATTAAAAAAAAATTTACGCTTACATGCATAGCTTAATTAATACGTACTGTAATATACTGACTAGTTGACATTTCTGTTCACTGACATTTGTGGGTGGGGATTGAAATTTAAAACAGTAAAAAGATAAGCAATCAATAACAAAGAACACGGCACACAAAAATTGCAAGTGACACGATACGCACAAGTAAGAACGAAGTAACAAATTATGAAGCTTTAAAAATAGGAATGAAGAGAAGATTCTGAAAATAATTTTTTTTATATGATTGAAGATTCCATGGAAGTGTAAACACATTTCACCATAATAACCCACAGAATTACAGCTGTCGGTATTATTGGAAATTCAACAAGATCGAGTTTACTATCCGTTTATGATAGATTGCACTAACAGAAAAGCCCAATAAACAGGGCTTTTCTGTTAATTGTTTTTATGACTGCTAATAAAAACAATTAACAGAAAAGCCCTGTTAATTGTTTTTATGACTGCTAATTGTTTTTATTGTTTTATGGTTGTGACCTCCAGAAATCCGACCGAACCACGTGGTATGGTTGG
Organism: Mastigoproctus giganteus; assembly: GCF_048544385.1. Taxonomy (NCBI): domain Eukaryota; kingdom Metazoa; phylum Arthropoda; class Arachnida; order Uropygi; family Thelyphonidae; genus Mastigoproctus; species Mastigoproctus giganteus. The sequence continues at coordinate 94,867,087 of NC_143586.1, read as the reverse complement.
AGACAATCAACATTCCATTTAATCGAGCCCCGATTAAATGGCATGTTGTCCCAATTAAGCGAAGTAAACCCTGCTATTTTCTCGATTGGGTTCTGTTTTTTAAGATTTGCCCCAAATAAACGGCTGCCCCGATTAACTGGTGACCCAAATAACCAGAATCCACTGTATATATATTATTTATTTATTTTTATTTTTTTCCCATAGTTAATTATATAGTAGTAAATAATGCTGAAGGTGTGGAATTTGATTGGGAATGGTGGAAACACTGTAAACACCATTTGGTAATGATGTTACACAGGGGCATATTTGTGGGGGAGCACAGGGGGAATATCTCCCCTTAACCATGTGTATAAGTGTTCCTAGGTGTATCTAAAAAAAAAACACTCAAAAACCTTGTTGTCATGTCCCCCTTGCGATGATACTGGATGCTGTACTGATGTCACATACCATAAATCCAAAATGGCATCAGCATCTCTTGCAGTGGAACAACATTATGTTATCAAGTTTTGGTGAAAGAAATAGTAAAGCCAGCTGACAATTATAAATTAACACAACAGTATGAATAAGCATGTTTATAAATTAAAGCTATATACAAATGGGTAAATCATTTCAAAAATGGTTGATGGACCCTTTATGAGATGTCATACAAGTGGAATAGTATAGATATGATGCAGGAATCACATGGACAGTAGATCAGACATGTCAGAACTGGAAATAACAATAAACTCAGAGAGTGGTTAACGTACTGAATGTACAATTTGTAATTAGGGTTAATAATGAAACAGGAAATTTTTAAATATGTTATTTGTAGTGAAATCTAAATGTAAAAACCACCATTGTTAAAACCATTTGCATATGGGTTTTAACAGCGTAGGATGCAGATTCAGTCCAAACATGTGCCACAAGCAGTCAGCTTGCATCATGTGTTTGGACGTTCATTCATTTACTGACAATCTCCAAATTCGCAGAACCAACTTTTCTTCTTCCTCTTCATTTATCCCTTTAACTTCTATATTCTAGGATAACCTTCCTTCACATGTATTTCCCAAAAATTACAATATCAATTTTTGTCTAATGTCAATAAGTATCTTTGGCCTTCTCAACCTTCAATCCATATCTGCTTCAATATTACAGGTTCCAGTACCTTTTATGTTTGGAGTTTTCATATTAAAAAAAAAAAAAAAAAAAAAATACTGATTGTTGTGCTACTTTGCCTCTGCTTTTATTCTTGTCTTTTCCAAATTATAACTTGTTTTCCCGAAATATGCTACTGCTTGATATTGCAAACTGATGATTGTAACCACCATCATCCAGAGCATCTATGTTTAAGAAAACAAACAAGTGTAAACATTTCTCTGCAATAATGCATTCAAACTGAGCATGTGACCACACATAAATAGTTTATATTATAAAAGAAATATATTTTATTTGAAGAATTCGTTTTATGGTCTATCAGCCGCACTAGCAGTGAAACCATAAGTTTAATTGCATGCAAAATTAAGCAGTAGCCAAGTTTTTATTATAAAGTATTGTTACTATTTTATAATATCAGTAAAAAGTATTTACTAATTTTAGTCTTTCCAATGGCATGCAAAAATTGCTATTTTTTTGTTTCAGCTTATTTCTCTTCCTCTACCATATGGGTTAAAAGAATCTCTTGGGAAAACACTTAGTAGTGCAGAATATGTAATACAGCAGACTCTCAATTAACCGGGACACTTCAAGGTTCGAAATTAAAAAAAAAAAAAAAAAAAAAAAAAAAATCAACCAGAAATCAAAAAATTCAAGTAATAACTAGAATAGGTATAAACAGATATTTTGCAAGTCATAAATAATCGACAAGCAGTATTATAAGTCGTCAATGGGAGATTAGTGTACCTATTATCTTGCAATCCCTGCTGTCTTCACATCCGCCGCTCAAAAAAAAAAGACCAAATGTATGTTTATCTTTTTTTAGTGCATCGCTTCGATTGTTGTGTTCCGTTGCAGTGCAAAAGGAAAAATTTTGTTTTGTTATTATGTCAGGGATGTTGGAATTTTTTTTTTTTTTTTAAAGTAAATTTTTTTTTTTTTGTTTAGAAATCGCGAAAATGATGGGTAAATGCAAAAGAGTTGCGTTTTCAGTTAAACAATTGAAATTATTGAAAAGTTTGAAAACAGTGCATCCGTTAAATCTTTAAGGAACCATTCTAATGTTGGTGACCAAACCATACGCAACATCATAAAAAATAAAGGGAAGCATCGTATTGGACATGCAAGTAGTGCATGGTAAGTTTTTTTCGTTTTTTATCTATTGCCATATTTTTTTTTAGGATTGTAAAATTTAAAACAAACAAAAATAATAAATAAATAAAATAAGCAATCAATAACTACGATCACGGCATGCACAAATTGCACAAGTGAGATACAGAGTAACAAGCGAAATAATAGGAAAGAAGAGAAGATTCTTACAATTTATTTTATTTATTATTTTTTTTTTATATGTGACTGAAGATTTCAGTGAAGGGGACACATTTCACCATAATAACGTAAAAACCCACACAATTCCAGTTATTGGTATTATCACAACTGCAATAAGATCGAGTTTACTAACCATTTATAATTAGATGCACGAACAGAAAAGCCCAGTAACTCGGAAGGTGCAAATTGTTCAATGGCAGTGACCTCCAGAAATGTGCTTTAGTAAAATGTGAGTTGTTGTTGTTATTTGGTTTTTAGGAACATTAGCAACTAGAGGCCATATTGCTCCAGGGATATGCGGTGGTCATTCCCTGACCTTTCCGCATCCTCCGTATTTGGTGGTGGTGATGGGCTCGAACCTCGGTCTAATCAAGAAGCGTGTGTTACACACTGCTGCTATTATTTATTTATTATTTATGTGGTTTTTAGGAGCATTAGCAACTAAGGCCATATTGCTCCGGGTATATGCGGTGGTCATTCCCTGACCTTTCCGCATCCTCCGTATTACACTGCTGCTGCAAGGCGCCTCCGTAGCCAGGTGGGAAGGAGCAGCAGAAGTGCGTAGCACACGCTTCTTGATTAGACCGGGGTTCGAACCCGTCACCACCAAATACGGAGGATGCGGAAATGTCAGGGAATTACCACCGCATATCCCGGAGCAATATGGTCTTAGTTGCTAATGCTCCTAAAAACAAAATAACAAACAAACAAACACTGCTGCTGCTGCTCTTTCCCACCTGGCTACGGAGGCGCCCGTAAAATGTGAGTTTGCATGAGATGATAATAGTGTTTCCCCCTTAACCCTGTGAAGTTCTTTTCAGAAAATTTCATTTTGACCGTTATCATGGTGATGACTAAAAGAATAAGTTTTTTTTTTTTTTTTTTGTTAGTTATCGCTGCATTGGCTTCTGTGACTATAATGCACCTCCCAAAGTTTTTGCATTTACTCTGATCCAAGCCTGAGGCAGGATTCGAACCCACAACCTTTGGGTTGCTAGGCTGGCACTTTACCCACCCGGCTAGCCCGGTCGGCAAAAGAATAAGTGACAGCACTACTAGTAAATCTACCAACAAAATGAAAGCCATCAATTTGGATCAGAAAATTAAACTAATAAGAATGTATGAAAATGGCCAAACATTAACAAGTATCACGTGGAATTCAGATTTGTCAATAATATTGCTACTATATTATAGTAGCAATATTTATTAGTCATTCCCGAGTTGCGTAAAACTCGACAAAGTAAGAAGTCCTGGAATATCTGTTATGTATGTCAGGGACTTTTGTATTTTTGGATTAACCGGGAAATCGAAACTGTGTACTGTTTCGATTTGTATACAACATAGTATACAAACAATAGTGATATTTTTAAGTGAATATTTCAAGAATATATTTATCCTCATCTACGACAGTATTTTATTAGCCTTACTGAAAGCAGAAAAGATTGCTCTTCTCCATTGAATTATTGACCAATTTTTTTAACCAGTTGTTTAGGGAAGGTGTTGGAAAAAATGTTACTTAAATGCCTCCCCTGATTTCTTGAGCCTTGAATGCACCCACCCAGGTGCATTCAAGGCTCAAGACTCATTCATAAAAATTTGTATTAATTTCTACAAGACAGGTTTGCATTAAATACAATGATTAAGGCAATTAAATATCAGAAATGCATATGTTAAAAATGAACATCTAGTTGTGGAAAGTTTGTATTTGGAAAAGTCTTTTGACACCAGATGGTTTTTTTTTTTTTTTTTTGTATCCTACAAGATCTGCACATCTCTGCTCTGCATGGCATGCTTCTCTTGCTTCTTCAGTTTCCTAGATGGCAGAACCTTTTAGGTTTGTTAACAAAATGGTCTCTCTCTCTCTCTTGGCGCCTCCGTAGCCAGGTGGGCAGGAGCAGGCAGCAGTGCGTAGCCTACACTTCTTGATTAGACCGGGATTCGAGCCCCTGACCACCAAATACGGAGGATGTGGAAAGGTCAGGGAATGAACACCGCATATCCCCAGAGCAATATGGCCTTAGTTGCTAATGCTCATAAAAACCAAATAACAACAACAACACTCTCTCTCTTTTAAATGCACTTGCAAGAGAAAGGCAATCCCAAGGATTGCATTTATTACCATACAGTTTGCAGTAAGATTAACATTGCACAAGGTATTTCAAACATAGTGGAATATCAATATGCAGATGACCTCAATGATCGTATGTCAAACAAAAATAAGAATTCCATCAAGAATTAGCTCCAGATCTCAGTAACAAAACTGAACTCTGGATATTCTCTAATAGCTATTGAATATAAGCACCACAGAATTTTACTTATATTCATTTCTGTAAAAATGTAAGTTTCACCCCCAGACCTGAATTATGGCTCAAAAATGACATCATAAATCAGATTCCCATGTTTAGTATTGGATAAATTAAACTTTAAAGAATGCATCAAATATCTGAGAACCATGTATGAAAAAAAAAAAACTGAATATCCTTAGAGAACTATCTATTAGAGTACTGTACATAACATGGAGTGCTGGTCAACGCACCCTCCATTTATAGTGAGCATTAGTCAACTCTCTCCTGACTATGGTATGCTCGTCTGAATCTGCCAAAATAAGTGTACCCACTTGATATCAGATTATGCCAGTCTGCATTTTAAAAAACGTTTTCTGATGTTTTACTGCTGATAACAGTATGAACTACTTTTTTAATGGAAATTTAAAAAGTTGCTTGAAATTTGCACTACCATGTTAGAATTTTTTACAAAAAAAAAAGAAAAATATATTCTTGGATGTACTGTTGATTTATTTTGTATTTTTAGAAGTTTTACAAATAGGTTATTTTTATATAAAAATACATAAAAACAAAAATATCAAAGGGTACATTCTTGTTAAAATTTTTTACAAACATTTTTAAAAAAATCTTGGATGTGCTTGATTTATTTTGTATCATTATAGGTTTTACAAATACAGTCAGTCCTCGTATAACACGTGTTTACATTACACAAATTCGATCATACACGATTTATAAATAGGGGAACGATATCTTATATAACACGAACAGAATTCGCTTATGCACGATTCGCCTTTGTGTTTACAAGAAATGGCAGTCGAACGCAGAATCACCCCAACTGAATGCAACACGATAGGAATGAAGAGAAGATTCTGAAAATGTATTTGTGTTTTATATCAGTGAAGGGGAAACACAATTCACCATAATAACGTAAAAACCAACACAATTCACCATAATAACGTAAAAACCAACACAATTCACCATAATAACGTAAAAACCAACACAATTCCAGCTATCGATATAATCACAAATGCAATTAGATGGAGTTTACTACCAGTTTATAACAGATTCCACTGGCAGAAACGCAACTGGAAATTGTTTTTATTGATTTATGGTAGTAACCCCTAGAAATGTGCTTTAGTAAAATGTGAGGTGTTAATTAATAGAGTTGTCTCTGTCTTTACGGTGTTGTTTATTCAGTTGCTACACACGCGCAGCTTTGTTTATGTGTATCAAGCGTGCCTCCTCGTTTTGTAATTGTGCTTTATTTCCTAAAAATGAGTAAAATACTTAAAAGGAAGCGTTGGTGAAGACACTGCAGATTCAGAGAGAAAAAGAAAAGCAATATGGATAAACAGAGGCGGACTGAGTCAAAAATTCTTACCCGGTAAAATTTATAGTGCCTCACACTAGCGTTTATGGCCAAAATCACACCAGCCCACCGGGGTTTCCCTGGTAAAGCTTATGGCCAGTCCGCCTCTGTCGATAGAGAAAAAATATGAAATTGTGAAACACTTTGAGCAAAATGAAAGACCATGTGATATTGCACGTGCTACAGGCCTAAATGAGGCAACGCCAAGAATTAGAAAGAATGCAGAGAAAATAAAGAACTTTCATAGCAGGAACAACTCAAAGTGTAAATAAAATCCATTAGATTAAGACACAAGAATTGGAAGAGATGGAACGGCTGTCATCTGTTTGGATCGAAAATCAAACAAAAAACAAGTTTTCTTATGATAGAAGCAAAAGCATTAGCAACATTTTATTACGTAATAGTCGTAAAAAATACGTATTTTTTATGACTATTATTTATTATATTATAATAAAATATAATATAATATAATAATAATAAATTATTTTATTTTTTATTATGTATTTTAATCGTTATAAAATACGTAAGTGTTTTATTACGATTATTTATTGTGTCTGGTAATGTGTTTGGTTACCAGTGTGTGTTTAATCTTGGGTGGTCGGCACCTAACCCTATTTTTCCCATAGGGCCTGTTGTTTATATTGCACGATTTTGCATTGCACGAGTGTTTTTAGGAACACAACTATCATGCTATACGAGGACCAACTGTAGGTTATTTTTATATAAAAATACTGATAAACACATAAATATATAAATATCAAAGAGTACATTCTCATATCAAGCATAGATGGCTGCAAACTAGATTTCTTATACAGTAGAGTCCTGATTAACCAAGGCTCATTTAACCAAGGTTCCACATTATCAGAGGTGAATTATAAAAAAGTTGTATATACTTTGTCATCAAAGACAAGTACATAGTTCAGTACAGAGGGAAAACTCACACCAGTTGACTGTTGAGCCTTGCTGGTCTTTTGCGTCTGTTGATTTCCTGACTTTTTACTCTAGATTTAAAGGTTTAATAAAAAATAAATTAAAAAGATTTTAAAATTTTACTCTAATTTTGTAATTTTTTTATTTGTCATGTTTCATCATGTTATTAGGGTTAGTGTAAGCACTATGATTTTGTACAGAAATTGAAATTTTATTGAAAGTAAATCTAAATCATGACTCAAACCAGAGCAGCAAAGCAAAGGGCTCAAGCTAATGGGAATGCTGTGGACCAGGGGAGAACTGAGGGGGGCAGTTGTCCTCTGAATCACAGCCTTGTAAGATGCACTATTTGCTTGATGTTTGCGGAGCAGTCAAGTATGGGACATGATACTGCCATGGGGGATGTCTTTGTGTGTGTGCGATGCAAGGAGTGTAAGGAGATAAGGCGACAACTCAGCGTTGTTATGGGCCTATATGAGAGCTTGAAGGATAGGGTGGATGCCCTCGAAGGATTACAAGTGAGGGGCCCATCAAGCTCTCAGCTGCCCACACCAATGCCAGAGCTTGCACTTGGTCATCGCGGAACACAGCGGCAACCCCCAAGGCAGAATGCGCTGGTCCCACAGGAACTAGTAGTTGTTGGTGACTCTATTGTCAGGGAAACGGGAAACATGCTTTGTAAAAAGGATAGGTGGAATAGGACCAGGGTATGTCTGCCAGGGGCAAAAGTTGATGACGTTGTAGAGCGGATATCATCTTTTAAGGGCACAAAAGGTGATATAGTTGTACACGTTGGCACTAATGACATTAAGAGTAGGAGACCGGCGGAATTACTTGACAAGTACAGGTCACTGATGAAAAAAAGCCGTGAATTAGGGTTGAAATTGAAAGTGTCTGCAATTCTGCCCAGACACGATAGGAGGGAGTATATGATGAGAGCCCTGTCAATCAATTCGGCCCTGGAAAGATTGTGCAGGGCTCAAGGGGTAGAATTTTTTTCAGCCTGGTCTGTACTTGTTAACAGGAGAGACTGCTTCTACAGGGATGGGATACACTTAAATAGAAAGGGTGCAAGAATGTTTGCTGATGCTATCGAGGCAATGTTAGGTGGGTCGGAAAACTGCTAGATTGGGGGGATACAAGGACTAATAGATTAACAGTAGCCACTGGCAGAGGTGAAAGTGATTCTTGCACTGCTTCTATTGGAATGAGCCGCAGCCTGGAAAATAAGATGCAGGATATTTCAGAGACTGCTGGGAATCATTGGGGTACAAGTAAACACATGGGTTGTGTTAGGGTAGCTAAGAAAAAGAACAGGTGCATGTATACTTGTGTGTACACCAATGCTAGGAGTTTAGTAAATAAATTTGATGAATTTGAGGTATTGCTCAAAACATCAAAGGCAGATATTGTGGGGATTTCAGAGACGTGGTGTCACACAGATATAAGAAATGCAGAACTGGAATTTGGGGAGTACAATGTCTACAGAAAGGATAGACAGGATAGGAAGGGAGGAGGGGTTATGCTATTAGTTAAAAAACACATAAAATCCAAGGAAGTGAAGCCAGTCGACATCGCTGGACAGTGCAGTGTCGAGTCAGTTTGGTGTGACATAAGCATTGGGAGATCAAAATTGAGAGTAGGAGTGTGCTATAGGCCTAATGACTCTGATGAGTATAATAAGAAACTGTTCGGAGAAATAGAGTGGGCCAGTAAATCAGAGAGTCTTATAATGGGGGATTTTAATTTCCCAGATATTGACTGGAATTTGGGGGCTGGTCACTCACACAGTAGCAAGGCTTTTGTGGATTTATTGGATGATTGTTTTCTACATCAGCATGTTCGGGAGGCAACTAGAGGGAGTAATACTCTTGATTTGATTATCAGTAGTGATTCTTCATGCATTAAGAATCTGCAGATAAATGAACCACTTGGTGGCAGTGATCACAGTGTGCTGAAGTGGGAGTTACTCAAAGAGGTAACTACCATTAGGGGTAAAGGGAAGGGGTATTGCTTTCGTAAAGGCGACTACAATGGACTGAGACAGTATTTAAATTCTATACAGTGGGATCAACTGATGATATTGCCAACAGCAAATTCAAAATGGGAAGCATTCAAAGAACTTATTGTGGAAGCTACTAGGCTTTACATACCAACTAAGAAATATTGTTCAAGGTTTAGGCCTAAATGGTTGTCAGATGAACTAATGAGACATGTGGCAGAGAAGAAAAATGCATGGGATACATATAAATTAATGGGTGACATGGAAGCCTATGATAGATACAAGTTGATCTGTAACCAAGTTACAAAGGAGGTTAGGCAGGCGAAGGCAGATTACGAGAGATCCTTGGCAAGGGATGCGAAGAAAAACAGCAAAGAGTTCTTTACTTATGTAAACTCTAGAAGGAAGGGGATGAATCAGATTGGTCCACTTGAGATCGATGGGTCAACTGTTGATGACCCTGCTCGGGTAGCTAACAAACTAAATGAATATTTTGCATCGACATTCACACATGAGGAGTTATTCAGCGAGGGGAATGCCAGAGGTGTATTCAACTCTAGCAGTAAGCTAGAGAATCTTGTAATAACTGAGAGCAAAGTGGAGGAGAAAATGTTGAAGATAAACACAAGAAAGGCACCTGGGGTGGATGGGATCTATCCAGTTATATTAAAGGAGGCAGCAAAGGAGGTAAGCAAACCCTTAGCCATAATTATGAGAGCTTCCTTGGACTCAGGGGAGGTACCCATTGACTGGAGATGTGCAAATGTGACCCCAATTCACAAAGGGGGATCAAAGGCTGACACAAGTAATTATAGACCTGTGAGTTTAACTTCTGTTCCCGGAAAATTAATGGAGGCACTGGTGAAAGAAGCACTGCAGGATCATCTAGACAAGACTTCAGTTATAGCTAGGACACAGCATGGTTTTGTTAAGGGGAAGTCTTGCCTGACCAATTTGATTGGATACTATGATGCAGTCACAAAAGAACTGGATGCAGGGAATAACTTTGATATTATATACTTGGATCTTAGAAAGGCTTTTGATACTGTTGCACATGGAAGACTGCTGCACAAATTGGAGCAGTGTGGCATTGGAGGCAAGTTGCTGCTATGGATAAAGGGGTGGTTGAGGGGGAGAAGACAGAGAGTGGTAATCAATGGACACTGCTCATCGTGGACTAATGTTATTAGTGGAGTCCCTCAGGGTTCAGTATTGGGGCCTTTATTGTTTTCTGTATTTATAAATGATATTGATGATGGTATATCAGGCTTAATGTCCAAGTTTGCAGACGATACGAAGGTTGGCAGGGTTGTCAAGGACACTACTGACACTATGCTGCTGCAACAGGATTTGGAAAGGTTGAGCAGATGGGCTTCGAGGTGGCAAATGAAGTTTAACATTGACAAATGTAAAGTACTACATATGGGAAACAGCAACCCCAGAGCAACGTATCAACTCTGTGGTACTACACTGACAGTGGTAGAGAATGAAAGGGACCTGGGGGTGGTGGTGCAGGCAGATATGAAGTTCTCTGAGCAGTGCAGACGAGCTGCAAGAGTAGCTCATGGTGTATTGTCAATGATATATAGGAATTTTTCTAGCAGGGATAAGGAGGTGATTATTCCCTTGTATAAGGCAATGGTCAGGCCACACCTAGAGTACTGTATACAGGCCTGGAGGCCTCATTTCAGGAAGGATGTAGAGCTGCTGGAACGAGTACAGAGAAGGGCAACTAGATTGGTGAATGGGACAAAGGGGTTCTCTTACGAAGAAAGGCTTAAGTTTTGCAAATTACAGTGTCTGGAAACTAGGTACCAGCGGGGTGATCTGATAGAGGTGTACAAAGCCTTGAATGGTTTGAGCATGCTCAATGCTGATGGGATTCTTCCTCTAGCTCAGAAAAATCACCTGAGAGGGCATAAATTCAAATTGAGGAAAGACAGATGTAGGATAGATGTGCGGAAATTTGCCTTTAGCCAGCGGGTGGTTGGTGGGTGGAACAGACTTCCATCCCTTGTCGTGGAAGTTGATAGCCTAAATAAGTTTAAGGCTCAGCTGGACAGGTATTTTGAACGAACAGAGGGGTGAAGTGGAAGTGGGTTTTTTTTTTTTTTTTTTTTTGGCTGATGCTGCATAAGCTTGCTTTCTTGCATCAAATGCCTCTACTAATGCTAATGCTAATGCTAATGAGTGGAAAACGGAAGTGTATTGTTGTGTCTTTAGATTTGAAGTTGAATGCAATCAAATGCTTGGATCAAGGAGAAACAATAATATTGGTGAAATGACTGTGGGGACTGGAGGAGAAAGAGAGTGGAAATTTAAAAATGGCATTCAAAAAGAGCATCTGTATGTAATAGTAAAAATTTGAATAGAAAAATAATGAAGGAATGAAGAATTTCAATAGACTTCTGAAGCTCTCTTTTTTTTTTTTTTTTTTTTTTTTTGTGGTTCACACAGATCGGAGACAAAGGAAGCCTGATTTCTGGACTGATTTCACAGGCTAAGGCCTTAGAATTTCATAAGTATTTTAATGAAGAGGAAGAACAATTTACCACAAGTATTGGATCATTGGAAAAAAGGTTCAGAGTTAGAAACCTTAACATCACTGGGGAAAATTTATCAACTGGTACTGAAGAAATAGCATCATTTACTGCTAAATTAGCAAAAATTATTCAAGAAGAAAATTTGAATTTGGAACAAATTTAGAATTTTGACGAAACAGGTCTGAATTATAAAATGCTCCCATCCAAAACATTTGCCGCTAGAAAATGTGATTATAAACGAAGCAAGGAGAGAATGATGGTATTGGAATATTCAAATTCATCAGGGTAGCATAAGCTTAAACTAACTCTCATTGGAAAGTAAAAAACCCCCTAACTTTAAAAAATGTAAAATGTTTGCCTGTTAACTATGCAAATCAAAAAAATGCATGGATGAATTAGTTTTTTTAAAACATGGTTTCATGAAGAATTTGTCCCTAGCACAAAAAAAAATTTGAACAAAAATAAACTTCCCCATAAAGCATTAATTTTAGACAATGCTCCATCCCATCCAGATGAAAGTGAACTAGCTTTTGGTGACATCCCTTCTTCAACCTCTAGACCAAGGTGTTTTGGAGGCTTTGAAATGCAACTGTAGGCTACGTCTCTTAAAACATCTGTTCAAAATCTTGAAACACGGACCAGTATTGTTGAGAATCTTAAAAAAAGTAAACATCAAGGACATTATTTTCTGGTTGGCAGAAGCATGGAACGATGAAAATAGGTGAGGAAACCCTTTTAGAACTAGCCAATAACTTTCCTGACTCTTACTACAGAGGATATTAAAGAGTGGATGAATTCTGATGAACAGCTGGAAATGACTGTTGACATGATTATAAAGCTTGTTGACAAACAAAAAGATGAAAGTGAAGATAACGATGAAAAGTGCACAGAAACTAAAAAAAAAATAACACACACATGGTAGGTCTAAATGGTACTGAGTTAGCTCTGCACTATATTGTACAGCAGGAGGATACCGTGCCCACTGATATTTTGTTACTTAGGCACCTACAAAGTATAGCAATAAAGCTAAAAAGTGAAGAGTTTCTATGAAACAGAAACCCATTAAGGAATTTTTTATATGATATTAAGGTGTAGTGCTAACGACTGTAAGTGTACATTTTTCTTGTATGTGACTTGTCATTTTTATACCTGTATTATTTTTTGTAATAAAATTAAAAGTGTTTGATTGTGTAATTTAAGTCATTACTTTCAATAAATAGGTCTAACCTGAAAATAGAGTGTACATCATCACATTAATATATTCAAATGCAGTTTATTTAATAATAATTTTTGAAACCTTCTGTGCTATCTGAATTTTTGATTATCCAAGGTTCCCTCAGTCCACATTACCTCTGATAATTGGAACTCTACTGGACATTTATATTTCTTATAAACTTGTGCCTGTTTTGACTACCTTAGGCAACTAGTTTTGGTGACTAGTCTTCTTTTTAGCATCAGTAGTTAGCTGTTGTACCGATATTCCATCCTGTTTTGTACCCTTTTCCCATTTATTTTGGCGCCTCCATAGTCAGGTGGGAAGGAGCAGCAGTGCATAGTACATGCTTCTTGATTACACCGGGGTTCGAGCCTGTCACCACCAAATACGGAGGATGCGGAAAGGTCAGGGAATGACCACCGCATATCCCGGAGCGATATGGCCTTAGTTGCTAATGCCAAATAACAAACAAACCCATTTCTTTTATATCCTGGTGGACTCTTCTTCCCCCCCTCTCTTCACTTAAACTGCCTAAATTTCCTGGAAATAGTTGAGATGAGCATGCAAGAAGTGTGATCTTTAACACTCATATTGCAGCTTAGTTTTCTGAACTTCTCCACCACGTCACTCACAATTGTCTTATAAACTGAGTGTTTATTTATTCCCAAAAAATTTTATACTACACAAAAAAAGCCAGTCCAAGCACCTCTTGCAGTTTGGTTCATGGATTCTTCAAGTACAGAGTCTAGCAGCAGCTTGCAGATTTGAGGTCTGACACAAATTCCTGCTTTAATTTTTTTTATATGTAACCAACAGCAATTTAATATGAACATACTTGAAGCAATTTCCTTTTTTATTCAAGGCTTAGATGAACTGTTTCACATTAAACATATCTTTATATACATAAGTAACAGTACATTTTTTCAACCTTCTGGTGGCTAATCTTTGATATTCTTTGAACCTGGTGTCAGAGACTCTCTAGGTGGCCACACTTTCATTTCCCAGTGTTCACTTTTTGCGGTCAAGCAAAAAATAGAAAGACAATTTTTGTGTAACCAAGTTGTTGGCTAGTTAGCAGACCATTAACTCTAAAATCTCCACACACTAGCTGACTATGATCCTTGTACCGAATTTTTTCCAAACGAAGTTTAACATCTTCATAGTTTTCTTTAAAATGTGCTGAATGGGCCACAGGAGTGGATGCATACTTAATTCCATTATGAAGGAGAACTCCCTTTGAGTTTTTGCTTTGTTGAATCAATAAATAGCCTCCACTCCTGTTGGTTAGTAGAAAATTCCAAAAAAAAAAAGTTCATAGCTGCAGGAATATTGTTATAATATATAATTAGCATTAGTAAAGGCATATGATGCAAGAAAGCAAGCTTATATAGCATCAGCCAAAACAAAATAAAACTAAACCTTCTTGTTTCACCCATCCATTCACCCCAGAAGTTTGCCTAGTTCAGCCTTGAATTTATTTAAGCTGTCAGCTTTCACAACAACAGATGGAAGTTTGTTCTAGCAATCAACCACCCATTGGCTAAAGGCAAATTTCCATGCATCTATTCTACAGCTGTCTTTCCTCAGTTTCAATTTATGTTCTCTCAGGTGTAGAATCTCAGCAAGAGGAAAAATCCTATCAGCATTCAGTTTGCTCAAACCATTCAAGGCCTTATACACCTCAATCAGATCTCCTCACAGGTGCCTAGTCTCCAAATGTTGCAATTGCAGAACTTGCCTATCTTGGTAACAGCAACCCTTTGTTCCCCTCACTAATCTCATTGCCCTTCTCTGTACTCATTCTAGTAGCTCAACATCTTTCCTAAAATGAGGGCTCCAGACTTGTATGCAAGGGAATAATCACCTCCTTATCCCTGCTAGCTAAATTCCTATATATCATTGAAAAGACCCCATGAGCTAGTCTTGCAGCCTAGCTGCACAATTACCCCCAGATCTTTTTCATTCTCCACTGCCCTGAATGTAGTACCACACAGTTTGTATGTTATTCTGGAAATACTGCTACCCATATGCAGTACTTTGCATTTAGCATTAGCAGGGCACATGATGCAAGAAAGCAAGCTTATATAGCATCAGCCAAAAAAAAAACACCCTCTTCTTATTTCACCCATCCACTCACTCCACATGTTTGTCTAGTTCTGCCTTGAATCTGTTAAAACTATCAACTTCTACAACGACAGATGGAAGTTTGTTCCAGCAATCAATGACCTGCTGGCTAAAGGCAAACTTCCGCACATTTATCCTACAACTGTCTTTCCTCAGTTTGGATTTATGCTCTCTCAGGTGATTATTCTGAGCAAGAGGAAGAATCCCATCAGCATTGAGCATGGTCAAACCATTCAAGGTTTTATACACCTCAATCAGATCACCTCTCAGGTGCCTAGTCTCCAGACACTGTAATTTGCAAAACTTAAGCCTTTGTTCGTAAGAGCAACCGTTTTTTCCATTCACTAATCTTGTTGCCCTTCTCTGTACTCATTCCAACTGCTCTACATCCTTCTTAAAATGAGGCCTCCAGACCTGTATACAGTACTCAAGGTTTGGCCTGACCATTGCCTTATACAAGGGAATAATCACCTCCTTATCCCTGCCAGAAAAATTCCTGTATATCATTGGCAAGACACCATGAGCTACTCTTGGAAACCATCTGCACTGCTCAGAAAACTTCATATCTGCCTGCACATTACCCCCAGGTCCTTTTCGTTCTCTACCACTGTCAGTGTAGTACCACACAGTTGATACATTACTCTGGGATTACTGCTTCCAATACGTTACATTTGTCAATATTAAACTTCTGTTGCCGCCTCTCAGCCAATCTGCTCAACTTTTCTAGATCCTGTTGCAGCAGCTTACTGTCAACCCTGCCTATTAACAACCCTGCTGACCTTTGTATTGTCTGCAAACTTGGACATTAAGCCTGATATACCATCATCATTATCATTGATGAATACAGAAAACATCCTTTCTGTATTCATCCACGAATTCTGTATTCATCCAGATAGTCCACGAAGAGCAGTGTCCATTGATTACCACTCTGTCTATTCACACTCAACCATCCCTTTATCCATAACAGCAATTTGCTTCCAGTGCCACACTGCTCCAATTTGTGCAGCAGTCTTCCATGTGCAACAGTATCAAAAGCCTTTCTAAGATCCAAATATATAATTTCAAAATTATTCTTTGCATCCAGTTCCTTTGTAACATAATATCCAAACAAATTGGTCAGACAAGACTTTCCCTTAACAAACCCATGCTGTGTCCGAGTTATATCTGAAGTCTTGTCTAGATGATCCTGCAATGCTTCTTTAGCCAGTGTGTCCATTAATTTCCCTGGAACAGAAGTTAAACTAACAGGTCTCTAATTACCTGTCTCCCCTCAATCCTCCTTTGTGGATTAGAGTCACATTTGCACATCTCCAGTCCATAGGTACCTCCTCTGAGTCCAAGGAAGCTCTCATAATTATGACTAAGGGTTTGCTTACTTACTTTGCTGCATCCTTTAATATAACTGGATAGATTCCATCTACCCCAGGTGCCTTTCTTATGTTTATCTTCAACAATTTCTCCTCCACTTTACTCTCAGTTATTACAAGATTATCTAGCTTACTGCCAGTTTATTTCACCTCTGGCATTCCCCTCCCTGAATAACTTCTCATGTGTGAATGTAGATTCAAAATATTCATTCAGTTTGTTAGCTACCTGAGCAGGATCATCAACAGCGATATCAAGTGGACCAATCTGATTCATCCCCTTCCTTCTAGAGTTTACATAAATAAAGAACTCTTTGCTTTTTACCTTTGCATCCTTTGCCAAAGATTTCTTGTAATCTGCATTTGCCTGCCTAACCTCCTTTGTGACTTGGTTACAGACCAGTTTATATCTGTCATAGGCTTCTGTGTCACCTGTTAATTTATATGTATCCCATGCATTTTTTTTCTCTGCCACATGTCTAATTAGTTCATCTGACATCCATTTCCAAGAATAATTCTTTGAATGTTTCCCATTTTGAATTTTCTGTTGGTAACATCATCAGTTGGTCCCACCGTACAGAATTTAAATACTGTCTCAGACCACCGTAGTCACATTTGTCAGCGTTAAACTTCAGTTGCCACTTCTCAACCCATCTGCTCAACTTTTCTAGATCCTGTGCAGTAGCATACTGTCACTACTATCATTAATAATCCTGCCAACCTTTGTTTCATCTGCAGACTTGGACATTAAGCCTGATATACCTTCATCAATATCATTGATAAATATACAAAACAAAAATGTGCCTAACACTGAACCCCGGGGGACTCCACTAAGAGCAGTGTCCATTGATTACCACTCTCTTTCTTCTCTCATGCAACCATCCTTTTATCCATTGTAGCAACTTTCCTTAATGCAATACTGCTCCAACTTGTACAGTAGTCTTCCATGTGCAACAGTATCAAAAGCTTTCCCAAAATCCAAGTATATGTTATCAAAATTATTTTTTGTATCATTGAGCCTTCTTTAGAAAAATGGGAAACCAATTCTTTCTTTGCATTGTCTATACCATGAAAAGACTTCCTTCGGGGTACCAAAGAGTCTGCTGAGCGTTCGCTTTGCATGCTCTTTGGATAGGTTTAAATCTTTCTCTCATGAAATTATTCAGTTCACTTTGACAGCTGTGGAGCATTGTTTTGTTCACTAAATAGGAACAGCAGTAAGCGTAGCAGCGATTTCTTTTATCTTCTCTCTTTCTCTATCTCTTCATATAACCTGCAATGTCTGTTCTGCAGAAATGTTTGCAGTGAAGATAGTGCTAGGTCATGTTCATAATCTGGCAAGCAAACTATGATTTATAGTGATTCCTTGAGTGCAGTAACATTATTACAAAGTATCGTGTGACCAACAGATCCTTGGATTTCAGTCTTGACCCCAAAAGCTCTGCAGCTTTGGATAAATATAAATCTTTCATGTGAACATTCATTTCACTTTGTGTAAACATCTGTGGGCCATTGTTTTGTGAGCCATCAGTATATATACTGATGAGCAAGAACTATGATTTATAGCAATTCCTTGAGTGCAATAACAGCAATACAGAATACATCTCAGCAAACTCACTATGTTTTGAAACAAATTAAACATGAAACAGTGAAATGGGAAGGGTTTTTTTTTTTTTTTATTTTGGCTAATGCTGTATAAGCTTGCTTTCTTGCATCATATGCCTCTACTAATTCTAATGCTGGCATCCTTTGAAAACTCCCATACATTCTTCTGGACAATAATCATTAACTTTTAATGTTAAATCATCTTGGAGGAACAATGCAAATCTGGCTGTATTCTTAACATATCCATGGGTGGCCAACTTAATTTGTGATGCGATCTACGTTTTTTTTCTTCAAAATGTACCGCAATCTACCATATCAAGTATTTTATTAAAAATGTTAATCAACACATATTGGAAAATGTTGTTTATAAATTTTAAAATTAAATACAATTCAAAATTCTTTTTTTTAAATCATACACATTTAAATTTTTAATTTATGTGAAGTTTGTGTCTTAATGTCATCTGCCAACCTTTCAAAATCGGGTATATACATACTGAATAAGGCCAACCGTAAAGAGTCTTCTGTATGCGAGTCTGTAACAGTTGAGCGATTCTTTGTTTGTTTCAAATACGAAAAGGCCAATTCACATAGATATGTGGAACCAAAACAAGAATTTAAAAGTTCACTGCATTTTTTTTTTTTCTTTTTTTCATATTTGGGTACTTGTCTCAGGAAACGTATTTCCAAAAATATTTTTCTGATGTGCTGGCTTTTAGGAATATATCGTTCCGCAATGTAATAATTTCATTTTCAAGTAATATTTTCTCCATCTGAAAAATCTCAGCGATTTTTTTCTGCAATTTGTTTCATATCTAAGTCGACATTAAATGAATAAGAACTATATTGAACGATGTCTTCAGTTGTTCTAAAATCACCGAATTTGGTTTTAAAATCATCCACAACTTTCTCAATTTCAGAAACATATTTCTCACTATTACATTCAAAAACAGGATATTTTTACAAATGATCTTGCATATTTGCAAAATGATAGAATTTTTTTTTTTTTTCTTTTAGATCCTTAGCCATTGCCAAAAATTGATATATATATATATATATATATATGTGCAGAAATACTATTAATCATGTCACCCACATTTTTATTTTTTCCTTGTAATTCCAAATTCAGATCACGTAATTTACTGGCAAAATCTGCCAAAAAAAAAGCCAGATCACACAACCACTCCGTATCTTGTAGCTACTGATAATCATCTTCCCTTTGATCAAAATTTTTTTTAGTTTTTACGGTTTGAAATTGAATTTTTTAATGATCTTGTGGTCTGATGAGGCACATTTCACTCTTCATGGGGCTATAAATGCACAAAACCACTGAACATGGGAACTTCTTGTCCATCTGCTGTGCACGAAACCTGACCACTACAAAGTCCGTATGTTACAGTATGGTGTGGATTCACAGCAGAGTTTATAATCAGACCATTTTTCTTTGAAGAGTCTACACATCATGCCTGCCCACCTCCATAAGGTGTACCGTAACTAGTGCATGGTACTGCTCTCTTCTAAGAGATCACATTCCCACTCTACAAGAAAGGTAATGCTTGGAGACCGTAGTGTTCATGCAAGATGGTGCCCCTCCGCACATTGGTCAACAAGTGAAGGAACTGCTCCATTCAACATTCGGAAATGATTGCATCATTTTTAAAGATTTTCCACAGTTCTGGCCAGCCTGATCAGCAGATCTCAATCCCTGTGATTTCTGGCTATGGGGATACCTGAAAGACAGAGTTTACCGTGGCGGAATGCAGACGCTTGTCGATTTGAAAGCAAGTATTAAACAGCATGTAACCAACATCTCCGATGAGATGCTACGTGAAACCGTGTGGCACGCAGTTCTCCATTTTCAGAATGTCATCTCAAGTGAAGGAAAGCACATAGAACAATATCTGTAAATTTCTAAGTTCTGATATTAAAATCTAATCCTAAGTTAAGTATTCCATCTCATGTTTACAGTGCCAATTTCTCCCTTGGTGGCGGAAATTTGAACTAATTGTTTTTCTTCTACAAATTGCTTCCCCATACCCTAAATGACATACCCACATATTTTCACAGTGCTATCTCTAACCGTTTTGACACTAGGGTCTCCTAAATAGGGAAACTTATTTTATAACCACCCGGTATATATTTCTTTTCTTTCTACACCTTTCTTTTATATATATATTCACTGTACTAATTACTAATCTACTTCTGCTTGGTTACTAGGTGGCACCGCTCTTGCCTCCTCGTGATGGGGCCAGAAGCCTGCAACGAAAATCTCTTACTGCCATGGCTAAAAGGTGCAAACATAAGTGATCCAAACATCACAACTACATATCCCAAAGATCTGACTCCTTTGAGTTTAAAAAATGAGGACAATGAGACTATTGTAACTAAAAGACAAAAAAAGGACATGACATCGCTTCATGTGCCTACTTTTGTAGTCCTTTATTCTATGACAGAATGGTCATTAGGAAAACTGTTGCCATTTGTCATCCAGAAATGTCTAGAAAGTGTGGCCGGAACACCTAAAAATGTCAAGTGACTGAAATCAGTCAACATGCTTGTTGAAACAGCAGAAAGACTGCTTCAAATGACAACATTTGGTGGGATCCCAGTAATGGTCTCTCTCTCTATAATACTCTACACAGACTGAAAGGAGTAATTTCTAAATGGGACATTATCAGCATCTCCAAAGAAGAAATACAATATTAGCTGGAAGATCAAAGTGTGATAACTATCAGAAGGATTAAACTAACTAGAGAGAGAGATGGGACACTTACTCCAACCAGAAATCTCATACTGACCTTTAACACTCTCAAACCACCTACATCAGTGAACACTGGATGTCTAAATTGTAACATCAGACCATTCTGAATCCTCTCCTCTGCTTTAAATGCCAAAAGTATGGTCATTCACAAATGGAATACCATGGAGTTGTTATCTGTTCTAACTGTGAATTTCAGGAATACACCAACCAGAACTGTCCAGCTGAGCAACTGAAATATCCAAACTGCAAGGAGGACCATTCAATCTGTTCTGAAAACTGTGAATATTGAAAAGGGAAAAGCAGATACAATGGTATAAAGTATAACATTCTGTCATATACGAAGAAGCCAAGAGAACTATACTCTTGACTGTCTTAAACAGACCTTCCTATGCACATCTCATAAGAAATCAGTGTAGAATAGACACACAAACAGATTTCGCACTTCCTCCAAAGAAGCCCATTTCAGATTTGGCACGAACACTACTTATAACATCTCAGCCAAAACATCAAGAGAAACTCACTAACATATCACTATCCGTACCTCCCAATGCAAAACACACAGAAATGAAAGCCTCTCAAGAAATACATAATGTCATAAGCCAGAAGTCAATTTGAACAAATGGCGACCAAAGTGGCCAACCAAGCAGACGAACCAGTACTAGAGATTTTTGCAGATGAAGAGATGGATACTCAAAAACCATATTTCCCTAAAAAGAAAAAATCTATGTTTGAAAGATATAAAACAGCATCCAGGAAAGTCTGAAACCTATCTAAAACCAAATAATGAAAACCTTGGTGCCTCCATAGCCAGGTGAGCAGGAGCAGCAGTGCGTAGCACACGCTTCTTGATTAGACCGGGGTTTGAGCCTGTGACCACCAAATACAGAAGATGCGGAAAGGTCAGGGAATGACCTGCACATATCCCCAGAGCAATATGGCCTTAGTTGCTATTGCTCCTAAAAAACGAAAATAATAAAAATAACATGAAATATATGATCTGATTGCACGGCATACTTTGCTATGTCTTTGCTTACAAGAAACCCAACTCAGACCTCAATAAAGAACTATACAGCATATCGAAAAGACAGTAACAGGCGGCACGACTTATGATGGTGTGACATTTGTCAATGTGCACCGGTTCTGCCTAACCGGTGCGAACCGGCTGAATCCCACCACTGGGCACAACCCCTTATGGGGTGCTTCTAAATTAGATAGATGGGGTCGACTCATCGAAATCTTTTTAGAGGCACTAAATCTCATCTTACGCAATACTGGCATGCACACTCACATTCAGCTCCCAACTGGACAAACTCAGAAATAGATCTCTCCATTTGTTCTCCAGTACTGGTCCCTACCATAGAGTGATACATTGTTAATGATCCTATGGGCAGTGATCACTTCCCAATTGTATGCAACACATTAATAGCACATACTCCTCTATCTCAACCTTGCAGGAAATGGAAATTTATCCAGGCAAATTTCCAGTTATCGATATCCTTTGATGAGGAAAAATTCGTCTCCAGCCTATCGATGATGTGACAGATTACATCACGTCGCATCTCCTAAATGTGGCCAAAGACGCAATACCACTATCAAATCCACCTGGTCGAAAGCATTATAATTATTGGTGGAATAAGGAATGCACAGTAGCAAAAAAAACAAAAAATAAAGCCTGGAATTTGTTTCGGCAATATCCAACCTCAACCAACCTGATAAATTATAAGAAATTAAGAGCAAAAGCATGTTTCTTACAAAGGCAAGCCAAGAAAGAATCCTGGACCTGCTTTGCATCCAGCATCAACAGAAACACTGACAGCAAAATAATTTGGAAAAAAATTACACAGTTATCTGGTAAGTTTCCAACCATACCATCTCCAATCCTCTCCTAGAATGAGTGAGATCTATCAAGTCCCTTGGATATAGCAAATGCTTTGGGAAATACCTTTGCTGAAATATCAGCAGCATCAGCCTATGCTACATCTTTCCAGTGAATTAAAAGCAGTAAAGAACAGCATCTATTAACTTCCAAACTACTCTGACTCTACCATATAACAAACCCCTGCAACATTCTGAACTTTTGCATGCCATTAAAACAGCCCATAATGGTACTGCCAGACCAGATGGGATCTATTATGTCATGCTGCAACATCTTGATGACAAAGCTTTGCACCTCCTATTCTTTTACAACCATATTTTTTTAGAAAATGTTTATTCAGCTTCTTGGCATCATTCTATTATTTTGGCATTCCTAAAGCCTGGAAAAGATCCCCCCCCCATAGGTATAGACCAATATCTCTCTCAAGCTGCCTCAGCAAAATCCTTGAAAAAGTTATCCACAGGAGACTCGTCTAGATCATTCAGTCAGAACATCTAATGAGCCATAGTCAACATGGCTTTCAAAAAAACAAGTCATGCTTGGATTTCATGGGCAAGGCTGATTTTCCATTCGGAATGCCTTCATTAAACACAAACATCTAGTAATGGTTTCAATAGATATAGAGAAGGCATTTTATACCACATGGCATACTTAGTGATCTTTACGCTCTTGGTCTATGGAGCAACCTTCCCAAATTTGTTCAGAATTTTTTACATTCTAGGTCATTCTACATGTGGTACCAACATGCTCTATCTGCAACTTTCATTCAGGAAGAAGGTGTTCCGCAGGGATCAGTACTGAGTGCCACTCTTTTTGCTCTTAGTTCTATTACTAAACAACTTCCTAATACCGTAGAGACTTACCTTTATGCAGTTAACCTTTCCATCTCCTGTCGTTCCCAAAACATTAGCATTAGCATTAGTAGAGGCATTTGATGCAAGAAAGCAAGCTTATGCAGCATCAGCCAAAAAAAAAATAAAAAAAAACCCACTTCCACTTCACCCCTCTGTTTGTTCAAAATACCTGTCCAGCTGAGCCTTAAACTTATTTAGGCTATCAACTTCCACGACAAGGGATGGAAGTCTGTTCCACCAACCAACCAACCACCTGCTGGCTAAAGGCAAATTTCCGCACGTCTATCCTACATCTGTCTTTCCTCAATTTGAATTTATGCCCTCTCAGGTGATTATTCTGAGCGAGAGGAAGAATCCCATCAGCATTGAGCATACTCAAACCAGTCAAGGCTTTATACACCTCTATCAGATCACCTCGCTGGTGCCTAGTCTCCAGACACTGTAATTTGCAAAACTTAAGCCTTTCTTCGTAAGAACACCCCTTTGTTCCATTCACTAATCTTGTTGCCTTTCTCTGTACTCGTTCCAGCAGGTCTACATCCTTCTTGAAATGAGGCCTCCAGACCTGTATACAGTACTCTAGGTGTGGCCTGACCATTGCCTTATACAAGGGAATAATCACCTCCTTATCCCTGCTAGAAAAATTCCTATATATCATTGGCAATACACCATGAGCTACTCTTGCAGCCCGTCTGCACTGCTCAGAGAACTTCATATCTGCCTGCACAACCACCCCCAGGTCCCTTTCATTCTCTACCACTGTCAGTGTAGTACCACAGAGTTGATACGTTGCTGTTTCCCATATGTAGTACTTTACATTTGTCAATGTTAAACTTCATTTGCCACCTCTCAGCCCATCTGCTCAACCTTTCCAGATCCTGTTGCAGCAGCATAGTGTCAGTAGTGTCCTTGACAACACTGCCTACCTTTGTATCGTCTACAAACTTGGACATTAAGCTTGATATACCATCATCAATATCATTTATGAATACAGAAAACAATAATGGACCCAACACTGAGTCCTGAGGGACTCCACTAATAACATTAGTCCACGACGAGCAGTGTCCATTGATTACCACTCTCTGTCTTCTCCCCCTCAGCCACTCCTTTGTACACAGCAGCAATTTTCCTCCAATGTCACACTGCTCCAATTTGTGCAGCAGTCTTCCATGTGCAACAGTATCAAAAGCCTTTCTAAGATCCAAGTATATAATATCAAAGTTATTCCCTCCATCCAGTTCCTTTGTTTGTGACTGCATCATAGTATCCAATCAAATTGGTCAGGCAAGACTTCCCCTTAACAAAACCATGCTGCGTCCAAGCTATAACTGAAGTCTTGTCTAAATGATCCTGCAGTGCTTCTTTAACTAGTGCCTCCATTAATTTTCCTGGAACAGAAGTTAAACTCACAGGTCTATAATTACTTGTGTCAGCCTTTGATCCTCCTTTGTGAATTGGGGTCACATTTGCACATCTCCAGTCTGTGAGAGTACCTCCCCTGAGTCCAAGGAAGCTCTCATAATTATGGCAAAGGGTTTGCTTACTTCCTCTGCTGCCTCCTTTAATATAACTGGATAGATCCCATCCACCCCGGGTGCCTTTCTTGTGTTTATCTTCAAAAATTTCTCCTCCACTTTACTCTCAGTTATTACAAGATTCTCTAGCTTACTGCTAGAGCTGAATACACCTCTGGCTTTCCCCTCGCTAAATAACTCCTCATGTGTGAATGTCGATGCAAAATATTCATTTAGTTTGTTAGCTACCTGAGCAGGATCATCATCAGTTGACCCATCAATATCAAGTGGACCAATCTGATTCATCCCCTTCCTTCTAGAGTTTACATAAGTAAAGAACTCTTTGCTGTTTTTCTTTGCATCCCTTGCCAAAGATTTCTCGTAATCTGCCTTAGCCTCCCTAACCTCCTTTGTAACTTGGTTACAGATCAACTTGTATCTATCATAGGCTTTTGTGTCATGTGTTAATTTGTATGTATCCCATGCATGTTTCTTCTCTGCCATATGCCTCATCAGTTTATCTGACATCCATTTAGGCCTAAATCTTGAACAATATTTCTTAGTTGGTATGTAAAGCCTAGTAGCTTCCAAGATAAGTTCTTTGAATGCTTCCCATTTTGCATTTGCTGTTGGTAACATCATCAGTTGGTCCCACTGTATAGAATTTAAATACTGTCTCAGTCTATCGTAGTTGCCTTTACGAAAGCAATAACCCTTCCCTTTACCCCTAATGGTAGTTACCTCTTTGAGTAAATCCCACTTCAGCACACTGTGATCACTGCCACCTAGTGGTTCATTTATCTGCAGATTCTTAATGCATGAAGAATCACTGCTGATAATCAAATCAAGAGTATTCCTCCCTCTAGTTGCCTCCCGAACATGCTGATGTAGAAAACAATCATCCAATAAATCCACAAAAGCCTTGCTAGTGTGTGAGTGACCAGCCCCCAAATTCCAGTCAATATCTGGGAAATTAAAATCTCCCATTATAAGACTCTCTGATTTACTGGCCCACTCTATTTCCCTGTACAGTTTCTTATTGTACTCATCAGAGTCATTAGGCCTATAGCACACTCCTACTCTCAATTTTGATCTCCCAATGCTTATGTTACACCAAACTGACTCGACACTGCACTGTCCAGCGATGTCGACTGGCTTCACTTCCTTGGATTTTATGTATTTCTTAACTAATAGCATAACCCCTCCTCCCTTCCTTTCCAGTCTATCCTTTCTGTAAACGTACTCCCCAAATTCCAGTTCTGCATTCCTTATATCTGTGTGACACCACATCTCTGATATCCCAACAATATCTGCCTTCGATGTTTTGAGCAATACCTCAAATTCATCAAATTTATTTACTAAACTCCTAGCATTGGTGTACACGCAAGTATACATGCACCTATTTCTATTCTTAGCTACCCTAACACAACCCATGTGTTTACTTGTACTGCAATGACTCCCAGCAGTCTCTGAAATATCCTGCATCTTGTTTTTCAGGCTTCTGCTCATTCCAATAGAAGCAGTGCAAGAATCTCTTTCACCTCTGCCAGTGGCTACTGTTAATCTATTCGTCTTTGTCTCCCCCCAAGCTAGCAGTTTTCTGACCCACCTAACACTGCTTCTATAGCATCAGCAAATATTCTTGTACCCTTTCTATTTAAGTGTACATGAGATCTGTTGAACGACAGCTTCAGATATCACTAAATAAAATTCAATGATCCAGCCTCAATGACTATTGACTCTCTCAGCAGAAAACAGTTGCAATCCATTTTTGTAGACAACGAAAATTTCATCCGGATCCTGAACTTCAAATTTCCAATGTCTCCATCCCAGTCACTACTAACATCAGATTTCTAGGATTAATCCTTGACAACAAAATAAATTTTTTAGACCATATTAAAAATGTACATACTTCCTGTATAAAAAAGTTAAATATACTTAGAACTTTATCCTCCCTAACATGAGGTGCAGATCTCACCTCCCTGCTTCAGTTATTCAGGGCATTAATGAGATCCTGTCTTGATTATGATGCTCCTGTCTATAATTCTGCCAGAGCAAATGCACTGCGCTGGCTTGATCTAGTTCAACACAGCACCTTGGAGATTGTACCTGGTGCATTCAGAACATCACCAGCTCCTAGCCTATATACTGATGCTCATGAGCCACCACTAACACTTCATAGGAAAACATCGTTACTAAAGTATGCTGTCAAAATACAAAGTTATGCCTCGCATCCCATTCAGCCATACCTATTCAGTATACCACTAGAAAATCTCTACAGAAATAAACCTAGCATATTAAACCAGCTGGTCTTCGCCTTCTTGAATTGATGCAGGTTTGGTATGTTCCATTCTTTCTGTAGAACAGGTAGTAAACTGCACTCAACCACCATGGACTCCAGCTCTTCTACCGACTTGTGACACTTACCTCTGCCAATGGGGAAAGAATATTCTACAAGCATCAAATACCAGACAACTTCATGCAGTTCACACTCATAAATATATTGATTTTTCCCCAAATTATATGGATGGCTCTAAATCCAACTCAAACATTGGAGCAGCTGCAGCATTTCCAAACACCACTATTTCAGCATCCCTTCCACCTGAATTCAGTATCTTCTCAGCAGAATTATATGCAATTAAACTAGCATTAGAAAAGATCTGTTCTGACTCTTCATATAAATTTATTATTTACACTGATTCCCTCAGCTCAATTATGGCATTATGTAACTTCTCAGATAAAGTTCACCCTGTTCTAAATGAAATTAGAAGATTATTACTGCAGATTGAAAAGTGCCACCATCTGGTCACCTTCTGCTGGATTCCAGCACATTCCGGAATTTCTGCTAATGAACTAGCTGATAAAGCTGCAAAAAATCCAACTACCTTAGATTTAACCAATATCCCTGTTCCAGCATCAGACTATCCACAAATCATTCATGGTGCATGCCTAACAGAATGGACAGCACTCTGGCACTCTCAAACAAATAATAAACTTTTTCAATTTAAACAGGATTCTAAAATTTGGTGTTCCAGTGTCTGTGCATCAAGACGAGAAGAAATAGTCCTTTCAAGAGCAAGAATAGGCCATACACATTTGACTCACCTTCATTTACTCACAGGAGATGATCCACCACAGTGTCCACATTGTTCTATAAATCTGACTGTTAAACACATTCTCATTGAATGCCCATACTATAAACAAGACAGAAATACAACCCTGCTATCATTGGTTAACCTTTCAGAAACCAATAACTCTAGAGCATGTCATTGGTGACAATGCAAATATTCCTGAATTTTTCAACTTTCTGAAGCAAATTGGAGTCTTTAATCATTTCTGATCTCAGCCTTTTCTGACATTACAAAAATTTTTTCACATATTGATATAATAACTGAATAGGCGCATTATAGCCAAAGCAGCTTATGCGCCATCAAACCCGCACAACAACAACAACCAAGTCAAATCTTTGTGTGAGATTTTAAAATTTCATATTTTTCAAAGAAATATTGAAATTAAATTTTTTCATAAAAATAGTAGATGATGGAATATTTTTGGTATCATTTTCATAATCAGGGCATAAAAATACACAAAGGTCACCCAACTTTACACTGAAAAGTAAATCAGTATTGTATAGCATAATTATAGTGCAATATAATTGGATGTAAGGAAATGAACTTTTAATCAAAAGAGTTGTTTGCTTTTGAAACAGGGCTACTTAGTCATTTAGTGTTGTTGAATCATGGAGCTTATGAATATTTAAAAACAGGTCTGATATATAATCGGAAGAAATAGGTAATGATAAAATAGGGATATCCTCCCCTACCCTAAATATATGGATGAAAACTCTCTTGATAGTTGCTCATGTCCATCCTATCCAAGCACTGCTTATCAGACACAACTATAAATATTCTTATAGGCCTACGAGGAGACAGTAGTACAATTATGAATGCAGGATGTCGTGATTGATGGAGTTAACAGACTTCCCTGCACAGAATGATGAGAGGGCGTCACATTAGCATTCGATCTGTCGACAACATTTTCATGGCACTGAATATCCCTTAGTCAATGGCTGGTGATGTGATCTGCAAATTACCACAGTCGTGCAGCCATCCACAAGCCACTACTCACTTTGACTAATGACAGATGCCATCTAGCTTGTTGTAAAGCCCATCATTCTTGGACCATAGATCAGTGGAAAGCTGTGCTGTGGAGTGGTGAGTCACAGTATATGTTTTACCAGTGTGAGTCGTGGTGTGGTGGATGCCTGGAGAAAACTACATGCCATTTTGTTTTTCAGGTTTTGGCTCGGGACCATTGATTGTTTCAGACAAGGCTATGAATGCCAAGATACATCTAGATGTCCCGGACAATAATGCATTACCTGCACTGTGACAGCACATTGGGAAAGGCCCATACCTGTATCAGTAGGACAGTATTCCATGTCATACTGCTTGCATTGTGATGACTTGGTTTGAGGACATGAGCATTGAAAGATTGGACTGGCCATCCCAGAGCCGTGACCTCAACCCTGTAGAAAACCTCTAGGATGAATTGGATCATCAGGTGCATGTACAAAAAACAAAGCCAATTCTGCCCAATAAACAAAACTGAGCTGATTGCCACTTTAAAGGTTGAATGCTGGAAAATGTTGGAGGCAATTTTTTAAAAAAAAAGGTGCACACATTATTAGTTTTTTCCTATAAATAAAGATTATATTTGTAGATATGCTAATGACCGGATATTAATGGCAGGCCAGTGTGTAGCATGCTGCGTAAGCTTTTCTGAATTGCATTATTCTACCATCTTATTACTAATTTTGAAATTTAATAACAATTTATATGAAATATTGTATGTATTTCACATATAGTAGAACCCGAATAAAAAGTTTTTCAAGGGACTTGAGGTTTAGAACTTCTTACACAGGAAACTTCTTAGAAGGGAAAATAACCTAAGGGTATGAAATATTAACGACACAAATAAAAATGAAAAGATACACACAAGTTAACGATGGTTTTTAAGTACTATTTAAGAATTTATAAATATTTTACTCTGCCTATGGAAACATTTTTAAACTGAGGATTTCTAATTGCTTAACATTCTGTTCATTAAACTCATTACCAGTTGGAAGAATGAGCTCCTTTGGAGTTTCAACATACCTTAAAAGGTCACAATTACAATAAGACAGAGCAACAATCCACTAAGTAATTCAGAATCGTTCACAACCATCAGAACTTAATGCTTAATGTGGTCTATATATCCAATTTGGATATCGACGAAAACAATTGCAATATGTCATTTTCATCATATCAAACAGTTTCTACACAAAATGTTTTAGCGCTGAAAGCTTCACACTATGGAAAATTCGCTAATCAAACAGGTTAGTGCCAAGCATTATTTTAGTTCATAGTAAACCACGGAAAAAGGTAAATCTCATATTGTGAATGCCTTCACAACAAGTTGCCCTTATATTGAACTAACTCAAATAGGCAATGCTCCAACAGTGGATTCTTGAATAGGCAACACTTTGCCATTGGATTCTCAGCAGATACCATCACCCCACCCACAACCCCTGGGTGGTGATATCCACCAAGAATAAGTAACATTTGTCTTCTCTGTTGGCGAAGCATTGTTTATTGGAGGTAGTGCAATATCAGGGCAACTCATTGTGAAGACACTCAATATGAGATGTAAAAAACAATGCCATTTGATCTACTTCGGTGGTTTACTACAAATTAAAATCATGCTTGGCACTAACTTGTTCGATTACCAAATGTTTAATATTTTTTAATATTAAAAATAAATAATTTCTATATTTAAAAAATGTATTAAGTGGGAAAACTTTTTGCCCTGGAAACTTCTTACACTGGAATAATACATTACAATATACAGAGTTGAAATTGGGACTTAAGAAGCCAAACCGGAATTTCTTATCTGGGTTCTACTGTAATTTGTTTTTTATGTGCATTACTGATTGTAATGAAATTTTGTCATCTGAATTATGGTCACTTTGCAAAAATAGAATGGGCACATGGATATAATATGAGGTAGGAAAAATCTGCTTTAGGCTGAGAAACATCCAAAAATTGCCACTCATTTTAACTGAAAAATGGTTACACACAAGTATTGTGTCATTTAGACATTTATAGTCTACACCAGGGATTTCCAAAGTGGTCGGTAACGACCCCCAGGGTCTTTGGGCTAGTTTGAGTGGTCTTTAGTTCCTAATAAAGCCACTGGGGGTTGGTAAGATTATTTTAGGAATCTTGAAAGAAATTTCCCACAAAGATAATTCTAGTAATCTAGAATTAGTATACCAAACAAGTCGTTAATGGAATAAGTAGTTAACTCGGGCAGTCACATTGGAATCACACTATTGTCACCTCACGTGAGGTTACATGAAAACAAGTCAAACGTCAAATGTATGAGAGGGAGAGAGCTATATTTCCCGTTTTGTTTATTGGTTGGAGACAAACTGTTATTAACGGCTGTAGTCGCAAGATAATGCATTCGCCTTCAAGTCCGATTCACGCCCTCACTATTTTCTGTTCGAGCAGAAAAATTTGTACGCCATGAGTTTTCTGTCATTCTGACAGAAGAAAATAGAGGAAATGATAGTAGAAACCTGCCCAGTCACATAAATACTCAAAGATGGCCAAAGGAGGAAAATAGATCAACAGTATTACAATTTACAAATTTAGAAGAGGAACAAGTTGATAATTTCAGTTTGTACAACTCATCACAATTTCTAACAAGTTCAATTTTTAGCATTGTTTTTGTTATTAAATTTAATTTAAAAAAATTTTGTTTTGTATTGTGACCGAATAAATCCTTATTCCAAATTAAACTTGAAGTTTAAGGAAAGTATTTCAACTTTCCTTAAACATACAACTGATTTTTCCTTACCACTGACTGAATTTCGAAATTGCGTA
Organism: Mastigoproctus giganteus; assembly: GCF_048544385.1. Lineage (NCBI taxonomy): Eukaryota > Metazoa > Arthropoda > Arachnida > Uropygi > Thelyphonidae > Mastigoproctus > Mastigoproctus giganteus. Next base: position 94,835,258 of record NC_143586.1, on the reverse strand, counting down.
TTTTGCCCTTGTAATTAGATTATATTGGAAATTAAATTCTACTTTATTCATTCGTAAAGACATCTTAAAACGATTTTAATCTTCTTCTAAGTCCTGCAGTAAATGATGGAATTCACCTTTTTCTGTTCTCTTCCAGTTTATGTCGTATATTCGTTGCTTATTCCCTTTTGTTTTCTTGGCCATGGGTGGGGGCCTCATTTTTAGTTTAAATATTTTCTGAAGTAGTGATAAAAAATTAAAGGGAATCCCAGGTAAAGGGGCCCCAAAATTAAATATGGCCGGGGCCTATTTCATCCTTAATCCATCTCTGTTCTCAGCTATAAGAAAATCATTTTCTAAATCTTCTTCAAAATCTGAAGAAGAGGATGAAGTGTGGCAATTCATTTCACTTCAGCTTTCTCCAAAGCGAACAACACATATCTAACGTAGAATGGTAATAATGTGTCTCCTACAACCGACTTCGCAGTTTACACTAAACAGTGTGTTTATGGTCAAATGGCACCCAGGGGGTTTATCCCTACTCCGAGTGACACAACGTGAGGTGACAATCACTGTGTGCCCTTGAAAACATAAATAAATTGTTTTAGTTAGTGTCCAAGCAGATTTTCATTCTAGTGGTCATGCTCAGTTTTTGTTTTACCGCCATTGCTGTCATCAAACTTCAGTGCTATTTCTAGTGTCAGTAGATAGTTTCGTTCTGCAGTATTTGGGAGCGGATTATTCATTTTGTTTTAATAGTTTCTTATTTAAATTATTTTAGTAAGAGTTCAAGTTGTGTTGAAATAATTTCTTACAGAAAACTGCTAATGATCAAAAAAGAAGTGTCATCAATATTCTATAGAATATTTAAATTTCGGGTTTGTGCCTTCTCCCAGTAATGAAACAAAAGCAATGTGTCTTTTGTGTGAGAAAACATTTAAAAAAACAGCATAATGATAAAAGCAACAAAGACCTTGAATATTTCAAGACAATGAAGGAAAAATTTTTAAATCGTACAACGCTTAAGCCCTTTATAAAATCATCTGCAATACCAGCAGCCAGTGGTGGACTACAAACATCGTATGATATTGCTCTTCTAATTGCAAAGAAAGGAAAGCCACATACTCCTGGCGAAGAAATAATTCTACCCTCTATAAAAATAGCAAGAGTCAGTTATGAAAAAGGATGCTAATCCAGTTCTAAGGAGTATTCCATTTAGTAATAATACAGTGCAGTGGAGAATTGCTGAGATGGCAAATGATGTCCAAACAACAGTAAATTCAGAGCTGAAAGAGGTTACGTTTGCTATGCAATTAGACAAATTAACATTTGGAAGTATAAATATTTTAATGTCATTTGTATGGTATTACAGTATGAGTAAAAAAGCAGTAATTGATGAATTCCTTTTTGCCAAATCTTAAAAAACTGATTCCAAAGGTGAAACAATTTTTAGATGTGTGCAAGAGTAATTTGAAAAGTATGACATTCCCTTTAGTAATATAACTGCAATTGTAATGGATGGGGCTCCAAATCTTTTGTACTTACCAACCTATGGTTGGTAAGTACAAAAGATTTGGAAAAAATCCTCTGTACTTACCAACCATAGGTTGGTAAGTACAGAGGATTTTTAGCTTTAGCTAAAAAAGAAAATCCTAAAATACAAACAGTACATTGTGTTTTACACAGACAACACCTTGTTGCAAAAAACATAAGTGAAGAATTGCATGCTGCTTTGCAAATTTGTATTAAGGTAATAAATAAAATAAAAGCAAATGCTCTTAACAGCCGACTGTTTGCTATGCTATGTGAAAAAAAATGACGAAAATTTCAACCAATTGCTCCTTCATTGCAGAAGTAAGATGGCTGTCAAAAGGTAACTGTTTGCAAAGACTTGTAGAACTTTATAATTCAGTAGTGGAATTTCTGTGTGAGCACGATCAATCATTTGCTGATAAATTTAGTCAGAGTAGAAACCACCTCTTTTACCTTGCTGATATATTTTCAAAATTCAGTGAAGCACAAAAAAATCTGCAAGGCAAAGACATTACAATTATACAGAGTCGTACAATTATTTTGGGATTTCAAGAAAAGTTAATGCTTTTCAAAACTTCACTGAGTCATAGAAATTTTCACTTCTTTCCAAATATGTCATCTTTTGAACAAGAAGCCGAAGGAAATTTTTCAGGAAATTTATGTAGCTCACCTCGAACTTAAAAGAGGATTTTAAAAATAGATTCAAAGATCTCGAAGATATGAAAGTTACAGAATGGATTATGTCTCCATTTCATGCAGATTGTGATAGGGACGATTTGGATCTAAATTTGCAAGAGGAAATTATTCAAACGAAGGTGGACCTAGAAGCAAAATAACCACACTCAAAAGAAAGTTTTAGGGATTTTGGACAAGTAAAAATATTATTGAAAACTACCCCAAACTGTATAAAACTGTTGAGCCTTTATTATTGACCTTTCCAAGTTCATACATGGTAGAAGCCAGATTTAGCCACACCAACAGTATTTTTACTAAACAGAGAAATCGACTAGATCTCGAAAATAATGGAGGTCTAAGATTAAAACTAACAAATCACGAACCCAATATTTCCTCTCTTCTAAAAGCACATCAACCACATCCTTCACATTAGACCTGTAGTAAGTGTTACTGTTTATAAAATATATTTGAAGCTTATTGCTCCAATACACTTGAAGCTTATTGCTCTTGGGGGTCTTTGTTATTACTGAATTTTTACTTAGGGGGTCCCTAACTAAAAATTTGGGAACCTGTGGTCTACACTGTTGATCTTTTCTCACCAATAAACCTTCAAAATACAGTATATAGTTAATGTAGTTGTCTTTTTGATACCTTGGATCTTAACTTAGTGATGGTTTCTTCTTCTGTGAACCCTCTATTTCATGTCATTTCTCAGCCTTATGTTGTTTGCTTCATAATCATGCAAAATGGGGTGAACTGCATGAGTTATGTTTTTTCCCCTAGGGAACAGATCTTGTGTCCTTCATGACCCCAGAGCCTCACATTTGGTGAGAATGGGCTTGGCACACCCAGGGTCTTGAGCTGAGCTAGATATCATCATTCTTCTCTTACTTGGTGATCCCTTTCTACTCTTGACTCTCTTTCTCTCTCTCTCTCTCTCTCTCTCACTCACAGGGTAACTCGGGAATTTGGTTTGCTGGTGCAGCAGAAGCCTCAGGCTTCCTTGCACCACATGGCTAATAATAGTCTTCAATAAATGGATTGTATTATCATTAATCTACAGCTTGTTAAATTTTCTAACATGAATGAGGGCATGGAGACCACAGCTATAACTAAGTTTAAACACTTCTAGAATGTTTTTTTATGGTGATGATCACAAACATGCAAAGCTTTGGAACCTGTAGTACTCTAGTATACTGTGTGTAGATTAAGAGTTGAGAAAACAGAAGAGAATTGTAAATGTTGCACTTGAATTTTTGTACATCATTTTTAAGAGATACATAAGATGGAAAGAATAGAAGTAGTAGAGAGGAATGAGGAAGAATCACTTTGAGGCATTTTGGAGTTGAACTATAAATAGATGTTGACTAATTAATGTCATAATTGCAAATCATATAAGTTTCAACTTGTATGGAAGATAGAGGTGGAATTACAAATACTGGAGCAGAACAGTGGAAGTTTCTCTTGTAAAGGCATGCAGAAGAAACAGAACATTTATTTGATAGGGAGTGGAGTGACTTTGTGAGTAATGGATCATTAATTAGCCTGATTGTCTTCTTTTGGATAGAGTGAAAGTTTAAGAGAAGTTTTATGAGCACCACCTCAGATGTGGGAACAGTATTCTATGATAGAGCAGATATAACTCCTTGTGAACAGCAGTGCTTGTTAAATTGCAAAGTAGAAGTAGTGTATTATCATCAGCAGAACTATGGGCAGGATTTCCATTTAGTAGAAAGCCATTAGTATAAAGAGAAAAAGAATAAATAAAAGAACACATCTTGGGGAACTCGAGCATTAGTTGAAGAGAAGTAAAACCTTATAAGTTAGAACATAGAAAGGAAATACACCTTTCTTTACATTTTTCTGTATTTCTGTTTCTATTAATTAACTAACACTCCAACTGCTTGGCCTCTGAGCGGCACTGCTCCTGCCTCCCTGTGACAGGAGGTGCCTCTGTAGCCAGGTGGGAAGGAGCAGCAGTGCGTAGCACACGCTTCTTGATTAGACCGGGGTTCGAGCCCATCACCACCAAATACAGAGGATGCAGAAAGGTCAGGGAATGACCACCGCATATTCCCGGAGCAATATGGCTTAGTTGCTAATGCTCTTAAAAACCAAATAACAACAACAACCCTGTGACACTGCCAGTAACCTGGGGGAAAAGTTATCCCCGGAGCTAAAAGGAGTAACCATGGATATAAACGACTATCCACCTCTAGAGCCATCAAACTTAAGGCCAAGGCCAAACAAACCCAATGATGAGGACTTGAACCAACCAAAAAGGCTCCGAAGAGAAGTTGTTGTTGTTATTATTTGGTCTTTTAGGCGCATTAGCAAATAAGGCCATATTGCTCCGGGGATATGCGGTGGTCATTCCCTGACCTTTCCGCATCCTCCATATTTGGTGGTCACAGGCTCAAACTCCGGTCTAATCAAGAAGCATGTGCTACCCACTGCTGCTCCTGCCTGGCCATGGAGGCGCCTCCAAAGAGAAGTGCAGTGCAATGAGATGCCAAAATTTCTGGTGACACACGCACTCTCTCTCTCTCTCTCTCTCTCTCTCTCTCTCTCTCTCTCTCCCCCCCCAACCAGCCTGTCAGAAAAGTTATCACCATTTGTTATCCAAAGATATTTGGAATCCATTGCTGGAACACCAAAAATAATTAAACGACTGCAATCCGGAGACCAGAGCCATGCCGAGCCATTTTAGTACCTGAAGCAAGAATGAAAAATGTGCCCTACTGTTAATGATGGCAACATTGGCAATTATTTAATCTTTCTTTTGGTGCCCCTTTCAGCTTTTAACTTGAGGCAAGAGCCTTGTTCGCCTCACCCTCAGCACCGCTCTGCCGGAGACCTCGTGATTGAAACAGCTACCTCAAAACATTGAGTGGCTGCTCAAAATAACAACATTTGTTGGGCTGCCAGTATCTGTCACTCCCCACAATACATTAAATTCGTCCAAAGGTGTCATCATAGAGTGGCACCTGATTACAGTATCTGAAGAGGAATTAGTGGAGGAACTGAGCAATCAAAGAGTAATTAGTGCAAAACGTATAATCACCAAAAAAGATGGAAATCTTATTCCAACTCACCCATAATTTTAACTTTCAGCATTACAGATTTGCCATCCTCAATAAAAGCTGGATATTTAAACTGCCAAATTCAGCCTTTTATCCCTAATCCCATTCATTGTTTTAAATTCTAAAAGTATGGACACTCCCAGCAAGCGCATATAGAGGTGATGCCATTTGTCCTATTTGTGGATCCAAGGAGCATACACAAGCAGACTGTTCAGCCTCAAGTCCCATTTGCCCCAACTGCAAAGAAAGTCACTTAGCCTTTTCCAAATCATGTGAAATGTGGAAAACAGGGAAGAAAATTCAAAAATATAAAATAGAACACAAAGTTACAAACCCTGAGATTGGGTATATATATGCATTACACTCAAAGCTTTCACTCAACAGCAGCTCAAGCAGATGTATCAATACCTCCCAGCACATCTATACCTAACTGGGTTAAAAGTACATTATCAAACTTTGGAAAAGACACACATCAAACTAAAACCAGTGAAGCGACTAACACTCGAATCAGCATCCCAATTGATACTCGGACTGTCCCGCATGACAAAGAAAAATTAAAAACTACTAAAGAAACCTGAATCATCCACCTATAGTATAGAAGTAGATTTACACTCAGATCATGAGGAAGCCATACTTGAAATTCACACAAATGACACTATGGGTACTGGATGCCCCCACCTTCCCAAAAAAAAAGGACCAAAAAAAATGCTCCTCAAACAAAAAACCATCAAATGACCCATGCTCAGCTAAACCTAATTGAACAATTGAATTGCAGAGGCTTTCGTTGTAAAACTGACTATATTCAATACCTATCCAGAATTTAAAACAAATACACCAACCGTTTAATTATAATGGTTTAATACTAGAAACTAAAATGTACCAAACGATACTACACTGTAAAATGATATATGCAAAAAACTGATTTACAAAATAAATATACAATGAAACTTTAATATACAATAAAATATAAATAAAATATTTAAAATACAATAAAGATAAAAGCGATAAAACATTGACTGAAGCTTTTGGAGGCTTCCGCCTCCTTTCTCAACAACAATGATGTTTAAGCAACCCATCCTTAAGTAACAGGCTCACAGCACACGTGGTTGACCAGGCGCATGCTCAATATTTCTTCCATACGATCCAGAACCGGAAGCGGCTCGGGAGCGTGGAAATATAAAACGCTCGTCTTTTGCCAGGACCACAGCTTCTAGTAGGGGGTGAAATCGAACACCCCTGTCTCTATTCATACTATTGTTCTCAGACGAGCCTATCCACAAACTCTCTAGCCACTTACAGTCCCAGAACCTATGCGCCCGGTCAAGGATGATAGCATTCACCGGGGAGACCTGATGATGTTTCTCCCAATAATGCTCAGCAATGGCGGACTTATTGAACTCTGCGGTCTGTATAGCTCGCATGTGCTTCCCCAGGCGGTCTTTTAGTCGCCGTCCTGTCTCCCCCACATAACATTCCCCACAGTCCGGGCATTCGATCTCATATACGACCCCACTACTGGAATCCCCAGGAATGGGGTCTTTGACCTGTGACAACACTGTGTGCAACTTCCGACCCGGAAGCTGCACATAGTGTGTCTGAAAGTCACATAGCATTCTTGAAACTCGATCTGAAAAGCCCGAATAGTAGGGAATATAAACTGTAGCGACTGGAACGGATGGTATTTCATGATTAGGCTCCACGCCTCTATTATATTTATCAATGACCCTCTGGGGGTAACCGCATTTCATAAGATCCACCCTAACTCGCCCAATTTCTTTCTCTCTCTCCTCAGAGGTGCTACAATGCATCCTAACCCTACCCAAAAGTGCCCTGGCCACGCTGTTTTTATGCTGGGCAGCCTGTGCTGACCTATAATGGGTGTACTGGCTCCTACACATAGGCATCCTAAACACTGTAGTACTAAGCCTGGAGCCTTCTCTACTCACCATTACGTCCAGGAATGGGAGGGAACCATTCACTTCCATCTCTGAGGTGAACTGTATAAAAGGAGAGAAATCATTGAGAAAGCCAACTACATCCTCTTCTCTCCCCTTTTCCACCAAAGTGAACGTGTCATCCACGTATCTCTTCCACTTGCGCATAGGGAACTCCAAACTTGTAAAAACCCTATTTTCTAACTCTTCCATTGCCAGGTTTGCGACAATGGCGCTAATAGGAGAACCCATAGCTGTGCCGTGAACCTGTTTGTACATCACTCCTTTATACAGCAAAGTCGTACTCGAAAGACATAATTCTACACCACAGCATATATCCTCTACACTTAGGTGCGATCTAGTACTTAGGGTATCATCTCTTTGCAGTGCCACCTTTACACATTCCACTCCATGGGCTATGGGTATACAAGTAAATAATGACACCACATCTAGCGACACCATTATTTCATTCTCCCCTACATTTTGACTTTTAACGAAGTTCACAAAATCCACACTGTCTTTAACAACAAACATGGACCGTCCCACTATAGGAGAAATCAGCTGCGCCAGGAATTTTGACAAAGCATAGGTAGGGCTCCCAACAAAAGAAACAATGGGTCGTAACGGGACCCCCACCTTATGTGTTTTCGGTAGCCCATAAAACCTGGGCAGCTGACACCCCATTGCATGCATAGAGCAGTACTTTTCTTTAGAAATCTTACCCGTTTTTAACCAGAGCTGTAAAATCTTATTAACACGTTGTTCTAAACCGGCTAGAGGATTTCTGCGGATGACCTTGTATGTATTATCATCCTGTAATAAATCTAGTGCTTTTTTATGATAATCATCACTATTTAATACTACTGTAGATCTACCCTTATCTGCCGGCAGAACCACAATATCTTCATCCTGCTTAAGTTCCTTTAACGCTTTCATTTGATTATGGGTGAGATTAGGGGTAGCCTTTCTGGCCTGACACAGGATGGCTGAGGCTTTTACCCGGATACGATTAGCAATGGGTTCTGGCAATTTACGAATTACCCTCTCAATACCCATAGCTGTCTCAGTAATTGGAGGTTTAGGGGGTAACAAGGCAAACTTAGGCCCCAAAGCCAATATCCCCTCTTGCTCTGTAGTTAAAGGTTTACCACTCAGATTATGAATAAAATTAGATTTATTAACCCTATACATATTTGCCTGTTCTTCCAATAGCGTATTGAATTTGCTAATGTGCCTCATCTTATATAAATGTGCAATCCTACCAACCCTATTATGAACTAACGTCCTGACATATGTTAAATGTAAAAGGGATAGTCTACTACTAATGTTACCTAGAGATACACCAATCACTAGAGATACTCCTATCTCCTTAAACCATCATGTAATTTCTGTATCCAAGTGTTCAACACCTTCTTCTGATACCACGTAATAATCCTCATCATTCGCACATCCTCAAACGGTGCTTTAATCCTAAATCCATGCGGAATGAGTTCATGTTCCCTGCAACGGTACGCAAATCTTAGGTGTTGTTGCTGCTTAACCTCTCCTATGCTGCACTTCTGAAACTGCCGGATGTGTTGCAAAACTGTATGGCCATAAACACTGACAATATCTTCAAAAAGGCCTCTAAGGTTGGGAGAGTACATATCCAGAATTTAAAACAAATACACCAACCGTTTAATTATAATGGTTTAATACTAGAAACTAAAATGTACCAAACGATACTACACTATAAAATGATATATGCAAAAGACTGATTTACAAAATAAATATCGATGAAACTTTAATATACAATAAAATATAAATAAAATATTTAAAATACAATAAAATATAAATAAAATATTTAAAATACAATAAAGATAAAAGCGATAAAACATTGACTGAAGCTTTCGGAGGCTTCCGCCTCCTTTCTCAACAACAATGATGTTTAAGCAACACATCCTTAAGTAACAGGCTCACAGCACACATGGTTGACCGGGCGCATGCTCAATTTTTCTTCCATACGATCCAGAACCGGAAGCGGCTCGGGAGCGTGGAAATATAAAACGCTCATCTTTTGCCAAGACCACAGCTTCTAGTAGGGGGTGAAATCGAACACCCCTGTCCCTATTCATACTATTGTTCTCAGACGAGCCTATCCACAAACTCTCTAGCCACTTACGGTCCCAGAACCTATGCGCCTGGTCAAGGATGACAGCATTCACCGGGAGACCTGATGATGTTTCTCCCAATGCTGCCAAAAACACATAAGGTTGGGGTCCCGTTATGACCCATTGTTTCTTTTGTTGGGAGCCCTACCTATGCTTTGTCAAAATTCCTGGCACAGCTGATTTCTCCTATAGTGGGACGGTCCATGTTTGTTGTTAAAGACAGTGTGGATTTTGTGAACTTCGTTAAAAGTCAAAATGTAGGGGAGAATGAAATAATGGTGTCGCTAGATGTGGTGTCATTATTTACTTGTATACCCCTAGCCAATGGGGTGGAATGTGTAAAGGTCGCACTGCAAAGAGATGATACCCTAAGTACTAGATCGCACCTAAGTGTAGAGGATATATGCTGTGGTGTAGAATTATGTCTTTCGAGTACGACTTTGCTGTATAAAGGAGTGATGTACAAACAGGTTCACGGCACAGCTATGGGTTCTCCTATTAGCGCCATTGTCGCAAACCTGGCAATGGAAGAGTTAGAAAATAGGGTTTTTACAAGTTTGGAGTTCCCTATGCGCAAGTGGAAGAGATACGTGGATGACACGTTCACTTTGGTGCAAAAGGGGAGAGAAGAGGATGTAGTTGGCTTTCTCAATGATTTCTCTCCTTTTATGCAGTTCACCTCAAAGGTGGAAGTGAATGGTTCCCTCCCATTCCTGGACGTAATGGTGAGTAGAGAAGGCTCCAGGCTTAGTACTACAGTGTTTAGGAAGCCTATGTGTAGGAGCCAGTACACCCATTATAGGTCAGCACAGGCTGCCCAGCATAAAAACAGCGTGGCCAGGGCACTTTTGGGTAGGGTTAGGACGCATTGTAGCACCTCTGAGGAGAGAGAGAAAGAAATTGGGCGAGTTAGGGTGGATCTTATGAAATGCGGTTACCCCCAGAGGGTCATTGATAAATATAATAGAGGCGTGGAGCCTAATCATGAAATACCATCCGTTCCAGTCGCCACAGTTTATATTCCCTACTATCCGGGCTTGTCAGATCGAGTTTCAAGAATGCTATGTGACTTTCAGACACACTGTGTGCAGCTTCCGGGTCGGAAGTTGCACACAGTGTTGTCACAGGTCAAAGACCCCATTCCTGGGGATTCCAGTAGTGGGGTCGTATATGAGATCGAATGCCCGGACTGTGGGGAATGTTATGTGGGGGAGACAGGACGGCGACTGAAAGACCGTCTGGGGGAGCACATGCGAGCTATACAGACCGCAGAGCTCAATAAGTCCACCATTGCTGAGCATTATTGGTAGAAACATCATCAGGTCTCCCGGTGAATGCTGTCATCCTTGACCGGGCGCATAGGTTCTGGGACCGTAAGTGGCTAGAGAATTTGTGGATAGGCTCGTCTGAGAACAATAGTATGAATAGGGACAGGTGTGTTCGATTTCACCCCCTACTAGAAGCTGTGGTCCTGGCAAAAGATGAGCGTTTTATATTTCCACGCTCCCGAGCCACTTCCGGTTCTGGATCGTATGGAAGAAATATTGAGCATGCGCCTGGTCAACCACATGTGCTGTGAGCCTGTTACTTAAGGATGTGTTGCTTAAACATCATTGTTGTTGAGAAAGGAGGCGGAAGCCTCCGAAAGCTTCAGTCAATGTTTTATCGCTTTTATCTTTATTGTATTTTAAATATTTTATTTATATTTTATTGTATATTAAAGTTTCATCGTATATTTATTTTGTAAATCAGTCTTTTGCATATATCATTTTACAGTGTAGTATCGTTTGGTACATTTTAGTTTCTAGTATTAAACCATTATAATTAAACGGTTGGTGTATTTGTTTTAAATTCTGGATATGTACTCTCCCAGCCTTAGAGGCCTTTTTGAAGATATATTCAATACCTAATTAACCGGTATTCTCCAGTTGCCCTTTGTTTACAGGAAACTTACCTAACCTCACAAATTTCTCCTTCAATAAATAACTATTGCCTTTATCAATGGGCTCGAAATACAGCTAATGCTGCCCATGGTAGTGTGGCAATAACAGTAAATTCAAAGATCCCGACTAAACATATCCCACTTCAAACCGAATTAGAAGCTGTTTCTGTTCGTATAACTCTCCATATTACCATAACATTTGTCTCAATCTACTTGCCACCAAACCATAATGTTTAAAAGATCTTGAAAATCTCATCATACAGATACCTCCACCTCTCTGTATGTTAGGGGATTTTAATGGGCACAACCCCTTATGGAGCAGCCCTAAATAAGATAGACAGGGTCAACTCATTGAAAAGCTTTCTAGAGGCCCAAAACCTCACCATACTAAATACTTGTGCACCCACGCATGTATAGCTCCCAACTGGACACACCTCAGAAATAGTTCTCTTAATTTGTTCTCCAATCATCATCATCAGCCATTTTCAATCCACTGCAGGATGAAGACCTCTCCAGCAACTTTCCAGTTCCTTCTGTATTCAGCACCAGCCATCCATTTACTACCCACAAACTCATGAATTTCATCTATCCATCTCCGCCTTTGTCTTCCAGGTTTTCTTCTAGCTCCTCTTGGGTACCATTCTGTTATTTTCTTAGTCCATCTATCATCATGTCTTCGAGCTATGTGTCCTGCGCAAGACCACTTTAGTTCTTTAGTTTTGATAAGAATGTCCTTTACTTGAGTTTGCTGCCTAATCCATGTGTTTCTCTTCTTATCTAACAGTCTGATTCCCAATATAATTCGTTCCATTCTTCGCTGTGTAGTTCTCAGCTTCTCTTCCATTCTTTTGGTGCGTGCCCACGTTTCACTTCCATAAGTTATGGTAGGGAGTATACTGTGGTTCATTATTTTACGTTTCAGACAAACTGGGATATTGCTCTTCAGTATGTGACTATATTTCCTGAATGCTATCCATCCAAAATTTATTCTTCTCTTGACTTCCCGCCATTTATCATTATTACAGCTAATAACTTGTCCCAGATAAGTATATGACTCCACCATTTCAATTACTGCTCCTTCAATCATTATTTCCCTTTCTGTGGCATACTTGTTCATCATTCATTTTGTTTTAGCCATATTCATCTTTAGTCCAAAATCCTTATTAACTGTGCATAACTGATTAAGATTTTCCTCTAATTCTTTGGGATCGTGGCTTATGACCACAATGTCATCTGCAAATCGTAAATGGTTTAGGTACTCTCCGTTCACATTGACTCCTTTCTGTGACCAGTCTAATCTTCTGAAAGCTTCCTCAAGGGCAGCAGTAAATAGCTTCGGAGATATTGTGTCTCCTTGTCGAACTCCTTTCTCGATTTTAAATTTCCTACTGCCTTTGTCTAGTCTAATAAAGGAGGTAGCACTCTCATATATTTTCTTCAAAATCATAATATATGGGGTATCTATGCCTTGTCTTTCCAGTGCCCAAAATATTTGCCTTATGCTGTATGAAGTCAAATGCCTTTTCATAATGCACAAATGCCAGGCATAATGGTGTTTTATATTCATTTGCTTTCTCCATTAGCTGTGATATTACGTGAAGGTGATCCATATCTGAGAATCCTGTCCTAAAGTCAGCTTGCTCTTTCGGTTGCTTCTCATCAAGTATTCTTTCTAATCTGTTAGTACTGACCCTTGTGAACAACTTGTAGATTAGCATTAGCATTAGCATTAGTAGAGGCATATGATGCAAGAAAGCAAGCTTATTCAGCGTCAGCCAAAAAAAAAAAAAAAAAAAACACACCACTCCCATTTCACCCCTCCGTTCGCTCGAAATACCTGTCCAGTTGAGCCTTAAATTTGTTTAGGCTATCAACTTCAACAACAAGTGATGGAAGTCGGTTCCACCAACCAACCACCTGCTGGCCAAAGGCAAATTTCCACACATCTATCCGTTGTTGTTATTTGATTTTTAGGAGCATTAGCAACTAAGGCCATATTGCTCCGGGGATATGCGGTGGTCATTCCCTGACCTTTCCGCATCCTCCATATTTGGTGGCTCACGGGTTCAAACCACGGTCTAATCAAGAAGCGTGTGCTACGCACTGCTGCTCCTGCCCACCTGGCTACGGAGGCGCCTACACATCTATCCGACATCCGTCCTTCCTCAATTTGAATTTATGCCCTCTGAGGTGATTATTCTGAGCAAGATGAAGGATCCCATTGACATTGAGCATGCTCAAACCATTCAAAGCCTTATACACCTCTATCAGATCACCTCGCCGGTGCCCAGTCTCCAGACTCTGTAATTTGCAAAACTTAAGGCTTTCTTCGTAAGAGCAACCCTTTGTTCCATTCACTAATCTTGTTGCCCTTCTCTGTACCCGTTCCAGCAGCTCTACATCCTTCTTGAAATGAGGCCTCCAGACCTGTATACAGTACTCAAGATGTGGCCTAACCATTGCCTTATACAAGGGAATAATCACCTCCTTATCCCTGCTAGAAAAATTCCTATATATCATTGACAAGACACCATGAGCTACTCTTGCAGCTCGTCTGCACTGCTCAGAGAACTTCATATCTGCCTGCACAATTACCACCAGGTCCTTTTCATTCTCCGCCACTGTCACTGTAGTACCGCAGAGTTGATATGTTGCTCTGGGGTTACTGTTTCCCATATGTAGTACTTTACATTTGTCAATGTTAAACTTCATTTGCCACCTCTCAGCCCATCTGTTCAACCTTTCCAGATCCTGTTGCAGCAGCAGCAGCATAGTGTCAGTGGTGTCCTTAACAACCCTGCCAACCTTTGTATCATCTGCAAACTTGGACATTAAACTTGATATCCCATCATCAATATCATTCATAAACACCAAAAACAACAACGGACCCAACACTGAACCCTGAGGAACTCCACTAATAACATTAGTCCACGTTGAGCAGTGTCCATTGATTACCACGCTCTGTGTTCTGCCACTCAACCATCCCTTTATCCATAGCAGCAATTTGCCTCCAATGCCACACTGCTATAATTTGTGCAGCAGTCTTTCATGCACAAAAGTATCAAAAGCCTTTCTAAGATCCAAATATATAATATCAAAGTTATTCCCTGCATCTAGTTCTTTTGTGACTACATCATAGTATCCAATCAAATTGGTCAGGCAAGACCTGCCCTTAACAAAACCATGCTGCATCTGAGCTATAACTGAATTCTTGTCTAGATGATCCTGCAGTGCTTCTTTAACCAGTGCCTCCATTAATTTACCTGGAACAGAAGTTAAACTAACAGGTCTATAATTACTTGTGTCAGCCTTTGATCCTTCTTTGTGAATTGGGGTTACATTTGCACATCTCCAGTCTATGGGTACCTCCCCTGAGTGCAAAGAAGCTCTCATAATTATGGCTAGGGGTTTGCTTACTTCCTTTGCTGCCTCCTTTAATATAACTGGATAGATCCCATCCACTCCAGGTGCTTTTTTTATGTTTATCCTCAACAACCTCTCCTCCACTTTCCTCTCAGTTATTACAAAATCGTCCAGCTCACTGCCAATGTTTACTTTTCCTGCATCATTCTCTTCCTGAATAACTCCTCATGCGTGAATGTAGATGCAAAATACTCGTTAAGATTGTTAGCCACCTGAGCAGGATCCTCAACTGTTGAATCATCAATATCCAGTGGACCAATCTGATTCATCCGTTTCCTTCTTGAGTTTAAATAGGTAAAGAACTCTTTTCTGTTTTTCTTTGCATCCTTTGCCAAGGATTTTTCGTAGTCTGCCTTTGCCTGCCTAATCTCCTTTGTGACTTGGTTACAGACCAACTTATGTCTATCATAGGCTTCCATGTCACCCATTAATTTGTATGTATCCCATTCATTTTTCTTCTCTGCCACATGTCTCATTAGTTCATCTGACAACCATTTAGGCCTAAACCTTGAACAATATTTCCTAGTTGGTATGTAAAGCCTGGTAGCCTCCAAGATTAGTTCCTTGAATGATTCCCATTTTTGAGTTTGCTGTTGGTAACATCATTAGTTGGTCCCACTGTATAGAATTTAAATACTGTCTCAGACCATCATAGTCGCCTTTACGAAAACAAAAACCCTTTCCTTTACCTCTGATGGTAGTTACCTCCTTGAGTAAATCCCATTTCAACACACTGTGATCACTGCCACCTAGTGGTTCATTTATCTGCAGATTCTTAATGCATGAAGAATCACTACTGATAATCAGATCAAGAGTATTTCTCCCTCTTGTTGCCTCACGGACATGCTGATGTAGATGTTGGATAACAAGCTAATTGGTCTATAATTTCCAATTTCTGATTTATCTCCTTTCTTATGCAGCAAAACTATGATTGCATTATTCCACTGCTTAGGTGTCACACCTTTTCTAATGCACTTTGTGAAGAGCCTTGCCAGTTTTTGTGTTATGTCTCTTCCTCCCAATTTTAACAACTCTACAGTAACTTCATCTTCCCCCGGAGCTTTCTGATTCTTCATTTTCTTCAATGCATGTTCTACCTCATCAGGAAGAATATCAGGTATGTCGTATGTGTTGCTACTTTGCAATACATCTTCCCCACTGCTGGCATCATTCCCTTGCTCCTTGTATAATTTTCTATAGTAGTCTTCTGCTATTTGAATTATGCCTTCTCTGCTGTTTATAAGTACACCATCACAATTCTTCAGTTTCAGTATCATTTGTCTTCTGTATTACTGCTCATGGCTGCTGATTTAAATCCTTTGTTTTCCCTTAATGTTTGTTCTACTTTTCTTGTGTTAAATCTTATGTCCTCTCTGAGTGTTTTTCTAATGGCTTTGCATAACTCAGTATACTCAATTTTCTCCCTGTCAGTGTTTTTCTTCCTCTTCATTTGTCGTCTTCGGTTCATCATGACAAGTGTTTCTTGACTAATTTTTTCTTCTTTGGATTTCTTTTTCCCTATAGGTTTCTTGGGCTTTATCACTTTCAAAACGTTGTAGTATTCCTCGTCGATATCTTGGTCCTGAGCAGTCTGCAGAAGCTCAAACTTGTTCTTAAGTTCCAGTACATACTGCTTTTTCTCCTCCTCTGTTATGTCAAAGATCTTTGTATTATTTACTCTAGTCAGTTTTTTCCTTTCCTACATCTATATCAAGTGTACATCTTGCCATTCTGTGATCACTTCCAACATTTACCTTATTCAGGATGGTAACATCATTCACAATATATCTTCTGTTAGTGAGGATGAAGTCGATTTCATTAGTTGTTAATACATTTTGACTCTTCCATGTCCACTTTCTGTTCACCCTTTTCTTGAAAAAAAAAAGTGTTCATTACTGACAGTCCTTGAGATTCTGCAAATTCGACAAGTCTTTCACCTGTCTTGAGAGGGCGCTGAATCTCTTTAAAAGTTACAGCTGACAGTTACAGGCTCCGCAAAAAACATAAGTGTTTGCCTTTTATTTACATGATTGTTATTTTATATTGTACTTAATACGTAGTCATATAGTTATAGTTACGCTGGTTATTTTTTATTTTTAATTTAGATAAAGAGTTTTTGTGGATTTTACTTACGATAGGTAAAACCATTATTTCGTTCCATTTTGTAGCCATTGTTTTTGGATATAGTGGTAGGGAATTCAAATTTTTTAATTGAGGTAGCTAGGTAGCTCTAACGCATAATTATATAGTAATACGCTTCACTGTTTCTATTTAATAGTTTCTATTCAAATACTATTGATATTTAATTTATTGATTTTATTAATTTAAACTACCATGCCCCAGACTAGAGCAGCAAAGCAACGGGCACAAAGTGGCAGGAGTGCTGTGAATCGGGGGAGAACTGAGGGGAGCAATTCTCCAACGCATCACAGCCTAAAAAAATGTGCAACTTGTGAAATGTTTGCCGAACTCTCTGGAACGGAACATGATATTGCCATGGGGGATGTCTTTGTGTGTGCGCGATGTAAGGAGTGTAAGGAAATCAGGCGACAACTCAGCGTTGTTATGGGCCTATATGAGAGTTTGAAGGACAGGGTGGATGCCCTCGAAAGATCTAAATTGAGGGGCCCATCAGGCTCTCAGCTGCCCAACTCAACGCCAGAGCTCACTCCTGGGCATCAGGCAACACAGCGGCAATCTCCAAAGCAGAATGCGCTGGTCCCAAAGGAACTAGTTATTGTTGGTGACTCTATTGTCAGGGAGACGGGGAATATATTTTGTAAAAAGGATAGGTGGAACAGGACCAGGGTATGTCTGCCAGGGGCAAAGGTTGATGACGTTGTAGAGCGGATATCATCTTTCAAGGGCACAAAAGGTGATATAGTTGTACACGTTGGCACTAATGATATTAAGAGTAGGAGACCGGCGGAATTACTCAACAAGTACAGGTCACTGTTGAAAAAAAGCCGTGAAATAGGATTGAATTTGAAAGTGTCTGCAATTCTGCCCAGACACGATAGGAGGGAGTATATGATGAGAGCCTTGTCGATCAATTCTGCCCTGGAAAGATTGTGCAAGGCTCAAGGGGTAGAATTTTTTTCAGCCTGGACTGTACTTGTTAACAGGAGAGATTGCTTCTACAGGGATGGGATACACTTAAATAGAAAGGGTGCAAGAATATTTGCTGATGCTATCGAGGCAGTGTTAGGTGGGTCGGAAAACTGCTAGTTTGGGGGGATACAAAGACTAATAGTTTAACAGTAACCGCAGGCAGAGGTGAAGGTGATTCTTGCACAACTTCTATTAGAATAAGAAGCGACCTGGAGCGAGGGGTGTTGGGGGTTTCAGGGACGGATGGCAGTCATCATGGAATAGTTGGGTATATGGGATGTGTTAGGGTAACAAGGAATAGGCATAGGAGCATGTATGCTTGCATGTATACCAATGCTAGAAGTATAGTAAATAAATTTGATGAATTTGAAGTGTCGGTCAAGACATCAAAGGCGGATATTGTTGGGATAGCAGAGACGTGGTGTCACAAAGATATAAGGAATGCAGAACTGGAATTTGGGGAGTACAATGTGTACAGAAAGGATAGACAGGACAGAAAGGGAGGGGGTGTTATGCTGTTAATTAAGAAAAACATAAAATCAAAGGAAGTGCACCCAGTTAATATAGATGAACAGTGCTCTGTTGAGTCAGTTTGGTGTGAGATAAGCACTGCGAAAGGAAAAATAAGAGTAGGAGTGTGTTATAGGCCTAATGACTTGAATGAGTACAATGAACAATTGTACAGAGAAATAGAGTGGGCCAGTAAATCAGAATGTCTTATAATGGGGGATTTTAACTTCCAGATATTGACTGGAACTTGTGGGTTGGTCACTCACACACTAGTCAGACTTTTGTGGAGTTATTGGATGATTGTTTTCTGCAGCAGCATGTTCGAGAGGCAACCAGAGAAAGTAACACTCTTGTTCTGGTTATCAGCAGTGATCATTCGTGTATTAAGAATTTGCAGATAAAGGAACCACTAGGTGGCAGTGATCACAGCGTGCTGAAGTGGGATTTACTCAAAGAGGTAACTACCGTCAGGGGTAAAGGAAAGGGTTTTTGCTTCCGTAAAGGGGAGTACAGTGGTCTCAGACAGTTTTTAAATTCTGTACAGTGGGATCAACTGACGATGTTACAAACAGTAAATTCTAAGTGGGAAGCATTCAAAGAATTAATCGTGGAAGCTACTAGACTTTATATACCGATTAAGAAATATCGTTCAAGGTTTAGGCCTAAATGGTTATCAAATGAACTAATGAGACTCGTGACAGAGAAGAAAAATGCATGGGATGCATATAAATTATCAGGTGACGCAGAAGCCTGTGGCAGATATAAGCTAGTCGGTAATCAGGTCACAAAGGAGGTTCGGCAGGCGAAGGCGGATTACGAGAAATCTTTGGCAAAAGATGCTAAGAAAAACAGCAAGGATTTCTTTACTTATATAAACTCTAAAAGGAAGGGGATGAATATGATTGGTCCACTTGACATCGATGGTTCGACTGTTGATGATCCTGCTCAGAGAGCAAACAAACTGAATGAGTATTTTGCATCTACATTCACACGTGAGGAATTATTACAATTTGAAAATGGAAGAAGGTTATCAAATTGTAGTAGTGTGCTTAATGATTTTGTAATAACTGAGAGCAAAGTGGAGGAGAAATTGTTGAAGTTAAACATAAGAAAGGCACCTGGGGTGGATGGGATCTATCCAGTTATTTTAAAGGAGGCGGCAAAGCAACTAAGCAAACCCTTAGCCATAATTATGAGAGCATCCTTGGACTCAGGGGAGGTTCCCACGGACTGGAGATGTGCAAATGTGTCCCCAATTCACAAAGGTGGATCGAAGGGTGACACGAGTAATTACAGACCAGTTAGTTTAACTTCTGTTCCGGGTAAAATAATGGAGTCGCTGGTTAAAGATGCATTGCAGGATCATCTAGACAAGACTGCAGCAATAATTCAAACACAGCATGGGTTTGTTAAGGGAAAGTCTTGTCTGACAAATTTGATTGGTTATTATGATGTGGTCACAAAGGAACTGGATGCAAAAAATAATTTTGATTTCAGGAAAGCTTTTGACACTGTTGCGCATGGAAGACTACTGTACAAATTGGAGCAGAATGGTATTAAGGGTAAGTTGCTACAATGGATAAAAGGATGGTTAAGTGGGAGAAGACAGAGGGTGGTAATCAATGGGTGCTGCTCTTCGTGGACTAATGTTATTAGTGGAGTCCCACAGGGTTCGGTGTTGGGTCCACTGTTGTTTTGTGTATTTATCAATGATATTGATGAAGGTATATCAGGCTTAATGTCGAAGTTTGCAGATGACACAAAGGTTGGCAGGGTTGTTAATGACAGTAATGGCAGTGTGCTACTGCAACAGGATCTAGATAATTTGGGCAGATGGGCTAAGAAGTGGCAACTGAAATTCAACCTTGACAAATGCAAAGTACTGCATATGGGTAGAAGTAACCTCAGAGAAACATACCAACTGTGTGGTACTACACTTAAGGTGGTAGAAAATGAAAAAGACCTGGGAGTAATTGTGCAGTCAGATATGAAGTTTTCTGAGCAGTGCAGACAGGCTGCTAGGGCGGGTCATGGGGTTTTGTCAATGATATATAGGAATTTTGCTAGCAGGGAAAAGGAGGTGATTGTCCCTCTGTATAAGGCAATGGTCAGGCCACGCCTTGAGTACTGCGTACAGGTCTGGAGGCCTCATTTTAGGAAGGATGTAGATTTGCTTGAGCGTGTACAGAGAAGAGCAACACGATTGGTGAGGGGAATGAAGGGATTCTCTTACCAAGAGAGGCTTAAGTTCTGCAAATTGCAGTGGCTGGAGACTAGGCACCTGCGCGGTGATCTGATTGATGTCTATAAGGCCTTGAATGGGTTGAGCACGCTGAATTCTGATGGGATCCTTCCACTTGTTCAGATTACCAACCTACGGGGACATAAGTTCAAATTAAGAAAGGACAGATGTAGAATAAATGTGCGGAAATTTGCCTTTAGCCAGCGGGTGGTTAATTGCTGGAACAAACTTCCATCTGTCGTTGTAGAAGTTGATAGGTTAAATAAATTTAAGGAGGAACTGGACAGGCATTTGGAGGGAATGGTGTGATTTTTTTTTTTTTTTTTTTTTTTTTGGCTGATGCTGCATAAGCTCCTACACTTGCTTTCTTGCATCATGTGCCACTACTACTACTACTACTAGTACCTCTTTTATTTCTTTCACCAATTCCAAAATTTCCTATAGTTCCTCTTTCTGGGCTGTTTTGCCTTTTTCCAGTTTTAGCATTGAAGTCCCCCATAATAATAGTGTAGTGGGTTTTCTGCTCATCAAGAAGACTCTCAATTTCGGTGTACATTTCTTCAACCTCTTCATCATCATGGCTCGATGTTGGTGCATAAATCATTATAATCTTTAGTTTGTACCTCTTAGAAATCTTGAGTATTAGTCTTGTCACCTTTGGTGATGTACTTTTGAATTCCAAAATGTTGTTTTTAAAATCTTTATGGACCAGAAACCCAACTCCACCTTCATTCCTTTCATTGTTTCCATTGATGTACAGCAGATTTCCACATGATAAACTTATAAATGATTCATTTCTTCTTGTTGTTTCAGCCAAACCGATGATATTCCAATTCACATTTTCTAATTCCTTTTCCAGTTCTAATATCCTTTTCCTGTTCTCCAATACTGGTCCCAGCTATAGAGTGGTGCATTATAAATGATCCCATGGGCAGTGACCACTTCCCAATCATATGCAAATTTTTTGTAGTACAGACTCTTTCAAATCAACCATGCAGAAAATGGAAATTTGCCATGCAAACTGGGCAAAATTGCAATCGTCAATCTGTCTTGATGTGGAAACAATCCGCCTCCATCCTATTGATAATGTGACAGATTACATAATGGCACGCATCTCCTAAAAGTGGCAAAAGATTCAATATCATTATCAACTCTCCCAAGCTGAAAGCATTAAAATTACTGGTGGAATGAGGACTGCACAAAAGCAAAAAATAAAGCCTGGAATGTATTTTGGCAAAGCCCAACCACAGCCAATCTCATAAATTTTAAGAAATTAAGGGCAAAACACATTTAATATGAAAGCAAGTCAAAGAATCCTGGACCTGTTTTGCATCGAGCATCAACAGAAAATAATATGGAAAAAAATTAGACAGCTTTCTGGTAGGTTTCCTACCATACTTTCTCCAATACTCTCCTGGAATGGGCAAGATTTATCAAGTCCCTTAGATATAGTTAATGGTTTGGGTAATACTTTTGCTGAAATCTCAGCAGCATCAGCTTACACTAAATCATTCCAACAAATTAAAAGCATTAGAGATCGGCATTCTATTAACTTTCAAACTGCTGCCCTCTTTCCATATAACAAGCCTCTGCAATATTCTGAACTTTTGAAAGCCATCAGAACAGCCCATGATGGTGCGCTTGGACCAGATGGGATTTATTATGTCATGCTATAACATCTTGATGACAAAGCTTTGCACCTCCTTCTGGTATATTACAACCATATATTTTTAGAAAATGTATACCCAGCCTCTTGGTATCATTCTACTGTTTTAGCATTCTTAAAGCCTGGAAAAGAACCAACTAGCCCCCATAACTATGCAACAATATCCTCTTTCAAGCTGCCTCAGAAAAATCCTTGAAAAAATTGTCCATAGTAGACTCATCTGGCTCATTGAGTCAGAAAATCTAATGAGCCATAGTCCACATGGCTTTCAACAAAACAGTCATGCTTGGATCTCATGGTCAAGGCTGAATTTGCCATTTGTAATGCCTTTGTGAAACACGAACATCTAGTAACAGTTTCCATAGATATAGAGAAGGCTTTTGACACTACCTGATATGGCATGCTTAGTGATCTTTACTCTCTTGGTCTATGGGACAACCTTCCTATATTTGTGAAAAATTTTCTACATACTAGATCGTTTAAAGTTCAATACCAACATGCTCTTTCAGAAACATTCATTCAGGAAGAAGGTGTTCCACAGGGATCAGTGTTGAGTGCCACTCTTTTTGCTCTTAGTATAGATTCTATCGCTAAACAGCTGCCAAATACAGTAGAGACTTACCTTAATGCAGATGAACTTTCCATCTCCTGCCATTCCCAAAATATGAGATCTATTGAACGACACCTTCAGATATCCCTTAATAAAATATGCCAATGGGCCAGCCTTAACGGCTATCATCTCTCACTGCACAAAACAGTAGCTATCCATTTTTGTTGACAATGCAATGCAATGAAAATGTAATTTTTATTTACAATTACAATAAGGGTTTCAGTGTGATTGTTTATTATTAAATATGACATCTGTTTTTAATATCTCCCCCTCCATATATCATATGGATGGGTAGCAACAAAGTGCTGTTTTATATTTTACTTATATAAAATAGTGAATAACTAATTATCTTTCAGAGTCTTGCATTTGGTGAAATGAATCATGAGTGGATAGGAAATGATTGGCTTCCCAGCCTAGGATTGCCACAATATCGATCCACATTCATGGAATGTTTAGTGGATGCAAGGATGCTAGACCATCTTACTAAAAAAGATCTACGGATGCATCTTAAAATGGTAGACAGTTTTCATAGGTAGGTTTTATTAAATCCAGAAAACTTTTATTAAAACTGCCTCTAAATAAAAGTTTCTTTATATTTCAGTCATAGAACAGGGTATTTTTCCATCCCTTCACATAAACTACTTTTTATAAAACACTCTTCTTAAAGTTTCATTATGTCCAATTAACAAGTATAATAAATTATTAGGTCAGAAAGCCTCAAACTATAAAAAATTCAAACTGACATTGTTAGTGCAATTCCATCTTTACTTCATATTATTAGTAGTGGCAAATGATGAAAGAAAGCAAGCAAGCATATACAGATACAGCATCAGCAAAAAAAAAGAACACCAGATGAAACTTTGTTCCAACAATCAACCACTTGTTGGCTGAAGACAAATTTCTCTACATCTATCCTTGCAACCATTCTTTCCTCAATTTGAATTTATGCAGCCCTCATTTGTAGTCTGAGTAAGTAAGTTATCAGCACTGAGCTTAATTCATCCAAAGCCTTAAATAATCAGATCTCCCTGCAGGTGCTTAGTCTCCAGAAGTTGCAGTTTATAGAGCTGAAGCCTTTCCTGGTAAGAGCACCCTTACGTTCCCCTCACCGATTGTGTTGTCCTTCTCTACACCCATTCTAACAGATTAATATTGTACCTAAAGTGAGGCCTCCATGTAGTATGCAGTGCTCAACATGTGGCCTAACCATTTCTTTGTACAACGGGATAAAAACTTTCTTATCTCTGCCGATAAAATTCTTCTATATCATTGACATAACTCGATAAGCTGTCCTAGCAACCTGTCTGAACTGTTCCAAGAACTTGAAGCAGTTCAGACAGGTTGCTAGGACATCTAACTGCACAATTACTCCTAGGTCTGTTTTTATTCTCTATCACCCAAATGTAGTTCCATACAGTTAGTATTAGTATAACCATACAGTGCAAGGAAGCCATAGACTTTTGCTGCACTGCCAAAAAAAAAAAAAGGTAGACATGAAAATATAAACTATGCACTTCCCTCCTCATGTAACTATCTGGCACCTCCATAGCCAGGTGGGCAGGAGCAGCAGTGTGTAGCACACGCTTCTTTATCAGACCGGGGTTCGAGCCCATGACCACCAAATACGGAGGATGTGGAAAGGTTAGGAAATGACCACCGCATATCCCCGGAGCAATATGGCCTTAGTTGCTAATGCTCCTAAAAAAAAAAAAAAACAGTGTAACTATCTAGTTGACCTTTGAATTTCTTCGAACTCTCCGCCTCAACTACCTATGGAGATAACCTGTTCCCATAGTCAACAACTCACTGGCTGAAAGAAAACCTACATTCTAGTCTAAACGTCTTCCCCTGTAATTTGAGTTTATGGTTACCCTAATTCTGGAATTCTTTATAACAATGAAAATTCTGCCTTCATTCATTTTACTAACTCCTCTCAGAGCCTTATAAACTTCAATCTGGTCCCCACTAAGGTGCCTGGTTGCCAATTCTGTAGCCCACATAAACAAAGTCTTTCCTCATACTGTCATCCGTTTGACAATCTCACCATATGAGCTGTCTGTCTATGGAACCTTTCAAGAAGCACAATGTCTTTTTTCAGATGAGGTCTCCATACTTGGACCCAGTATTGCAAATGTGATCATACAATTGCCTTATACAGTGAGATTATGACTTCCTATCTCTACAAGATATGTTTGATAAATCATGGATAGGACACCATGGATTTTTCCCAGCTGCCTGTTCACACTACTCAAAAAACTTGATGTTTCCCCCATATTGTAACTCCCAGGTCCCTCTTTTTCTCTATAGTTTTCAATTCATTCCCACCAAGTATAAAATTTATTTTGGGGTTGCTATTCCCCATGTACAAGACCTTGCATTTCACTACATTAAAACACAGCTGCTACTTTTCTGACTATTCTTGAAGCCTGTTCAAGTTATCCTGAAGGAGCGCTGTTTGGCACTGGTCATTAACAACTCTCCCAACCTTTATGTCATCATTAAAATTTAGACATGATGCCCTTTATCCCTTTATTGATGTCATTTATGAAATTCAGAAACAACAGTGGTTCAAGAACTGATCGTTAGAGACTCCACTTCGGACATTACCCCAATTTGAAGAATATCCATTGATCACATCCCTCTGCCCTGCGGCCACCCTGTAATCCTTCTTAGAATCTTCCGAGTAATTCTAACATGTTCCATCTTTTACAGTAACCTCTCATGAGGGATTGAGTCAAATGTTTTGCTAAAATCCAAATGAACCATGTTGAAATTGTTCCCTACTTCCAATTCATGAGTAACTTGTTAAAATAGCTTACTAGGTTAGTTAAATATGATTTTCCCTTAACAAAACTATTTTGTGCATACTTCAGAATGCCATTCTAAATGTCCCTGGATTTCCCCTCTTAATTATAGCATCTAAGATTTTTCTTACAACTGAATTCAGACAAACCTGTCTGTAGTTATTAACTTCACTCTTAGAACCACCTTTATATACTGGCTATATGTTGGCACTTCTGGAATCCAAGTGAATCTTTCCCGAGTCCAATGATGTCCTTACAATTAACCTCACTGGTTTAATATACTATCTGGCTGTCCCCTCAAAATTACTGAGTATGTACCATGAAAGCCAGGAGCCTTACTTGCTTTTTATGCCCAAAGGTTTTTCTAATAAACAGCCATCAGTAATTTTGAAATCATTAATTTCATGTGGCTCAAACTCACTTGCACAGCCTCTCTTCAGTGTGAAGTGTCTTTTATCGGTAAAGACCGATACAAAATAAAGACCTACTCAATTCATTAGCAACATCAGCTGGGTTATCTAAGACTTTCCCATACCAAGTACACAAGGGCCCTTTCTTTTTTGTTATTGTTGTTATTTGTTTTTTTTTTAGGAGCATTAGCAACTAAGGCTATATTGCTCCAGGGATATGCAGTGGTCATTCCCTGATCTTTCCGCATCCTCCGTATTTGGTAGTCACTGGCTCGAACCCCTTGTCTAATCAAGAAGCGTGTGCTACCCACTGCTGCTCCTGCCCACCTGGCTACGGAGGCGCTGTTTCTTTTTTTATTCACATACTTAAAAAATTTCATGTCCTCATTCTTTACCAGTGCTTTCTCATAACCAGCCTTTGCCACCATAACCTTATTTGTGGTACTGTTACAGTTCAGCTTATAGCTGTTGTAGGCTTCAGTACTTTTCATTGCTCTATAACTATACCATGTTATCTTTTTCCGCCCTATTTGACTGACCAGCTCTGCAGTTATCCATTTCGGCATCCTCTTGCAGTATTCCGTAACTCAAATGTATTCACCCTCCCTGTACAATTTGCCCAATTAATAGATGCTATATAATGCCTTTAACTACTATACCAGCTTTCTTTATCTTTCAACTAATGATTACATTATCACTATCTGGCAATGTTTCTGTACTTTAAGCCCTCCGTTATCATCTGATTTGTGAGTAATAATGCAGTCAAGAATATTCTTATCCCTAGTATTTTCTCTAATATGTTGATACAAATAATCTAGTTTATTTAAAAATTTGTTCTTCATGGCGAGATTCCCTCCCACTTATTTCAATCAATTAGGTGCAGGTTGAAGTCACCCATAATAGACATTCATGCTTGCTTGTCCATTCCATCTGCCTGTAGAGACTCTTGTCATACCCTTCACAATCTTCTGGTCTCTAGATTACTCCCACTCTCATTATACATTTGCTTCCACCACACAGATTCTATGCTGGCATACGTACCTTCTGACTCAGCAAAAACTCTTTTTGTGTTCAGGCTAATTTTCATAAGAGCACAACCCCATCATCCCTTCTATCTTCCCTGACATTCTTAAATATATTATTTGAAAATTACAAAAGAGTTACCTCAATATTTCTTCATAGGGTGACTTCTATGCTCAGCTCTCCAGCACTGAGTTTAAAAAGAAGATTTAGAATACATAAAGAACTTCTTTAAAATTATTAAATGTGTTCAATTCTCTTAGTACATGAATGATCCGATGCCCCAGGTTCACAGTCGAAAGTCCCAACCCGACCCCAGATCCATCAAACCCTCCATGAAACCTCGAGTGACTGAAGATATTATGTCAGATATTTAAAAATAGACGCTGATAAAATATATCACGTAATAAACTGATACATAAAAAACTTGATGATGAAAATAAATTATGGTGGAATAATTTTCAAAAACTTTCCTTCCTTAAGGGGACCAAGCTTTTCGACTTCCGTCATGTGTACAGGTCGGAATATTAACGCGCGATATGTGTGTGTTCCCCCACTACATTTATGACATTTTACTCATTACTATGCATGCATTAACACGCATGCATATTAACGAATCCGAGATAAGAAATGGACGTCGTATGTTAATCAAGTTATTTTGTATTCTCATTTCTAAAGTTTCTGCAGTTAGTAATTTTGCTTAATTATGTTGTATGTTTAAAACCTTAGCCTTATTGAACAGGAAAGTGTGATTCTCATTTATGGCATGGAAAGACAGTTCAGATGCCGTGGCTAGTAATGCTCTAACTGACACAGCATGTTGTTCAAGACTTGTGTCCAAAAGACACCTTGTCAATCCCACATAAGAGTAATCATAATCTCCACATGAGACACTATATACTGTGTCGTGCATTTCTTTGGGAGAAGAGGGAAGGACGGAACATTTTTTTTTTTAGTATGGAGTGAAGTTTCTGTGTTGGTTTTGCTATTACATGTCAACCATCACTAATCCGGCCACCTGTAATCTGGTTCCACCGATAATTCAGACGTAATTTAAAATTTCCTGGGTCGGCACACCAACCTGCCGCTACTGTTTTGGTGGCATTGGTTGCAGCATCAGCTGTTGGCGTGAACTTGTAAATACTGGCAAGCCATTCCCACTTGTTTTTCTGCATTTATTATTATAACATGCTCACATTTAGCCCCAGCCATGGTTCCAGTGCATAAAGGAAGTGCCTCTTGTGGTGTAAAGTGCAAACACTGTACATTGTCCATAACAGATAAAGTTGAACTTCTGAAAAAACTCGACAGTGGTGTGTCTGTGAGAAGTTTAACTCTGCTTAATTGTAAATTCCAGCAATTTCTCTCAGTTCCACTTATCTTAGTAATTTTCTTTTAGCCATTCCTTTTTAGTTTTTTTTTTTATTTTTATAACACACTTATACAAATTTGCAGAAAAACACAACACAATATGATGGATAATACAGCGTGCTAACGAACTTGTTTTCACAAAATCTCTAACAATACTGACAAACGTATTGCGATGTTTGAGAGTTTATTTTATCATAATTAGTTTGATCACAGCGCTTACCACGCATGCAATAAATTAATTACAAACGACCTTCATATCTATGCCGTAATAGCATCACACTATGTGGCCGACACGGCTTCTCAAGAAATAAAGTAACCAATATATGTGGCCACATATATGCGACATAAAAAAATACTTTTTTTTTTTTTTTTTTAATATTTTAAGGGAAAAAATGACAACACTGACATTACAATATTTATTTTAGAATTACTAATCAAATTATTTCCTAAATATTTTTTGGCTCCTGGGGAATTTTTTTCTTAAACTAGCTTGGCAGTCAACATGTTAAAGGTAGAAGGAGGTGGTTAGCTGTTGGGTAAAATGTATGTGCTAAAATAACCACCTGTGATCTGGCAAACTCACTAATCGGGCACCCCACAGTTCCCATCGCTGTCGGATTAGTGATGGGCAACCTGTACTTTGAATTCTGTATCTTTGAAAAGGATATTAAGTTGCCTGTGCCATTGTTCAATGTATGGAATTGTAATTAAATGTTTTTTGTTAATTGTGTTATTATGTTCTATACTGTCCACCCTGTCTGTAGTCTAATACTGATAATGGTGGTAAGAGGATATTCCCTGTTTAAAAATCTGTTTGTTAGTCCTTCGATTTCTATATTTAACATAGTCTGTGTTGTAGTGTATTTATAAGCATTAGTAAACTGATTAAATATAATGGAATGTTTGTAGGTAAACAGATAGTAACTAGTATGATGCAAAAACATTCCTGTATTTGTGGGTTTACTGTAGATTTTGAACTGTAATCTGTCTGTCCCCTTTGGCCCCTGGTGCCAAGCATTCCATGGCCAAGCAATTTCAGTGCATTTGTTAAAGCAATCTTTCTAAAGAGCTTTTGCCATATAGAGATTCTTTTTTCTTCTTAAATACAGTTTTCCTCATTTACTATTAGAGTATATCTTTTGCACTACAGGAAGTAGGCAAAAGCTCAGAAAGGAAAGACACTTTTCTGTTTCTTTTTCTTCTCTAACTAACACAACTAACAGCCGCTTGGTCACCTAATGGCACTGCTCATGCCTCCCCGTGGCGGAGCCAGAAACCTGGAAGGAAAAGTTATCCTTCCAGGGCTTCTTACCTTTTCTACACCAAACCTTCCTTCATCAGTAAAAGCAGGATACCTAAACTGCCGCATCTGTCCTTATATCCCCAACCTTATTTGTTGCTACAAGTGTCAGAAGTTTGGGCATTCCCAAACCGCCTGCTAAGGAGGTTAAGTTTGCTCAAATTGTGGATCACAAAAACATATCTATACCGATTGCAATGCGGAATCATCACGATGTGCAAACTGCAAAGGCAACCATCCAGCCTTTTCCAAATCCTGTGAGCAGTGGAAACTGGAGAAAAAAATCCAGAAATACAAAGTGGAGAACAAGGTCACATACCCCGAAGCGAGAAAGCATCTTATACAAAATATGCCTAAATGTACATATGCTGAGGCATCCAAAAGATACCATACAGTTTCAATTCAAACAGATACAACAGTTTCACCAAAAGTATCAGTCTCTGAATGGGCTCGATCATTGCTATCATCTGCATCACAGTCAACAAAAAAACAAACAGTAGATATGACAAACAATACCACCTACATCCAAATCAGCTCCAGTTACGCCTAACCAAACAAAAATTTCAGTTAACGATGAAAAGAAATCATCTGATACCACACCAATGGATATTGCAGAGAATAATACTTATGATGACCCGATTCTAGATCTTCATGCAGAAGACGACGTGGACACACACGTCCATCCTTCCCAAAAAAGGAAAAAATAAAAATTGACCATCACAAGCAGAGCAACCTTAAAAAACAGACACATTCAACTTCTAATTCCAAACCTACACAATGAACAATATAGTTCAATGGAATTGCAAAGGCTTTCGCAGCAACATAGATGACATATGAATTAATTGACCATTACAATCCAGTGGGCATCTGCCTACAAGAGACAAACCTAACATCTCAAGTATCTGTATCAGTTAAATATTACACTCTATTTCAGCAAGACGGGGCAAACAGTGCTGATAGAGGAGTTGGCCATACTCATAGACTCCAGAGTTCCTTGTAAGAAAATTCCTCTTCAAACCTCCTTAGAAGCCTTTGCAGCTCGTACAATGATTGGCATTGCTATAACACTCATTTTCATATATCTTCCACCCAATCAGCCATGTACGATTCATGAACTAGAAGACCTTGCTTTCCAACTACCATCACCAGTATGCTTATTAGGAGATTTTAATAGGCACCATCCATTATGGAGATCTCCCATATCAGATGGACACGGAAAATTCATTGAAATGCTACTAGACAGACAGAATTTAACATTACTGAACACAGGCTTACCCACTTACATTCATTTTCCTTCTGGAGAAACCTCTGCAATCGATCTCTCGATCTGCTCTCCAATCCTCTTCCCAAGTGTCAAGTGGACAGCACTTGACAATCCTCTTAACAGCAATCACTATCCAGTCATATGCAGAATTCAAACCACCATCTCCAAAACAACTGATACACACATGAAATGGAAATTTTCTAAAGCAGACTGGACAAAATATGGAAATCATGTGTCTTTTGATGAGCATCATTGAGTCTTCTCCTATCAATACCGTTACTGAGCATATCACAATGCAGGTACTATCAGCTGCAAAACTCGCAATCTCAATTAAGAAACCATAGATATGCCATTCACTGGTGGAACGAAGATTGTAACAAGGTGAAAAGAGAAAAAATGCAGCATGGAACTTATTCCGCAGATATCCCACCACCGCCAACCTTATTAATTATAAGAGAATTAGAGCCAAAGCACAATACATCAGGCGCAAGGCTAAAAAGGATTCTTGGATGGTAAATATCTTACATTATCTGCGCTTATTTTTAATTGTAATGGGAAGGAGATTTCTAATCCTGAAGAGATTGAAAATGGCTTAGGAACTGTGTTCCCTGAATTGTCCATCTCCACTGCATATCACCCATAATTTCAAAAAATTAAAGTCGATGCTAAGAAATTCAAACTAAGCTTCAAATCTACCTGCCGTTTACCCTATAACCAATTACTCACACTATATGAATTGAAAGAATCCATAAATACAAGGGTGGTTCAATAAAGAATTGCCCTCGCCTACCACATATCGCAGAGTCATGATATTTTGTGTGTGGCATTATACATATCTCTAAAGGTGTAAAATTTCAGCCCTGTGTCTTAATTTGTTTTTCTCTTACAGAGCTGAACGTATGACGAAGTAGCATCATGGACAAAGTTTAAGCCAGAGCTGTAATCCAGTATCAGTGCTCTTGAAGAGGAAATCTCCTAAAGAAATCCACGAGGAGATGACTGCTGTATATAAGGATGAAGCCCTGTCCTATGGCATTGTGAAGCACTGGCATAGACAGTTTAAAAAAAAGACAATTTAAGTGTGGTCGTAAATTGGTAGAATCTCAGCCCATTCCATGTCGTCCCCATTCAGCCATTGATGACAGCACGATCAGAAAAGTGGAGTCGCTAATCGTGGAAGATTGCCGGATATCTGTGCATGAATTGTCCCAGGATGTGAAGTTTAGTGTGGGCGCTGTCGAAACGGTCCTTCATGACCAATTCCATTACGGAAATTGAGCGCAAGATGGATTTCCCCAATTATTGACTGGTTTCCAGAAGGCTGATCGACAACAGAAATCGCAAGAGTTGTTAGCCCCGTGCCAAAATAAATGAGGAAGATTTTTTTTCTCTCATTTAATCACTCAGGATGAAAGTTGGATACACCATTTCAACCCTGGAAGTAAAAAGCAGTCCATGGAATGGTGACATCATGGTGCCCCATCCCCCAAGAAGGCAAGGGTCCAAGTGTCAGCAAGAAAGGCTTGCTGACAGTGTTTTGGGATGAGAAAGGCATAATAATGACTGATTACCTGCTGAAAAGTAGAACAATTACAGGTGCCTATTATGCCAACTTACAAAATTATGGAAGAAAATCAAAACATGTAGGCTTGGCATCATGTCCAAAGGTGTGAGAATGCTTTAAGACAATGCCCCAGTTCACACTTTTGAAATTGCAACAACACAAGTGGCCACTTGTGGATATGAAATACTGCCCCATCCAGATCTTGCACCATCGGACTTCTTCTTGTTTCCTTCCCTCAAATCATTTCTTTGGGAGACCCACTTCCCTTACGACGAGACACCGATTTCTGCAACAGAGTCATGGTTCAAAGATCAACCTCACCACTTTTACAAAAACAGTATCCGTAGCCTCATCCATCAATGGGAAAAGTGTGTAAATCTGCACCATGGCTATGTAGAGAAGGACTAAAGCCTGTGCCAAGAATCAACAGGCTAGCACCTCTGCAGCTAGGTCAGGGTGATTCTTTATTGAACCACCCTCATAGCTCCAGAAACAGTGCCCCTGGTCCTGACAGAATTTACTATACAATGCTTAAAAATCTTGATCAGAAATTGTTATCCTCACTGCTAAAATTTTACAATCGGATCTTTTATGAACACACATTCCCCAGTTCCTGGCAACATTCATATGTAATAGCTATCCCAAAATCAGGAAAAGATCATTCAATGCCTAACAACTATAGACCAATCTCTCTAACCAGCTACTTGAGTAAAACTTTAGAAAAGACCCCTCGACGTGGGCACCTGTACGTGGTGAGGGGACCTCCCAGTGACGCTACTGGACTTCCAGACTAGCATCACTGGGATCCAACGCCCACAGCCCAGGTTCCAGGCTTACATCAATGGAATCCGGCGTGTTTGCCGTGCGCTGCGACCCGTGGAAATTCGGAAAGGGGGATCCTGGTGGTTGAGGGGCCCAGCTTCAATACACCACTTTGGCCCCTGCTTCGACAAGACGGGTGGTCCTGGAAGGCCCGGCTAGGATCAATCGGCTAGTAGGCTCGCCTGCGAGGGTCAACCGTGACAATGCCACGCCCCTACCCTCATGGTCCGAGGGACAGGATTCAGGCTGGCGGCGGTGCGGGTATAGTGTCTGGGTAGCCCTGGCGTCCCACTCCCGAGCGCATTTATTGCATGCCGGGTAGTGGGCGTCCCTTTGGGCTCCGTGGTGGGTGGGGAGCCCGGGCACTGAACCATATAAAAAACTCTATGAATCCTGATAAACTACCTTCTTCAGGGGCCCCAACCCGGTCCCTATCTGAAACCATTGACAAAGATCCAGATAGCATTATTGCTAATAAGAGGCAGCGAACCGAACTACCATCAGGGCCAGTCCCAAGGTTCCTAATCATGCACTCAACCGGTGAAAAACCGATTGGTAAAATGTCGCCCTTCTTCATACAGAAAGGGTTAGACGGGTTAGCAGGTTCTCCCAAATCAGTTAAGAGGCTCCGTTCTGGAGACCTCTTAATTGAAACTAAAAATGACAGGCAATCCGAACATCTACTCCGAACAACATCAATCGGAGGTATTCCTATAACAGTGACACCACACAGAACACTCAATTCATCTAGAGGTGTCATTTCGGAGTGGGACCTTCTCGACGTATACGAGGAGGAAATCTGCTCCGAATTAAAACCACAGGGAGTCATTGCCGTCAAGAGAATCACTGCGTGAAGGGATGGTAAAATTGTTAAAACCAGGAGCGTTATCCTGACTTTTAACACTCCTAAACCTCCTGATGAGATTAAAGCTGGATACATCAACTGTTCAGTGCGTCCATACGTTCCGAACCCTTTACGGTGCTTTAAGTGCCAGAAGTATGGACATTCTCAAATGGCCTGCCGTGGAGTCCTTGCATGCGCTCGATGCAGTGCAAAGGACCACGAAACAACAGCATGTTCAGCCGCAAAACCCACCTGTATTAACTGTGAGGGCGAACATCCGGCCTACTCACGAGCATGCCAGAGGTGGAAGGAAGAAAAAGAGATTCAACGGCTGAAGGCAGAGCTTAACATATCATACCAGGAGGCAAGGAAATCGGTCAAACCCCTGAATATCAACAAACCTACCTACGCCCAGAAGGTAGCAGGGAGATGTTCCGTCGGAACTCAGACGGACATGACCATTCCTCCAAAGGAGTCTTTCACTCCCATCGCGCGGTATCTATTAAGTTCTCAAAAACCTGCACAAAAGGACCAATCAGCTGCCACTCCTATATCGGTACCTCCTAATGCTCCACAAATTACAAAAGTAGTTATGAAAGAAAAGAATAAGAAAGGGGACGTCCCACCTAGTACCCAAGAAAAGATGGATGTCGAGCAGAAGGAGGTACCCGAAGAGTCAGTCTTGGAACTCTTTGCGGAGGAGGAAATGGACACGGGACAGCGTCCATTCTTCCCCAAAAAGGATAAATCCAAGACTGATAAAAGTAAGCCCTCAGCACCTCGGAAGCCGCCTGATGGACCCACCAAGCCAAAATAATGGCTAAATTCCTACAATGGAATTGTCGTGGATTCCGGCGAAATATAGATGACATCAAGGCCCTCCTGCAAAAGCACGAGCCAGTTTGCTTCTGCTTGCAGGAGACATACCTAAAGGCAAATGATGATCCCACCATGCGCAACATCACAGTTTTTCGGAAGGATAGAATTGCGGACGGCTCTGTACATGGGGGAGTGGCTATCCTTGTGGGTAACCATACCCCAGTGCAGCCCTTGCTAATTACAACCAGCATAGAGGCTGTTGCAATTCGCCTTTCAGTGGGATTCTTATTAACTGTATGCTCTATTTATTTGCCACCTGGGACTGACATCTCCCAGGCAGACCTTGATGATCTTCTAACGCAGTTGCCTCCCCCTTTCTTACTTCTCGGGGATATGAATGGACATAACACCCTGTGGGGTAGTGCTAACATCAACGGAAGGGGACGAGTCATAGAGCGCATGCTCAATGACAATGACCTTTCCCTTCTAAATACTGGAACAAACACCTTTTTCCACATGCCTACCCGTACCTTTTCTGCCATTGATCTCTCTATCTGCTCCCCTTCTCTGCTCCCTTCACTCACTTGGGAAGTGGAGGAGAACCCATACGGAAGTGATCACTTCCCTGTGATAACCTTGTTACACAGTGGGAGACCATGTCTTCCCTTCAGGTTACCACGGTGGAAGTTTGATCAGGCTGACTGGACTGCCTTCCAACATCAGGCAAATTGTGATCTTAGTACAGTCAGTCAAGAGCCTATCAATGATGCAGTTAAGTACATCACAGAAAATATTGTCCAAGCAGCTGCGAATACTGTTCCAAAAACATCTGCCCGGTTTCCACCATTTCCCAAACCCTGGTGGAATTCACAATGCACAGCAGCAAAAAAGGCTCAAAACAAAGCGTGGGGGATATTCCGCCGATATCCTACCACGACCAACCTTATAGCCTTTAAACGTGCACGAGCCAAAGCACGCTACATCCGTCGTCAGAGTCAAAAGGAATCGTGGATCCGTTTTACATCATCTATTAACCAGTCTACCAACTCTAAGGTAGTCTGGGATAAAATCCGGAAAATGAAGGGAAAATACACAGCGCACCCCTCATCGGTCCTTGAATATAATGGATGTACTATTGCAGACTTTACTGCAATAGCGAATGCTCTTGGGGAAACTTTTTCTAAAATCTCCGCAACATCATCTTACTCCCCAGAGTTTCTGGTCCTAAAGCGCAACGCTGAACAGCAGGCCCTTAAATTCACATCGAAGGGATCCCACCCATACAATGGGCCATTTAATATCCATGAGCTGAAAACAGCACTCGCCCGTACCAAGGCTACCGCTGTTGGACCAGATAACATCCATTATGAAATGATCAAACATCTTTCACCAGAATCCATGGACCGTCTGCTCCTCCTGTACAACAGAATCTTCCTCGAGGAGCACTTTCCGGAAACCTGGCGCAAGGCAACTATTCTTGCTTTTGCTAAGCCAGGAAAGGATCCTAAATATCCAAAAAACTATCGTCCTATTGCTCTGACCAGCTGTCTGTGCAAAATATTGGAGAGAATGGTCAATGCTCGGCTCCTATGGTATTTAGAGTCGAATGACCTTCTCTCCCGCTTTCAGTGCGGCTTCCGAAGAAATAGGTCCACATTGGACCACTTAGTTAGACTGGAAACATCTATCCGAGATGCTTTCCTAAAAAGAGAACATTTGGTGTCGGTGTTCTTTGACATGGAAAAAGCGTACGACACAACTTGGAGATTTGGTATTTTAAGAGACCTATACAATCTCGGTCTGAGAGGCCACCTTCCCATTTTTATTAAAAATTTTTTATCCTGCCGTTATTTCCAAGTTCGTGTAGGATCCTCCCTTTCGCGGCCTTTTTGCCAAGAGGAGGGGGTACCACAAGGATCTGTCTTAAGTGTTACGCTTTTTGCCATTAAAATAAATTCTATTTCAGAACAACTTCCTCCAACTGTAAACAGTGCACTCTATGTCGATGACTTCAGCATATTCTCTCAATCATGCAATATGAGGGTTATTGAGAGACAACTGCAACAAGCTATTGACCGTGTTAACATCTGGGCCACGGCCAGTGGTTTCAGGTTCTCACCGGAGAAGACCATTTGCGTCCATTTTTGTCGCAAACGTAACCTCCACCCTGAGCCTGAATTACGACTTGGACAAAGCACCATCCCAGTCGTATCAGAGGCAAAATTCCTGGGACTCATTTTTGACAAAAAGTTGACATTTGTTCAACACATTCGTCAGCTACGTACGAAGTGTACGAGAGGGCTTAACATCCTCCGCTCTCTCTCTTCTACCTCTTGGGGTGCAGACCGATGCACTCTACTACGTCTGTACCGTGCACTTGTACGCTCAAAATTAGATTATGGGTCTCAGGTGTATGCATCTGCCAGAAATAGCGCCGTTCGTTGGCTAGACCCCATCCATCACCAAGCCATTCGAATCGCTACTGGTGCATTCCGAACATCACCTGTCCAAAGTCTGTATGTCGAAGCAAATGAACCATCGTTGTCGCTTCGACGAATGCAGTTGTCTCTACAATATGCCTTCAAGCTGAAGTCCCTGCCGGACCATCCCACGTGGACATCCGTTTTCGAGCCACGATGGGAAAATCTTTATAACACACGGCGGACCACCAATCGCCCATTCGGCATTCGTGTTCAAGAGCTACTCAATGAGCTTAACATCTCGGTAGACAAGGTCGCTCGATCACCAAAGGAGCCCCTTCCACCCTGGCATGCACAAACACCAGCATGTGACTTCTCGCTCAAACTTGCGACGAAGTCTAATACTCCAGCCTCTGTCTACCTTCAGCTCTATTCACAACACCGTGCAGAACATTCTGACTTCTTGCCAGTTTACACAGACGGCTCGAAGTCAGAATCGTATGTGGGATCTGCTGCTGTCTTTCCAAATAATACCGTATCAGAGCAGATACCCCTTGACTGCAGTATTTACACTGCAGAGCTGCATGCCATAGAGTTAGCTCTAGATCACATAAGAAAACACCGTTACCAACGGAGTATTATATATGCCGACTCAATGAGTGCACTACAGGCTTTATCAGCGATGTCACACACTAATCATCCAACCCTGTCCCGAATCCAGCAGATAATATACAGCCTCTTTGTAAGTGGATTCGATATCCGATTCTGCTGGATTCCCAGTCACATCGGGATTAGAGGAAATGATTTGGCTGACACTGCAGCCAAATCGGCAGCCCTGACGGATAATCTTGACCTGTTAGTCCCCTATACAGACTACAGGCAAGTGATCCGTAGTAACCTACAATCTCAGTGGCAAGATTCGTGGCATCGACTGATTACTACAAACAAACTATGTCGAATTAAGCCTATGATCCATCCATGGCGGTCCAGCTTACGCAGGGATCGCAAAGAGGAAGTTGTTCTTGCTCGGCTCCGCATAGGACACTGTCATCTAACACACGCCTTTTTGCTGAGGGCTGATGACCCTCCTATGTGCGAGCAGTGCGACACCATTTTATCCATCAAACATATTTTATGTGACTGTACCAATTTTAGAAATGCTCGTTATACCGCTTTTAACCATCTGACTGAGCCGTATACACTCAGTCAGATTTTATCCGACAATGACCATGTGTCTGCTATTTTTAGTTTCCTAAAAACAGTAAACCTTTTTACTCGTATTTAAAAAAAAAAAAAAAAAATCTTATTATTCTAAGGTTTACTATTGTTACTCGTTTACAGATATTTGTCTTTTACAGTTTATACTTGTTTTTATACTCTGACTTAGTGACCTAATTCATTAGGTCACTGAATGTTTTACTAATTTTGCTGACAAAGTTTTGGCGCATTATAGCCTAAGTTGCTGATGCGCCAATAAAACTCAACTAACTAACTAACTAACTTTAGAAAAGATGGTTGTTGTTATTTGGTTTTTAGGGCATTAGCAACTAAGGCCATATTGCTCCAGGGATATGTGGTGGTCATTCCCTGACCTTTCAGCATCCTCCATATTTGGTGGTCACGGGCTCGAACCCCGGTCTAATCAAGAAACGTGTGCTACACACTGCTGCTCCTGCCCACCTGGCTATGGAGGCGCCAGAAAAAATGGTGCACCATCGATTAACATGGTTCCTTGAGTCCAGAAACATAATCACCAATAATCAGTTTGGCTTTTGGAAGAATAGACCATCCTTAGATCTCATGGTAAAGGCCGAATCAAACATAAGAAATGCATTTATCAGAAATCAACATCTCGTCATGGTGTATCTTGATATAGAAAAAGCTTTTAATACAACATGGCACTATGGAATTCTAAGGGATCTCCATTCTATTGATATGAGAGGCCATTTAGCATATTTTATTCAAAACATCCTTTGCCACAGGTCTTTCCAAGTCCAATATCGGCAGGCTCTGTCTCAAACATACATACAAGAAGAAGGAGTCCCATAAGGTTCTGTCCTCGGTGCTACTCTATTTGCTATACAAATTAACAATATTACAAACAGCATTCCAAACACTGTCGACTCGTATCTCTACACTGATGATCTTACAATATCCTGTCATTCCCAGAATATAAATTACATTGAGAGGCAATTACAAATATCGATAAATAATATTGAACTATGGATGACATGAAATGGCTACAGACTATCAAACCACAAATCTACAGCCATCCACTTCTTCAACAAACGAAAAATCCATCCAGATCCTGAGCTACATTTGGACAATCATCCTCTTCCAATCACGAACAACATTTGTCTACTGGGGATAATTTTTGATAAGAAGCTAAATTTTCCTAAGCACGTCAAACACCTATGAACCACTTGTCTTGAGAAAATGAACATACTCCAGGTTGTCTCCAGTACGTCCTGGGGTGCAGACTGTTATACACTGCTCCACTTATATGGGTCTCTAATTAGATCTCGGCTAGACTATGGAGCACCTGTTTATGACTCAGCTAAGGAGAGCACCTTATCCCCTCTTGCACCCCATCCAACACTCTGCTCTTAGTATTCCCCTAGTATTCCCCAAAGTCTGTATGTTGAGGCTCATGAACCTCCACTCAGAATCAGAAGAAAGGTGTTATTGAATTACTCAGCTAAAATTAAAACCTTTCCCACTCATCCTATTTGGCCACTACTCTATGATCTGCAGTGGACAACACTCTATAGAAACAAATGCAGAACAATCTGTCCAACTGATCAGATTCAGAGAATTATTCCCAGTTTTCTAAGGTCTATATTGACAGTTCAAAGTCTGGCAGTAAAGTGGGTGTAGTTTCTGTCTTCCCTAATACAACTGTTCCTATTCCACTTCCAGCTGAATGCAGCAGCTATACTGCTGAGCTCTATGCAATTAAGCTTGCCCTGGAAAATATTCCACTCCTGTCAATCAATAAAAGTATAGTATACACAGATTCCAAGAATACTTCAACCTACAATCCTTTGGTAAAGCTAATACAACATAAGCTGGTACAACTTCATGAGTAACATCAAACTGTTGTCTTCTCCTGGATCTCCCAGGTCACAGCGGTATTCCTGGAAATGAGTGCACTGATGTCGCTGCAAAGCATCCTTCCAACAACATAGCTATATCAAATGATCTGGTCCCGTATCCTGATTATAAACGCAACATACAGAAAATATGTATGGAACAATGGACACTTCTGTGGAAAAAGCAAAGGCACAATAAGCTATTTCAACTGAAACCTGAACCATAATAAGGACATCTAGCATCCGCAAAAATAGAAAAGAAGAAGTGCTCTTAACCAGAACTGGAATCGGCCTTACTCGCCTCACTCATCTGTTTTTGCTCACAGGAAATGATCCTCCTCAGTGCATGCACTGTTTGCAACCATTATCAGTAAAGCACATACTGATTGAATGTAGCTTGTTCAACACTGCCCAACAGTCTACTTTCAGCTCCATCTCAAACCTTATGTCACTCAGCAGCATCATAGGCAATGTTGCAGAACTCTCTGAATTTTTCACTTACTTGAAACAAATTAAAATGTATGATCGAGTCTAATTGATGCCAGAGCAGGTATCACATGTACACTCACTTACTTTTATAGGCACAATATGGCCTGTGTAGCCCTTGCGCTAGCAACTCCCACAACAACAACAACAACAACTGTCTCCTTCTCTTGTAAGTGTAAAATTTAAAAAATTAATCGTTCTAGTCTGTGCATCCTCATTCTCTAATGTAAATTTCAACCTTGTGTGTACATTGTTGAAAGTCTGTAAAACATTGTTAGTAGTCTGCTCATCTGTTGTGATAAGAATGTCATCCAACTACCTCTCATAAAACATAATTCTAGGTAAAAATGGTATCAAGTATATTTGTTCAATTTTATTTAGATAAATCTGGACGATTAGGCCGCTAAGACTTAGTCCCATCAGTAAACCGAATATTTGTCTATAGATTTTATCTTGAAAGGAGATGTAATTCGCTTGGACTAAAAGTTTAACCAAGTTAAAAATTTATTTTTTCAGAAATTTGGTCTGATTTATACTAATTGTGTTATCATTGAAAAGGTCCTATATTGTACATAAGAAATAATAATAATGTATATATCGAGTAAAATATAACTTTAATTAAATAGTTTGGAGCTTTCGAGGCTGAATGTGCCTCTTTGTCAACAAATTCTAACAGAATGGAAACTTTAGAGATAAAAATTATTTTAACAGACACAGAGTTGTGCATGTGAGGGCACGAGGTAGGCCATTCAACCATTAGATTGATGTTCGTTGTTGCTGCATGGACGTGCGTAGTTTTGCCTCCAGCACTTATCTAGACTTAAAACAGTTGTCTCCAAGATGGAATGTAGTCTCATGACTTTGCAGCGGTTCATGGCTCTTGAATTACACAATATATTAAGTGACTCTAAGCAGAGGCAGTGGCAAAAGTGTCGGAACTGGTCAATCACTTTGTAGTAGCGCTTGGGTTTGAGGTCATGGTGGGTCGACCAGAAGTGTTCTGTGATTGCAGACTGGTCGGTCTCAGCAAGGCAGTCTTGAAGACGCCTCTCCTATGTAGCAACTGTCACAATCATTACAGGCTATGTGGTATACTGCACCGCTATGTAAAAGAGGGGTGACCGGAACCTTTACGTTAGAAACTAGAGAACGTAAGTTTCTACCAGACAGCTACACACATTTTATGTGGTATTCTCGGATGATTTTTGAGATCTGGCTCAACATGCCCGGATAGTAGGGAATGTAGGCAATAGGCACATTGTCCTGAGTTGATGGCAGTCTCCGGTGGACTGTGAGCTCCTTCACTTGTAATACGCACTTGTCTAATATGTGGGTTGGATAGCCATAATTGATCAAGTCTGTCCTCACTCTGGAAATCTCGTTGCTAGCAGGCCCCTGGAGTGTGGTCAGTACTGTTGAGATGGCTAGGGGCATGGCCAGGTCTGTAGTTGGTGAACTGTCTGCACCACATTGGCTTGCGGTATACTGAGGTTTCTAGATGCGGGCCCACACGTTTTACCAGGACATCCAAGAATGGGAGAGTTCTGTCGTGGCCATCATCGCCATGGAAGCATTGGAAGAACAGATATTCCTGAACCCACCAGTACCTATTACAACATGGTGCAGATATGTCGATGACATCTTCACCGTCATCCCACGTGGCTCTGAAGCAACGTTGCTAGAGTATATTAATTCCTTGTCAGTGTTCATCCAGTTCACTCTAGAGTTAGAAGTAGATGGATCCAGTCACCCCTCTCTTACATAGCGGTGTAGTATACCGCATAGCCTGCAAATAGTGTGACAGCTGCTACATAGGAGAAGGCGCCTCCGTAGCCAGGTGGGAAGGAGCAGCAGTGCGTAGCACACCCTTCTTGATTAGACCGGGGTTCGAGCCCGTCACCACCAAATACGGAACATGCGGAAAGGTCAGGGAATGA
This sequence comes from Mastigoproctus giganteus, assembly GCF_048544385.1. Taxonomy (NCBI): domain Eukaryota; kingdom Metazoa; phylum Arthropoda; class Arachnida; order Uropygi; family Thelyphonidae; genus Mastigoproctus; species Mastigoproctus giganteus. The sequence goes on along the minus strand of NC_143586.1, from coordinate 94,792,247 downwards.
CCACCGCACCGGAGCAATATGGCCTTAGTTGCTAATGCTCCTAAAAAACCAAATAACAACAACAACAGCTACATAGGAGAGACCTCGAGATGTCTTCAAGACCGCCTTGCTGAGACCGACCAGTCCGCAATCGCGGAACACTTCTGGTCGACCCACCATGACCTCAATCCAAAGCACGACTACGAAGTGATTGACAAGTCCCGACACTTTTGACACCGCCTCTGGTTAGAGTCACTTAATATATTGTGCAATTCAAGAGCCATGAACCGCTGCAAAGGCACGAGACTACACCCCATCATGGAGACAACTATTTTAAGTCTAGATAAGCACTGGAGGCAAAACTACGCACGTCCATGCAGCAACAATGAACACCAATCTAATGGTTGAATGGCCTACATTGTGCCCTTGCACGCCTAACTGCATGCACAACTCCGTGTCCGTTAAAACAATTTTTATCTCTAAAGTTTCCATTCTGTTAGAATTTGTTGACAAAGAGGCATGTTCAGCCTCAAAAGCTCCAAACTATTTAGCATTAGCATTAGCATTAGTAGAGGCATATGATGCAAGAAAGCAAGCTTGTTCAGCATCAGCCAAAAAAAAAAAAAAAAAAAAAACACACACCACTCCCATTTCACCCCTCTGTTCGTTCGAAATACCTGTCCAGTTGAGCTTTAAATTTGTATAGGCTATCAACTTCAACAACAAGTGATGGAAGTCGGTTCCACCAACCAACCACCCGCTGGCCAAAGGCAAATTTCCGCACATCTATCTGACATCCGTCCTTCCTCAATTTGAATTTATGCCCTCTGAGGTGATTATTCTGAGAAAGATTAAGAATCCCATTGGCATTGAGCATGCTCAAACCATTCAAAGCCTTATACACCTCTATCAGATCACCTCGCCGGTGCCTAGTCTCCAGACTCTGTAATTTGCAAAACTTAAGCCTTTCTTCGTAAGAGCAACCCTTTGTTCCATTCACTAATCTTGTTGCCCTTCTCTGTACCCGTATAAGCAGCTCTACATCCTTCTTGAAATGAGGCTTCCAGACCTGTATACAGTACTCAAGATGTGGCCTAACCATTGCCTTATACAAGGGAATAATCACCTCCTTATCCCTGCTAGAAAAATTCCTGTATATCATTGACAAGACACCATGAGCTACTCTTGCAGCTCGTCTGCACTGCTCAGAGAACTTCATATCTGCCTGCACAATTATCCCCAGGTCCTTTTCATTCTCCACCACTGTCAGTGTAGTACCGCAGAGTTGATACGTTGCTCTGGGGTTACTGTTTCCCATATATATGTACTTTACATTTGTCAATGTTAAACTTCATTTGCCACCTCTCAGCCCATCTGTTCAAGTTTTCCAGATCCTGTTGCAGCAGCATAGCGTCAGTAGTGTCCTTAACAACCCTGCAAACCTTTGTATCATCTGCAAACTTGGACATTAAACTTGATATCGCATCATCAATATCATTCATAAACACCGAAAACAACAACGGACCCAACACTGAACCCTCAGGAACTCCACTAATAACATTAGTCCACGTTAAGCAGTGTCCATTGATTACCACTCTCTGTCTTCTCTTTTTTTAATAGGCCCACTCTATTTCCCTATACAATATCTTATTATACTCATCAGAGTCATTAGGCCTATAGCACACTCCTACTCTCAATTTTGATTTCCCTATGCTTATGTCACACCAAACTGACTCGACACTGCCCTGTCCATCGATGTCGACTGGCTTCACTTCCTTGGACTTTATGTGTTTCTTAACTAATAGCATAACCCCTCCTCCCCTCCTGTCCTGTCTATCCTTTCTATACACATTGTATTCCCCAAATTCCAGTTCCGCATTACTTATATCTGTGTGACACCATGTCTCTGATATCCCAACAATATCTGCCTTTGATGTTTTGAGCAATACCTCAAATTCATCAAATTTATTTACCAAACTCCTAGCATTGGTGTACATGCAGGTATACATGCACCTGTTTCTATTCTTGGCTACCTTAACACAACCCATGTGTTTACTTGTACCGCAATGACTCCCAGCAGTCTCTGAAATATCCTGCATCTTGTTTTTCAGGCTTCTGCTCATTTCAATAGAAGCAGTGCAAGAATCTGCCAGTGGCTACTGTTAATCTATTAGTCCTTGTATCCCCCCCAACTAGCAGTTTTCCGACCCACCTAACACTGCCTCGACAGCATCAGCAAAAATTCTTGCACCCTTTCTATTTAAGTGTATCCCATCCCCGTAGAAGCAATCTCTCCTGTTAACAAGTACAGTCCAGGCTGAAAAAAATTCTACCCCTTGAGCCTTGCACAATCCCTCCAGGGCCGAATTGGTCGACAAGGCTGTCATCATATACTCCCTCCTATCGTGTCTGGGCAGAATTGCAGACACTTTCAAATTCAACCCTAATTCACGGCTTTTTTTCAACAGTGACCTGTACTTGCTAAGTAATTCAGCCAGTCTCCTACTCTTTATATCTATCATATTCTTATATCTATACTCTCATATCTATATACTCTTATATATCTATATACTCTATATGTGGTCCTTGAGGTTGTCACAGACATTCTCTCAGATATGCCAGACAAGCAGTTCTTGCTACCTGGGTGTCTAAAATGCTGATGGAACTGATACTCGGGTGACACTCAGGTCAAAGTGGACCCAATTTCGGCGAAGTCCGGACGGTCTATGACAGCCAAATCCTCTGCTTGCACCTTCACAATGGTGGGACTGTTAGTAATCCTGGGTATAACCTTCATGCACAAGTACATGGTGGGTGACCACCCAGGTGTGAACCAACGTAAGCAGGGGTCGAGGTGTGGCGCCCACACCACATGGAGGAACGCCGCCCCTCTATGTTACCAGGCAGTACTAGGTGGTAGATGACTCATCAACCGGTGAAATACTACCACTTTGCTTATTGGAGGCTTGAAGTGGTGGAAACCATGTTTAGTCTCTAGAGCTAAGTTCCGGCCAACCCTTCCCTATCTCTTCCATCATGCAGTATGATTGATGATTTTTGAGGTTATGATGAATGTCATGGCGAGATCCAATATTCCTTACATTTCGAGGGTACAGCTCTAAAACGGTGTTCGCAGGCCGGCCGCTAGTTAGTACACCGGACTGAACCTATTGGTAACTCTCTAGGAAGCTTCCGGATCAGCTAGTGTATAATCTTGCTACCTCTACACTGCCAGATAGTGACTGGAGGGAGTCCGAGTAGTGTGTATGCGGGGAGCATTGTCGAGGCCACATTATGTCAAGGATCTGGGTATATTCTTACCACATGTACGCCATATCCAAAAATTTCATTACTTCATACAGCATGTTCCACCCACTTTTTCTTACTGTTGAATACACCATGAAATGTCAAAATAATAGAGCAAGCTTATCTGCGAAAAGATCTAAACCTCCCAAGGACTTCCTAATTCATTTCACAAATATACGTGGTCTCAATTCTAATCTCAACGATGTCCATTTCCACTTGCAGTCTTCCAAACCCCATGTACTTTTTCTGACTGAATCTCAGTTATCAGTTGATTCAACTACTGCTCATCTCAGATGTCCAAATTATTTGCTGTATGATTCCTTTCGCCTCAAAGGTGGTACTTGTGCATATGTCCATTCTGATATTCCCTGTCTGAGACTTGGCAATTTGGAATCTCCTCTCTTTGATCTTCTCTGGCTTAAAATCTCTCTACCTCATTGTGTAAAATTCATCTGTTGTCTCTACCGTTCTCCCAACTCCACTAATAACTTGGAGCTCTTTGACTTCCTCTCTTTGCAACTTGACTTTCTCCAGTCCAACATTCCTAACAGTGAGGTAATTTTCCTTGGTGATTTTAACGTTCACAACTCCAGCTGGCTTCCGTTTTCTAGTCACACCGACCCAGCAGGTCGAGATGCTGAGGCTTTTGCAATTACTAATGACCTAGCACAGATTGTTCATTTACCTATAAGAATACCGGACAATCCTAATCATACAGCCAATACGCTTGATCTTTTTCTCACAAACAACCCTTCTAAGTACAAGGTTGAAGTGAGAGGTCCTTTAGGCACTTCAGACCACAACTTGGTGATTGCCTCTTCTCCAATGGAATCTTTATCTCAAGGCTATTCCCAACCTCGTATTGTTTGGCATTACAAGAATGCAAAATGGGATGACCTGCGAGACTTCTTTTCTTCTTTTCCTTGGTCTGATTACTGTTTCAAAACTTCTGATGTCAATGTTTGCTCAGATCGTGTCAGTGAAATTATTCTTGCAGGAATGGAATCCTTTATCCCACACTCCACTTTAAAATCTCGTCCTTTATCTAAACCTTGGTTTTCCAATAAATGTGCTAAGGCTGTCCAAGAGAAGAACGTTGCATATCGTAATTGGCTTGTTTCCAATTCTTCAGTTTCATTTTCTGCCTACACCAAAGCTCGCAACAATTGTAAAGCAGTTATTAATCAGTCCAAACTAGAGTTTGAACAGGCTAAGAGTAGAAAACTTGCTTCTTGCCCTAATGGTAGCCGAGCATTCTGGTCTCTTGCCAAAGCTATTGGCTGCAACTTTTGCCCATCTCTGCTCCCACCTCTGTCCAAACCAGATGGTTCTGTTGTCACTTCAGCCAAGGATAAAGCTGACCTGCTAGCATCCCATTTATCTTTGAGCTCATGTATTAATGATCTTGGTAAAACACCTCCCACCATTCCTAACACGCTCCATTCAATGTCTCCTGTGGTCTTCCGTCAAAAGGATATCAGAAGGATTTTGATGAACCTTGATGCTAAGAAAGCTCCAGGTCCTGATGGTATTTCTCCACTTGTTCTCAAAACCTGTGCTCCTGAACTTACTCCTATTCTTTGCCGCCTTTTTTCACTTTCTTATTCCAAAGGTGTTTTTCCTTCTGCTTGGAAATTTGCTCATATCCAGCCAGTTCCTAAAAAGGGTGACAAATCCCTCCCATCCAATTATCGTCCCATTGCAATTACTTCTACTCTTTCTAAAGTAGTGGAGAAATCAATTCACTGCCAACTCTTAAACTACCTAGAAACCTTCCGTCTGATCAACGATCGCCAGTATGGATTCCATCAGTGTCGATCCACTGGTGATATTCTGGCTTATGTTACCCATTTATGGACTAATTCAATGGAAAGGTTCGGTGAAACACAAGTTGATCTTGACATCTCAAAGGCTTTTGATCGTGTTTGGCATAAAGGTCTTCTAAACAAGCTTCCATCTTATGGTTTGCCAACTGTTTTTAGTAATTGGTTATCCAGTTTTCTCTCTGATCGCTCACTGAGGGTGATGGTAGATGGCTCTCTGTCTTCTAACTTCTCCACTAATGCCGGTGTCCCCCAAGGTTCAGTTCTTTCTCCCACTCTTTTCCTCTTGTATATCAATGACCTTCTTCCATTGACTGGAAATCCTATCCATAGTTTTGCCGATGATAGCACATTGCATTCAACTTTCCATTTTGAGAAACCTTGTCCAGCTCAATCAGCTTCAATTTCTCGAAAATCTGCTGCCAATTCCTTAAATGCCGATCTTCAGGTAATTCTCCAGTGGGGCAAAGACAACTTAGTTGATTTCAACCCTGCTAAAATTCAATCTTGTCTTATATCTCGCAAAAAGGATTCTTCTGCTCCTATGCTTATCTTTAGTGACACTGTGATTTCTAGGCAAAATGATATATCTCTTTTGGGGATTACCCTGACTTCTAATCTCTCTTGGCACAAGCACATTACAAATATTGCTTCCTCTGCATCTAAAAAACTTGGTTTTCTCTTTCGCTCTCGGCGTTACTTTTCTCCCAAACATCTGCTCACTCTGTATAAATCGCAAATCCGCCCTGCCATGGAATATTGTTCCCACATCTGGGGTGGTGCCCCCAAAACCTCTCTCAGGCTTCTTGATTCCATTCAGAAGAGGGCAGTTAGGTTAATTAATGATTCATCTCTAACAGAGTCTCTCCACTCGCTTTCTCATAGGCGCACTGTTTCTGTTGCATGCCTCTTCTACAGATACTTCCATGGGCACTGTTCTTCTGAATTGGCTTCTATAATTCCCGCTCTCTCTTTCAAAACAGTCCGAACACGTGCCGCCACCATCCAACATCCATTTACTGTCCAACTTCAAACCCACAGAACCAACTTTTCATCTTCCTCATTTATTCATTCAACTGCCGTTTTCTGGAACAACCTTCCTTCATACGTATTTCCTGAAAATTACAATCTACAGAAGTTCAAGTCCAATATCAATGAATATCTTCTTTCGTCTTCTCAACCTCCAACCCAAGCACGGTACTAAGTACTATAGGTTATAATACCTCTCGTGTTTGGGGTTCTCATAAAAAAAAAAAAAAAAAAAACTCTTAATATCATTAGTGCCAACGTGTACAACTATATCACCTTTTGTGCCCTTAAAAGATGATATCCACTCTACAACGTCATCAACCTTTGCCCCTGGCAGACATACCCTGGTCCTATTCCACCTATCATTTAATTAAAGTTATATTTTACTGGATATATACATTATTATTATTCCTTATGTACAATGGATTCCAGTACAACAGGCCTATTTACTCTCATCCTATATTGTGTCCAATTCATATTCTATGGTAACATTAGTATATAATGATACAACATCGAGTGAAAATAGTTTGTCCCCATCTCCCATTCTATGATCCTTTAAATTTGTAAATACCGTGTCATAGTTTTTTATACTGAAATTCAGTATTTTTTTTATGTGAACCCCAAACACGATAGGTATTAGAACCTATAGTACTTAGTACCATGTTTGGGTTGGAGGTTGAGAAGACAAAAGAAGATATTTGTTGACATTGGACTTGAACTTCTGTAGATTGTAATTTTCAGGAAATACGTATGAAGAAGGTTGTTCCAGAAAACAGCAGTTGAATGAATAAATGAGGAAGATCAAAAGTAGGTTCTTTGAGTTTGAAGTTAGACAGTAAATGGATGTTGGCTGGTGGCGGCACGTGTTTGGACTGTTTTGAAAGAGAGAGTGGGAATTATAAAGCCAATTCAGAAGAACAGTGCCCATGGAAGTATCTGTAGAAGAGGCATGCAGCAGAAACAGTACATCTATGAGAAAGCGAGTGGAGAGACTCTGTTAGAGATGAGTCATTAATTAACCTAACTGCCCTCTTCTGAATGGAATCAAGAAGCCTGAGAGAGGTTTTGGGGGCACCACCCCAGATGTGGGAACAACATTCCATGGTAGGGCAGATTTGTGATTTATACAGAGTGAGCAGATGTTTGGAAAAAAGTAATGCTGAGAACGAAAGAGAAAACCAAGTTTTTTAGATGCAGAGGATGCAATATTTGTAATGTGCTTGTGCCAAGAAAGATTAGAAGTCAGGGTAATCCCCAAAAGAGATATATCATTTTGCCTAGAAATCACAGTGTCACTAAAGATAAGCATAGGAGCAGAAGAATCCTTTTTGCTAGATATAAGACAAGACTGAGTTTTAGAAAGGTTGAACTCAACTAAGTTGTCTTTGCCCCACTGGAGAATTACCTGAAGATCGGCATTTAAGGAATTGGTAGCAGATTTTCGAGAAGCTGAAGCTGATTAAGAAGGACAAGGTTTCTCAAAATGGAAAGTGGAATGCAATGTGCTATCATCGGCAAAACTATGGATAGGATTTCCAGTCAATGGAAGAAGGTCATTAATATACAAGAGGAAAAGAGTAGGGGAAACAACTGAACCTTGGGGGACACCGGCATTAGTGGAGAAGTTAGAAGACAGAGAGCCATCTACCATCACCCTCAGTGAGCGATCAGAGAGAAAACTAGATAACCAATTACTAAAAACAGTTGGCAAACCATAAGATGGAAGCTTGTTTAGAAGACCTTTATGCCAAACACGATCGAAAGCCTTTGAGATGTTAAAAGCAACTACTTGAGTTTCACCGAACCTTTCCGTTGAATTAGTCCATAAATGGGTACCGTAAGCTGGAATATCACCAGTGGATCGACACTGATGGAATCCATACTGGCGATCATTGATCAGACGGAAGGTTTCTAGGTAGTTTAAGAGTTGGCGGTTAATTGATTTCTCCATTACTTTAGAAAGAGTAGAAGTAATTGCGATGGGATGATAATTGCTCATATCCAGCCAGTTCCCTTTTTAGGAACTGGCTGAATATAAGCAAATTTTCAAGCAGAAGGAAAAACACCTTAGGAATAAGAAAGTGAAAAAATAGGAGTAAGTTCAGGAGCACAGGTTTTGAGAACAAGTGGAGAAATACCATCGGGACCTGGAGCTTTCTTAGCATCAAGATTCGTCAAAATCCTTCTGACATCCTTTTGATGGAATTGAATGGACGCATTGAATGGAGCGTGCTGGGAATGGTGGGAGGTGTTTACCAAGATCATTAATACATGAGATTGAAGAAAAATGGGATGCTAGCAGGTCAGCTTTATCCTTGGCTGAAGTGACAACAGAACCATCTGGTTTGGACAGAGGTGGGAGCAGAGATGGGCAAAAGTTGCGGCCAATAGCTTTGGCAAGAGACCAGAATGCTCGGTTACCATTAGGGCAAGAAGCAAGTTTTCTACTCTTAGCCTGTTCAAACTCCAGTTTGGACTGATTAATAACTCCTTTACAATTGTTGCGAGCTTTGGTGTAGGCAGAAAATGAAACTGAAGAATTGGAAACAAGCCAATTACGATATGCAACATTCTTCTCTTGAGCAGCCTTAGCACATTTATTGGAAAACCAAGGTTTAGATAAAGGACGAGATTTTAAAGTGGAGTGTGGGATAAAGGATTCCATTCCTTCAAGAATAATTTCACTGACATGATCTGAGCAAACGTTGACATCAGAAGTTTTGAAACAGTAATCCGACCAAGGAAAAGAAGAAAAGAAGTCTCGCAGGTCATCCCATTTTGCATTCTTGTAATGCCAAACAACACGAGATTGGGAATAGCCATGAGATAAAGGTTCCATTGGAGAAGAGACAATCACCAAGTTGTGATCTGAAGTGCCTAAAGGATCTCTCACTTTGACCGTGTACGTAGAAGGGTTGTTTGTGAGAAAGAGATCAAGCATATTGGCTGTATGATTAGGATTGTCCGGTATTCTTGTAGGTAAATGAAAAATCTGTGCTCGGTCATTAGTAATTGCAAAAGCCTCAGCATCTCGACCTGCTGGATCGGTGTGACTAGAAAACGGAATCCAGCTGGAGTTGTTAACGTTAAAATCACCAAGGAAAATTACCTCACTGTTAGGAAAGTTGGACTGGAGAAAGTCAAGTTGCAAAGAGAGGAAGTCAAAGAGCTCCACGTGATTAGTGGAGTTGGGAGAATGGTAGAGACAACAGATGAATTTGACACAATGAGGTAGAGAGATTTTAAGCCAGAGAAGATCAAAGAGAGGAGATTCCAAATTGCCAAGTCTCAGACAGGGAATATCAGAATGGACATATGCACAAGTTCCACCTTTGAGGCAAAAGGAATCATACAGCGAATAATTTGGGCATCTGAGATGATTAGTAGTTGAATCAACCGGTAACTGAGATTCTGTCAGAAAAAGTACATGGGGTTTGGCAAACTGCAAGTGGAAATGGACATCGTTGAGATTAGAATTGAGACCACGTATATTTGTGAAATGAATTAGGAAGTGCTTGGGAGGTTTAGATCTTTTCGCTGATAAGCTTGCTCTATTAGTTTGACAATTCATGGTGTATTCAATAGTAAGAAAAAGTGGGTGGGACATGTGTGTGAAGTAATGAAATTTTTGGATATGGCATACACATGGTAAGAATATACCCAGATCCTTGACAGTGTCCTCAACACTGCTCCCCGCATACACACTACTCGGACTCCCTCCAGTCACTATCTGGCAGAGTTAGAGGTAGCAAGATTATACACTAGTGATCCGGAAGCCTCCTAGAGAGTTACCAATAGGTTCGGTCCAGCGTACTAACTAGCAGCTGGCCTGCGAACACCATTTTAGAGCTGTACCCTTGAAATGTAAGGAATATTGAATCTCGCCACGACGTGCATCATAACCTCAAAAGTCATCAATTATACTGCATGATGGAAGAGATAGGGAAGAGTTGACCGGAACTTAGCTCTAGAGACTAAACATGGGTTCCACCACTCCAATAAGCAAAGTGGTGGTATTTCACCAGTTGATGAGAGTCATCTACCACCTAGTACTGCCTGGTAACATAGAAGGGCCGTGTTCCTCCATGTGGTGTGGGCGCCACACCTCGACCCCTGCTTACGTTGGTTCACACCTGGGTGGTCACCCACCATGTACTTGTGTATGGAGGTTATACCCAGGATTAGTAACAGTCCCACCATCGTGAAAGTGCAAGCAGAGGATTTGGCTGTCACAGACCATCCGGCCTTCGCCGGAATTGGGTCCACTTGACTTGAGTGTCACCCAAATATCAGTTCCATCAGCATTTTAGACTCCCAGTTATCAAGTACAGCTTGTCTGGCATATCTGAGAGAATGTCTGTGACAACCTCAAGGACCAACTTGTCTGAATGGCTTTATTATGTAATATAAGTGTGAGGCTAATGGAGCAAACCCTGAGTTTTGATATGAGACTATAGGTCTAAAAGTATGGCCTGTCTTGTGAAGTTTTATTTGCCCAAATAAAACTTCACATTATTTGTATTGTCGGGTTGGTCTTTCGACTGTGATCCCAGGGAATTGGATAATTCATGTACTAAGAGGATTGAACACATTTAATAATTTTAAAGAAGTTCTTTATGTATTTTAAATCTCCTTTTTAAAATCAGTGCTGGAGACTTGAGCATAGAAGTCACCCTATGAAGAAATATTGAGGTAACTCTTTTGTAATTTTCAAATATGAATAAAACATAGTATATATTCAGCCATTGTTGCTTTAGATTATAGTAATCTCACTCAATTGTATATTACGTTGACTATTTATTCACTACTCCCTCTCCAAGTTATAAAACTGTTTTAATCTTTACAAAATTTCACATCGAGTTGATTTTGTCATGTGAGATTTCTTGAATAATTCAGTTCATGCTTATGCTATGATAATATTACAGTATAATGCACAAAAAAACATATCACCTTTTAAAACATTATCATTTGAAGGGGTTAGTCCCAAAATTCTCTGAAGTTAATTTGATACAGAAAATTCTTGGTATAAACAGGCTAGCGTCTGCCACTTCACATAAAATTATAAAGCGAGCGTTAGAATCACAGATATATGTAAAGAAAAAATACTTCAGACGAGTACAATGACTTTGTGATAAAATGAAAAGATATTTACACTTAAATATTTTGGTAGTTTTAAAATCATCTATAGAGTTATGGAAGGAAGCTGCAGCAGTAGAAATACAAACGAGACATTCCAATAAATTACAAGCATTATTAAAAGCTAAATGTTCTCATTACGGAGAAACCACTACCCCTATTGAAATGTGCGACGTGTCCAATACTACCTCTTTACATTTGAATGGTAGAGTTAGATCACATCAGAATGTCAATCAGGATGATATTTGCCACCTACCCTTACAGATACAGTGCGACGACATGCCCACATACTGACAAGATCTGCATTATTCACCATCACTACTGTTGCATACTCAAACAAAAAACACCAGTAATTATAAATGGGTTATGAATCTTTCATCATACAAATTATCAGAACATCAGGTAACACTTTTAGAAAGAAGGATTGAATTACAATTTACCCCCATGCATACTTCCAAAGAAACAAGTAGTGGTAGAATTAGAATATTGTCTAAAGGACATACCACACAAAGAATTATTAATACAACAGATTAACAGAGTAGTAAACACTACAAAGGACACCATATTTACCCAGGTTAACCAAAAATTAAAGTATAGCATCGAGAAAATTACGGGAAAATAAAGATGTAATTCCGAGGGCGGACAAGGGAGATACTGTAGTGATGCTAAACAAAACAGATTACACAAATACATTGAATGATATTATATCAGATAATACTACCTATCAAAAAGTTGATATCGCGGTATTCAAAAATCTTGTCAAACAATATAACAAAGCCCTTACAGAATACAGAAAAATGGACCTTATCTGTGTGGCGCAACTGAAACATCTTAAGGCAAGGACAAGTAACATACCCATATTATTTGGAAAAATAAAACTTCACAAGACAGGCCATCCGATTAGACCTATAGTCTCATAAAAACTTGGCGTTTACTCCTTTAGCCTCATACTTATATTACATAATAAAGCCATTTAGATAAGTACTGAATTTTAGTACAAAAATCTGACATGTTATTTACAAATTTAAAGGATGGGAGATGGGAACAAACTATTTTCATTGGATGACATTATCATTATATATACGGGCAGACAAAAAAAAAACTGCATCACTTGTGAATTTTGCAAATAATGTGTTTTGCGCTTCATTGTGGATTGCAGAAATGTTCGAAATGCATTTGTCAGATGGCATATATATATCTGTGAATGAAATCCAATAAAAAGACTCCACCTGATATACCTAATTGCCATAAATATCTTCTCAAAGGGCAAAATGCGTAATTAATGGAAATATGAGAAATCATGCAAATGGCAGTCATGACAACCAAACATATATTTAATTGCATTTACGTGTACAAACTGAAATGAAAAATGAAAGTAATATTATTATGTACTGTAAATCAACAAAATAAGTCCTCAATATTTTGTTGTTCCTCCTCAAGCTGCAATTACAGTCTTGCAACAATCTGGCATAGAGTTAATCAACTTCTGGGTATATACAATTGCCCAATTTCATGGTACCATACCTTACAATGCTCTCCTGCAGCTAGATCTTACTTGTTGGCTTCTTCTGAGCAATTTTAGATAACATCATGTACCAGCAATTTTCAATAGAGTTCAGATGTGGACTGTTGCCACACTATTCAACACTGTAATGCCAGCATTTTTGAGATATGACGGATCTTAAGGAAGAAAAATGAGGGAAAACATTGGTGTAAGTATGTGAGACAGGAAGACAAACTCATCATTAAATCTAAATAGCATAAACTTACCAATTTTTCTGTGTGGCAAGGTGCTGAGTCCTCTTGAAAAATCAAGTTTTGGACATCTGTGTGGTGATCCCTAATAACGGGTTTTGGGCACTCCTCCAAGAAAGCAGTGTAGGTTTCTGCATTCACCGTTCCATTAATAAACTTAATTCGCCCTACCCTTTGCTTGTTATGCATCCCCAGACCATGTGACCGGTGGGGAACTTTACAGTCAGTGTTATGCAGTCAGGATGTTATGCCTCTGATTTTCGTCTTCTGACATATCACTTCCCATCTGAGCCATGCAGGTTGAATTTTGATTTGTCAGAAAAGATGATGGTGTCCCATTGTCCTTTTGTCAATGAAACATGCATTTTAGCCTAAGCAAGTCGCTTCTTCCTCATTTGTTTGGGTCAACAAAGGCTTCTTGGGCTGTAGACATGCAGACCACATTCCAAAAGCTGTCTTTGGATAGGTCGTCGATTTGTTTCAACACCAGAAGCCATCTCAAAGTCCAGTTTTAGATCAGGAGCACTAGCATGGCGATTACGAAGGCATAGCCTTTTCAAATATCAATCTTGGGAAGGCATAGTCACTCTCTTACAGCCTGATCCAGGTTTTTTCTTCACATAACTAGTTTCATGCTTTAATTTCAGCACCCCGGATACTATTGACTGGCTGATAAAATAGGCGGCAGCCTATTTTATCAGCGATAGCACACATAGAAAGCACTTCCTGGGGCAGAGCAACAGCTACACTTTTTTTTCTTGGTATCAACTGAACATATGGAGCCATGTATACCCTTCCAATGCCATATTTATAGAAATGGCTGATGCAATATCTTGCAATTACTTTCTGATTCAATAGAAGCATTATCCGATGCAATACCTTTGCTTTGCGACAAACAAAATGACTGTAATCAAACAATATCTTCTATGTTTCACTACAAATGTTAACTTTTTTTAAGATGATGCAGTTTTTTTGTCCACCACCATACTGATGTTTACATAGAATATGCATTGGACACAGTATAGGACCTTTTCAATGTTAACACAATTAGTATAAATTGGACCAAGTTTCCAAAAAAATTAATTTTTAACTTGGTTAAACTTTTAGTTCAAGCGAATTACATCTCCTTTCAAGATGAAGTCTATGGACAAATATTCGGTTTACTGATGGTCTTAGCAGCCTAATCACCCAGATTTATCTAAATAAAACTGAACAAATATACTTGACGCCATTTTTTACCTAGGATTACATTTTATGGGAAGTATTTGGATGACATCCTTATCATAACAGATGAGCCAACTACTAACAATGTTTTACGGACTTTCAACAACATATACACAAGATTGAAATTTACATTGGAGAATGAGAATGTACAGACTAGAGTGATTAATTTTTTAAATTTTATGCTTACAAGAGAGGGGGACAGATTACAGTTCAAAATCTACAGTAAACCCACAAATATAGGAATGTTTTTGTATAATACTAGTTACCATCTGTTTACCTATAAACATTCCATTATAATTAATCAGTTTACTAATGCTTATAAATACACTACAACACAGACTACGTTAAATATAGAAATCAAAGGGCTAACAAACAGATTTTTAAACAGGGGATATCCTCTTACCACCATTAACAGTATTAGACTACAGGCTAAAGACAAGGTGGACAGTATAGAACACAATTAACAAAAAACATTTAAATATAATTCCATACATTGAACAATGGTACAGGCAACTTAATATCATTCTCAAAGATACAGAATTCAAAGTAATAGTGAAACCAACACAGAAACTTCACTCCATACTAAAAAAAATCGTCCTTCCCTTTTCTCCCAAAGAAATGCACGACACAGTATATAGTGTCTCATGTGGAGATTATGATTACTCTTATGTGGGATCGACAAGGTATCTTTTGGACACACGGCTTAAACAACATGCTGCATCGGTTAGAGCATTATGAGCCACGGCATCTGAACTGTCTTTCCATGCCATAAATGAGAATCACACTTTCCTGTTCAATGAGGCTAAGGTTTAAAACCATACAACACAATTATACAAAATTACTAATTGCAGAAACTTTAGAAATGAAAATACAAAATAGCTTGATTAACATACGACGTCCATTTCTTATCTCGGATTCATGGACTTTTACACACATGCGTATTAACGAGTAATCTCCCATAAATGTAGTGGGGAAATGCATAGATATTGCGCTTTAGTATTCCAACCTGAACATGACAGAAGTCGAAAAGCTTGGTTACTTTAAGGAAGGAAAGTGTTTGGAAATTATTTCATCGTAATTTATTTTCATTGTCATGTTTTTTATGTATCAGTTTATTACGTGATATATTTTATCAGCATCTATTTTTAAATATCTGACATAATATCTTCAGTCACTCATGGTTTCGTGAAGGGTTTGATGTATCTGAGGTTGGGGTGAGGCTATCGATTATGATCCCAGGGCATCGGATCATTCAAGTACTAAGAGGATTGAACACATTTAATAATTTTAAAGATGTTCTTTATGTATTTTAAATCTTTTTTTTTTTAAATCGGTGCTGAGGAGTTGAGCATAGAAGTCACCCTATGAAGAAATATTGAGGTAACTCTTTTGTAATTTTTAAATACGAATAAAACATAGAATATATTGAGCCATTGTTGCTCTTAGATTATAGTATTGAATATATTATTTCCAGGTGGCACCACATATCCATTAGCCCTATTATGTCAGCATTGGTTGTCCTATCCAGGAGTTCAAATTCAGCCATTTTATTGACAGCACTTCTGACATTACTGTAGACACAGTTAAGACTAAGTATTCTTTTCTAGTTTACTACCCTCTTTGACATCCCTTTAAGCTTGTTTCTCTAGCTTTATCTTCTGACTCTTTTGAAATATTGGTACGCACAGAACATCTTGCTAACATTGTCTGTTGTGGCAACAAACAAGAATTTTTGAGCTGAGTGTGAGCATTACTTTGACCGATATCATCAGATAATGTGGATCTGTATTACCCTTCTCCTCCCTTACCAGCAAATTCTCTGAACCTTTAGGGTATCCTCATTGATACTGGCAAAAATTCTTGCACTACCTTTGTTCAAATGAATACCATCTCAACAAAATAGATTTCTTCTACCTACAAGTACAGGCCACACTGATAAAATCCCCAACTCTTTCCACCTGTGCCTTGTAATTTCCTTCAAGTCTTGAGTTAATCCACAAGGTTTTCAGCATATAATCCCTCCTGTTATATCTGAGCATAATTGTAGGCACATACACATTATGACCAAACTCTCTTCGTTTTTTCAGTATGGTCCTTTATTTATCCAACAAATGGTCAGGTTGTGTTCGTTTAATATCCTTTGTTCCACACATGAATAATAACTCTCTCTCTTTACCCCCTTAATCTGATAATCTGTTCCTAACATCATTAATTGTTACTCTTGGTAAACCACCCTGGTTCTGGTCCACCTATCTTTGTTATGAAAAATGTTACCCATTTCCCTGGTAATACAGTCTCCCAATAAAACTAAATCTCCTTCAACCAAAGCAGTATGCACTTGAGTATTCTTTTCTTGGACCAAAATTGGGAGTGCATTACTTGGCTGGTCATGAGATACTTGAAACCCTGTCAAGCTCCCAGTTACGTTTGTTTCTAGGGAAGGCATCCGTTTCTTCAGTGACTTATTCTTCTCGTAATGCATCATGTTCTAATTTGAGATTGTTATACACTCCTTACATCGGTTGCAAAAAATGAATCATCAGTTGAGCTTGGTTTGTCTACTAGACCAACCCTAAAGTACATGGCTATAAAATTGACAAACTCATGACTCACAACAAAAATGCCTGCTGACATTTCAGTCTGACTCATGATGTCCTTGACTTTGTACTGTAAGTGGATCTGGTAACAACCATTATTTAGATAATATTTGAACTTAAAGATTACAAATTTTAAATTTACAATATATTACAGAAAATTTAAATTAAGAAAGTATTATAGAAATTAAACTGTACACCAAAATTTTATCTCTTAGTGAATAAAATTTAAACAAATTTTAAACACAAATCGAGGAGGGAGTATATGATGAGAGCCTTGTCGATCATTTCGGCCCTGGAAAGATTGTGCAAGGCTCAAGGGGTAGAATTTTTTTCAGCCTGGACTGTACTTGTTAACAGGAGAGATTGCTTCTACAGGGACGGGATACACTTAAATAGAAAGGGTGCAAGAATATTTGCTGATGCTATCGAGGCAGTGTTAGGTGGGTCGGAAAACTGATAGCTTGGGGGGATACAAGGACTAATAGTTTAACAGTAGCCGTAGGCAGAGGTGAAGGCGATTCTTACACAACTTCTATTAGAATAAGTAGCAACCTGGAGCGAGGGGTGTCGGGGGTTTCAGGGACGGATGGCAGTCATCGTGAAACAGGTGGGTATATGGGATGTGTTAGAGTGGCTGGGAATAGAAATAGGTGCATGTATACTTCCATGTATACCAATGCTAGAAGTATAATAAATAAATTTGATGAATTTGAAGTGTTGGTCAAGACATCAAAGGCGGATATTGTTGGGATATCAGAGACGTGGTGTCACCCAGATATAAGGAATGCCGAACTGGAATTTGGGGAGTACAATGTGTACAGAAAGGATTGACAGGATAGGAAGGGAGGAGGTGTTATGCTGTTAATAAAGAAAAATATAAAATCAAAAGAAGTGCATCCAGTTGATATAGATGAACAGTGCACTGTTGAGTCAGTTTGGTGTGACATAAGCACAGCAAAAGCAAAAATTAGAGTAGGAGTGTGTTATAGGCCTAATGACTCGAATGAGTACAATGAACAATTGTACAGAGAAATAGAGTGGGCTAGTAAATCGGAATGTCTTATAATGGGGGATTTTAACTTCCCAGATATTGACTGGAACTTGTGGGTTGGGCACTCACACACTAGTCAGACTTTTGTGGATTTATTGGATGATTGTTTTCTGCAGCAGCATGTTCGAGAGGCAACCAGAGAAAGTAATACTCTTGATCTGGTTATCAGCAGTGATCATTCATGTATTAGGAATTTGCAGATAAAAGAACCACTAGGTGGCAGTGATCACAGTGTACTGACGTGGGATTTAGTTAAAGATTTAATTACCATCAGGGGTAAAGGAAAGGGTTTTTGCTTCCGTAAAGGCAAGTACAGTGGTCTCCGACAGTTTTTAAATTCTGTACGGTGGGATCAACTGACAATGTTACCAACAGTAAATTCTAAGTGGGAAGCATTCAAGGAATTAATCGTGGAAGCTACTAAAAGGTTCATACCTATTAAGAAATATTGTTCAAGGTTTAGGCCTAAATGGTTGTCAAATGAACTAATGAGACTCGTAACAGAGAAGAAAAATGCATGGGATGCATATAAATTATCAAGCGACTCAGAAGCCTATGGCAGATATAAGTTAATCTGTAATCAGGTCACAATGGAGGTTCGGCAGGTGAAGGCAGATTACGAGAAATCCTTGGCAAAAAATGCTAAGAAAAACAGCAAGGATTTCTTTACTTATATAAACTCTAAAAGGAAGGGGATGAATCTGATTGGTCCATTTGACATCGATGGTTCGGCTGTTGATGATCCTGCTCAGATAGCAAACAAACTGAATGAGTATTTTCCATCTACATTCACACATGAGGAATTATTAAGGTTTGAAAATGGCAGGTTACCAATTGTAACAGGATACGCAATGATCTTGTAATAACTGAGAGCAAAGTGGAAGAGAAATTGTTGAAGTTAAACGTAAGAAAAGCACCTGGGGTGGATGGGATCTATCCAGTTATAGTAAAGGAGGCGGCAAGGCAACTAAGCAAACCCTTAGCCATAATTATGAGAGCATCCTTGGACTCAGGGGAGGTTCCCATGGACTGTAGATGTGCAAATGTATCCCCAATTCACAAAGGGGGATCGAAGGGTGACACGAGTAATTACAGACCAGTTAGTTTAACTTCTGTTCCGGGTAAAATAATGGAGTCGCTATTTAAAGATGCATTGCAGGATCATCTAGACAAGACCGCAGCAATAATTCAGACACAGCATGGGTTTGTTAAGGGAAAGTCTTGTCTGACAAATTTGATAGGATATTATGATGTGGTTACAAAGGAACTGGATGCAAAAAACAATTTTGATATCATATATTTGGATTTCAGGAAAGCTTTTGACACTGTTGCGCATGGAAGACTATTGTACAAATTGGAGCAGAATGGTATTAAGGGTAAGTTGCTACAATGGATAAAAGGATGGTTAAGTGCGAGAAGACAGAGGGTGGTAATCAATGGGTGCTGCTCTTCTTGGACTAATATTATTAGTGGAGTCCCACAGGGTTCGGTGTTAGGTCCACTGTTGTTTTGTATATTTATCAATGATATTGATGAAGGTATATCAGGCTTAATGTCAAAGTTTGCAGATGATACAAAGGTTGGCAGGGTTGTTAATGACAGTAATAGCAGTGTGCTACTGCAACAGGATCTAGATAATTTGGGCAGATGGGCTAAGAAGTGGCAACTGAAGTTTAACCTTGACAAATGCAAAGTACTGCATATGGGTAGAAATAACCCCAGAGAAACGTACCAACTGTGTGGTACTACACTTAAGGTGGTAGAAAATGAAAAAGACCTGGGAGTAATTGTGCAGTCAGATATGAAGTTCTCTGAGCAATGCAGACAGGCTGCCAGGGCAGGTCATGGGGTTTTGTCAATGATATATAGGAATTTTGCTAGCAGGGAAAAGGAGGTGATTATCCCTCTGTATAAGGCAATGGTCAGGCCACGCCTTGAGTACTGCGTAAGGTCTGGAGACCTCATTTTAGGAAGGATGTAGATTTACTTGAGCGGGTACAGAGAAGGGCAACAAGATTGGTGAGGGGAATGAAGGGATCCTCTTACCAAGAGAGGCTTAAGTTCTGCAAATTGCAGTGGCTGGGGACTAGGCACCTGCGCGGTGATCTGATTGAGGTATATAAGGCCTTGAATGGATTGAGCACGCTGAATTCTGATGGGATCCTTCCACTGTTCAGATTACGAACCTAAGGGGGCATAAATTCAAATTAAGAAAAGACAGATGTAGAATAGATGTGCAGAAATTTGCCTTTAGCCAGCGGGTGGTTAATTGCTGGAACAAACTTCCATCTGTCGTTGTGGAAGTTGATAGCTTGAATACATTTAAGGAGGAACTGGACAGGCATTTGGAGGGAATGGTGTGATTTTTTTTTTTTTTTTTTTTTTTGGCTGATGCTGCATAAGCTCATACATTTGCTTTCTTGCATCACATGCCACTACTACTACTACTACTACTACTACTAATGCCTACCAGACTCCTAATGTTAATTCCCTTTGCTGTAGCCACTCAGATTTAGTATGTTATTCTGGGATTACTGCCAGGGGCTCACATCTGGTGAGTATGGGCTTGGCACACCCAGGGTCCTTAGCTGGATATCATAATTTTTCTATTTCTTTCTTGGTGATTCACTTCTACTTCTGACTCTCTGACTCTCTCTCTCTCTCTCTCTCTCTCTCTCTCAAGGTAACTCAGAAAATTTTTTTTTTTGACTGGTGCAGCAAATGGCTCAAGGCTTGCTTGCACCATATGGCTAATTATAATTTTTTATAATGGGTAGCAGTATTGCTATTTCATTATTATTAATTATAATAATAATGAAATAGCAATACTGCTACCCATATGCAGTACCTTGCTTTTGTCAGTGTTAAACTATACTGCGAACCTTCATATCATCTACAAACGTAGACGTTAATCATGATATGTCTTCATCAGTATCATTACTAAATATTAAAAACAACACTGAATCCAGAGAACTCCACTAAAAACAGTAGTCCAAGAAGAGTAGTAGCCATTTGATAGTCACACTTTGTTTTCTCCCATTCAACCATTCCTTCATCCATTTTGTTTGTAAATCAGTCTTTTATATGGAACAGCATCAAAAGCTTTTTCTGAAATCTAAGTATGACATCAAAATTAATTTTTGTATTCAGTTCCTTTGTTACTTCATTATAATATCAAATGAGATTGTTCTGACAAGCTAGACAGATCCATGCTGCGACTGCAGTATAATTGCATAACTCCTTTAACCAGTTACTCCTTAAATTTTCTCCAAAACAGAAGTCAAGCTAACACATCTGTAATTACTCATGATATTTATTCATCCCCCTTGTGATTTGGGGATACACTTGCACATCTCCAGTCAATAGAGAACTCCTCTGATTCCAGAGATACTCTCATGATTAGCATCAGTAGAGGCATACGATGCAAGAAAGCAAACTTAAGCAGCCTCAGCCAAAAAAAAAACCTCCCATTTCACCCCTTCATTCGTTCCAAATGCCTGTCCGGCTCAGTCTTAAATTTATTTAGGCTATTAGCTTCTATAACAAAAGATGGAAGCCTGTTCCAGCAATCAACTACCCGCTGGCTAAAGGCAAATTTCCTCACATCTATTCTACAACTGTCTTTCCTCAATTTGAAACTGTGCCCCCTCAGGTTCTTAGTCTAAGCAAGAGGAAGAATCCCATTAGCATTCAGCTTGCTCAACCCATTCAAGGCCTTATACACCTCAATCAGATCACTTCGCAGGTGCCTACTCTCCAGGTGCTGCAATTTGCAGAACTTTTAAGCCTTTCTTGGTAAGCGCACACCTTTGTTCCCCTCACAAGTCTTGTTGCCCTTCTTTGTACTCGCCCTAGCAATTTTACATCCTTCTTAAAATGAGGCCTCCAGACCTGTACACAGTACTCTAGGTGTGGCCTGACGATTGCCTTGTATAACGGGATAATCACCTCCCTGTCCCTGCTAGAAAAATTCCTATATATCATCGACGAGACTCCATGACCTGCCCTGGCAGCCCATCTGCATTGTCCGGCAAACTTCATATTTCACTGCACAATAACCCCCAGTTCTTTTTCACTTTCCACTTTCCTGAGTGTAGTATCACACAGTTGGTACATTTCTCTTTGGTTGTTGCTACCCATATGCAGTACTTTGCATTTGTCAATTAACTTTATTTGTCAGTTAAACTTCAGTTGCCACTTCTCAGTCCATTTGCTCAACTTATCTAGATCCATTTGGAGTAGCATACTGTCATTACTGTTAACAACCCTGCCAACCTATATCATCTGCAGACTTGGACATTAGTCCTAATATACCTTCATAAATGTGTGCGTGTGCGTGCATGTGTGTGTGTGTGCTAACACATGTTTAAATCATAATCCACCTTCAATATCATTGATGAATATAAAAAACAATAATGGGTCCAACATCGAACCCTGGGGAACTCTACTAATAACATTTGTCCACGAACAGCAGTGTTCATTGATTACCACTCTCTGTCATCTCCCACTCAACCATTGTAGAAACTTACTTTATCCATTGTAGAAACTTACCCTTAATGCCATACCTCTCCAATTTGTACAGTAGTCTTCCATGTGCAACAGTATGAAAAAACTACCCTGAAATCCAAGTATATGATATCAAAATTATTTTTGGCATTCAGTTCCTTTGTGACCACATTATAGTATCCAATCAAATTGGTCAGACAAGAACTCCCTTTAACAAACCCATGCTGTGTCCTAACTATTACTGCAGTCTTGTCTAGATGATCCTGCAATGCTTCTTTAACCAGTGATTCCATTATTTTCCCCAGAACACAAGTTAAACTAACAGATCTGTAGTTACTTGTGTCACCTTTTGAATCCCCTTTGTGAATTGGTGATACATTTGCATACCTCCAGTCCATGGGGACCTCCCCTGAGTTCAAGGGGAGGTCCCCATGGACTGGAGGTGTGCAAATGTTATATTAAAGGAGACAGTAAAAATGGGATCTATCCAGTTATATTAAAGGAGGCAGCAAAACTCTTAGCCATAATTATGGCTAAGGGTTTTGCTGCCTCCTTTAATATAACTGGATAGATCCCATCCATCCCCAATATCTGGAAAGTTAAAATCCCCCATTATAAGACATTCTGATTTACTGGCCCACTCTATTTCTCTGCACAATTGCTCATTATACTCATCAGATTCATTCGGCTTATAACACACGCTTACTCTCATTTTTCCTTTCCCAGTGCTTATTTCACACCAAACAGACTCAACACTGCATTGTCCACCAACATCAATTGGATGCACTTCCTTAGATTTTATGTGTTTCTTAACTAGCAGAACTCCCCTCCCTTCCTGTCCTATGTATCCTTCCTGTACACATTGTACTCCCAAATTCCAATTCTGCACTGCTTATATCTGTGTGACACCATGTCTCTGATATCCCAACAATATCTGCCTTTGATGTCTTGACTGGTACTTCAAGCTCATCAAATTTGTTAACTATACTCCTAGCATTGGTGTACATGCAAGTATACATGCACCTGTTCCTACTCTTGGTTACCCTAACACAGCCCATGTATTTACTTGTTCCACTATGACTCCCAACAGTCCTGGAAATCTCCATTACCTTGCTTTCCAGGCTACTGCTCACTCTAATAGAAGCAATGCAAGAATGACTTTTGCCTCTGCCTGCAGACACTGTTAACCTTTTAGTCTGCGTATTTCCACAAGCTAGCAGTTTTCCGACCCACCTAACACTGCCTCGATAGCATCAGCAAATATTCTTGCACCCTTTCTATTTAATTTCATTTTTATTTTTATTTATTTAATTTTTAATTTTATTTAATTTTCTATTTAATTTCTATTATGGCTAAAGGTTTGCTTACCTCTTTTGCTGCATCCTTGAGTATAATTGGATCGATCCCATTAACCCCAGATGCCTTTTTATGTTTAGCTTCATCTATTTCTCTTACACTTTTTTCTCAGTTATCACAGAATCATTTAGCTTCCTGTTAGAATTTGATACATTTCTGGCATCCCCATTTGTAAGAAATTCATCACTTAGATGAGAATGCAAAATATCTATTCAGTTTGTCAGCAACTTGAGCAGGATCAATTAATAGTTAAAAGCATTCGTATCTAGCAGACTAATGTGCTTCGTCTCCTTCCTTTACATAAATAAAGAAATTTTTGCTGCTTTCCATTTCATTCTTTGCCAGTGATTTTCTTAAAGCTGTCATAGAGTGCCTAATCTCCTTTGTGATTTGATTGCAGACTAGTTTATATCTACTGTAGTCTTCTGCATGATAATTTTTATATATCCCATGTATATTTCTTCTCTGCCATGACTCTGATCAGTTCATTTGACATACATTTTGGTCTAAGCCTTAAACAGTATCTCTTATTGGAAGAAAAAGCCTAGTAGTTTCTGTTATTGCATCTCTGAATGCTTTAAAATTTAAAATTTGCTGTTGATCCCACTGCCCAGAATTTAAAGGTTGCCTGAGACCATTGTAATTAGGTTTCAGAAATCAGAAGCCCTTCCCTTTGTTGAATCTTTAAGACAAACCATAGTTTGTACATTAGGCATCATTATTATAACATCTCATATTGTGAAATCCTTCATGAATTGCCTTCCACTTATACTGTGAATAAGTAATAGCTCTCCATTAGGGAAATCTGCTATTATTCATTCCCAGTTGAACACCACCACCACCACCCTCCAAATATGGCACTGTCTCAAAGCTGTTTGGCCTCTTGTCAGTGGGCAGATAGGTACCTAGAGATATAAGAGCTGACAACCCAGTTGTGACTTATTTACACGATATGTCAAACTAATAAAATTATAGTACCTCAAACAATGAAAAATTCAAACTATAACAGAATAATTATTTATTGTGAATGATTTCACAATAAATAATTATAATTTGTTGTTATAATTAGGATGCCTAATGTAAAGTACAGTTTGTCTTAAAATTTCAATTATGCTGTAATGATGCAATTGCACTAACAACTAACGTCATATTTTGAATTTTTCCTAGTTTGAGGCTTTCTGCCTTAAAATTTTTTTGGTCTGACAAGTATATTTTTTGGCATCTGTCATATTGTGTAAATAAGTAGGTCACTAACATTTATACCTCTGAATACCTACCTAGCCACCCACAGATGGGAGGCTAAATAGCTTCAAAACGGTGTTGTGTGGATGGCAGTACTTAACTGAAAATAAGAAGCAGCAGACTTCTCTAATGGAGAAGTGTTGCTTATTTTAAGTATATGAGGAAAACAACAAGTATGACAAAAGTAGACAAAGCAGAACTCTGTTTTAGGGTACACTTCTCTCATATTATACATAAGTGGCCATAAAAAGCATAATGTAAAAAAATGTCAATGTTTTGACAAACTTAATCAGCATACAAGAAACATAATAAGCAAGTGTCATTATCAGACTAAAAGAAAAGGGGAATATGTATAAAAGAATCTCGAGTATCAGTATTGTGCAAATTAGATAAAACATACATTGCTAACTAGTAATGTACATACAAGTTAATTTGCTTAGTAGAAGATATGCATCAGTATTTAAATCATTGTGATTTTTTTTTTTTTTTTTTTTTATGAGAACCCCAAACACGAGAGGTATTAGAACCTATAGTACTTAGTACCGTGCTTGGGTTGGAGGTTGAGAAGACGAAAGAAGATATTTGTTGACATTGGACTTGAACTTCTGTAGATTGTAATTTTCAGGAAATACGTATGAAGGAAGGTTGTTCCAGAAAACGGCAGTTGAATGAATAAATGAGGAAGATGAAAAGTTGGTTCTGTGGGTTTGTAGTTGGACAGTAAATGGATGTTGGCTGGTGGCGGCACGTGTTCGGACTGTTTTGAAAGAGAGAGCGGGAATTATAGAAGCCAATTCAGAAGAACAGTGCCCATGGAAGTATCTGTAGAAGAGGCATGCAGCAGAAACAGTGCGTCTATGAGAAAGCGAGTGGAGAGACTCTGTTAGAGATGAATCATTAATTAACCTAACTGCCCTCTTCTGAATGGAATCAAGAAGCCTGAGAGAGGTTTTGGGGGCACCACCCCAGATGTGGGAACAATATTCCATGCAGGGCGGATTTGTGATTTATACAGAGTGAGCAGCTGTTTGGAAGAAAAGTAACGCCGAGAGCGAAAGAGAAAACCAAGTTTTTTAGATGCGGAGGAAGCAATATTTGTAATGTGCTTGTGCCAAGAGAGATTAGAAGTCAGGGTAATCCCCAAAAGAGATATATCATTTTGCCTAGAAATCACAGTGTCACTAGGCGCCTCCGTAGCCAGGTGGGAAGGAGCAGCAGTGCGTAGCACACGCTTCTTGATTAGACCGGGGTTCGAGCCCGTCACCACCAAATACGTTGGATGCGGAAAGGTCATTCAGGGAATGACCACCGCATATCCCGGAGCAATATGGCCTTAGTTGCTAATGCTCCTAAAAACTAAATAACAACAACAACAGTGTCACTAAAGATAAGCATAGGAGCAGAAGAATCCTTTTTGCGAGATATAAGACAAGATTGAGTTCTAGAAGGGTTGAAATCAACTAAGTTGTCTTTGCCCCACTGGAGAATTACCTGAAGATTGGCATTTAAGGAATTGGCAGCAGATTTTCGAGAAGCTGAAGCTGATTGAGCTGAACAAGGTTTCTCAAAATGGAAAGTTGAATGCAATGTGCTATCATCGGCAAAACTATGGATAGGATTTCCAGTCAATGGAAGAAGGTCATTAATATACAAGAGGAAAAGAGTAGGGGAAACAACTGAACCTTGGGGGACACCGGCATTAGTGGAGAAGTTAGAAGACAGAGAGCCATCTACCATCACCCTCAGTGAGCGATCAGAGAGAAAACTGGATAACCAATTACTAAAAACAGTTGGCAAACCATAAGATGGAAGCTTGTTTAGAAGACCTTTATGCCAAACACGATCAAAAGCCTTTGAGATGTCAAGAGCAACTACTTGTGTTTCAGGCGCCTCCGTAGCCAGGTGGGAAGGAGCAGCAGTGCGTAGCACACGCTTCTTGATTAGACCGGGGTTCGAGCCAGTCACAACCAAATACGGAGGATGCGGAAAGGTCAGGAAATGACCACCGCATATTCCCGGAGCAATATGGCCTTAGTTGCTAATGCTCCTAAAAACCAAATAACAACAACAACTTGTGTTTCACCGAACCTTTCCATTGAATTAGTCCATAAATGGGTAACATAAGCCAGAATATCACCAGTGGATCGACACTGACGGAATCCATACTGGCGATCGTTGATCAGACGGAAGGTTTCTAGGTAGTTTAAGAGTTGGCGGTTAATTGATTTCTCCATTACTTTAGAAAGAGTAGAAGTAATTGCAATGGGACGATAATTGGATGGGAGGGATTTGTCACCCTTTTTAGGAACTGGCTGGATATGAGCAAATTTCCAAACAGAAGGAAAAACACCTTTGGAATAAGAAAGTGAAAAAAGGCGGCAAAGAATAGGAGTAAGTTCAGGAGCACAGGTTTTGAGAACAAGTGGAGAAATACCATCGGGACCTGGAGCTTTCTTAGCATCAAGATTCGTCAAAATCCTTCTGATATCCTTTTGACGGAAGACCACAGGAGGCATTGGATGGAGCGTGTTAGGAATGGTAGGAGGTGTTTTACCAAGATCATTAATACATGAGCTCGAAGAAAAATGGGATGCTAGCAGGTCAGCTTTATCCTTGGCTGAAGTGACAACAGAACCATCTGGTTTGGACAGAGGTGGGAGCAGAGATGGACAAAAGTTGCGGCCAATAGCTTTGGCAAGAGACCAGAATGCTCGGCTACCATTAGGGCAAGAAGCAAGTTTTCTACTCTTAGCCTGTTCAAACTCTAGTTTGGACTGATTAATAACTGCTTTACAATTGTTGCAAGCTTTGGTGTAGGCAGAAAATGATACTGAAGAATTAGAAACAAGCCAATTACGATATGCAACATTCTTTTCTTGGACAGCCTTAGCACATTTATTGGAAAACAAAGGTTTAGATAAAGGACGAGATTTTAAAGTGGAGTGTGGGATAAAGGATTCCATTCCTGCAAGAATAATTTCACTGACATGATCTGAGCAAATGTTGATATCAGAAGTTTTGAAACAGTAATCAGACCAAGGAAAAGAAGAAAAGAAGTGTCGCAGGTCATCCCATTTTGCATTCTTGTAATGCCAAACAATACGAGGTTGGGAATAGCCATGAGATAAAGGTTCCATTGGAGAAGAGACAATCACCAAGTTGTGATCTGAAGTGCCTAAAGGACCTCTCACTTCAACCTTGTACTTAGAAGGGTTGTTTGTGAGAAAAAGATCAAGCGTATTGGCTGTATGATTAGGATTGTCCGGTATTCTTGTAGGTAAATGAACAATCTGTGCTAGGTCATTAGTAATTGCAAAAGCCTCAGCATCTCGACCTGCTGGGTCGGTGTGACTAGAAAACGGAAGCCAGCTGGAGTTGTGAACGTTAAAATCACCAAGGAAAATTACCTCACTGTTAGGAATGTTGGACTGGAGAAAGTCAAGTTGCAAAGAGAGGAAGTCAAAGAGCTCCAAGTGATTAGTGGAGTTGGGAGAAGGGTAGAGACAACAGATGAATTTTACACAATGAGGTAGAGAGATTTTAAGCCAGAGAAGATCAATGAGAGGAGATTCCAAATTGCCAAGTCTCTGACAGGGAATATCAGAACGGACATATGCACAAGTACCACCTTTGAGGCGAAAGGAATCATACAGCAAATAATTTGGACATCTAAGATGAGCAGTAGTTGAATGAACTGATAACTGAGATTCAGTCAGAAAAAGTACATGGGGTTTGGAAGACTGCAAGTGGAAATGCACATCGTTGAGATTGGAATTGAGACCACGTATATTTGTGAAATGAATTAGGAAGTCCTTGGGAGGTTTAGATCTTTTCGCAGATAAGCTTGCTCTATTATTTTGACAATTCATGGTGTATTCAATAGTAAGAAAAGGTGGGTGGGACATGCTGTATGAAGTAATGAAATTTTTGGATATGGCGTACATGTGGTAAGAATATACCCAGATCCTTGACATAACGTGGCCTCGACAATGCTCCCCGCATACACACTACTCGGACTCCCTCCAGTCACTATCTGGCAGAGTAGAGGTAGCAAGATTATACACTAGCTGATCCGGAAGCCTCCTAGAAAGTTACCAATAGGTTTGGTCCGGTGTACTGTCTAGCGGCCGGCCTGCGAACACCGTTTTAGAGCTGTACCCTCGAAATGTAAGGAATATTGGATCTCGCCACGACATTCATCATAACCTCAAAAATCATCAATCATACTGCATGATGGAAGAGATAGGGAAGGGTTGACCGGAACTTAGCTCTAGAGACTAAACATGGGTTCCACCACTTCAAGCCTCCAATAAGCAAAGTGGTGGTATTTCACCGGTTGATGAGAGTCATCTACCACCTAGTAGAGGTGGTAGATGACTCTCATGCATAGCTTTTGCCAATTCCAGTGCCAATAGCTTTTATGTCATTAGTATTAGTAGCAGCAACTCTTTATAAAGTTGTAAGAAGCAAGTTTATACAGCATCAGCTTTAAAAAAAAAAAAAAAAACTCTACCCACTTTATTTGTACAATTTCCCTTTAACAAATTTTCTAATCCTTCCATAAATTTATTCAAACTAGCCACTTCCACATTACCAAATGAAAGTTTGTTCCAGCAATTGATTCTCTCTTGGTGAAAACAAAATTTTGCACATCTTTCCTGCTCCCATCATTTTTCAATTTTAATTTTGTCCCATTAAATAAATGTGCTGTCTGCGAAAGAATAAGGATGCCATCAGCATTTAATTTACTCAATCCATTTAAAGCCTTAAACAATCAATTTGAGTCTCCTCATAGGTATCTAGTTTCAAGCACTGCAATTTACATAATGAAATCTTTCTTGGTGAGAATATCCTTTGTGCCCCCCCTAAGTCATCACATTGCTCTTTTCTGCACCCATTCCAAAAGATCCATATTTTTCCTAAAATGAAGCCTGCAGACCTTTATGCAGTATTCAAGACAATCTAACCATTGCCTTATACACTAGGATAATCACATCCTTGTACCTGTTTGCAAAATTCCTGATATTATTTTACTCTCTCTCTTCTCTCCCCCCCCCCCCCGATTAAGAGCTGTTCTAGTAACCTATCTGTAATGCTCAGAAAACTTAACATCAGGCTGTACAATTACCTCTAGATATTTTTCATTCTCCATCACCTTGAGGTGGTTCCATCCAACTGATATGTTATTCTGAGAATACTGCCACCTATATGTAATACCATGCATTTATGAATGTTAAATCCCAGTTACCACTTTTGAGCCTGTCTGCCTAGCCAAACTTTGTATTATATGCAGACTTAGACATTAAACTTGATATTCCTTTATCACTGTCATTAATAAATTATTGAAAACAGTAAGAGGCCAGCACTGAACCTTAAAGGACACCACTAATCACATTTTTCAAGAAGAGTAGTGCCCATTGATAACCACCTTCTGTCTTCTGTCACTCAACTATCCCTTTATCAATAGCAGTAACTTGCCCCCAATGCATCACTGCTCCAATTTGTATAGGTCTCTTGTGTGAAACAGTGCCAGAAGCTCTATTTAAATCTAAGCATATGATGTAAAAATTATTTTTTGCCTCCAATTCCTTTGTTATTGCATCATACCAGCAGAATGGTCCAAGAAGATCTGACCATTCTAAACCATTAATTACTCTGGAACAGAACTCAAACCTAGCTCTATAATTACTGACTTTACAGGTCCTAATCAATAGTTAGCTTACTCATCATAGGTGTTCTTATAATGGATTTCATTAGTTTCAAATTGATATTCATAGAACCTTTGTTATTGTTAATTTTGGCACAATCATTGTATCTCTTAACTATTAAATTGTAGTAAATAAATAGTTCAAAGGTCCTAATCAGTAGTTAGCTTTTTTTTTTTTTCTATTTATATTAGCACTTAGAAAATCAGTAGCATTATCCAGAAACATAATAGCATAGTCCACACAACTGGGGAATAGTTTAGCATGCCTATACTCTTATCTTTTAATTTGTGTGGTATTTTTAATTGAAATGTTGACTAAAATCATTCCTTAAACAAGATCGGCAAAGTAAAAAGTTCAAAGCAGCAAGAATGTTTTGGCTTTGTAGAGAACCATTAATGGAAATCACAACTACATTCCATATTCTGTTGGATCCCTGGGCATGCTGGAATACCAGGAAATGAGCATGCAGTTAAAGCAGCAAGAAACCCCTCTGACAATGACTGCATCCAGATTCCTTATCATCATCATCAATAATTCAGTCTTATGACTGAATTACAGATGATGAGAGAGAGACAAAGATGGCGACAGCTCATCAGTTCCTCTGATGAGCTGTTGCCATCTTTGTCTCTCCTGTGCCGTTTGTTTTAGTTCCTCAAAGTCCTGCTTCATCCAGCAATGTCCTGATGAAGGTCTACCCCTAGGACCTTTTCCCTCCACAGTCCCCTCCATTGCATCCAGAAGCAATCCACCATGTCAAATCACGTGGCCCACCCATTTTAGTCTAGTTGCTCTTATTCTACCTAAAATTTTCCTTTTTCCTTGGACATGTCTTAATACTTCCACATTTGACACTTTTTCAGTCCATTTAATTTTTTCCATCCTGCTCCAGCACCACAATTGAAGGGAGTTGAAGGCCTCAACTCCCTTTTTGTCTCTATGTTAGAATCCATGTCTCTGCTGCATATAGTGCCACTGACCAGATATATGTCTTTATTATCTTCTTCCTAATTTCTTGTGACATCTTCTTCTGTGTAATCAAGGACAGTTTATTCTTGAAAGATTGTTTTGCCATTGCAATTCTGGATTGAATCTCAATTTGACATGAAATGTCCTGTGCAAATAACTGCCCCAGATACCTAAAGTGCTCTACCTGTTCTATTCTTACTCCATCGATCTCAATTCGGAAGGAAATTAACCTTTTACCAATCATCATTAATCTTATAATCTGTATAAGATTCCTTATACAGATTATAAATCAGTCATATGTATGCTGAGTATGCAATGAAAAGTGGATAGAAATTTTGCATAAACCGATTATATAACAAGTTACAAAACATAAAAGACATATGCTCTGCCAAACCCATTTTAACAACCTGTACATTCTCACTCCAAAGGAACAGGCACAATTTGGCTATAATAGCTGTTGTAGCCATTCAGTGTGCTTGTCAAGTTAACTTTTTTTGTCAAATTTTCTGTAGTAGCAAGAATGCTCTGGCTTGGGAGAGAATCACCAATGGAGGTTCTCTTGAAAATCACAGCTACATTCAGTGTGCTATTTGTTGCCATTTTGTGGAGACATCTAGTGGACATGATATGGCCAAATGGGATGTCTTTGTGTACTTTTGTTTTGCAGAATTTATATGATTATATGAGAGCTTGAGGAACAGGGTTGAAGCCCTGAGAGAAATTTAAAAGGGGGACCCACCAAAAACTCAGCTGCCCAGCAAAATGCTGGAGACTATACTCATGGTCTAGTTTTTCTCTATGGGACTAGCAGAAAGTGCTAGTCCCATAGAGACTTGCAAGGAAGTTTCTATGGGACTATACACCAACATTAGGTACTTCCCACAGGAAGTACCTATTGTGACTACTGTAAGGGAAATAGAAAATATATTTTGTAAAAAAGGATAGGTGGAATAGGACCAGGGTATGTCTTCCAAAGGCAAAAATTGATGACACTGCAGAGCAGCTATCATCTTTTAAGGGCACAAATGGTGATATTGTTGTACATGTTGGTACTAATGATATTAAAAGTAGGAGTATTTTCTTATGAAGTATAGGAGAATTTTGAAAAAAAGTTGCAAGTTAGTATTAAATTCAAGTGTCTGCAATTTTGCCCAGACATGATAAGAGGAAGTACATGGTGAGAGCCTTGATGAACAATTTTGCTGCTGAGCGACTGTGCAAAACTCATGATTTTTTTTTCAGCGTGGTTTGTGCTTGTTAACTGGAAAGACTGTTTTTACAGGGATGGTATGCACTTATAGCAGGGGGTTCAGTAATACTTGCTGATGATTTCAAGGCAAGTAGGTGAATCAGGAAACTGCTGGCTTGGAGACACAAACAAACTAATTAGAATAACAGCAGCTGTGGGCTGAGTGTTAAGGATTACAAGTTTTGCTGGGGCAAGCAAACATTGATCTATATGCTTGACATATTTGTCCCATGGAACAAGCAAGTATATGGACTATGTTATGGTTACTAAGAATGTAAATGGGAGCAAGTATGCTTGTATGTACATAAATGATAAGATTTGATAATAGAGATCTATTAAGTGCTCGATAATTCCTATATTCTATTATATTATGAAACAACAGGGATTACCTTTATTTTAGATATAGGAAGCTTCTTTTCCAACCAACTCTCCTGGTCCAACGTGCTAATAATCCTTTGGGAAGGCAATATCAATTTTACAAAACATGTGGGACAGCTTCCCCACTGTCAGAACTGTAGTGTTCAGACCCCTCGGTCTCAACCTTGAGCGCTCAAGATTTCTGTCTTCAAACACCATACCTCTGGCAGCAAGGAAACCATTACATGGATTGACATAAAATTAAATTTTGAAGGTCTAAACCACTTAATAAATATGGGCTGATTATTTTCTTCGGTCCAGTAGCTTGACATTGGAGTTAAATTTAGGGATCTAAAAAAGTTTAATGGATATGGGGGGGGGATTAATCTCTACATTCCTTAAGTCGGACTAGAACTTTTAGGTAATTAAAATTGGACTAGATTAGGTAATTAAAATTGAAAGTATTGATTAGGTAATTAAACACAACATTATAGAGTTATCAGAGATGTGGTGCCACTTTAACATAAGGAATGGGAATTTGAATACGGTGAGTACAGTGTACAGAGAGAGAAAACAGGGGGGAAGAGAGTGGGATGGAGCAATTCTCTTAGCTAAGAAGCACTTAGAATATATGGCAGTGCACACACTTGACATGGATAGCCAGTGCACTGTCAATGTCAATAAACACTGGAAAAACAAAAATGAGAGGTGTGTTATAGGCCAAATGACTGTGATAAATATAATAAAAAACTATACAACCTGAGTGGGGCCAGTAAATCATGTAAATCCCCCATTATAAATCATGTCTTATAATGAGGGTTTTTAACAACTTTCCAGATACCAACTGCAACAAGTGGGAAGATCACTCACACCATAGCAAGATTTTCTGGATTTATTGGATGGTTGTTTTTCTGCACCAGCATTTTAAAGTTGCAAAAGAACAATGCTCTTGATCCAGAATATCCAGATAAATGAACCACCAAGTAACAGTGATGACTGTGGGATCTACTTAAAGTATAATTACAGTCAAAGGTAGAGGGAAAGGATTTTGCTTTTATAAAAGTTACAACAGTGGTTGTAGATCATTTTTAAATTCCCTTCAGTGGAACTGACTGATGATGTTGCAGCAAATGCAAATTCTAAATTGGAAGCATTTGGAAAAATAATCATAGAGACAACTGAGCTTGTAATATCAATAAAAAGATATTGTTCAAAATTTATATCTAAACAGATGCCAGATAAACTGATGAGGCTAGTGGCAGAAAAGGAAAATGCATGAGATTATTATAAATTAGCAGGGAAACAGAAATCTGCAATAAGTAGAAACTTGTCTCCATTCAAGTTACTAACAAGGGTTATGTAAGCTAAAGCAGATTATGATAAGTCTTTGAGTAAAAGGGCAATGAAAAGTAACAAATAATTCTTTGCTTATGTTAATGCCAGAAGAAAGGGATGAACCATATTGGATAACTATATATGAATGGTAATTGGATAACTAGGTATGATTGAAGATAGGGTTACTAACAAATTGTATAAATATTTTCCGTCTACTTCATCTATGAAGAAATTTTTAGGGATTGGAATACCAGAAGTATATCAAGGTATAACTGGGTGCTAATAATTGTGTGATAACTGAGAGGAAAGTGGAAGAGATGTGATTGATCCATCCACTTATATTAAAAGAGGTAAGCAAGCTTTTGACCATAATTATGAAAGCAAACTTGGATTCAGGGGAGATTCCTATAGATTATAGGTGTGAAAGTGTCTCTCCTATTCACAAATGGGGATCAAAGCATGACATGGGCAATTATAGCCCTGTAAGCTTAACTTCTGTTCTAGCGAAAGTAAAGGAGTCAGTGGTTAAAGCAGTACCGCAGGATCATCTTAATGGAATATTACAGACATCATTGTTAAGTGGGATTCTGTCTGACCAACCTGATTAGCTGCTATGATGCAGTAACAAAGGAACTGGATGCAAAAAAATAATTTTGACATTCTTAGACTTCAGAAAAGCTTTTGATGCTGTCCCATATGAAAGACTGCTGTTACAACTGGAGCAGTGTGGAATTAGGAGTAAGTTGCTGCTATGGATAAAGGTATGGTTGAATTGGAAAAGACAAAAAGTTGTTGTTGTAGTGAGCACTTCTCTTTGTGGACTAATGTTATTAATGAAGTCGCCCAGGGTTCAGTGCTGGGCCATTGTTGTTTTCTATATTTATTAATGATATTGATGAAGATATATCAGGCTTTATGTCTAAGTTTGTAGAAGATACAAAGGTTGGCAGGGTAGTTAATGACAGTAATCAAAGTATGCTACTGCAACAAGATGTAGAAAAATTAAGCAGAGGGGCTGTTTCTAACCTTGTTTCTAACCTTGACAAATGCAAGGTACTGCATATGGGTAATAGTGATCCCACATTAATGAACCAATTGTGTGACACTACACAAAGCATAGTGGAAAATGAAAAAGACCTGAGGTTAATTGTGCAATTAGTTATGAAGTTCTCTGAGCAGTATAGACAGGCTGCCTGGACAGCTCTTGGATTTTGTCAGTGAAATGCAGGAATTTTGCTAGAAGAAATAAGGTGATTATCCCATTGTATAAGGCAATGGGCAGGCCACATCTTGAGTACTTTTACTACTGAAGGCCTCATTTTAGAAAGGATATATAGAGCTGCTGGAATGTGTACAGAGAAAGGCAATGAGATTTGAAGGGAATGAAAGGTTTCTCTTACCAGAACAGGTTTCAATTCTTCAAATTACAATATCTGGAGACTAGGCACTAACTGTGAAGTGATCTGATTGAGATGTTTAAAGCCTCGAATGGATCAAGTAAACTCAATATTTTTCCTCTTGCTCAGATTTCACATATGAGTGAGATATAAATTCAAATTGAGGAAAGTTGGTTACAGGACAGCTAGCTTGTTTTCTTACATCATTCTCCACTACTAATACTAAATGCTAATACTAAAACAAGTAAAACTTAATCTTAGTTTGTTAAAAAAAAAAAAAAAAAAAAAAACTCTAATCATTGTACAATACTGTACAATAACATATTTTTGTTTTGCAGTTTTGTATGTTCCCTACTTTGACATGTAATATTTTAAAAAAAAAATGATCAAGTGGAAATAAAAATATGTTATCATAGTATGTATTTGCATGACATTTTCCAGAAACGATCTGTCTGTAATGAGTTAATTTCATTTTTTTTTTTTTCTTTTTATGAAAACTAACTGGTGACCCCCCCCCCCCTCCTCTAGAATGTGAATGTACCAGTTACTGGAGCTTTCTGGTTATCTAAGTGCCAGCTAACAAAGCTTTTACTTTTACTATGATTTTTATTTTTATTTCACTAAATTTTAAATACTCATGCCATTGCTACACATAATTATACAAGAGGGGGGTGCAAGCACTTTTGACTTTTGGATGAGCTCTGAAGAAATTATATGAGAGAGAGAGAGAGAGAGAGAGAGAGAGAGAGACTGTTGTGTAACTGTTCATTAATTTTCATAAGATAGTTGATGCCAGTTTGCAAAATAAATGAATATATCTTTTAATTTAAAATTATCAGTGTTTGATTAAAAAAAAAAAAAAAAAACGAAAATACAATTTCATTTAATCCCTTATTGAATCATAAATTGTTGTCCTCCATAAATATCCATGAAAAGTAACTTTTTTTTGTCTTTTTTATTGGCAGAACAAGTTTGCAATATGGAATTAACTGTTTAAAAAGGTTAAATTATGATAGACAGGCACTAGAAGACAGAAGGAGAAGTATTGAGCATGAAATCAAAGGTATTATTTGAAATGCTATTTCTTTTCATTAATTTTATGAAAACATGAAAGTAGTATTTTGTTACTCTAGTGTATGAAATAGTAATTGCTCACATCATTTGAAATTTAATGGTACTTCATAGCTGTTATTTCTCCAGGTGTTTGGAGTGCAGTTGAACTGAGGTTGTAGCACTCTCACCTAAAACTTTCAGCAGATTTTGGATCCCCCCCCCCCCCACTTAATCCAAGGATACTCTCACCATTATGACTGTTTGCTTACTTCCTTTACTGCCTCCTCAATATAATTGGATAGATCCATCCACCCCAGGTGCCTTTCTTATATTTGACTTCAACAATTACTCTTCCATTTTCCTCTCAGTTATTACAAAATCATTTAGCTCCCTGTTGAGTCTGATAATCTTCTGGACCCCTACTTCCCTAAAGGATTCCTCATGTGTGAATGTAGGTGCAAAATACTCATTCGGTTTGTAAAAAACCCGAGCAATATCATCAACAGTCGAAGAATCGATATCAAGTGGAACAATTTGATTCATTCCCTTACTTCAAGACTTTACATGAGTAGAGAAGAATTTGCTATTTTTCTTTGCATCCTTTGCCAAAGATTTCTCATAATCTGCCTCCTTTGTGACCTGATTAGAGTAGTTTATATCTTCCATGGACTTCTGTGTCACCTGATAATTTATATGCATTCTCTGCCACATGACTCGTTAGTTCATCTGATATCCATTTAAAGCTAAGTGTAGGATGGTATTTTTTTAGATAGGTATGAAAAACCTAGTAGCTTCTACAGTTACTTTCCATTTAGCATTTGCCACCGGAAATATCATCATTTGACCTGTATAAAATTTAAAAACTGTCTGAGATGCTGTAGTCACCTTTATGAAAGCAAAAACCCTTCCCTTTACCATTGATGATAGTTATGTCTTTAAGTAAATCCCACATCAATACACTGTGATCACTGCCACCTAGTATTTCTTTATCTGCAAATTCTTACTGCATGAATAATCACTGTTGTTAATCTAATCAGGAGCATTACTCCCTATGTTTGCCTCTCTAACATGCCCCTGTAATATACACTTTTCCTTTATATATTTA
The DNA here is from genome assembly GCF_048544385.1 of Mastigoproctus giganteus. NCBI lineage: Eukaryota > Metazoa > Arthropoda > Arachnida > Uropygi > Thelyphonidae > Mastigoproctus > Mastigoproctus giganteus. The sequence goes on along the minus strand of NC_143586.1, from coordinate 94,754,073 downwards.
TTATACCTTTGGACATAGTGACCTAACTAATTAGGTCACTGAAAGTTTAAACTTTTTTATAAATGACATGGTCTTGGCGCATTATAGCCTTAGTAGCTAATGCGCCAATAAAACCAAACCAACAACAACAACAACGTGCCCCTGTAGGAAACCATCATCCAGTAAATCCATAAAGCCTTGTTAGAATGCAAGTAACCAACTCACAAGTTCTGTTCAATATCTAAATCTCCGATTATGAGACATTCTGATTTACTGATCCACTCTATTTCTCTGTGGAGTTGTTCATTATACTTATCAGAGTCATTAGGCCCATAACACACTCCTACTCTCATTTTTGCTTTTTCAGTGCTTATGTCACACCAAACTGACTCAACATTGCTGGCCACCCATCTCAGCTGGATGGACTGCCTTAAATTTTATATGCTCCTTAATTAAGAGCATAACCTCCCGCCATCCTCTCTGCCCTTTCTGTACACATTTGTGTGACATCTCTAATATCCCAACAATTAATAACATCTCTAATATCCCAACAATGTCTGCATTTGATGTCTTGACCAGTACTTCATATTCATCATCCAAAAAAATATATATATATTATTTACTATGCTCCTACCATTGGTGTACATGCAAGTTACTCTTAGTTACCCTAACACAGCCCATGTATTTTCTTGTTCCACATTGACTCTCAGCATACATTAAAATCCCTGGCTCCCTGCTTTTCAAGCTGCTGCTCATTCCTACAGAAGCAGTACAAGAATCACCTCTTGCACTGCTTCTATATTTTGCCTCTTCTTTCACCTCTGCCTGCGGCTGTTTGTTGATCTGTTAGTCTGTGTATCCCCTCCCCCAGTGCTAGCTAATTTCTGACCTACCTAACACTGCCACAATAGCATCAGCAAATATTCTTGCACTCTTTCTATTTAAAGGTATCCCATCCCTGTAGAAGCAGTCTCTCCTGTTAAAAAGTACAGACCATGCTGAGAAAAATTCTACCTCATGCATTGCACAATCTCTCCAGGGCTAAAATGATTAAAACAGTTCTCATCATATACTCCCTCCTATTGTGTGTGCACTGGATTGCACACACTTTCAAATTTAACCATAACTCATGACTTTTTTTCAACATTGCCCTGTACTTTTTAAGTAAGTCTGCAGGTCTCCTACTCATAATGTCATTAGTGCCAACATGTACAATAATATCACCTTTTGTGCCATTAAAAGACGATATCTTTTCTACATCGTAAACTTTTGCCCCTTGCAGATATACCCTGGTGCTATTCCGCCTTTCCTCGTACAATATATTCCCCATTTCCTTGACAACAACTAGCTTCTGTGGGATCAGCACGTTCTGCCCTGAGATCTGCCTTGTTGGTTGCTGCTGCATTGCCTCATGATCTGATACAAGCTCTACAGTCGATGTGGGCTGCTAAGAGCTTTTGTTTCTACCCCCAATTTAAATCCTTTGAGGGCATCCATCCTGTTCCTCAAGTACTTGTAAAGGCCCATAATACACTGTAAAGTCCCACTGATTTGGTGCCTAATATCCTCACACTCTTTACATCGAGCATGTGCAAAGACATTTCTCTTGGCAGTATTATATCCTATTCCTGATAGCTTTGCAAACATTAAATAAGCAATACATTTTATATGGCTATGATTCAGAGGACAGCTCCCCTCTCAGTTCTTCCCCTAATCATGGCACTCCCACCCGTGAGCCTTTTGCTTTGCTGCTCTGATGCTTGATTTCTGTTCAAATTCAGTATAATTAAAAATATTACACTAAACTTATATACCTAATGCTGTAGTGACATTATGCACCCAATGTGCTATCAAGTTTACATTATTGAATGTATATATATATATTGCTATATGGAGCTTGCATTATACAGGTGACCCCCGCTTAACGCTGATAGTTCGTTCCGGGAAAACAGAGCGCTAAGTGAATCCGCGCTAAGCGAGCGCCATATTCCCATAAGGTAACATATGTATTTGTGAGTTGCGGTCTATTCCATAGGATATTTTCTAATCAATAATAAATGGTAGTGAAAATATGCACCAATGTCGATTAAAAATATTTAATATTCAAAATTTTGTACATATAAAATATTCTACATTATATACACATATAATTATGAGGTAATTAACTAACGAAAATCATGAATTTATTAATACGATGGCCCTGTGCTCTCGAGTTTTCGTATCTTTGGACTGAAAAATGAGTCGATTTTGGGTTGTGCTTTGGCCTTCTTCCTCTCATTGTACAACAACATGTAGGGATTCATTTCTTTCTTCAAATTTCTTATTACCTTGGCACTTCGTTCCATATCAGGGTCGTTCTCCCGGAAATAATCACACATTTTTTCGAAGTGTTCAAAAGCTTCACTAAGTCCTTTTGCAGTCAGCGACTTCATCGGTTCTTCATCTATAGTATCTTGATCATCATCTCCCTCAAGAGCAAGCTCTTGTTCTTTTATAATTTCCATTAGTTCTTCATTAGAGAGGCCATCCCTGTCGTTGTCGATCATCTCTTGTACGATGTCTTCGTTAATTTCGTGTAATCCTGCTTCTTTTCCGAGCTCAACAATTTGTGTTTTAACATTTTCAACGGAATCATCAGGTTCCTGGGAATGCTTTATGCAATTTTTCTAAACTTTCCTCCACACTCCATTCATGGTTTTCTGAGTCACTTCATCCCAGGCACTTGAAATGTTGTAGATGGCGGTTTTAATGTTATAGGATTTCCAAAACTCCTTTAAACTCGGTACATTTTCAGTGTTGATGGCTTTAATAGCTTGGGAAAAGGTGTTCCTTATGTAGTACGCTTTAAATGTGGCAATTACTCCTTGGTCCATTGGTTGGATCAGAGACGTAGTGTTTGGAGGCATGTAAAAAACTTTTATGTGATTGTTCAAGTCTTCTAAGCTCTCTTTGCTTGGGTGTCCTGGCGCATTGTCCATGATTAGAATAGCTTTATAACCAATGTTATTTTTTGCACAATATTTTTCCACTGCAGGACAGAAGAACTCAGCATACCAATCAATGAAAAGCGGTCTGGTTACCCAAGCTTTTTTATTAGCCTTCCAGATGACAGGTAGGTTTGATTTAGCTAAACCTTTAAGAGCCCTTGGATTTTCGGAATGGTAAACTAAAAGGGGTTTTAATTTAAAATCCCCAGCAGCGTTACCACCCAACAACAAAGTTAACCGATCCTTCGCCGCTTTGAAGCCTGGCATGTTTTTTTCTTCTTTCGATATGAAACTTCTTTTAGGCATTCGTTTCCAAAAAAGACCTGTTTCATCTATGTTAAAAACTTGTTGAGCAGTATAACATCCCTCTTCAATCATTTTAACAAATTCTTTTTTGAAAGTTTCGGCTCCTTGTTGATCTGCACTTGCAGCTTCTCCCTGTATTGCTACGTTGTGCAGGTTATAGCGCTTTCTAAATCTATCAAACCAGCCCTTACTAGCATTAAATGGTTCCACGTTTTTTTTGGGGTGAGCTTCCTTTAAATCTTCATATAGGCTCTTCGCTTTTTCTTTAATAATAATTGAACTTAACGGAATTCTACGTTGAATGTTGTCTTCAATAAAATTATGTAGAAGTTTCTCCATTTCAATCATAATAGCCGGCCTAGCCCTGGTCAATTTAGTTGCCTGCAGGGGAACAGCTGTTTTTCCAGCTGCTAAAATTAATTCTTTATTTTTTATGATTGTTCTTACAGTTGAACCTGCCAGTCCTAAATTATTGCACACATCCACTTGTCTTTGACCGGAATCAATTCTCTTCAAAACGTCTAATTTAATTTTCAAACTCAATGTTTTTCTTACCTTTCCAATCTTTGCACCGCGTCCAGACATTGTTGCTTTTTCATTCTTATCCGCCATAACTCTCTGCAAATGTAACTGCGTTGCACTGATTGTGATACGATGTTCGAGTACAGTAAACTGTATGTCTAACACTGTATGCACTGAATGATATCTAGAATTCCTCTGGCAAGTGAGCTGAAGACGGTGACAAATGTTTTATTTATCTGAAAAGTTCGATTTTACCGTGCAGTAAAATCAGATGGTTGTTTATTGCACGAAAATACTGTAATAAATTATGGTGTGAGTCATGGAGAATGTTTATGGAATTTCCAAAACAGTAAAACAAACAAATTTTATGTACTTCGGGTGACCACAAGGTCAGAGGAGTTCAGAAGACAAGAGAATACTGTACAAGAAACAGCACCGCATTTAGCACTCATGGGATTGATTGTGTGAAAAACATTTCGCAAGTTATAGTTCCCACAGTAAAACAAAAGAAGAGATAGGGAGTAAATCTATTTTTAGTATCTTTCTATTACAGGTCAGAACAGAAAATGCAGACTTTGTAACAACGTATGACACTGGATGGTAAATTTTTTCAGCTTGTGTACTAAAAAAGAATTTCTCCCTTGAAACTATCCACACCAAGAAAATAGAGCATATTGAAAGTTTCAATTTTGTACATAGAGTAGAAATTATAAAAATAATTACTGTAGTTAATTTCATGGTGGCTATTTTCTCCTTTTGCCAAAAAAAAAAAAAAAAAGGCTCAAAACAGACTGGACTGAAGACGGATTTGCCAAAAATTCAGTCTGTATGCTAGTAAAATAGCGTTATAATGAGTTTTGACAGCGTTATAGTCAAATACGGGTTATAATATAAGAACAGCGTTATAGCGAATCAGCGTAAAGCGAACCGCGTTATAACGGGGGCTGCTGTATATATATTTTGTATGTTCTATGACCTTTACATTATATATATTTAATATCTCCTATCAAGTTTAAATTATGTATTATGCTATACTGTTACTTTTGTAACTTCTAAATAGCTATAATAGTTAATAAATTTATCTAACTAATGCCAACCTACGTGATTCAATTTTCGAGTGACCTATTTGTGATACCGTATAAAGAAGATAAAATTATTTCACAGATTTTAGTACACAACACAACCTTTTCTTAATAGAAGTCTTCTCGTGTGCCAAATAAATGTGCACAATTTAGCATTGAGTAACCCTTGTGCCAATAAACAATATAATCAACTAACCAGCAACACAACCCTCTTTCAGAAAGATAAAGTTTTAATACATTCTAGAATAGGCAGACTTATTTTGCTTTCATTACTGTTTCACTTTCAGCTGAAAACGTTGGAATCTGCTCACTGTTTGTGTGTACCCCCCCCTTCCTACACAACATTGTCTCTAATAACAATAATTAGAGACAATGTTTTTTAACAATACACTTTGTTGGTTTCAACTCTTATATTTGATTTGATTTTTCTTTAACTTAGTGTTAAAATGCGAGCTGGGACAGTGAAAACAATGATGTTACAACATACATGTCTTCACTTCCACTTCCAGCAGGCATATTTCAGGTCCACATGAATAACATGGTAGAAATACATAATTGTGGAAAGTAATTTTAGGAAAGACTGAAAAATTTGCCAATTTAGCAGTAAGCTATGAGGGGGTATCAAAAAGTTCATACCCTTACCTAGAAATAATAGCACTAGAAAGGTGAAACTTCATAGAAACTTTAATCCTTTTCTATGTACTCTCCATGTATAGTAACACATTTCTCCCATCTGTGGATCAGTTGTTTAATGCCCTGATCATAGAAGTGGGGAATGAGATTAGCTCCGTGGGGGGGGGGAGTTTTTATGGCTACAGCTAATAGAGAAGTTTTTCTTAAATTTTTACCATTTTATTGACTTAATTGGCATATTAATTTATTTTCTAGAAGTAGCTTTATATCCCTAGTTACGATATTTAGTTTATTTTGAACTTAGAGATTTTGTAGGTTATTACTTAGTATCAGTAAAACTTGTACTGTTCGAAACTTGCCGCCATTGGGTAGTATCAATACAGAATAGCATAACTTATATCTCAAACTTGAGAGCATAAGGTATAACGTAAAACTAGATAGCATAATATGTAGCACTGTATTAGGAATCTGTTAGCTTAGTATAGTATTGGCAGTTAATCAATTAAATTTATAACTCCTTTTAATTTTTATTGTTAATTAGATTGCATTTAAACAGAAATCATGCCCCAGACTAGAGAAGCAAAGCAATGTGCACAAAGTAGCAAAAGTGCTGTCGTTCATGGGAGAACTGAATGGGACGATTCTCCAACGCATTACAGTAAAAAAAAAATGTGCAAAATGCGACATGTTTGCAGATTTCTCTCGAACAGAATATATCTAGCCATGGAGGATGTCTCTGTGTGTGTGTATGCTAGGTGCAGAGAATGTGAGAAAATTAGGTGCCAACTCAGTGTTCTGATGGGCATCTATGAGAGCTTGAAGAGTTGGGTACATGCCCTCGAAGGAATTAAAATGGGAGGGGGGCCATCAAGCTCTCAGCTACCCAACCCAACGCCAGAACTCACTCTTGTGTGCCAGGCAACATAGCGGAAATCTTCAGGGCAGAATGCACTGGTCCCACAGGAGCTGGTTATTGTCGGTGACTCAATTGTCAGGGAAAGCGGAAATATATTGTGCAAAAAGGATAGGTGGAATAGGACCAGGGTAGATCTGCCAGGGGAAAAAGTTGATAACATTGTAGAGCAAATATCATCTTTTCAGGGCACAAAAGGTGATATCGTTGTACATATTGGCACTAATGACATTAAGTGTAGGAGATCTGTGGATTTTCTTATCAAGTACAGGTCAGTGTTGAAAAAAAGGTTGCGAGTTAGGGTTAAATTTGAAAGTGTGTGCAATCCTGTCCATACACGATATGAGGGAGCATATGATAAGAGCCTTGTCAATCAATTTTGCCCTAGAGAGATTGTTCAGGGCTCATGAGGTAGAATTTTTCTCAGCATGATCTGTGCTTGTTAACAGAAGAGATTGCTTCTACAGGGTTGGGATACACTTAAATAGAAAGGGTGAAAGAATATTTGCTGATGAGCAAATATTCTTGCACCGAGCCAATGTTAGGTGGATTGGAAAACTGCTAGCTTGGGAGGGGGGAGAGATTCACAGACTTATAGATTAACAGTAGCTGCAGGCTTAGGTGGAAATGATTCTTGCACTGCTTCTATTGGAATGAGCAGAAGCCCAGAAAGCAAGTTGCTGGGGATTTCAGGAACTGCTGGGATTCATGAAACAAGTAAATACATGGATTGTGTTAGAGTAACTAAGAGTAAGAACAGGTGCATGTATACTTGCGTGTACACCAATGCTAGGAGTATAGTAAATAAAATTGAAGTGCTGGTTAAGACATCCAAGGCAGATATTGTTGGGATATCAGAGACTTGGTGTCACTCAGATATAAGGGATGCAGAATTGGAATTTGGGGAATGTGTACAGAAAGTATAGATAGGATAGAAAGGGAGAAGGGATTATGCTGTTAATTAAGAAACATAAAATCTAAGGAAGTGCATCCAGTTGAAATAGATAGACCGTGCTATGTTGAGTCGGTTTGGTGTGACATAAGCACTGGGAAAGCAAAAATGAGGGTAGGAGTTTGTTATACGCCTAATGACTCTGATGAGTACAATGAACAGTTTAACCCCAGGGGCTCACATCTGGTGAGTATGGGATTGGCACACCCAGGGTCCTAAGCAGGATATCATCATTCTTCTCTTTCTTGGTGAATTCTCTCTCTCTCTATCAGGGTAACTCATGAATTTTTTTTTTTTTTTGGCTGGTGCAGCATAAGCCTCAGGCTTCCTTGCAACATATAGCTAATAATAAATATACAGAGAAATAGACTGGGCCAGTAAATCAGAGTGACTTATATTGGGGGATTTTAACTTCCCAGATATAGACTAGAACTTGTGGGTTGGTCACTTGCACACTAGCATTGCTTTTGTGGATTTATTGGATGATTGTTTTCTACAGCAGCATGTTAGAGAGGCAACAAGAGGGAGTAACACTCTTGATGTGATTATCAGCAGTGATTATTCATGCACTGATAAAGCAACCACTAGGTGGCAGTGATCACAGTCTACTGATGTGGGATTTACTTAAAGATGTAACTACCATCAGGGTTGAAGGGAAAGGTTTTTGCTTTCGTAAAGGTGACTACAGTGGTCTCAAAGATTTTTTAAATTCTATACAGTGGGACCAACTGATAATGTTACCAACAGCAAATTCTAAATGGGAAGCATTCAAGGAAGTAATTTTGGAAGCTACTAGGCTTTTTGTTCTAACTAAGAAATACTGTTTAGGTTTAGACCCAAATGGATGTCAGATGAACTAATGAGACTCTGGGCAGAGAAGAAAAATGCATGGGATGCACATAAATTCTCAAGCTACACAGAAGCATATGGTAGGTACAATCTAGTCTGTAATCAAGTCACAAAGGAGATTAGGCAAGTGAAGGCAGATTATGAAATATCTTTGGTAAAGAATTCAAAGAAAAACAACAAAGACTTCTTTACTTATATTAACTCTAAAAGGAAGGAGATGAATCAGTTTGGTCCACTTGATATCAACGGTTTGATTGTAAATGATCATTCTCAGATAGCTGCCAAACTAAATGAGTATTTTGCATCTAAATTCACATGAGTTGTTATTCAAGGAGGATAGGACCAGATGTTTATCAAACTCTAACAGAGGGTTAAACGATTTTGTAATAACAGAGAAAAGTGGAGGAAAAATTGTTAAAGTTAAACAAAAGAAAGGCACCTGGGGTAGATGCAGAGGTATATTGCTAAATAAAATAGTACTGGAATGCTCGTTCTCCAGAAGACTATATGATAATGGCACACTGACTGTACAGTAACTCAATCAGACTTCAGACTCATGGTTCATAGCACAACCTGTTCTAGCGTTCAGCTCATGGTGAATCAAAATGCAGCATTAGCATGCATCACAGTATATCTCATTCATTGGATCTCTTTAACTAACACATTGTACATTAGTAAGAAACGTTCAAGTTTCATTGCAAAATTTATATTTTTGTTTTTAAATAAATTTTTAATGAAATCTATTAATTTTAAAGATTACTATTAATATATATTTTTAATAGCAATGGGTAAAATAAATATTTCTGCCTCCTCTTTGATTATACCATTGTTTCATAATATAGGTGTATAAATTTAATGATTTTCTATTATGACATTTAGAAAAATTACCAGAACATCGTTCCAGTGCATTTTGACTCGAATACACCACTGGGTAGATGGAATCTATCCAGCTATATTAAAGGAGGTGGTAAAGGAAGTAAGCAAACCCTTTGCCTTAATTATGAGATCACCCTTGGACTCAGGGTAAGTCCCCACGGACTGGAGATGTGCAAATGTATCCCCAATTCATAAAGGACGATCAAAGGGTGACACGAGTAATTACAGACCAGTTAGTTTAACTTCTGTTCTGGGTAAAATAATGGAGTCCCTGGTTAAAGATGCATTGCAGGATCATCTAGACAAGACTGCAGCAATAATTCAGACACAGCATGGGTTTGTTAAGGGGAAAGTCTTGCCTGACCAATTTGATTAGATACTATGATGTGGTCGCAAAGGAACTGGAGAAAAAAAATAATTTTGATATCATATACTTGGATTTCAGGAAAGCTTTTTATACTGTTGCTCATAGGACACTACTGTACAAATTGGAGCAGTATGTCATTGAGGTCAAGTTGCTACAATAGATAAAAGGATGGTTGAATGGGAGAAGACAGAGAGTGGTAATCATTACTCCATGTAGAGCAGTATAGGTCTATGTGGACTAATTAGTGGTGTCCTAAGGGACACCACTAATGTTATTAGTGGTGTCCCTCAGGGTTCGGTGTTGTGCCCATTGTTGTTTTGGATATTTATCAGTGATGATAAATATCCAAATTTATCAATGATGAGTATATATCATGCTTAATGTCAAAGTTTGCAGATGATACAAAGGTTGGCAGGGTTGTTAATAACAGTAATGACAGTATGCTGCTGCAACAGGATCTGGAAAAGTTGGGCAGATGGTCTGAGAAGCGGCAACTGAAGTTTAACATTGATAAATGCAAAGTACTGCATATGGGTAGCAGTAACCCCAAAGAAATGTACCAATTGGGTGGTATTACACTCAGGATAGTGGAGAATGAGAGACCTCAGGGTAATTGTGCAGTCAAATATGAAGTTCTCTGTGCCAGTGCAAATAGGCTGCCACAGTGGGTCTTGTCAATAATATACAGGAATTTTGTGAGCAGGGATAAGGAGGTGTATGCAGTACTCAAGGCAATGGTCAGGCCACACCTTGAGTACTGCATACATGTCAGGAAGCCTCATTTTAGGAAGGATGATGTAGAGTTGCTAGAACGAGTACAGAGAAAGGCAACAAGACTGGTGAATGGAACAAAGGGTGGTCTTACCAAGAAAGGCTTAAGTTCTGCAAATTGTAGTCAGTGTCTGTAGATTAGGCATCTGCGAGGCGATCTAATTGAGGTGTATAAGGCCTTGAATGAGTTGAGCAGGCTCAATGCTGATGGAATTTTTCCTCTTGCTCAGATTGCAAACCTGAGGGGGAACATAGATTCAAACTGAGGAAAGACAGTTATAGAATAGATGTGTGGAAATTTGCCTTTAGCCAGCAGGTAGTTTATTGCTGGAACAAACTTCCATCTGTTGTTGTGGAAGTTGATAGCTTAAATAAATTCACGGCAGAACTAGACAAACATTTGGAACGAAGGATTAGTAGGGTTTTTTGGGCTGATGCTGTATAAGCCTGCTTTCTTGCATCATATGCCTGTGTTAATGCTAATGTCTGCATCTTTTGCCTGAAACCATGATTCCACTTCATTGATGACTTCCTGAGGCAAATCAAAGCAGCATCCACGCATGGTTTCTTCATTTCTTGAAACAAGAAATAGTCTGATGTGCTAGGTCATGAGAATAGGATGGATGCTGCAATAGCAGAAATCCAACAGTTAATGAGAACACATTGCTTCTGCAAAGGTGTCAGCAATCTTGGAACCCAACTTGCAGAGACCTTAGACATGTGTAGATGGTCATGTAAAATGCTGTGGGCAGACCAATAACTAATTCCCACTGAATTTGTGTGGAATTGGGTTGTCAAACATCTGTCACTCAGCACCAGCTGCTCAACCTTTGCAACCATTGCACTGTCTATGAATGTTGATGGCCTTCCTTCTCTTGGCTCTTCAAAGACACTTGTACGACAGCACTGGAACTCCCATTTTCACTTTTTTACAGTGTAGTAGGATGGAAAATTCTGCCCATACACAGCTTTCATTTCTTCATCAATTTCCTGAGCTTTCTTGCCCTGATCTTGATCACTGCTCGATACTCCACTTTGTACAACCATAGCGTCCTTCCTCAGATTCCGTGCTCCACCTCTAGTGTACGATCACCTACGGGAATGAAATTTCACATGTTAGTTATTGAATATGTAGACACTTATATTAAAAATGGCATCTTCCTACTGATGCTTTATCTAGGTCAAGGTACGAACTTTTTGATACCTCCTTGTATGTAATGCAATGAAAAAATTACAGTTTGTACTTTTTAAAAATAAATTTCGGAAAAAGTATATTATTTATTGTCAAGGTTGATGTCAAAATGAAAAATAACAGCTGTAGGCATCATAAATATACCGGATGTGGTTTTAATAATGTCTACAGTTATTACCTTTCAGTTATTTATCATAAGTTTATTTCTGCAATAACTTGATAATCTCATAATTCTTTATAAACTTATAAAATTTTTAATATGTAATTTTCTAACTATGCAGATGTTCTGGTGTGGTCCAATGATAGAGTTATCAAATGGTTAGATGCAATAGGTTTAAAAGAATATTCCATTAATCTCCAAGAATCTGGAGTTCATGGTTCAGTCATTGCACTAGATGAAAGTTTTGACCATAGTGCTATGGCCCTGGCCCTTCAAATACCAACACAGAATACTCAGGTAAATGTTTTGAGATATTTAGGTTTTAATACTTCTTGTTACTGTCCTGAGTTTCATATATCCAATTGGGTTTAATATGTCTAACATATTCATATTGATTCCTAAAGGTTAAAGATCACAGTTAAAGTGAACAAAATAATTTTCAGATATATTAACATTTATTCCTTCTTAACTGTCCTTTACGCTTCACAAATTTATTGCTCCATAGCCCCCCCCCTCAAATTTAAAATGCCGTGCTTACCATTGAGCCCTGGATTAAGTACAATTTTTCAAGCAGCAAAACAATAAATTCCTTCTTGGGCATTCACCTGATTTTTATGGTATTCACTGTTGATGCACAGTAGAATTTTTTAAAATTACTTATTTCTAAGATGATATTCATTAAATCTTAGTTTTATGCTCCTAGTTATTACTGCTCTCTAATAATTTTAGATCAGTAAAATTTTAATTGTAAGAGTCCTAAGAATTATTATAATACATGGTTTCCATAAATTATTGACCACATTACAATATTTTATAACAGGAACTACAGGAGATATCGGCAAACAGTTTTTTCAGTGGAAAGGACAACTCTGAAAGTTAACAAGTTTCTACATGCACACCATTTATAGCATATAGGATGTCCAAATAATTTACAATTTTGCACCAAGTGTTTTATAGCATTTGAGGCATGGTGGAAGCAGTCGGATCAGTGACTCACTTGTTTGTTTGTTATTTGGTTTTTAGGAGCATTAGCAACTAAGGCCATATTGCTCGGATATGCGGTAGTCATTCCCTGACCTTTCCGCATCCTCCGTATTTGGTGGTGACGGGCTCGAACCCCGGTCTAATCAAGAAGCGTGTGCTACGCACTGCTGCTCCTTCCCACCTGGCTACGGAGCCGCCGATCCACTTGTGAAGTTCATCTAGATTTGCAACTGGCGTATGATACACCTGATCCTTCACATAACCCAACATAACCTGATCCTTCACATAACCCAACATAACCTGATCCTTCACATAACACAAAAAGTTCAGTGGAGTTATATCGGTGAGTGAGGGGTCCAGAGAATTGGTCCTTCCCATCCAAGAAATTGAGCACTGAGAAATTGTTGCACAGTTAAAGCCCAATGAGGAGGAGGAGTGCCATCTTGCTGAAACATAATGTTTGATTGATATTCTGCCATCTGCAGGATTGCAAAATGCTCTAGCTTATCCAAGAAATTGTTACTGTTTACAGTAGGCACAGCAAAGAAAAATGAGACAATTACCTTGTTTTGGGGAAATGGTGCACCACACTTTAATTTTGGGGAATCCCATTCATGTTCGCTAAAGACACAAGGTGGTATTGTTGCCCCAGATCCTGCAATTATGCAGTTGACCTTACTGGACAGGTGGAAGGTGGACTTGTCACTAAAGCAACTTTGTTCTGGAAGTTGGTCGTCATTTTCAATCTGATTGAGCATATCCGTAGAAAATGTTCTCCGATGTAGCGGATCATCCGGTTTCAGTACTTACACAAGCTGGATTTTGTATCATAAAGTTTCAGGCAGTGGTGGAAAATCTTGTGAATGGTTGATTATGGCATTTCTACTACTATGCTAGCATGGCAAATACATTTCCTTAGGCTGCATGTAAAACTTCACGAATGCACTCAACATTCTTAATACTTACCACAGCCCAACCCACACCCTTTTTATGTAAGACACTGCCAGTTCCCTTAAACTGTTCTACTCGTCACTTAATGGACTTGCCTGAAGGTAACCCCACCTTCATATTCCTAGTGGTACTGCCTTTGCACTGTAACTACAGATTTAAACTTGTCAAATCACAATACACACACATCACTTTCTTTTGTACCATTGTCATTTTAATGGTTATTGTAAGGTGTAACTATTATCAATATTAATGATATCTACACAATGCTATACAAAACTCTTTGAGTAGCTCTTTCAAATGATATAAACATTATTCGTATATCAGCTCTGGCTTGCACTTAATAATTGTTTGTAATGTGGTCAATGATTTGTGAATTCCCTGTACTTATAGGAGATATACATACCCTTTATTCCATTTTGCCAGCTGTCTGGTGGCCAGAAAAACTGGTTAAACTTTGGAATTGTTTCATTTGAATTTATCTTTTATATAATGTAATATATCTGATGCAATTTGATAATTTGTAGTTTTCATCATTTAATTTCTATAATTTTAAAAGTGACCCTTGCTGACCATTCTTGAAGTCAGCTTGCTTGCTTGCTTTAATAATAATGACTGTGAAAATTAAAATTGTCTATCTGCACTTCAAATTAACCACACAATAGGCCATAATATGTTCTTTTAAAGTTTTTTTTTTTTTTTTTTTTAAAGATGAGTTAGCTTCTGATAGTTGTATAGTTACACTGCTTATAAACCAGGTAATGCATTTACTATATTATTAATTGACTTAATAACAGGGTAATTTGGGTCACTAACATAGATTACTAAAGTTTTGATTTTTTGTTTGAAAATGTGTTGTCACACTGGCAGTTTGTTACAGTGCAGTATGAGGTTAAAATGAAATTTGATTTCAGAAAAGTTCCAGGAAGAGTTTTTTAACAAGGTGGAGCAAGACTACGTATAATAAATGTAGCTCTTCATTTCCTGAAGGAATGCTTTAATGATAAAATCATCTCTAATTGATATTTTGGATTATATTGGATTGGATGGTCTCAGCCATCGTACTGTCAGATCTGAATTCCAGTAATTATTTCCTTTAGAGGGTTCCTACAGGAAATGCCTACAGAAATGATCTTTATACCATTGAAGAATTAATAAGTGAGGTCACAGTTGCTGCAGAAGCTACCTCTGAAGACACACTTGTTGCAATCATGGTAAACTGCAGCCAGTGTTTGCAAATGGTCTCTAAGCACAGGGATTACACACTGGATATGTTTTTACTTCAGTAATTAACTCCCCATCTTATGTGTTTAATGATGCCAAACTCACCAGTGCCAGCACAATACATAAAAAAATAGGCCTTCAAAACTGTTGCATCTTTTTTCAGTGGCCCTCTATATTAACACTTATTGCTAATACAATACGTGTTTGTTAGATTATCCAAAATTTGTTGTCTTATTCAATATAACCAATTAAACAGTTATGTAAAGTTTTAATCTTGCATAGATTGTAAGCGTTTCCTCAAGTACCAGATTATAGTGTAAGAAAGCCATGTTCATTCATGACTGTATCAAAAAGAAATATAAGTTGAAGATAATGCAAAAAATTATTTACCATACCATTTAATATAATTTTTTTTTTTAGCAAGGAACAGTGGTATATGCATGAAAGTTAGTTTGATACATCTTTTCTCTGTTTCTTTTCTTTTCTCTTTTTTTGGACTAAAAAGCATTGCTACCATAAAAAACAGCGGAAATATATGGAAAATAGAAAATTAAAAAAAAATAATGATAAATAAAGATCCATTAAAATTTTATTCAAAAAGCATTCATAATATACATAATTGTCACACTTTGCAGTGATATACTTCATCTGTTGTTTGTTTTTGGAAAAGCTACAATAGTTTTGAATATTCCTGACTAATTGACACACTTGATTCTCCATAGTGATTAAAAGCATATAATGAAATGGTGGGAATGAGGTGCTATGGAATATTTCTGGAGCACCTCATTCCCTTATGAAAAGAGATATATCCAAGGGTGTACCATTTTTCATGTAAATCTTTCAGGATACAAATTTACATTTTTTATTTGCAGGCATAAGGAGTAGGTCTTTTTTTTGACTAAAATATACAAATTTTCTGCATTGCTACCATAAAAAAAAAAACTGTCTATTAACTGACACTGTTTGAAGGTACCTTCAAACAGTGTGTCAGTTAATGTATAAAAACTGTCTTGAAATTTTTCTGGTATGTGCTGCCATATCTTGTATATGTTTTCAACTAATTGTAGACAATTTATAATAGATGGCAGCAAGAAAATAACTTTTGAAAACAGGAGGAGGAGATCTCACCTCTTGACTTCAGTTCTCTGATTTGGACTCACAAAGATTGAAATTGAAGAATTTTTATAGAATTCAGATACAGAAGTTTATAAGACCAAATCAGGTGATACATAAAGAGAATGAATGTAGAACATATCACATCAAATTTTTTTTTTTTTTTTTTTTACAAATTTTTTAAAAAAAATATAATTTTTGACAATTTTACTCTAGTGTTAGTCAATAAAATCAAAATAAGAAAATTAATAGTTTAAAGCATTTATGTATAGTGTTTTTGTTTTTACAAAATTTATAAATTCCACAAAAGAAACTCACTTAACAAAGCCCGCTGCTATCAAAAATTTACTATTGTGAGGCCCATTATATACACATGTGGCAAACTCATTCATGAAAGGTTTATATTAAGAGCCTCACAAATTTTCTCTAAACAAAGATGCAACATTTTCTGTTTCAATTTACTATGGATTGTGAAAAGTCATTGTACATGTCAGACCTCGCCTCTTATACTACGTCAAAGAATGACTTTATAGTATAAGGGGCTATGATGGTGTAGAGGCCCCTTGCAAGGATGCCATTTTATACCTTTCATAGTTTGAGGCTTCTGACATGAGCTTAATTATGGATTATGAGAAATTAATTGTGTAATTGGCATCTAATAGAAGCCACATTAGTAATTTATCTGATTGTGGGAGTGCTAGAGGTGCTGAAAGAATAGTGAATCTTTTCTGATAAGGTGGATGGGGAGAGTGGATAAGATAAATAGATGAATAAAAGAAGGACCCTTTTTCAGGGGCTCTCTCTCTCTGTATGAAATTTCTGGAAGCTGTCTTTTATTGATTAAGGTAAACTATGTACTAATGGAATAAATTAGTAGATAATTAATTTATCCCTTTTTCATCACTTTAAATTTCTTGAGCTATATCTGGGGATTTTTTTATTATTATTTTTTTCCAACTTGATTTTCAATTCTACCTCCAACTTCTGTCAGTTCTTTCATTTTCTAAACTAATTTCAGGATACAAAATGAAAGAACTAACAGAAGTTGGAGGTATAATCGGAAAACAAATAAAAAAAAAACATATAGCTCAAGAAATTTCAAGTAATGAAAAATGGATAAATTATCTACTAATTTATCCCATTAGTATATAATTTTTCTTAAAATAAAAGACAGCTTCCATTCAACAAAAAAGATAAAATTAAAATTTCATATTAAAAACAAAAAACTGATAGAGTGAGCAGATTGGAAAGATTAAAATATTAGAATGGCCAGCAAGTTCCCTCAACCTCTCCTCCTACTTGAACACATACTCTAAAAGGATGACACAAACTTTCCACCAAGAATTACATTAACTGATTACTAGGATGTCAAAGCCTTTTCAAGCAAGTTCAAAATAATCAGGTTCAAGCAGAGATGCAGGGTGTTTCCCTAGGATTTAACTCTTCATTCTGCAAACTTACATTAGAACACATGCAATTTACAGTTACAAAACATGACCTTATGGCTTAAAGTTACAAATTTGAACTACAATTTTAAGTCCCCCCATATAATATTTAATATCTAATTAGTAGCTATCATTCTGTATTTCTACTTCATTTCAATCCCTTGATTCTCAGAAACATTTTTTAATGTGTTATTAGTATATGATAATGTATAAAAACATTCCACACATGCTTTGGAAAAATTATATTATTTTATAAATAACATATGAGTAAATCATTGTTACAATTGTTTCACATTTATTAAAGAATCATTGTTCTGAGTACAGATTATAAATCATTAATATCACATGTTTCATAGGCAAGGCAAATTCTAGAACGAGAATTTAACAATCTTCTTTTGAAGGGAACAGAGAGAAGACCAGATGAGGTAAATACAATTAACTGCTTTTTAAGCCTTGGGTATAATTAAGAATAATAATGAGCACTTAGGGACTGTCTTCAGTAAGAATGTTTATTTTTAACATTATCTTTTGTTTTGCTGATTTTAAGATGCTCATATTTTTCATAATTATTTCATTCTGCACTCTCTTATCTTGAGCGTGTAATCTGAAAAATGCATACCTTAAAATGATTAGCAACTTCTCCATTATTATAAAAGGGAGATTGTCTAGTAAGTATTGAAATTCTCTATGCTTACTCAAAACTTACATTTGTACTTACTTCTGTTATGTACTTTCACTAAGTTTGCTCTCAAGTCTTAATAGTAAAATACCATATCACATTCTTATATATTGGTACTGAAAAGTATGCTTCTATAAAAATATTTTTTTATAATGCACCGACTTAAAATAATTTCTTCCTTCTCCCTTTTATAAAATTTTGAGGCATGATACCTTTCCATCATTTGGTATATCTCTTTATAGTTTATTCCTTTACTGCTAATTCTGAACACTCATTGCTTTAACTCTTTTCATATTGATCTCTAGTCTTACCTCATTGCTTTCAAATGCAAGCTCCCTGTATAGGAACAGGACTTGGATTTTGCATTAAATAAGAATTTTGTATAATGCCATGAATATAAATCTTTTGGGAAAGTAGGCTATTTTTCTTGCTCTCTCTCTCTCTCTCTCTCTCTCTCTCTCTCTCTCTCTCTCTCTCTCTCTCTCTCTCTCTCTCTCTGTGCACATGTGTGTGCGTGAGGGAAGAGTCCTTTCTACAAAATAGCTTATTTTTTATTATAATTCAGAGGTATTACTCCATATTGTAGCAAATCTCAATTAGTCTAGTTTCCTGAAAGCCTATAAAACGTTTTTTAAATTAAGGAAGAGTAGTTGTAGACTAAATGTAAGAAAATTTTCTCTTAGTCAAAGGGCTATTAACTGCTGGAACAACTTGCCATCTAATCTTGTAGAACTAGAGATCTTATGTCAATTTAAGCGTGGTTTGGACAGATATCAGGATGTGAAAACAGGATTTTTTTTTAATACAAAATCCAATCTAAATAAGCCTGACTTCCGTTCATCATTTTTCCACTATTAATACTGATACTAAAGGTTATTACATAGGTAGCAGGACCCTTTCACATTAATACTGATGCTAAAGGTTATGACATAGATAGTAGTACTCTTTCACTCTTAACAGTAGGCAAAAGAGCTCTTAGATACATGAGACAGCATTAAGCAAACTAAGACATTTTATTCTAACAGAATGTACAGAGTGTGCAAACATTTTGATTTTGATATTATGCAGTAACAACAGAATACCTAAGAACTCTTTGCAGACTAAAAATTAGTCCTCAATGTGCTGTTAATGTTGACATCATAAATCAGAAATATGGCTGCTATTAGCAGCTGATAGGTTGATGGTTCAACAAAAAAATTAGAAAAAATGTCCTGGCTAATTTTTTGAATATTTCCTAAATGATTAGTGTCACTTCCTTAAATATAGTTGTAGTAATATCAAAACATAACTGCCACATTAAATATAAAGAACACTACATTCAAATGAATTTTCTGATGATTGTATTGCAACAGATGTGACAATAGACACAAACCACTGAATTACTAATATTTACAAATTATTTATTTTCACTATGAAAATGTGGCAATTATGAACTTTAGGACCTGGTAAGAAAACTTTGCTTTAATTTTTCAAAGCAGCATATTGGTCACTGCCAATCAAACTTGCACTGTTATAGGATTTGAACTATTGGTATTAAAATTCCTTGATGTGTCTTTCATTGATTGCCCTTAAACACATTTGACAGCTATTGCAAATCAAAATACACACTAAAAAAAAAACATTTTGCATAAACTTTGCAACCAGTAAGTTATGATATGTCATCATTAAAAATTCTAATTTATGACAGATTCATAAAATTTATCAGAAAATGCAATTATTCAGAATATTCTATAATCCCTGATATTAAAATTCAAATGATGGTACCTTACTGAATGTTGATTTAGTACAACACAATCTTCTAAAAGTAGTTTGTGTTCTAAATAATAAAATTCTCAATGAGCTTACTATATTATGCAACAAATTTATTTACAAAGATAATTATATTATGTTCTGTATACACTAATTTGCCTGTTTCTTCAAATAGTTACAGTCTCTAATTGGTACAGTGTTTGCCAAAGAAATGGACAATTGTAGAAATCAATTTTCCTGTGCACTACTGATGTAGGAGTAATTCAGTGTGTTGTATTGTGTTGTAAACATCGTATCATTTAGTAACCATGGAGCAATGGACTTGTGCGCAAGTGCATTCGTGATTATAAACATATAAAAGTAATGATAATATCATGACCATTCAGTGCTCATTTTTCTGCCATTTCGACCTCAGCCATTATAATCCAATACTGTTGTATTTCTTAATCCATTAAAACAAGGATTAAGAACTATGAGGAAACTAGTCCTGAACTGATAGAACCAGTTTCCTCATAGATAGAAGAATAAACCTCCATGAAAAGAAAGAAATGTACATATGCCAGAAAACTTCTTTGCTATCAGGGCTGCTCTCAAACAGAGTCCATGCCATTCTGCACATGCCATATATTCTGACAGGAGTTTACAACATATTTTGCATAAAAACTTAAATTTCCACCCATAAAATCCAGACAGTACATGCATTGAAAGATGATTACATTTGCCACTCAAATTTTTGTCATCGGTTCGGGTCAAGAATAAGGATATTATTCAGAATTGTTTTGTGACTGATGAAGCACATTTTCATCTCTCCATATTTTTAATGTGAGAATTTTTGGTATTGGTTGAAGAAAACCCTCATTTACTGCTAGACTTTGACCAGTACTAGGACTGTGCTATGGTGTGCCATATTATCTTTCGGCATTATCAGCCCCTACAACGAAAATGCAAAAACTGTGGCATCTTGAGGCATTTCCATTACAAGAATTAACCAGTTTCCCTCAAGTTGATGATACACAGTGTGAGCAAGATGCAGCAAATTTCCATTGGGCCATAATATGAACAAACAGTTGGGGGGGGGGGACAGATAGATGATGGGGAAGTGTTGTTATTTCATTTACTTAATATCAATGAATTCTGTAAGACAGCTGTTTTACAGTTACATCATGTCATGTCCAGAAATGGGGGACATTCCTTGGCCAACAAGATCATCTGATTTTATGGCCTTTTTTTTTTTTTTTTTTGGTGAGTTGTTTGAAAAATAAGTCTGCATCTGTCACTAATGCACTAGTGCCCTGCTTAAATTCAAAAGAAATATCTAGAATCCTAGTGGAAATGTTTTGCCATTGTAATGAACAGTATATGCTGAAGATTGAAGGAGCATTTGTGCTAGGATGTCTTTGTGGTCATCTGAGATGGCATCTTCAACAAACAAAATGCTTTTTTTCTGTACTTTTTGGTTTCTTTATAATTTCTAAAAAAATTCAATGAATTTTTGAGTTTTTATAATTGCCTGTTATTTTGTCACGCTCTGTACCTGTAAAACTTGCCACAGTGCTGGTCTTAATTACATTAGTCTGTAATCATTTGCAATGATATAGGTGCAAACCTCTCTAAGAAATTACTCTTCCTTCTGTTTTCAGTGTTATTATCCACTCCCACTGCATTAAGATTCACTATCTTGTCAGAAATGCATATACACCAACTTTGTAGAAGAATAAGAGAAATTTACCTCAGTTTTATGCATAGAACACTTCCATATGAACTCTGCAGAATTTAAAACGAATATAACATTAACACAAAATGATTACAGTAAAAAATAAATTGAAAACGATTAAAAAATCAATTGAACACAATTAAAAAATTAATTAATTCATTCATTCAACTCTTAGCTCAAACAAATTTTTGTTTTTGCCAATGGGATTGAGTCTAAGCGGCTTAATATCAGAGGTCTATCTCTCAAAGATTGGGCATCTTTTGATACCTTTTCTACCCCATATCACATACTATGAGAGTTATTTAGACGATGTTCTTGTTATTACTGATAGTAGCACTATCCAAGACATTTTAAATTAATTTAATAATATTGATCCTAGACTCAGTTTTACATTGGAAAGGGAAAACACTGATACTAAATCATAATTTTTTTTTTAAATTACTCGGAACTCGAATAAAATCCAATTTAACATCTGTCGTAAACCAACAAACACCAGTATGCTTCAATTTATCAATGCCTATAAATATTCAACAATGGAATCTGCTTTCAGCTCAGAAATACAGATATTAACTGGCAGTTATCCCCCCCCTTGCTACAATAAACCAAATTAGGGTACAAGCTAAGGATAGAATACAAAAAACTACACCAACCAAAAATAGTAACATCAAAAAATACTTGATTTCTGTCCCATACATTGAACAGTGGCACAAACAGCTTAACATATTCTTTAAAGATACTGAATTTAAGATTGTGGCCAGACCAATATGGAAATTACATGCTATACTGAACAATTGCTCAGTCCTTTCCTCTTTCACAACACATAAATGACCAGATATACAACATTACTTGCAGTGATTGTGACTTGTCCTACCAAAGATTGATGTGGTTTCTGCTGAATTTTAGGGTTAAACAGCATGCATCCTCAGTTCATGCTTCTCTTTCGGCAGTGTCAGAATTAGCCCTTCATGCCGTTAATGAAAAACATACTTTTTTATTCAACAAGGCCAAAATACCTAGTGTATAACATAATTATACGAGAATATTAATTGCAGAAACCATTGACATAAGAATTCTATTAACGTTCGCCATCTATATCTAATTTCTGATTCGTGGTCTTTTACCCGCATGTGTGAAGACAAATAATCTTTATTTAAGATTCATGCTCACACATACTCCATAATTTTCATTCCTGTGATCATGACATACAGTTGAAAAGCTCTCTCAGCTTCAAGAAGGAAATTCGTTTTTCAAAATTTGCATTAAACTTAAATTTTTTAATTTTGTTCAATTGATTTTTTAATTGTTTTCAATTTATTTTTTACTGTAATCATTTTGCGTTAATGTTATATTCATTTTAATTTCTGGAGAGTTCATGTGGAATTATTCTATGTATCATATTGATGTAAATTTCCTTTATTCTTCTACAAATATTGAAATCAACATAGAATGTATTGAGCATCATAGCTCTGGTTTATACTACTATCATATACACCAAAAGATCTGCATTATATTTTTATGTATACTCAAGGAAACAATTGTTGTTTATATGCATTTTTACATTGACTTTTATTAGAAAATTATATAGCTCTAGACCAAAAAATTACATGGTCACCTAGCAGATAATTGTTTATGCATTAAAACTATTGATGCTTTTTATTCCTATCTACAGTTCTTTCTATTAACTCTCAGATTGCTTTTCAAGCTGCTGCAAATCTAGTTTATGCCCTGCTTTTCCTATAGGCTGTAGCTGTAGCCCAAGATCTGTAAAAAGATTCATGCTCTCAGTGAATTTTACTAATAATTCTTAATGGAATATCCACCTTTATGGATTTTAACCTCTCCAAAAAGAAAAAGAATGTCCTAAGTACAGGCTTTTATATCTTTAAGCTTTGCCATAGTAATATAATCTAATCTCCTTAGTTGATATTAATTTATCACCATATTTTTTACTGGAGTCTTAAGTGGAGCAAGAGAAGATCCTACATAAGTGTAAGGATCCCAAATGATTATATCTGGTGTTCAATGGTAATTGGCATAATATAGGATCACTACAACATAACCCCTGTTTGTCCATTGAATAATACCATCCTTATTATTCATTAAGTCCTTTTATTTTTTTAAGGTCTTCTTGTATTTATTTATTATTTTTTTGTCTGTAATTTAACTAGGTAAACAATACTGTGTGGATGTCTTGATTTGTTTTCTGGAAGAAACTCCAAAATGGTAAACACAAGGATTAGCCAGAATGCCATCAACGTATGCTGTCCATTCATTAAATCCAATATGCTGAATTTGACTGGAATACAAGTTTCTAACATCCTCTACCTCCAGAGAGTAAAATAAAAATTCTATGACTATAATAGGAGGTAATTCTGTTGATCTTCCCATTCATTAAATATCCCTTTCCTTGATAAAGAAGGCGCCTCCGTAGCCAGGTGGGAAGGAGCAGCAGTGCGTAGCACACGCTTCTTGATTAGATCGGGGTTCGAGCCTGTCACCACCAAATATGGAGGATGCAGAAAGGTCAGGGAATGACCACCACATATCCCGGAGCAATATGGCCTTAGTTGCTAATGCTCCTGAAAACCAAATAACCTTGATAAAGAAGTGCTCAAAAAGCTTGTGTCCACTTCTGTGGGAGTATTATACAGAGGAAAATAGAAAAATTCAGCCTTAATAAATTCTCCAACAACATGAGGAAATTAAGGCATTCAAAAATTAACCTGAAGCTGCCAGTTAGATGGTATAGTTTTATTCCCTCCCCACAAGTATATTTGAGTTTTTAATCCCAACCTTTCATCCAAAAGATATAGTTGGCCATGTTGGCACCACTGATAATGAAATATGTGGTCTTCCAATATTTTGCCTGGCATATGATAAGCCTATTTTCTCAAACATATTTAATGAGATAACAATGAGTCTGATATGGGCATTTTCACTGTGCATTTGCCTTAGGGCCACTGCAACTTCCCTAGATGTAATAATGATTTTGTTGGTTTTAGCTCCTTCTCTTGTTAATATCATGATTATATATTTGATAGTGAAATTATGTGGCCTACTTATGTATGTACCTTGATTAGGGAAATATGTGAAATGGATGATAGTAGTGACGCCCCCACACCCAGTGGAGAAAAACTTGTAGAAGGGATGATAAATTGGTTTTGGTTGTTGAGACCCAAAATCCAAAAAAGTCGATGATTAAAAAAAAAAAAAAAAAAAAACCCTATCATATAGTTTTGAGTATATCGTACACTCGTTTTTAATTCCATACAACTCTTAATAACTTAATAACTTAAATTAATAGTAACACCTTAAAGAGCACATTACTTTCAAAATAAAGAATAGATTACCTATGATAGTCATAATAATATAATATAAAAGTCCCAGTATGATTTTTGTTAAGAGAAAATCTTCACAAAATCACATTAAAAGAAAATCTTCACAAAATCACATTAAGAAAATCTTAACAAAATCAACCACTCAGGTAAGGTATAAGGTAGTCGCAAAGATAATGATAATAACTGTCCTCTGTGACAGTATAGTAGTTTCACCACTTGTCACTCACTTTGGAGAGGCCAAGATTTGAATTCTATTAGTACTAGAAGAATTCTTAAAGGCCTCTTCTATTATGGCTGTACTCAATACTCTGTCTGAAATTAGCCAATTTCAGACAGAGGGAGCAGGATTTGCCCATAAGTTATTCAATGTTTTTCAGCATGCACATGCTAATTACCATGAAAACATGCATACAAAAACTTCTATACACATAATGTACTGGTGCAATAAAGACTAAGATACAGGTGCACCATAAAAAACCAACAGAGGCAGTATCAAGGAATGACTGATATAATTTATTTAGATAGATTCACTAATATTAGTAAAATTAGTAATATTAGTAATTAGTACTACAGTTATTAACAGAGGAAAAGTGTGAACACTGTCAGCAAGTCACTTCTGATTTATGTGAATAAGTGACTAATAGTGAGATATTTTATAAGGAAAGATCGATTTGGCTGTCTTTGGTTAAGCATGTAAATAGACTGGTAGAATAGTGGCAACCTTTGATCATTCTATTTATAGAAGAGGTTAGAGGTGGTAAAAAGCCTTATGAACACTTTTCTAAGTTAGCAAGTTGAATATCACAAGTAATCTCTAGTGAATGGCACTAAAACATATTAAAATCCTGTTATGATCCAAAAGTTTTGAAAAGAGACAAATTGATGAACTCAAGAAAAAGAACTTCTGTATTGAAACTTCTGGTAAAAGTAATTCTAAACAGGTCAAGCAAGCTGATAATTTTAGGCATGTTATCCTCACTAGAATAGCATTAGTAGAGGCATATGATGCAGGAGAGCAAGCTTATACAGCATCAGCCAAAAAAAAAAAAAAAAAAAAAAAACCTTTCCATTTCACCCATCCGGTCACTCCAAATGTTTATCTAGTTCAGCCTTAAATTTATTTAAGCTGTCAACTTCCATGACAACAGATGGAAGTCTGTTCTAGCAATCATCTGTCCGCTGGCCAAAGGCAAATTTCTGCACATCTATTCTACAACTGTCTTTCCTCAATTTGAAATTATATTTATGCCCCCACAGGTTCTTAATCTGAGCAAGAGGAAGAATCCCATCAGCATTGAGGCAGCTCAAACCATTCAAGGCCTTATACACCTCAATCAGATCACTTCACAGGTCCATAGTCTCCAAATGCTGCAGTTTGCAAAACTTAAGCCTCTCTTGGTAAAAGGACCCCTTTGTTCCCCTCACCAATCTTGTTGTCCTTCTCTGTACTCATTCTAACAACTTTACATAGTAAATCTTGTTTTGCTCTTCTGCTTATTTGTTTGTTTTAAATGTTATGCCACTGTTTCAAAATCCAAACATAGCTCCTCAATCTGAAGTCATTTCTCTTCAATATGTTCAAGGTTTTTATGTGCAAATTAATTATACCAACAATTTTTAAATCCTCTATTTCCATTTTGAAAGTTGATTACCATAGCAGACTAAACCAAAATGATTTCTGACTTAGTAATAAACATTTCATACTGCCATGGTAATGGAGATTTTAAAACAAGAGAAGATTGTTTTGTTTGGTGAGGAATTACTTGCAAGGATTTTCAGTGGGTACTCGTGTACCATGTAGTCACATAAAGATGTGACTACATGGTACATGAGTTCTCATTGAAAATCCTTGGGGCTAATCACAGTTATTCTCTCAGGTGTGACAAGCTGATGTGACAAAATGTTCTTAAAGTCACTCAGCAAACTTTCCTTCCATCCTCCCCTTAAAATTTATGACAGTAGTATTGATTTTTGGATGTGTTCTAGCTGTTCATTTTATTTTTGAACAGCTAGAACAAGAGACTCCCAGCTGTATTATCAATCATGATCAGTGAAAGCCAAGATTGAAGGGGGAGGGATACCTAAATGTCAACCATATTTAATGAAAGCCAACAAGAGCTAACTTCCACACATGGCCAGTTGTTTGAGATCTATGGCAAGTGTAGCAATGCAGTCATAAAAACTTACTGCTGATCTTGCCATATTTGAGTATGACCTGCAGAAACCTACCTGTATAAACTAGAAAGACATTTTATTTAATTAATTTTATTGTTATAATTTTATTTATTTTTTTTAGCAGACAGTGCTACTTAATTTATTATTATTGTCTTTTGTTTAATAGCCCCCAATCATATGCATCCCTGTATATGTTCTGTCTGTAGAAGTATGTGTTCACAGACCAATTTACATGTTGTATGGCATGAAAAACCCAGAAAAACTCATAGAGAAAAATCTTACTCCCTTTGCCTGAAATCAGTCAACTATGATTTCTGGGTACTTAAGAAGTTCTTCCAGTTGATGGGGATAGAACCCAGACCTTTCCATACGAGGGGAAGATGGCAATGTATCACACTGAGTAAGCTATCACAGAAGAGTAATTTCTCTGCAATGTTCTGCCATTTTAATATAAATGCTAATTATATTGTGATGTGAAATTAATGAAATTTTTTCATATACCAATAAAATTCCATAGTGAGCTACCTTTTTATCATCACTGCAGAGCAGTGATCAGGTGATTCACTGTGGTATTTTATGGTACATATCACTATTTGGCTTTTTTATAACAACCTGTCCACAAAATTTTAGTTGTTTCAGCCCAGCTTTGATCTGGATATTGATCACACTGCATGCATGGTCACATATCCAAATTTGAATCACTTAGTTTCAACTTCAATGTGATAGTGTAACCAAAAGGTTACCCTACCACATTCATTGAGTACTTTTGTGTATCAGGTAGTGTAACCAAGAGGTTACACTACCTGATACCCAAAAGTACTCAATGAACTACACATGACTAGAGCCAACAGAACTAAGTGAAAAACATTACAAATTTACTAGTCCTGTACCTAGGCTTACTGATGCAGTATTTCATTGCCAAAATGATTTTTTCATTTATTGGAAACAATCTTACAATACAAGATAATAACAAAGTAGCTTTACAATTTCAGCTGTTTCTAATGATTGTTTTTTTTTTTTTAACTCCGAAAAAAAAAAACACCATTGTAGGAAAAACAGAAATAGTATATTTCGTAGGTACAGCATAAGCAGAGAAACGGTGGAACAAATATATCTCAAACTCTTCCAAAACTCCATACACCATGTTAGCCATGAAATAAATTTCTACTGCCACTTGTTTGAAAATTACTATGTACAGTTTCAGGAAATCAGCATCTGCAATTGAAATTACGAATTATAGATATTAAAGTAATTAAGGATGGTGACAAAGAAAAACAAAAAAAAGCACCAGTACTTACATTTTGGCACAGCTAAAAAATAGTTAGCATTAGCATTAGTTGAGGCTTATGAGCAAGAAAGCAAGCTTATACAGCATCAGCCAAAAAAAAAAAAAAAAAAACCCTTCCCATTTCACCCATCCGGTCACTCCAAATGTTTATCTAGTTCAGCCTTAAATTTATTTAAGCTGTCAACTTCCATGACAACAGATGGAAGTCTGTTCTAGCAATCAGCTACCTGCTGGCTAATGGCAAACCTTCACTTATCTATTCTACAACTGTCTTTCCTCAATTTAAAATTATGTCCCCTCAGGTTCTTAATCTGAGCAAGTGGAAGAATCTCATCAGCATTGAGCCCGCTCAAACCATTCAAGGCCTTATACACCTCAATCAGATCACCTCACAGGTCCATAGTCTCCAAATGCTGCACTTTGCAGAACTTCAGCCATTTTTTTGTAAAACTACCCTATTGTTCCCCTCAGCACTCTTGTTGCCCTTTTCTGTACTTATTCTAGCAACTCTACAGCCATCCTAAAATGAGGTCTCCAGCCCTGTATGCAGTACCCAAGGTGTGGTCTCACCATTGCCTTATACAAGCACAGATAATCACCTCCTTATCTGTGCTTGCAAAATATCATTCACAAGACTCATTGATCTGCTCTGCCAGCCCATCTGCACTGCCCAGAAAACTTCATATCTGACTGCACAGTTACCCTCAGGTCTTTTTCATTCTGCACTTCCCTGAGTGTGGTACCACACAGTTGATACTTTTCTCTTACTGCTACCCATATGTACTACTTTGCATTTGTCAATGGTAAACTTCAGTTGCCACTTCTCACCCATCTGCCTAACATTTCTATATCCTGTTGCAGCAGCATACTTTCTTCACTGTCATTAACAACCCTGCCAACCTTTGTATCATATGCAAACATGGCCATTAAGCCTGTTATACCTTCATCGATATCATTGATAAATACACAAAACAACAATGGGCCCAACACAAAATCCTGTGGGACTCCACTTGGTCAATGTAGACCAGTGTCCATTTATTATCACTCTCTGCAGTCTCCCACTCAGTGGATAAAGGGATGGTTGACCATCCCTTTATCCATTGCAGCAACTTGCCCTTAATGCCATACTGTTCCAATTTGTACAGCAGTCTTCCATGTGCAACAGTATCAAAAGCTTTCCTGAAATCCAAGTATATAGTATCAAAATTATTTTTGCATCCAGTTCCTTTGTGACCACATCATAGTATCCAATCAAATTGGTCAGACAAGACCTCCCATTAACAAACCCATGCTGTGTCTGAACTATTATTGCAATCTTGTCTAGATGATCCTGCAATGTTTCTTTCACCAGTGACTCCATTATTTTCTCTGAAGAGAAGTTAAACTAACAGGTCTATAATTATTTGTGTCCCCCTTTGAACCCTCTTTGTGAATTGGGGAAACATTTGCATATCTCCAGTTCATGAGGACCTCCCCCAAATCTAAGGATGCTTTCATAATTACGGCTAAGGGTTTGCTTACTTCCCTCGTCTCCTTCAATATAACTGGATAGATTCCATCCACCTTAGGTGCCTTTTTTTATGTTTAACTTCATCAATTTCTCCTCTACTTTGCTCTCCATTATTACAAAATCATTTAGCTCCATATTAGAGTTTAGTAAACTTCTGTCCTCCCTTTCCTTACAGAATTCCTCATGTGTGAATGTAGATGCAAAATACTCATTCAGTTTGTCTGCTATCTGAGCAGGATCATCAACAGCCAAACCATCAATATCAAGTGAATTAATCTGATTCATCCCCTTCCTTCTAGAGATTACATAAGTAAAGAAGTCTTTGTTGTTTTTCTTTGCCAAGGATTTTTTGTAATCACCCTTCGCTTGCCTAACCTCCTTTGTGACTTGATTACAATCACAGAGCTTATATCTCTCGTAGTCTTCTGTGTCACCTGATAATTTATATGCATCCCATGCATTTTTCTTCTCTGCCGCAAGCCTCATTTGTTAATCTGACATCCATTTAGGTCTAAATCTTGAACAGTATTTCTTAGTTGGTATGAAAAACCTTGTAGCTTCCAAGATTAATGCCTTGAAGGCTTCCCATTTAGGATTCGCTGTTTTTAACATCATCATCAGTTGATCCCACTGGATAAAATTTAAAAACTGTCTGAGACCACTGTAGTCACCTTTAAGAAAACAAAAACCCTTTTCTTTACCCTTGATGGTAGTTACATCTTTAAGTAAATTCCACATCAGTACACTGTGATCACTGTTTCCTAGTGGTTACTTTATCTGCAAATTCTTAATGCATGAATAATCACTGTTGATATAACCAGATCAGGAGTATTACTCCCTCTGGTTGCCCCTCGAACATGTTGCTGTAGAAAACAATCCTCCAATAAATCTACAAAAGTCTTGCTAGCATGCAAGTGACCAAGCCACAAGTTCCATTGAATATCTGGAAAGTTAAAATCCCCCATTACAAGACATTCTGATTTACCTATAAGACATTCCTACTCTCATTTTCCCTTTCCCAGTGTTTAAATCACACCAAACTGACTCAACTGTACACCACGGTCAACTGGATGCACTTTCTTAGATTTTATGTGTTTCTTAACTAACAGCATAACCCCTCCTCCTTCCTTCCTAACCTGACTACCCTTTCTATACTCATTTTACTCCTCTAATTCCAACTCTGTACTGCTTATAACTGTGTGACACCAACTGTCTGATATCCCAACAATATCCGCCTCTGATATAACCAGATCAGGAGTATTACTACCTCTAGTTTCCCTTTGAACATGTTGCTGTAGAAAAAAAATCCTCCAATAAATCCACAAAAGTCTTGCTAGCATGCGAGTGACCAACCCACAAGTTCCAATGAAAATCTGGAAAGTTGAAATCCCCCATTACAAGACATTCTGATTTTCTGGGCCACTCTATTTCTCTGCACAATTGTTCATTGTACTCATAACAGTCATTAGGCCTATAACACTCCTACTCTCATTTTCCCTTTCCCAGTGTTTAAGTCACACCAAACTGACTCAACATTGCACTGTCCACCAATGTCAACTGGGAAAGGGAAAATGGGTATCACACAGATGTAAGCAGTACATCTGTGTGATACCACATCTCTGATATCCCAACAATATCTGCCTTTAATGTCTTGACAATCAGTTCATTCATCAAATATCTATACTATACTCCTAGCATTGGTATACATGCAAGTATACATGCTCCTGTTCTTACTCTGCGTTACTGTAACACAGCCTGTGTATTTACTTGTTTCATGACTCCCAGCAGTTCCTGAAATCTCCAGCAACTTGCTTTTGGGCTGCTGATCATTTCAATAGAAGCAGTGCAAGAATCATTTCCACTTCTGCCTGTGGCTACGTTAATCTGTTAGTTTGTGAATCTCCCCCCCCCCCCCAGTTAGCAGTTTTCTGACCCTCGATAGCATCTCTGATGCTATCGAGGCAGTGTTAGGTGGGTTGCAAAACTGCTAGATTGGGGGGGATACAAGGACTTATAGATTAACAGTAGCCACTGGCAGAGGTGAAAGTGATTCTTGCACTGCTTCTATTGGAATGAGCCGCAGCCTGGAAAGTAAGATGCAGGATATTTCAGAGACTGCTGGGAATCATTGGGGTACAAGTAAACACATGGGTTGTGTTAGGGTAGCTAAGAAAAAGAACAGGTGCATGTATACTTGCGTGTACACCAATGCTAGGAGTTTAGTAAATAAATTTGATGAATTTGAGGTATTGCTCAAAACCTCAAAGGCAGATATTGTGGGGATTTCAGAGACATGGTGTCACACAGATATAAGGAATGCAGGAACTGGAATCTGGGGAGTACAATGTCTATAGAAAGGATAGACAGGATAGGAAGGGAGGAGGGGTTATGCTATTAGTTAAGAAATACATAAAATCCAAGGAAGTGAAGCCAGTCGACATTGCTGGACAGTGCAGTGTCGAGAAAGTGTGGTGTGACATAAGCATTGGGAGATAAAAATTGAGAGTAGGAGTGTGCTATAAGCCTAATGACACTGATGAGTACAATAAGAAATTGTACAGGGAAATAGAGTGGGCCAGTAAATCAGAGAGTCTTATAATGGGGGATTTTAATTTCTCAGATATTGACTGGAATTTGGGTGCTGGTCACTCACACTAGCAAGGCTTTTGTGGATTTATTGGATGATTGTTTTCTACATCAGCATGTTCAGGAGGCAACTAGAGAGAGAGTAATATTCTTGATTGATTATCAGTAGTGATTCTTCATGCATTAAGAATCTGCAGGTAAATGAACCACTAGGTGGCAGTGATCACAGTGTGCTGAAGTGGGATTTACTCAAAGAGGTAACTACCATTAGGGGTAAAGGGAAGGGTTATTGCTTTCGTAAAGGCAACTACTGACTGGGACAGTATTTAAATTCTGTACAGTGGGACCAACTGATGATGTTACCAACAGCAAATTCAAAATGGGAAGCATTCAAAGAACTTATCTTGGAAGCTACTAGGCTTTACATAACAACTAAGAAATATTGTTCAAGGTTTAGGCCTAAGTGGATGTCAGATGAACTAATGAGACATATGGCAGAGAAGAAAAATGCATGGAATACATACAAATTTACACGTGACACAGAAGCCTATGATAGATACAAGTTGGTCTGTAACCAAGTTATATAGGAGGTTAGGCAGGCGAAGGCAGATTACGACAAATCTTTGGGCAAGGAATGCAAAGAAAAACAGCAAAGAGTTCTTTACTTATGTAAACTCTAGAAGGAAGGGGATGAATCAGATTGGTCCACTTGATATCGATGGATCAACTGTTGATGATCCTGCTCAGGTAGCTAACAAACTAAATGAATATTTTGCATCGACATTCACACATGAGGAGTTATTCAGCGAGGGGAATGCCAGAGGTGTATTCAACTCTAGCAGTAAGCTAGAGAATCTTGTAAAAACTGAGAGTAAAGTGGAGGTGAAATTGTTGAAGATAAATACAAGAAAGGCACCTGGGGTGGATGGGATCTATCCAGTTATATTAAAGGAGGCAGCAAAGGAAGTAAGCAAACCCTTAGCCATAATTATGAGAGCTTCCTTGGACTCAGGGGAAGTACCCATGGACTGGAGATGTGCAAATGTGACCCCAATTCACAAAGGAGGATCAAAGGGCAACACAAGTAATTATAGACCTGTTAGTTTAACTTCTGTTCCTGGAAAATTAATGGAGGCACTGGTTAAAGAAGCACTGCAGGACCATCTAGACAAGACTTCAGTTATAGCTCAGACACAGCATGGTTTTGTTAAGGGGAAGTCTTGCCTGACCAATTTGATTGGATACTATGACGCAGTCACAAAAGAACTGGATGCAGGGAATAACTTGGATATTATATACTTGGATCTTAGAAAGGCTTTTGATACTGTTGCACATGGAAGACTGCTGCACAAATTGGAGCAGTGTGGCATTGGAGGCAAATTGCTGCTATGGATAAAGGGGTGGTTGAGGGGGAGAAGACAGAGAGAGAGATTGTGGTAATCAATGGACACTGCTCATCGTGGACTAATGTCATTAGTGGAGTCCCTCTGGGTTCAGTATTGGGTCCATTATTGTTTTCTGTATTTATAAATGATATTGATGATGGTATATCAAGCTTAATGTCCAAGTTTGCAGAAGATACGAAGGTAGGCAGTGTTGTCAAGGACACTACTGACACTATGCTACTGCAACAGGATGTGGAAAGGTTGAGCAGATGGGCTGAGAGGTGGCAAATGAAGTTTAACATTGACAAATCTAAAGTACTACATATGGGAAACAGCAACCCCAGAGCAATGTATCAACTCTGTGGTACTACACTGACAGTGGTAGAGAATGAAAGGGACGTGGGGGTGGTTGTGCAGGCAGATATGAAGTTTTCTGAGCAGTGCAGACGGGCTGCAAGAGTAGCTCATGGTGTATTGTCGATGATATATAGGAATTTTTCTAGCAGGGATAAGGAGGTGATTATTCCCTTGTATGAGGCAATGGTCAGGCCACACCTAGAGTACTGTATACAGGTCTGGAGGCCTCATTTCAAGAAGGATGTAGAGATGCTGGAACGAGTACAGAGAAGGGCAACAAGATTGGTGAATGGAACAAAGGGGTGCTCTTACGAAGAAAGGCTTAAGTTTTGCAAATTACAATGTCTGGAGACTAGGCACCAGCGAGGTGATCTGATTGAGGTGTATAAAGCCTTGAATGGTTTGAGCATGCTCAATGCTGATGGGATTCTTCCTCTTGTTCAGAATAATCACCTGAGAGGGCATAAATTCAAATTGAGGAAAGACAGATGTAGGATAGACGTGAGCAAATTTGCCTTTAGCCAGCGGGTGGTTGGTTGGTGGAACAGACTTCCATCCCTTGTCGTGGAAGTTGATAGCCTAAATAAATTTAAGGCTCAGCTGGACAGGTATTTCAAACGAACAGAGGGGTGAAGTGGAAGTGGTTATTTTTTATTTATTTATTTATTTTTTTTTTTTGGCTGATGCTGTATAAGCTTGCTTTCTTGCATCAAATGCCTCTACTAATGCTAAAAAAAAATATTCTTTCACCCTTTCTATTTAAGTGGGTCCCATCCCTGTAGAAGTAATCTCTCCTGTTAACAAGCACAGATCATGCTGAGAAAAATTCTACCCCGCGAACCTTGCAAAATCTCTGCAGGGCCAAATTGACAAGGCCCTCATCATATACTCCCTCCTTTCGTGTCTGGGCAGAATTGCAGACACATTCAGATTTAACCCTAACTCGCGACTTTTTTTCAAAATTGACCTAATGACATAATGAACATTGGCATAATGAATGGATGCATGAATATTATTTTCATTATTGTGGCCTTTGTGTTTGTGAGAACGTCAACATTCACATTCCTAATGTGGGACAGTGACAGGCATGACAAGTGTCTCTAACACATGTGCGACTGTCCTGAAGTTGTCTGCTCTGCATTGGGTTTAACAAAAGTTCACAATCATTTATTTTTTAGACAAAAGAAAAACAGTTATGGTGTCATATTTGGATATGCCAAGAACTTTCTGTTACCACAAATCAATGGCATATCAGTTTTTTTAACAAAATGAGACACCTTCCCAACCTTCTTTAAGAGGAAAAATAATCTAAATCAGCAATTCCTGGGCCACTGGATTGGTTGTGATGACTCCTCATTTACCATCCAAATGGTGTATATACTTATAATTTCCTAATCTTAAAATCCTTCAGTCATGCCTCCCTTTAATTCTTTTTTATTTTGTTCTTTTTGAAGCTTCAGTTTTACATTAAAAATTCTTAATAATAGCTAGGACATAAATCTTTTTTTTATTATGCTTAAAAATCTAACCAATTATTTGAGAATAATTCTCAGATGCCCCCTACAACAACTGTCACCCCAAGAGCTATTTCATTAGTATTGCCATCTTATCAGAAGAAATATACAAGTTCCAGATCAGTATAAACTCTATTTTCAAAGTAAACTCATTGATACTTTAAAACTGATATTAATGATACTATATAAATTAATATTAATGCATCATAGCATATGAGAAATTTTAAGATTTTACATTGCAATAAATTTTTTCTGCAGGATAGCTTATTGTTTATATGTTCATAAAAGAACAGTTATTATTATTGTCTTGCCATTTAATGCAAACTATATTTGCTCTTTATTACCACATTAACCATCCTTTGCTAAAATGAATGACTTAATATATGAATAATTGTAATAAGTTTTTTTATCATTTTCATGATAGAAAATGCTTCATATAAAATTACTGTTGAATCTAAAAAGCTGTCATAACCATAACCAAAATTTCTTATTTTATTAGGTTTCCCAAACATGTTAGTTCCCTCCCCTCCTCCGCTCAGTTAACCTGCTTATTTAACAACTCCAGTTTGTATGTGTAATGCAAAATAATTTTTTAAATAGCTTTTTGTAGTAATAGTGTGGATGATTTTTTTTTAAATTACTGCTCCTTTTTGTTTGGCAGAAGAGTATGTATTTGTATAGAGATCTCAAATGCTTTTTTTGTTTAATAAGCAATGTGTTTTAGCTGTTCTGTTTTCAAATTTCTCACTTCTGCATGGCCCATACATCTTTGGCTTTTCCAGGCAAGACGGTCCCCACACTCTTGATAGTTAATCTGCTGCTCTGTTCCCTGTGTGCCAGTGTTGCCAAGTCACCCTTTTTAGATGCAAGGGTCCTCTGCTGCCAGCCTGTATACTATTTATTCGCTTAAAACCCATTACTTTTATTTTAGCCCTTTTTTTTTTTTTATTTATTTAAATTTTTATACTACCCCATTGCATGACTAAAGAAGTACTCTGCTAATCAGACATGAAAGTGAAGTATTGATTTTCAGGCTGTCAAGCACCCTGCTCATACTGTTGCTGCTCACCACAGTGTCCAGGGTGATCGACTGGTTTGAAGATACCGTTATATATTCGGAAACGTGGAGCTGCTACTGCAGGATCAGGACTAATGGGAACAGCACTCTGCCATTCAGTTGTTACTGAGACAGCAGTGCTGCCACTCTCTCTCTCTCTCCACAGAGCCAACTCAGGTGCCATGAACTGTACGGTCAGATAGTCATCCACTTTGGGCTGAACCACTGGTGGCCAAGACTGAAAGGAATCCAGGTAGGAGGGAAGCCCAGTGATCACTAAGTTAAGTGATGGAAGAAAGTCTACACAAGTTGCCAAAACCAAAGAAATGTAAAATAACCTCTTGTTTTACAGGCAAATGTGCACATAGTTTTTGTTGCAGCTATGTTGCATACTGTTGAAGCAAAAAGAGAAAAAGAAAAAAAAAAAAAAGCCCCTAGTTTGCCTGAATCATTGACTCAGCTGTATAAATACAAATAAAAATGCCTTTTAGTATGTTTACAGCTTTATTACGTAACTGGATGCTATTTGTTATTGCAAAAATTGTTGGAAAGTTTAATGAAGATTTATTTGTAGAATAGTTAATTTTACTGGTGCTGCTATTTTAAGGTTCATTTGTAAAATTTACAACTTCATAATTATTTGTCATTTAATTAGAGTGCATACTCCCTATTTATAGAAGTTTATTATTATCATATGTTTATGTATAATGAATGTCAAGAGTTCAACTTTAACTGAGGTTAGTAAACTCCAAGATTCTTAAAGAATGGCTTTTGTTATTTTGCAATTGCAGATGTTATTTAATTTAGAAAAGTGCGTATATGAAGTATTTCATCCTAAAATTTTAGATTTATTTGACTTTACTTTAGTTAAAAATTTGTTGCCTTTGATTGGAATACATAAAAAAAAAAAAAAAATTCAAAATTGCTTTTCTCAAGATTTCAATTAAAGCAAAAAAAAAAATCATATCAGATAACAAATAATCAAATTGTTATATTTCAAAATGAGTAAAAAAGAAAGCACCTATTGCTGCTATTGTTGCTCTGTTCGTTCATATGCCAGTATCAATATGTATACTACGTAGTCATGTTTGCTGTGGCATTAAAACCATGCATAAACTAGCCACTGCCATTGTTTTTATGATGTGTGTGTGTGTGTGTGTGTGTGTGTGTGTGTGTGTGTGTGTGTGTTATGTGCATGTGTATATGTATTCTGTAAAAATATTTAAGTTGTGTTAAAGTATATGTGAACTAGTATTTGTAAACTACAAAGTATACTTGTTTTCTTTGTTGTTTTTTTTTTAATATATATAATGGCATAATATAGATACATCTAAGTCAATATATGTTCACTAGCAGACAGGGTTATGCTCAAAAAATCAATAATTAGCTAAACATGTGGCACATCTTAAATAAAGAACATTAAATAAATTCATTTAATTGTACATGAGTGGGTGTGCACAACTATATATAATTCTAGTTTCAGTATTTAGAGTGGAAACTTGAGAAGTTCTTCTCCCCCTTTCATATTTTCCTTAAACACTCACGAATGTTGGTACTTCTAATGTTTTCATTATTTAACTATATTATTTAAGGTACTTTACTGAGAGTGTAGAAAAACTGAAAAAAGATATCTGTGCAAAATAGATACAGTGTTTCATGGTACTGTGTATTCACATAGTACATAATTTTATCTTAGTACTAAATTTGTGATTATGTTGGATATTGTAATAAATAATGTACAAAGTTTATTTTTTTAAATTGCAAGTTTATTGTACTTTTGTAGTTAAATAAATAAAAAATGTCATTTACGAAAAATTAGCTCTTTGGTATAATTAAATTTTAAATGTTTTCAAAGTTCTGCTTATTTTCAAAATGGTAGTTAGGGTGCATTATTCATAATAGGTTACTCTAAATAAGTCAGAAATTATTTTATAAAATATCTGACTTATTTAGAGTAAACAAATTTTAAACTATTTTAGGGAATACTGCAGAAATGAAAGACATATTTAAAATATTTTTCAGTGTTATGTTTTATGAGAAGCCTGTTCATAAGGATTGATTTTGAGAACTTCAAGGCCTTTATTTTAAAAATATTTATCCTGAACAAAGATATATACTAAATACAAATATAACATTATACACATTAAACATAGTATCTCTTACATAAATAAATATACAATGACACCTCATATTATGTTACCTTGTATTGCATCAATTTTTAGAAATCATATATGTTCAAGAAAAACTATTAACTCAAAAAAAAAAAAAAAAAATTTGGTGTAATAAATGATTTAGCTAAAAAATTAAATTTCACAATAAATACCAATGCCCAAGTTGTTGTTGTTGTTGTTTTGGTTTTTAGGAGCATTAGCAACATATTGCTCCGGGATATGCAGTGGTCAGTCCCTGACCTTTCCGCATCCTCCGTATTTGGTGGTGACGGGCTCGAACCCCGGTCTAATCAAGAAGCGTGTGCTGCACACTGCTGCTCCTTCCCACCTGGCTACGGAGGCGCCAATGCCCAAGTATATTGCTATGTTTGTTTACATTTTGCACACCACTCAGCATTCATATGCTCAACTGTTTAAAAGTTTACTTGCTATCTCTGTATAATATTTTTCTTTTTACAACATCTGTATACAGTACAGTACAGTATACTGTGCTTAATAGTAATAATACCCTAAGGAAGCTGTCCAACAGGCAAATGTAGGGAAACTATTATGAAGTTGGGATCATATCATCATAGGTAATACTATTTTATAATGACTTCTTTGGCAGTATTTTTGCACAGAAACCAGTCTAAAGACATTGAATAAAAAAAAAAAGCTAGAAATATGTGGATATTAATTAACTTAAATTTGACATTACAAACATTAATCTCCAAAGCTTAATCATTCATATGTAATGAACAAACGTGACTTTGAAAATAAGGGTTTCTTTGAGAAATTTTATGTGCATAGTAAAGTAAAAGTAGCAGTTTCATTTTTTTTTTTCATGCTGAAGTAATAAATAATACTTATTTAAGTGATCATCTGCTG
Organism: Mastigoproctus giganteus; assembly: GCF_048544385.1. Taxonomy (NCBI): domain Eukaryota; kingdom Metazoa; phylum Arthropoda; class Arachnida; order Uropygi; family Thelyphonidae; genus Mastigoproctus; species Mastigoproctus giganteus. The sequence goes on along the minus strand of NC_143586.1, from coordinate 94,714,380 downwards.
GCACCCTAGGTTAATTTCAATCTTCCTATAGAAATCCTGTTGCTCTGGCTTAGTTAGGAAATAATGCTACTTGATTATATATCAGTTTTTAACTCAGATTATTCTATTTTTCTCAGGAAACTATTGTACTTTTAATAAGAACATTATACTGATGTTGCAGTAATCATTACAGTTTGATTAATTGCTGATGATTTAAGTTTTAGTGAACTCTTTAGAATGCTTTTGTTTAAATGAAAAATTTTTAGATCAAACAAAATTAAATATAAATTTCATTTGTTTTAGAATTTTTCTTTTATATTATTTAAGTAATATAACCGATTAAGGTTGTAAACTCCTCTGCTTCAATTATAAGGTAGTTAGATAGTCGTGCCAAGAGAATTCTTTAACTACATTGAAATATAGTGAATAACTTAAGAACATGAAAGATGAGAGATCCATAAATGGAAAGAATTTAAATTTCATGGATCAATCAATTTTAAAAGTGGAAAAGGCATGACAGACAAAAGTTTACAATAAAAGATATATTCTGCTTGTGCATGCCAATAGCTACTAAAATGAGAATGAAATAAAGCTGTGTGGGAATTGCACATGTTTTACATCTTGAATATTGATGACATTGTATGACAGGGAATTCTTATGTCTTTTAGCCTGCAAATTGAATTGATTATTTTCTCCACAAATTGCAGTTTTTTTTTTTTTTTTTGTTAGTTATTGGCGCAACAGCTTCTGTGGCCATAATGCACCTTCCAAGGTTTTTGCAGTACTCTGGTCCAAGCCCGAAACGGGATTTGAACCTGCGACCTTTGGGTTGCCAGGCAGGCACTTTACCCACCCGGCTAGCCCGGTTGGCACAAATTGCAGTTTCTTCCATTAATGTGTTCATAGTAAATCTTTTTGTTTGTTTTTTTATTCAATATTTAGGCAGTAGTGGTTTTGGTAATATTTTAGTACACTATGTTTTTTTTTTTTTTTAATTAATGTGCAGGTAATGAGTGATCATTGATGGTCACAGTGAGAGATTAAAAAAAAAAAAAAAAACTAGCTTATTTTCGATGTAGTAATTCTATTATTTTTAGTCTTCAAGAAATTTTTAAGAAAAGACGTAAAAAATGTTATTGAAAAATATGTTATATTTATATAACATAATTACTTCGGATTAGAGTAAAACAACAATTCACTGTTTGGTCATACCAAATACTGGATATAACTAATGTTTATAACTGATCAAAATGCTCATTCTATGTAGCACTATAGTGTTAAATACAATGAGCATTTTGATCAGTTATACTTTGGTAGTCCTGAGGCATGAAACTAGGATGGGCATGGAGATAAGGGAAAAGGCTTCCTTGAAAGAAAGTTCTTGCTTTCAAGGAAGGATTTATCCTGTTCTTATTCCTTATTACTTTAAGCATATGTATTGCCTTATAAGTAATTTTGCTTAAAATATAATATTTACAAAGCCCTCTCTTATGAAGAAAGGTTACAGATAATACACATTGTACAAATAAGGTTGACTTAGTCATAGTGTTTGTAACGTAGCACTTGGTCTCATAGAAATCAAAAAAAAAAAAAAAGGAAGCATTACTAGTCCTGCATTTTATATTCAGTCTTTATATGTATATTCACTATATGAAACTTTTATGAATAGGCCTCTTTCCCACAGATCATACTTTAAAAATCAACTTTTCTTAGTGTTTTTCTAAATTACTTTAAATTCTATTAAGCTGAAATCGTAAGATCAGAATCATCTCTTGAATTGGTCTATTTTAAAATCCAATTTTGTTTTTTCTTTCATTGTTTCATTTATTCTAGTTCTTTGAATTTTGACTTATTCTGAAGGTTGTTCATTATGTCCAAATGCTGTAATGGTAGTTGATCTAAAAAATTAAATAATATATTTTAATCAAATCATCATTGTTTTTTTCAAAAAAAAAAAAAAGAAAGAAACACACAACAAGTTATGGTTAATATATGAAAAGTAGAAATAGTATTCATACCAAATCCCACTTTGCTTGTTATAGGTGAATGGAAATGTAATTGATAAATCATTTCTTTTTCTTTTTTTTTTTTAATCATAAATTAAAAATTTACTTTACCTATAAGTACTGACAGAGCAGAGTTTAAAAATATATATGTAGTTATTATTGGAGTAAGTGGCACTAGTCTTCAGTAGATAATACAAAGTGTCATTAATAGTTGGAATGGAAATAGACTTAGAACCACTTTCATAGCTGAAAGTGGTTCTAAGTCTCTATAATATATACACTATAAAATTTGCCAACTATGGAACGACTTATTGGATATGACATTAACTATTTATTGGAAGCAATATTAATTAAGAAGGAAACTAATCATCTGTTTTGTTTTAAAACATTATGCACATATGCTGATTAAATTAATATATAATATAGACGTTCATTCTGCATAATGAACTTCTGAATAGTACAAAATAACTGTAAAGCAATATTGTAAGGACAAACTAAAATATGGAATCATTGCAAAACTTAAAATTGTAATATTAAAAGTTAAAATTGTGCAGTGTGTGCATGCACATGTGAAAATATACAGTCAGTAATCACTAAATTATGACCCCCCCATCCATAATGGACTATGATGCATAGCTTGCAGTATAAAAAGCTAAACAGCTTCATACACTAGAGCAGCAGTAACTTCCATCTGCCTGTGCAACAGGGCCATGCCAAGCCATTTTAGTACCTGAGGCAAGAATGAAAAATTGCACTCGACTGTTAATGATGGCAACATTGGCAATTATTTAATCTTTCTTTTGGTGCTCCTTTCAGCTTTTAACCTGAGGCAAGAACCTTGTTCGCCTCACTCTCAGCACATCTCTGCTGTGCAAGTCAAAGTGATCAAGTAACAGTTATGGGGAAATAGTAAAGATACCACATAGTTTCAAAAAGGCACAATTGTGGGAGCTTGTGCATCAGGTGCTTCCATGTTGGAAATGGTAAATCTTGTTTGTCACTTACAGTCCACTGTGGTTAAGGTGTACAAAGAATAGTATGAAATGGGTAAAACTGCCTCCTGCCAACAGAACTGTAAAGGATTACACAAGCTGGATGTTCATGATGAGAAAGGGTGCAGTGCATTGTAAAGGCTCAATGGTAGGTCACTGTGCAACAGTTGACATCACAATACAGCTTTGTGTGGGGAATGCACCACACAAAATACCTGGATTTCCATAGCAGGCAACCCAAGATACACCCTCTCCTTACCACTGATCATTGTCAATGGCAAATGCTGTGGTGTCAACAACATGCTGGTTGGACACTGCAGGACTGGAAACAAATGTGCTGGTTGGATGAGTTCAAATACCTGGTGCCACATGCTATTTGCCTTTATGTGTGGTTGCCTTCATGTGTGGCACAATCAGCATGAGTTCATGGACCCATCGTGCATGGTGCCCAGTATCCAAGCATCTGGCAGTCGTTGCTTAATATGGACATGTTTTTCTGGGAAGAACTAGGATCCCTTATGTGTATGGACCAGTGTTTCACTGGTAAGGTGTACTGGTAGCTCTTGAGAGTTCATGTGCTCCCAGCCATGTTGTATTTTTTCCCAGACAGAAATGGGATCTTCCAAAATGATAATGCACCATGTCATCAGGCCCACACTGTGCACCAGTAGTTTGAGGAACACAGTGAAGATGTCACTCATCTTGTTTGGCCTCCAATAGTCCTACATTTTAATCTAATTGAACACCTGTGGGATATTTTGGAATGGAAAGTGAGGCTTATGGACATGCAACCATCATCTGTTCTGACACTGTGGATATCCTTGCAGGCAGCATGAGCATGGCTGCAGATCCCTATAGACATCTTCAAATCTAGTGGAGTGAATGCCTAAGCAAACAGCAGCTGTTATCCATGCAAATGCAGACCCAACACAGTATTAGGTAGCTGGTCATAATTCAGTGATCACTGAGTAATCACTGAGTATATATACACACAATAGTGCATGTAAAATATAAAGTAATAAACACTCTAAAGAATGATGCATACACATACTGCAACTCTCAGAAAATTCTTTTCCTCTTTTTAACAGTAACATTTTCTCATTAATATACCTGTAAATAGAGAACTACCTATGTGAAAATGCAAGTGCTGGAGCATGTTAACTGTGAAATTTAATTTTCACAGTATACCTCCGCTCTCCCTGAGCTTCTGAGGAGTGCTCACAGAGAGGAGGTAATAATGTAATTTACTCCAGTTTAATATTTGTAAAATAATAAGAGGAGTTTACCTCAATATAGTACGTAGAACACTTCCGTATGATACTCTCGTTGATACTCTCCGTATGATATTGTTTTGAAAATATTCAAAACGATATTTTCGTTAGATTCTTTTTTTTTAATTGTGTTAAATTGGTTTTTAATTATTTATTTTTTACTCTAATGTAAGTTTTCGATTTTTTCGTTTTAATTTCTGGAGAGTATCATATGGAAGTATTCTACGTACTATATTGAGGTAAACTCCTCTTATTATTTTACAAATATTAATATCAACATAGAACCTATTGAGTATTACAGCTCTGATTCATACTATCTAACTCCAGTTTAATGTAACTGTATTAAAGTTTTTTTTTTTCCTTAAAATTTCATTGGGTGGATATTGGTTCCATTTTTTAATTTATAAGTCTTTACATACAGTTCACCCTTACAGTTATTTTGTATTGCATAGTCAGTGATTATTTGAATTTATTATGCATGATTTGAACTAATTACACCTCCTGTAATGCAGAGTGATGCATCCTAAAAAAAAATACCATGTAATGTGAATCTATGCTATGTGAAACAAGCTTTACAGTGAATTGTTGGGGTGGGAGGTGAGGCACATCCCTATCTCTGTATAGATGCAAATCTACTGCAATCAATTAAATGTGAAGTAATAGGAAGAAAAAAGAAGAGATAAAACTGTAATTATCCACCAATACTGACAGTATAAAAGTTGTGAAAGCAACAAGTTTATGCAGATAAAGAACCCTCTTAGATTGGGAAAATAGAATACATGTATAAATTCTTGCAGCCACCAGCCAACTTGTAATGAAGTTTATTGTGAATTTTATTACTAAAAATGTATATTAAAATAATGACAACTGTAGATAAATTAGGAAAATAATGACATGTATAAAATCAATTAAGTAAACTAGTAAAAGCATTAAAAATATATCAGTAGTAAATCTAGCACAAAATGGATAGTAGCTTTTGACTTCCTTATGTATCTTTTCTTAACCAAGAAAACATTTTTGGGTTCAGACTGTATGCTGTTCATCAGTGGCTGGGAGGTAACACACACACTACGTTATCTTGGTAACAGTTACCTGTGTCATGGAGGGGATGGGGGCGAACATTGTCGTCCATAGATCAGTGCAGAAGTGTGTGTGTGGGGGGATGATTATCTGTGCATTCCTCACACTGATACAGTATCATTTAGGCACTAAAGACCAGTGCATAGTCACACAACACAGGGATCAAGAAATAAGCAAAATTAGAGAAGACATCCAGAAATGTGGCTTTCTTAAGCAAGCCCAACTTAGTGGGAATTGTTTTTAACTCAAGAACACACAAAAATGGTAAATCACCCTCAGCATATCCTCTAGATACTGAAAAACATCACTCCACAGATGTGGCTCATGTTTCTTTCTATCCACCCCCTGCTTCTGTACCAATTCATAGACAGTACTGCCTACTCACCCATCCATGACACTGATAGCTGGTTTTTTGATAACATAATGTCTTCTCTTAGCTACTGAAATGCAGTATATAACCTCAACCCTAGCCAGTGTTTTCTTATTTGAGAATGGCTCCATATAGAAGCAAAAATCTGCTATCCATTTTGTGTTTTTATCAGATTTATTATTGATATTTTTTAAATTTTAATTTAATTTGATTATTTTTAAAATGCTTTTAAAAATAATCAAATAACAGTACCTGTAGGTGAAAGATTTTATCTTTGGTTGCTATTATTTTAGTTTGGACATTTAATAATAAACTTCATTACAAGTTTGGTGACTACAAGAATTTACACATGTAACAACAAGAGTATGAATACAGCTTATCACTGGAAAACCAGAAGAGAACTGTTGATTAGCCATATCCCATTCAAAATTACAAAGTGTGGTCAAAAAGTTTCTAGGCTGTATGTTTTTCTTTATACTTACACATTTAGTAGCTATTCCATGCACCTTTAAAGACATTCCTTTTGACTTAATACAGTGACTCCAGCAGTTCTTCCATTGTTGAAAGCATTTCTGGAAGTTGGGTTTCAGACCACAAACGTAGTCAATGAAATCATCATAATCCAAGAACAGTCAGAGTCAGGGGTGGACAGAGAGGGCATATTCCCCCCTAACCAAAAAAAATTTGAAATTAAAGAAAAAGAACACAGGAGGCATTCTAAAAAAAATTCAAAAGCCTGGTTGCCATGCTGCTCCCCCTTACGATGATATCTGGATACACCACTAGTCAGAGTGACTGTGACTCTGATGATTCCATTAAATTTCTCCCCTGCAGCATAGTCTTCAGTTTTGAAAAAAAAAAGGGGGGAACCTATATGGTGCTAAATTTGGGGAATATAAAGAGAGAGGGAGACAGCAGTCATGTCATAGTTTTTGACTAGAATTCTTCATTATCAAAGCAGAATTTGTGCAGGAGAATTATTCTGATGGAGAAACCTGCCCCTAGTGTTCCATTTCTTATATTTTTTCTATGCATCTTCTTATAAATGTTGCAGAATTTCTTTATAGAAATGTATCAAATAACACAATTAGCATGCTCTTTGCATTAGAACAAACTTATCTGGCCTTCTGAAGTATCATTTGAACTCTTTCTTTGTAAAGCCTTGCTTTGTTTCGGGACAAGAGTGTCCACCACAGTGGTGGTCCCAGACAGGGGCTTTAGCCCTCATGATAAAAAAATGTGGATTTTTTTGTAATGCCACATGATGATTAAAGCCCAATGATTCTCTGGGATTGCCACTGCATACCCATAAACCCATTGGTGTGCCGCTGTTCATCAGTCAGCAAACAAGGTATGGATTTTCAGATGTCCATTGGCCAAATCATGAATAGTTTCATGCCTGTTTTTGCAAATGAATTCTTTAAGTTGTATCAACTGTCCATTCATTTTGCTTAAGGTGCTGAACTATTGGCATTGTTAACAGAAGGCATTCCAATTTTGAAGGTTTGTTCCTGTTCTTTGCTTCCTCTCTGAAAAAAAAAAAAAAAAAAAAACATTTTAACAGCAGTGTTGCAGTTGGGGTTATTCTGCATCTAACAAGTGACCAACTTTGTTTGTTTTTTTTTTTATTTATGGAAAAAGTTTATGGATTTTTTAAATTCTGCTTGCAATATACCACTATATCATCTTTTCTTAATAGATTTCTGTACTTAATATATCTAAAAAATTTTATTTCTAGTACAAAAATTAAATATTTAAAAAATGCTATACTTTTTACACATTATTTTTAAAAAACAAAAAAAATATTAACTGCTGAAAGCGAAAAAAAAGTCACAGCCACAACATATAAACATGAATAAACTAATAGTCTCTTTCATTTTACAGTTCAGAAAACAGTTAATGGGCCTGAAATTTCAAAATTTTACATGCACATATACTTCTGCTTGTATATTACTTGTGGAAGCAGAAATTAGCAGCAATATTTATTAATTCTGCTAAAAATGAAAAAAAAAATAATAATAATAAAATATGTTACATTTGTAAAATATAAACGTGAAACTATTAGGCACATCAGTGAAGAGTTGATAACATCATTATGTAAGCAGAAATATGTGTGCCTGCACATGAAAATTTAAAATTGCATATGCACACATACTTCTGCTTATACTTTAGGTATGGAAGCAGAAACATGCAGCAATTTTTATTAATTCTGCTGAAAATTAAAAAAAAAACGTTACTGTCATAAATTATAAATATGAAACTATTAAGTGCTTCAATTTTAGACTTGAAATTATTAAGTGCATATGCACGCATATTTCTGCTTAAATATTGCGTGCATGTATATTCTTCTTTTTCCTTTCTTCGTTAAGTATGCTTGTTGCAGCCATTCAGGTTTACAGTCTTATTGCATCCTTCCACCTTAATTTGGGTCTTCCTAGGCCTCCCTTGCCTTATAATGTCTAGTTCCATATTTTGTTTTTCTAATCTTCAGTTTTGAAAAAAAAGGGGGGGGACCTATATGGTGCTAAATCTGGGGAATATAAAGAGAGGGAGACAACAGTCATGTAATTTTCGACTAGAATTCTTGCATAATCAATTCTTGAAAATCATGTTTTTGATTCGGTTGATATGTTGATTCCATTTTAGTCTTCTGATTTTTATCCAGTTGTTTATGGGTTCAGTTTTGCATATGCATTAGTAAAGGCATATGATGCAAGAAAGCAAGCTTATATAGTATCAGCCAAAAAAAAAATTCCATTTCACACATCCATTCACTCTAAAAGTTTGTCCAGTGCTTGAATTTATTTAAGCTATCAGCTTCCACAACAGATGGAAGTTTGTTCAGGCAATCATCTACTTGCTGGCTAAAGGCAAATTTCCACACAGATATTCTACAATTGTCTTTCCTCAATTTGAAATTACACCCCCTCAGGTTCATAATCTGAGCAAGAGGAAGAATCCCATCAGCATTGAGCCTGCTGATGGGATTCAAGGCCTTATACACCTCAATCAGATCACCTTGCAGGTGCCAAGTCTCCAGACACTGCAATTTGCAGAACTAAAGCCTTTCTTTGTAAAAGCAATCCTTTGTTCCATTTACCAATCTCATTGTCCTTCTCTGTACTCGTTCCAGCAGCTCTACATCCTTCCTAAAATGAGGCCTCCAGACCTGTATACCTCTTATTGCAGAGCTTTCTTTATATCTCTTATCACAGAGTTCTAACTTTGTCTCTTAATGATTTTTGTATGTGTGTGTGTGTGTGTGTGTGTGTGTGTGTATATATATATATTCTGTTTTCAACTTGATAAAAACATGCTTTTGTGTTTTTTTTTTCCACTTGGTATTCTGTTTGGCATGCTGCTAGCAGAAATCTATGGACTCTGATACATATTCAGCAATATTTCTTAATTCAAAATATTGAAATTTAGTGAGAGAATTAGAAAAATTTGGGTTCTTTGAGGATTAGATTCAGTACTTATATATATATATAAAAAACACACACTATAAAAGTGGACTTATTATTTATCATCAACTGAAGCTCTTCACAAAAATAATTAAAAGAATGATTGCAGTGGAAGAATGCCACTTTCCAGAGTTCTTACATGTTTTTCTGATCATATGTTTTCCTGTAATTATTCTGGGAAAGACCTAAAATAGATCTAAAATAGTTCTAAATAAAGAATAGTCCCAAGAATAGGACTATTCTTTATTTAGAAAGTATAGAGGCAAATGCAAGCCGTAGCACTTCCTTGAATTAGAACATTGTAGACACTGTTTTTTTTTTTTTTTAATCCATAGGATTTTATATTTTGTCTCTTCTAGGAATCAGATTAAACTAATAATGCCATTTTCCCCTAGGAAATGGGTGAACTAAAATGAGAATTGTTTGACTCAGTGGAAAAACAGAAGTGTCATCTGTGAGATGCTATGCATGTGAGTTGGTTAAAAGGTGGTGTGCTTCACCTGTCTGGCTCTTTCATGCAATTATTCTGTGAAACACTTCAAATATCACTTCAAAAACAACATGAGTGAAACCAGGTCTATATATATAGGAAGGTAGAGAAAGTGCACCAAAAAATTGCACAAAACCTTTTATCATAAGTCATCTGACTGGTCCCACATGAAAAGTTCCAGGTTAGTGATGCATTCTTTCTGAGTAATACATATAATATTCATATAAACAGTAAATGATTCAGCAGATTGCATTCTACCACCAACTATCAATTGAATTTTGTGCTAATTGTGATGGTCATCTTATGGCCAGAGACCTTGCATTTTGAAGCCTCTTGCAAAGAGAAAGGAATATGATGTAAATACATAAATGGGCCTGTAGTACTGGGATTCATTACGTAAATATAAATATAAATACTTAGTAAAAATTTTAATACACATTTAATTGCAAATGGTTTGTAGCTTTCAAAGCTAAACAGTCCTCTTCATCAGCAAATACTAACAGAGTTGAGACATTAGAGACAAAATTTTAAAGGATACAGTTGTGCACACAATGAGGCGTGCTTGGGCACGAGGTTGACCATTCAACCACTAGATTGGTGTTCATTGTTGCTGCATGGACATGTATGGTTATGTTTCCAGTGCATATCTAGTCTCAAAACAGTTGCCTCCAAGATGTTTTGTGACTAGATAAACACTGGAAGCATAACCACACACGTCCATGCAACAACAGTGAACACCAATCTAGTGGTTGAATGATCAACCTCATGCACAACTGTATCCTTTAAAATTTTGTCTCCATTCTGTTAGTATTTGCTGATGAAGAGGCCCGTTTAGCCTCGAAAGCTACAAACCATTTGTAATTAAGTGTGTATTAAAATTTTTAGTGGATATACATATTTATATTTATACATAGGGTGATTAAAGTTGGGACTTGCTTCAGTCTTAATTCACAAGTCAACTGGTTCTTTTAACCTCTAACATCAAAAGTATGACCTGAAAGCTAATTTTTTTTTTTAAATTTATACTTTATTTATAGCCATTCTGAAAATTCCAAAACTAATCTTCCCGTTTTTGAATTTTAAAATGCTTCTTGTAGAAGACATGAATATTTTCTTCAGAAAGAACATGCCTGCCTCATTTCAAACATTTCATTTTACATTTCAAACAAATGTAAACTATGTACCTGATGAGTATGCATAAGCTTGCAGTGTCTTTGTATACTTGATGGTTCTATGGTGTGATTTTTCTCCTTTAACTAGTGGTTTGTCATTGACCTAAACTTCAAGAGAATGTAAACCTTCTAATGTCTCTTCTTCACCCTGCGATCCGGAACCCGTATTCAACCAAACTATATGTGTAAATTCTACATGTATTATATGAATTACTGATATTAAAAAGATCTGTGCTGTAACAAATACCTGTAATTAGAACTCATTCAATGGGAGGATTAGGCACTGCTGCATTATAAAATACTGAACTAAAATTATTGATAAAGGATGAATTTCTATTAGCAGACTATTTGAGCTTATATTATACTTACCTACACAGTTATAAAAATGTAAATTTTAAGAGAAATAATATGCATACAGAATCCCTTGTTAACCTTATAAGGGATATATTCCTGAAAAGTATGGCAGTACAGCAAAACTGCTGTTCATGAAATTAAGATGCCATATAAAAAAAAAAAAATTATATATGAAAAAAACACAGTCAACTTCATTTTCAATTTGTAAAAATGATGAAGTCTATTTAGTCCTTTACCTTCTATTCCAGTGTCATAACTTTTCTTGCTCTCTTCACACCTTCGCTTTTACCACTTATTGAAAACTTAGAGGTCATAATAATGAATAAAATAAATGTTAGTTTATAGCAAACATATTAATGTTCAATTTTACTAAAACAAGTCCAAAATATATCCTGGGAAAATAAACGTTACTAAAAAAACACAAAACAAAAATGCATGGAGAGACAGCAACACAACACTGTGTATATACGTTACTGATAGGTGCATTGTTGAAATTCTGGCCCTCTGCACTACATACTAGACCTTCTCCCATGATTTACAGGAGGTGGGAGCAATAATTTTGTTTAAAGAGACTGGACTGGATGGCATATATGTGGGGGGGGGTGAGGATTGTAAAATTTTGGTATACAAATACAAAACAGTATTATCTCAAACCTGTGGTTGACACGAGATTATCATAACAGGAAATTAGTTTAGTCATACTGAAACTAGGCATGTCCATAGCAGTTGCATTTGAGTTATAGAATAGTGAGAAAATCCACTATTTTAACTTATTAGTGTTTTCTACAAAACACCATTAACTTGACTGTTTAAATAATATCAGAAAAGGCAGGCATTTAATGTTTACAGCTGAACTTTCAGAATATCTCAAAAGGCCTAAAATTGTAAACTACGTGTGATTTTTCTGATGGTTATATGTGAAAAAACAGGATGCTCACTTGTAAGCTGTACAAAATTTTTATACCATTATTGATAATATTATACGTAAGACAGCATGGAAAAGTTACAGAGCAATAAAAAGTACTGAAGCCTATAACAGCTACAAATTGATCTGTAATAGTGTCACAGAAAAAGTTAGGCTGGCAAAGAGAGTAAAAATTGGGGATAAGGAATTTTTCACATATATAAATGCAAAGAGAAGGACAAATCAGATCAGACCATTATGTAATGAACGTGGGATGGTATTAGATACCCCAGCTGAAGTTGCAGATGAACCCAACAGTTACTTTGCATCAATATTTACGGAAGAAAAGCCCTTTGTGTCAATGAGAAATTATGGCTGTGAAGTTGAAAAAAAATGTAATTAATGACGTTGAAATTTCACATGTTTATTTAATGAAAAAATTTTGAGCCTACAGGCCAGTAAAGCTCTTGGGGTTGATGGCATATACCCTATAATCTTAAGGGAGGTGGCAAGTGAGTTCATTGAACAATTGAGGCCAATTATGAGAGCATCACTGGACTCGGGTTTGATTCCATTGGATTGAAAAAGTGCCAATGTATCTCCAGTACATAAGGGTAGTTCTAAGAGTGAAGCGGGAAATTACCAGCCAGTCAGTCTAACTTCAATAGTAGGGAAAATTAGGAGACAATGATCAAGGGTGGAATTCAGGATCATTTAGATCACATATAATGAGTATGGGCTTGGCACACTCAGGGTCTTGAGCTGGATATCATCATTCTTCACTTTCTTGCTTCTACTTTTGACTCTCTCTCTCTCACACACACACACAAAGTAACTCAAATTTTTTTTTTTTTTTTTTTTTTTGGCTGGTTCAGCATAAGTCTCAGGCTTCCTTGCATGGCTATTAATACTAATAATAAATGGAATTCTGAAGAATACTCAGCATGATTTTGTAAAGGGAAAAATCATATTTAACTAATCTGGTTAGCTAGTTTGACAGGGTCATTCAAGAGCTGGATTTAGAGAATAATTTTGACATTGTTTATTTGGATTTCTGCAAAGCATTTGACTCAGTCCCACATGAGCAGTTACTTTATAAGCTGGAACAGGTTGGAATCACATGGAAAATCCTTAGATGGATGGCTGGATGGCTTCAGGGCAGGAGGCAGAAGGTTGTGATAAATGTTTATTCCTCAGATTGGGTTGATGTAAAAAGTGGGGTTCCCCAAAGATCAGTATTAGGATCACTGTTGTTTTTGATTTTCATAAATTACATCGATGGAGGGATAGAGGCCATGATGTTTAAGTTTGCAGATGATGTAAATAAAGATTGGTAGAGTAGTTAATGATCACTACCAAGCAGAGCTTCTTCAGAGTGACCTAGATAAGCTTCAGGGATGGTCAGAAAAATGGCAGCTATGCTTTAATCCAGCAAAATGTAAGGTATTACACCTGGGAAACAGTAACCCCAAGATAAGTTATCTTGATACACTTGGTGGAGTTGAACTAAAGCCAATAGTGGAGGAAAGGGACTTGAGTGTTACGATACGGTCAGACATGAAGTTCTCCGAGCATTGTAGACCGGTTTCAAGGAAGGCCCATGGTGTCCCATCGATGAGTTATCAAACAATTGCAGATAGAGATAAGGATGTCATAATCCCATTATATAAGGCTGTTGTTAGACCACACTTGAAATACAGTGTTAAAGTATGGAGACCGCACCTAAAGAAAGATATTGTGCTTCTTGAGAGGGTCTAGAGATAGGTAACTTGCTTGGTGAGATCAGGAAAAGGGCGTCCATGTGAGGAAAGACTTCGAATATGTGGGTTGCAGAGCTTGGAAACTAGGCACTTTAGAGGCGGCTTCATTGAGGTGTTTAAGGCTCTGAGAGGCATAATAAATGAGTAAAATAAATGAGGACAAAATTTTCACAGTTATAAATGACTCTAGAACTAGGGGCCATAATTTCAAGTCACTGTTATAATAATTTTCACAGTTATAAATGATTCTAGAACTAGGGTCCATAATTTCAAGTTACGGGGTGAGGGGAGATGTTTAGACTGGATTGCAGGAAGTTTTATTTTAGCCAGTGAGTTATAAATTACTGGAATAAGTTCCCTACATGGGTGATAGAGGCTGACAGTTTGGGGAAATTCAAAGGAAGGTCAGCTGGATTACATGAGGAGGGAAACACATAGGTTGTCTATTTCCTTTTCTTTTATTAATTATATATTTTTTTATTTTCTTTTTATTATTATTTTATTTTATTTTATTTTTTTGGCTAGTGCAGCTTATAAGTCAAAAAAAAAAAAAAACTTCTTTGTTACCATGTGGAAATTTCTAATACTAATAATAATACATTCTTGATGAGTTACATTGTGTACTTTTCAAGAGCAGCATATTTGGTGAACCAGTGTTTATTGAAAATAAAGTCAATTACATTGCTGAGTCTTGATTGTGACAAGTTGGTACAAGATCTCAGGCATTTTTGTGTTGAAATTTTTATCAAGGTATACATTTGAAAACACAGAGTGCTCTCATACAGTTACGAGTGCATAAAATATACTTGTTCTCCTTTGCAAGTCTGGCTTTGATGCATTGTTGCACAAAAAGGAGGACACACCACACTCTTTATCTGCAACTCTATTTATATGCTTGCTAGTTACATTGTTTATAATGCTTAAACTTACTAGTTTATAGTGCTCTTAATAAATAGATCCTGAATTTCTACTAATTTTCATCTTATGTGCAGATGAGGTAATCCAACAGATAATATCTGTTACAATGCATCCAATAATACAAATGTTAACAAGATGTATTATTAATAGCAGCATAATATTTTGTAAAACAAGTATACGGTATCCTTTGGGTCATACATATTGAGCATTGAGTTTGTTGCTGTTAATAAAAGTTTTAAATTTTAAATGGAATAAAAAATAATGTACAAGAAATAATATACATTGGTTTGAAGGAATCCAATTCAGAAATCCAGGGTCGATTTTAAATATATTTGGGGCCAAAAGAAAAATAAAAAAATAACAATAACTTCCTCAAATATGATCATTATAAAATATGATTTATTACAGTCTGATCTAAAGTCAGATAGTAAAAACATTGATCCAAGATAGCAAGCATCGTTAAATCATTCACTGAAATAAACACCACATATTGTATTGTAAACTAGTTCATTAAAAGTACTTACTTTTTAAAGATGATTGCTCATCTACATCAGAGTAACTTACACCTACTTCACCTCCTTTTAGAAATCATAACGGTTCTTTATATGAGTCACTCTTGTGATGAAGATGACTTGGAACCATAAGTGTAATTAACAGTTTTAAACTTTTAACAAAGTTTAAAGGTCAGGAAAAGTACTGCACTTTGTCAAGTGCAGTACTTTTTGTGACTTTTTCTTATTTAAGAAAAAATCATTATTTGCAATAAGGCAGCAAACAAAAAAAAATCCCTGTTTTGCCTTGCATATAGATGTAAAACTAATTGGTGATTTTGTTTCATTTTATTGCTACTTTTTTTAATTAATTCTATAAGTCCCCTAAGAATGTTGTGAATTGTTCATACAACCTGAATTCTTAGCTGAAAACTACTAAAAAATTATTGCTTATAAATCTTTAGCTGCCCTGTTCAGGAACAGTTAACTGAATGACTTAAATATTACAGCAAAACTCTCCCGTGGATTTAGTACAACTGGTCAGTTAGCCGACAATCCAACTGTGCGGCATCCTTCTCTTTTTAGCTCTTAATGGTTACTAGTAATCATGATTGAAAGCCATTGTTCACATCACAGCATATTAACATAACTTGTGCATATAGATATCGTTATAAGTCTTAATAGACAGAGATTTATTTGGTAACTATGTAGTTTTATCTTTTAAAATTTCCCAAATTAATTTAAGCATTAGTTGAGGCATATGATGCAAGAAAAAAACACCCTTCCCATTTCACCCATCCAGTCACTTCAAATGTTTATCTAATTCAGTCTTAAATTTATTTACGCTATCAACTTCCAAAACAACAGATGGAAGTCTGTTCCAGCAATAAACTGCCCATTGACTAAAGGCAGATTTCCACACATCTATTCAACAACTGTCTTTCCTCAATTTGAATCTATGCCCCCTCAGGTTCTTAGCCTGAACAAATGAAATTGTCATCAGCATTGAGCCTGCTCAAACCATTCAATGCCTTATACACATCAATCAGATCACCTCACAAATGCCCAGTCTCCAGAGGCTGCAACTTGCAGAACTTAAGCCTTTCTTCATAAGTGCACCCCATTGTTCCTCTCACCAATCTTGTTGCCCTTATTTGTACTCATTCTAAAAACTCTACATCCTTCCTAAAATGAGGCTTCCAGACCTGTATACAGTACTCAAGGTGTGGCCTCACCATTACCTTATACAAAGGGATAATCACCTCCTTATCTCTCTGCTAGCAAAATTGCTATATATCATTGACAAAACTCCATGACCTGCTCCGGCATCCTGTTTGCACTGCTCAGAGAACTTCATATCTGACTGTACAATTACCCTCCAGGTCTTTTCCATTCTCCACCTCCCGGAGTTTAGTACCACACAGTTGGTATGTTTCTCTTGTGTTACTGCTACCCATATGCAGTACTTTGCATTTGTCAATGTTAAACTTCAGTTGCCACTTCTCAGTCCATCTGCCTAACTTTTCTAGATCCTTTTGCAGTAGCATACTGTCTTTGGTGTCATTAACAACCCTGCCAACCTTTGTATCATCTGCAAACTTGGACATTAAGCCTAATATACCTTCATTGATATCATTGATAAATACACAAAACAACAATGGGCCCAGCACTGAACCCTGGGGGAATACCCTAATAACATTAGTCCACGTAGAACAGTGGCCATTTATTACCACTCTCTGCCATCTCCCATTCAACCATCCCTTTATCCATTGCAGTAACTTTCTTATTAATTTATTATAGGGCAGAAAAATTGTGTCAAACAGGGTGCAAGAAAAATTTTTATTTTTAAGTGACACATTGCACTCCTATACTGCTTTTTATAACAATCAACTGCCATTGATTTGTGCTTTCATTGCTTTGTTTTGCAGGCTTATTCTTTCTTCTTTCTTTTTTTTTTTTTTTGAAAATGTAGTTTACTGACAGTACAACTGTATGATGCTGTTGTACTGTACAGTTAGATTAAAAAAATTGACAAAACTATGAGTCAAGGATAAACTAAAGTTTTATTTCTAAATAGGAGACTACATTCTTTCTCTCTCTCATTCATAACTCTTCTCAAGTGTAAGCTTCTCCTTATGCAAATTTAGATAGTCTAACATCAATACACTGAAATTGTTTTGCCTAGCTAGTGCATGCAGGGAAATTAAGAAAAGTACTAAATGGGGATAAAATGTTATTTTATTAATGCCATTTCTTGGGAGCAAACATACAAAACATTTCTATAACATTCAACTAAATGTTCCTTTTAAAGCTAATTTCATTTTTTACAATTCTTCTGTATAATAGGTTAACAGCTTGATGATCAAACTGCATAGTGTTTGCCTCTCACTAGTCTTTCTAGTCTCATTAGTCCTTTCTGACAGCTCATTTCTGTCAAATCAGTGGTTAGGTGTACATTGCTGTGTTTGTAAACTGATGTTATACAGAATTTATGATTTAGGTTACCTGAAGGAGGTCAGGTGCTTAAATGTCTGACCTCATTAAGGTAACGTAACCTTATTGAATAAGATCAGATTACCTAAAATAGAATATCAGTGGTTAGTTGTCAACTAGAAATCAAGGAAAGAGATTCATTTTAAATGTAATTACTTTATAATGGCATCTAAACATTCACTGATCTTTAGTAAGTACAAGTAGAAGGCAAATGCCAAGAAATGTTAGTACACTTCACATATTCTTGATACTGAATTGAAGCATAAATAATGATTACTACAGACCATTGAGAGCTAATACGAGATGAACTTCAAATAGTTGGACTGTCAACTAACTGACCAATTGCTCTAAGTCCAAGGGAAGGTTTTCCATAGTGTTAAAAAAGTCATTGCCCAACATTCTTATGTAATATAGATAAATATATTATTTGGCCACTTTTTTTAGGACTACAAAATAATGTTGTGGTCGACTGCTTTTGACCTATGTCACTGCTCTGGCATATTGTGGTATGAAGGCAAAAGCAATGCATGAATATTGGACCATTCATGTAATAAAACTGTCTTCAGTTTATTGGGCTTTTCATACATTTGATACAGCATGTGTGGATCTGCATAATTTAAAATTACCAGGTGTACCTGAACCACAATGATCTTCAGATATCCTCTATCATTCACAGTACCTTCCTGTGGAATCTGACCAAGGATATACAGTGGATTCTGGTTATTTGGGCCACCGGTTAATTGGGGCAGCCGTTTATTTGGGACAAATTTTAAAGAACAGAACCCAATCGAGAAAATAGCCAGGGTTTACTTCGCTTAATTAGGACAACATGCTGTTTAATCGGGGCAGGAGACCGCGGCACTCAAGATTACCCTACGATTGTCTCTGACCAATACCATATGGCTCGGTCAGATTTCTGGAGGTCACAACCATAAAACAATAAAAACAATTAGCAGTCCCCTGTTTATTGGGCTTTTCTGTCAGTGCTTCAATCATATAAAAAATTAATTTTTATAATCTGCTCTTCATTCCTATTTTTTAAGCTTCGTAACTTGTTACTCCATTCTCACTTTTGTGTGTCGTGTTACTTGCAATTTGTGTATGCCATGTTCTTTGTTATTGATTGCTTATCTTTTTTACTGTTTTAAATTTTAACCCCCACCCACAAATGTCAGTGAACAGAAATGTCAACTAGTTAGTATGTACATATTACATCACATATTAATTAAGCCAGTGGTCTCAAATTCAAATTGCATGCAGGCTGAATGCACAATATGAAAGCAGTGACGGGCCAGAATTTTTTTTTAACAAAATGAGAGCGAATATAAGCACCGTATTTACAGCAAATACATAATTGAAATGTATTCGCGGGCCGTGCAAAATTGCTTCGGGGGCCGGATGCGGCCTGCAGGCCGCCAGTTTGAGACCACTGAATTAAGCTATGCATGTAAGCGTAAATTTATTTTTATTTTGCTAACCTGTGGAAAATATTTTTCCGATTTCCACGTATCATTTAATTTTTTAATTAGTAACGTAATAAAGTGTAAAATTGTACTTAATACAGTATATCTTTACTTTTATAGCCTGTGGATAATATTCCTCCTATTTTTGCTAATTAGAATCGCTGTTTAATAGAATTAAACTTCAATTCACAAACATGATCACAATGACCAGCGCTTACTACACATTGTATAGTGATCGGTATTTTACTATGGTGAGTCCATCGTAACATGATTTGATCTTACGGAAAATCAATTATAAAGCTGTATTTTTAACTATTTGCGTGAAACTCTGCATAACTGGGGCAGCCGCTTAATCGGACCAAAATGCACTAGTCCCGATGTGTTCCAAATAACCAGAATCGACTGTACCATGAAAACAAGTCCCACACCATTACTCTTCTAGCAACCTGTGCTGTCAATACACAACAAGATGGTTCCAATGCCTCTTGTGGTTTACCTATGTATATTCTTCTATCAGTGCTGAAAAGTAGAAATCAGGACTCATCAGACCCATGTGACTGGCATCACCTTACATTTTCAGTCACAGTTCCCTCTGTTCACAGATATTTTCAGTTTTTTACAATTCATTGAAGGCTTTAATAACACTATCCTTTGAACACTCAAAGAATTTAACCATCCTCTCTTCTGTAGCATGTACTGAATTCACACCTCAAATCACACCTTTTGGGACATCCATGAAATCCTGACAATTCCGATTATCAGGAATTGTCAGGAATTATTATTGGCATATGTAGGACAATGCTGTCCTGCATATGCCACATGTTGATTTACATATTCTTCTGTAGGTTTCTGCATTAGTCCCAACCTCCTTGGACAATGTCATGAGAATGCCTCAATGTGATAAATGCATTTGAATCCAAAATCCTAAATTTTAAATTATGAATTCAATTACTTGTTAATTATTATTCATTGACTCTGATCTGTTATGCTGATAAACTGTTTTATAAAGCAGAACAAAAGTTGGAAGATCATCAAGCTTATGCCTCTTTAGTAAATAAAGTAGTGAGTGTTACTTCCTTCAGTAGCCACGTTTTCATCTGATAACTGGTGAGGCTAAAGATATTTTTATGTTTCAGAATATCTGAGGTCCTGATATGAAAATAAACTATGTAACTTAACAAAATAAGGGATTAATGTAAAAATGAATGACACTAATTCAACCAAGTGAATTGTTATAAAGTAAAATTTCCAAAGAAAGTTAAGGGAGATATACAGTACAATGCTAAAACTCCCACACAGTACAACTATTTTTGTTGGTTGCTATTGCCAGGCCTAAGTACTAGGATATTAATGAGATTACACAAAACAGTTCTATACATATTGAGCATATACATAATGCAAAAAGTTTCAGCTATGCAATTTGGGTTGAATCCAAATTGCATAGCTGCAGTTTCATCCTCCAGGTTGATCAGTGTGCATTTCTATGTACTGTGCTTGACATGAAAACATTAGGAAAGAAAGAAAACAGTGATGGAAGAGAGAAACTTATTATCCTTCCCCAACCGTTGGCTCCCCTTTTTTTTACTGACTGCAAAGAAACACATACATAGTCAACTAAGTCATACCAATGTAAATTTTATGGGGTTGTCTGCACAGAAACAGCATTAAAAGTCAGTACAGGTCATGGATCAGAACTTAGAGTTTCATGGGATGAAGAATGGGATACTACATCAATAATCTTTCTGTGCACACAACTGCAATTCATCTGAATCTCAAAATCCACTATAGCAGATGTTATTCAAATTTGGAAGACCATAGGTGAGGTACCTCAGCAGAAAATAGCCCTGAACAGACTTGCAAATGCATGCAACATGTTCAATGAACCATAAATCAGTAGGTCATGCCTCACACATGTTGTGTCTGGTAAACATTATGGAGGAGGCCTGTGAGACCACAGGAAAACATCAGTACATCAACAGGGAGTTACATAGCCTTGGGTTCAGTGGCATGGCAGTTCTACATAAATTCAATATCAAGGACCTGCAATATGGCTTGCAGCATTCAGAGTGGTAATTAATGAACTTTACAGCACTCAGAGCTATATTATACCCAGTTTTAATGGAAAATCTTACTAAATAATGCTTAGCTCTGATGAATTGTGTGGAAATGAACATTGCCCAGGGAGAACTTTCTTCCAAAGTGTGCCAAAACTTCTTGACCATGAAGTTTGGTGTAGGCAATCTGACGGAATGAGGCTATTTAAGGTGGTTCAAGTCGGTTCACCATGTCAAAATCAACAAAATCATACTTACATGCATATGAAGTGCCACACAATACTATATATATATATATATCCCCGTGTGGTGTTCCATATGCATGTAATTATGGTTTGTTGACTTGCAGCAATTTATACTGTTGATCTTACTGAAAGATTTCTGTACTAAGTTCAACAAAATACATTCACTTTCATTGTTTCATTTGCAGTTCATCTTTCCTGTAGTACTGCCTGCTTCCTACCCTATAAACACATCTCTGTCTTCACTGTTATGCCAAAATGTAACATTGCCAGCACCTTTTATTATTGATATGCCAAAAGGATAGGACTATAACATTTCATCCTAGGTTTGCCCATGATTTTCAATTACTTTTTTCACATTTTAATATTTTGTTAAATAACCAAGAAGTTAGTTATTTAACAAAACCGGCCATCCTGTATTTGTGTTTCTTCAACCCTTAAATAGTGTGGTGGCCACAAGACAAAAAAATAAAATTTTAAAATAAATTTCCCACTTCTGCCAGTGTTACCTTACTCATGGTCATGAGCATTTTTAATACTATTCTACAATCTGTCCAGTAGCATTCTTACAAATTTGTAACCTTACTGAGATACTTTGTTTTTGTGCAATTAATTTGCAAATTGCACTTGTGGTCTGATAGACTGTCCATTACTATTTGCATATTATTTTTGAGTATATAATAATTGACATGTAATTAAATTTTCAATTTGTTCATAATGTTTTCTTATTACAAATTACTGAATTAATTAGTATTAGTATTTTTTTTTAGTATTAGTATTAGTATTAGTAACGGCCGCATGGTGCAAGAAAGCCTATGGCTTATGCTGCACCAGCCAAAAAAAAAAAAAAATAAAAAAAAATAAAAATAAAAATAAAAAATAATAAAAAAAATATAAATCCGAACAAAACAATGATAAAAACAAAAAAAAAAAAAATAAATAAATAATAATAATTAATAAAATAAAAAATAAATAAAAAGGAAATTAAACCTATCATCCTATGTGCTTCCCTTACCCGAAAGTACTATCCAGATGACCTTTGAATTTCCCCAAACTGTCGGCCTCTACCACCCATGAAGGCAACTTATTCCAGTAATTTATAACTCGCTGGCTAAAATAGAACTTCCTGCAATCCAATCTAAACATTTCCCCCCGTAACTTGAATTTATGTCCCCTAGTTCTAGCATCATTTGTAATCTTGAAAATTTTGTCCTCATTCATTTTACTGATGCCTCTCAGAGCCTTAAACACCTCAATCAAATCTCCTCTAAGGTGTCTAGTTTCCAAACTCTGCAACCCACATATTCGAAGTCTTTCTTCATAAGGACGCCCTTTTGCCGATCTCACCAGGCGAGTTACCCTTCTTTGCACCCTTTCAAGAAGCTCGATGTCTTTCTTCAGGTGCGGTCTCCATACTTGAACACAGTATTCCAAGTGTGGTCTAACATAAGCCTTATATAATGGGATTATCACGTCCCTATCTCTACTTGCAAAAGTTCGATAGATCATTGATAGGACACCATGGGCCTTCCTTGCAACCTGTTTACAATGCTCAGAGAATTTCATGTCTGACCGTATCGTAACACCCAAGTCCCTTTCCTCCAGTACTGGCTTTAGTTGAACTCCACCAAGTGAATAAGTTATTTTGGGATTACTGTTTCCCAGGTGTAATACCTTACACTTTGTTGGATTAAAGCACAGCTGCCATTTTTCTGACCATTCCTGAAGTCTATCTAGGTCTCTCTGAAGAAGCTCAGCTTGACAGTGATCATTAACTACTCTACCAATTTTAACATCATCTGCAAATTTAGACATCACGCCCTCTATCCCTTCATCAATGTCGTTTATGAAAATTAAAAACAACAGTGGTCCTAATACTGATCCTTGGGGAACCCCACTTCTTACATCAACCCAATCTGAGGAATAGCCATTTATCACAACCCTCTGCCTCCTGCCCTGAAGCCATCCTTCTATCCATCTAAGGATTTTCCCAGTGATTCCAACCTGTTCCAGCTTATAAAGCAACCGCTCATGTGGGACTGAGTCAAAAGCTTTGCTGAAATCTAAATAAACAATGTCGAAATTATTCCCTAAATCCAGCTCGTGAGTGACCCTTTCGAAATAGCGAACCAGATTTGTTAAACATGATTTTCCCTTTACGAAACCATGCTGAGTATCCTTGAGAATTTCAATTCGATCCAAATGATCCTGAATTCCACCCTTGATCATTGCCTCCATGATTTTCCCTACTACTGAAGTCAGACTGACAGGTCGATAATTTCCAACTTCACTTTTAGAGCCACCCTTATGTATGGGAGATACATTTGCACTTTTCCAATCCAAGGGAATCTCCCCAGAGTCTAATGATGCTCGCATAATTAGCCTCAATGGTTCAATGCACTCGCTTGCCGCCTCTCTTAAGATTATAGGGTATATTCCATCAACTCCAGGAGCCTATAATTACATATTTTTTAACTTCGCTCCCACAATTTCCCTTTGCCACAAAAGGCTTTTCATTTGTAAATATCGATGCAATTATCGATAATTATTCAGTTAGCCATAAAACATAGCATATACTTTATGCTGAAAGTTTTTCATTTCCAACACGGTATATATAATACAGCCCAGGGATGATACCCCCCTCTCAACTTAGAAAGGCTCCTCCATAGCCATGTGGGCAGGAGCAGCAGTGCGTAGCACACGCTTCTTGATTAGACCGGGGTTCGACCCCATGACCACCGCATATTCCTGGAGCAATATGGCCTTAGTTGCTAATGCTCCTAAAAACCAAATAACAAACAAATATTAACTCAGAAAGCAATATGAGAGCTTAAAGTTTATTAAAAACTACTAATATCATTAAAAATTTATTTTCAAAGAAAATAAATATACAGGATGGCAAACCCTCTCTCATGTTGATAGAGTCTAGAAATATGTGCTAAAAACTCTGCCCTATGCCATCAACAAATTAATAAAGCCTACTTTCTTTTGTCAGTTGCAATTATAAAAGACCAGCAAGGATTAATACAGAGATAGTATATTATGAACTTGAAAACAGGCTGACTTTCTATCACAAATTACTAAGACCAAAATGTATTTCCTTGTGGCAGTTAAGTCTGCTGTCTCCAAACAATAGATAGCAAGTTTCCCGACCAGGTTATCAGAAGTGTTAAGTTAAATAATATTTAACTTTAACTTAAATATAATCATATTTTGAGAACCAGTTCTTCATCCAGTAGCACTACTTAGGAAACAAGTTTTTTGAACCAATATTTCTTAGTATCATTGAAAATAAAGAAATAGATGTTTTGTGGTATGTTGGCTCTGTTAGTTCTTTCATCATTTCAAAATTACAGTCTACAGAAATTCAACTCTTGAAGTATCCTCAATTCTTCTCATCCTTCAGCCCATACAATACAAAATAATATAGGTTCTAATACCTTTTGTGTTTTGGGTTTTCATAAAAATAAATAAATAATAATGAAAAAAGAAAGGATTGGCATACAGCACAGCAGTCCTTGGAACTGACAAATGCAGAAGGAAGCTGAAATACAATAGATTATCCCAAGTCATACTTAGCCTTTTAACGTTTCCTTATAGCAGTGCTGCTGAATGTGAGAGAATATTCATCTAGGTGCAAAAGAAAAAAGAATTTAGATCTCTTTCTGGTGAAACTGAAAATGCTCTTGACAATGAACTCTAAACAGCAGTGCCATTGTTAAAAACAAAACTTTGACTCAACATTTCTGAAGAGCAAAGTCTGTAACTATCTTTCTCAAAGCAATCATAATCAGTTCTTGTTTAATAGACATTCCAAACAGGAATTTAAAGACAGAAAAAATCCTAGATAAACTAATATTTGAATGCATACTGTACTGTTAAACAATCTGATGACTGCATTTTAATATAAGATGTGTATGTTGGTAAAATTTAATTTTTAGTGCAGAGTGGACTTTAAAAAATGTCCTTTTTCCGAAAAATTTCTGGTATTCCTCCTTTCTTGCAAAAAAAAGCTCATCTTTTTGCCTGTTTTTGGCCAAAAAAATTCTTGTTTTGCTCCTACTTACAGCTGCCCAATGTGCAACTTTTCACAAGATTGCTGCAACATTACTTAGAATGATGTGTATGTGAGAAGTTTGTATCAAAGGAATCTCAAAAATTTTTTAAATCTTAATTAATATTAATCATTAATTTTTATGATAACTTTTAAACTTATATCTGCAGGCTACACTGCTTTCCTATGCCTATGACTGGCTAGCTTGGTCTACACTCCAGTACATGTGCTTAGTATTTGATATTCAGTGGACCCTTACAAAGAAATTCTTAAAAATGAAATGACTAGTAAATATTTACTTTGTTTCAGTAAATATTATCAAAATACCACCTCACCTGTATGAGGTAATATTTTGTTACATCTAATAAAATTACTCACTTTCAGCATGCATATTATAAGGATAAACTTTCAAGGAAACTGCAATTTTGCCCAACCTAAATCCTTAAAGGGATTTACCAAATTGAAAACACAGTAATCCAGCTGTTAGATAATAATCATTACTGAATGACAGTGTAGGCAAATGTTACCATGGGAAACTATAGCATATAGCTTATAGCATGAGAGGCAGACACATCTGCTATGCTACCATTCTGTCGCATGGTAGAATAGTGAATGTATGACATGTAGATATTACATATATTAGGAAAGAGATTATGTATGTATGAAATCAGGGCTTTTTTTTTTTTTTTTTTGTAAAATATAAACTTCCAGAACACTAAGGAGGGGGAGTCCTCCCCCAGGGAGAGACCCCTAAAAACCACTCCTTTTTAGAAAATCATGGTGCCAATGGCATTAGTAATAATAAGTAATTTTTACTTTAAAGCAAATATTTTTTTATTTAAATATATGATTCTTTGTTTTTATTTCTTATTAACTTTGGGAATGCTTCTGCCATATTCCAGCACAAAAAAAACCCTGCATGAAACATGCAAGATATGACATATACAACAGGACTAAAATGTGTAGGGATTTCGGTTTATGATTTTACATCTAGAGCTTAAGATCAGAAACAAAGTTTGTTATATAAAGTATACCCCTTTG
This sequence comes from Mastigoproctus giganteus, assembly GCF_048544385.1. Classification (NCBI taxonomy): domain Eukaryota; kingdom Metazoa; phylum Arthropoda; class Arachnida; order Uropygi; family Thelyphonidae; genus Mastigoproctus; species Mastigoproctus giganteus. The sequence continues at coordinate 94,687,782 of NC_143586.1, read as the reverse complement.
TGTCCATTTCAGTTCTAAGAAGAGAACTTTAGTTGTGACGTTGATGATTCAACTTCAGTTTTGACTATATTCAATTCAGATGGTCCAACTCTAGTTGTGACTATAATTCAGATGATTCAGAAAAACATGGAATGAAAGCCACAAGACAAGGTTTAATTTGACTTCAAGTCTGGAAAATTTTCAATAATAACTGAGCAGACATTAGTATTTGTCACACATCAATATCAAGAATTTCTAAAAATTGCACAAAGTGATGATATTTCACTTACACTTTCATATTGTAAGCAAACATTTTCCAGACTTGAAGTCAAATTAAACCCTGTCTTGTGGCTTTCATTCCATGTTTTTCTGAATCATCTGAATTAGATATAGTCACAACTAGAGTTGACTCATCTGAATTGGATATAGTCAAAAAGTGAAGTTGAATCATCTGAACTGGATGCAGTCACAACTAAAGAAGGGCAAGAGGATTCTTTATACCTCTGCTCCTAGATACATGATACTCTCTTATCTTATCTTTCATTACATATATGTCTCAAACAGTTTAATCTATACATTTAAATTATTTTGTTTTCTTCTCTTGAATGTGTACTTACATAGTTCTTTCCTGCCTCATCTGCCTTTCATTCTTTTTACATAATTTCTATGTTATTGTTGAATATTGGCAAGAATCTATATCTTGCCAATATTGTAATATAAAAGAAAGCCTATATTATTCTGCCATACACTTTTTGTAACTTGAAGCATTTAGGACTCCATTACAGTATTTTATTTTTAGAAATACAGAAAAAAAACTGTGGTTGAGTATTTAGTCTTTGAGTTATTATTATTTTCTCTTTTTTTTTTGTATGTTAAATATTCTTGTTTATACATCAGCATGACCACTAGGCCAGAGGAGTTTATATTTTGACAATGAATTAACTGTATTTAGTGGTCACACAGGCTTGGACCACAGTCCACTCAAATGCATTACTGTACTCTTGCACTTCCAGTGCATGAAAGGTTAGTAAGAATAATAATGACTAAAATGGAATAAAAATGGAATTTGGTTGTCTGCTTAGTTTATCAGTATACACATCCTCACAAACTTATTTCTTTATATTTACTAAACTTCCACATAAAAACCTGCTATTTCCAAATCATTACTATTTTTTTGTAATGACTAAGTTTTGCCTCCAGAATTTTAGAAATATAATTCTGCTTGAAATTTTTTTATCCTTCTTGGCACTCTTATCGCTCCCCTAATAATGTACATGTAATAAATGCTTGCAGAATTTCTTGGAGAAATTCTAGTACACTTTCACAGTTCAGACAGACTGGAAGACTTTTACTAATTAAAAAAAAAAATGCACTGTGAACAACTTGCCTTCCTCTTTGATTACTGCAGTCATTGCTCATTTGTTTGTTTATAAAATAGTTCAGGAAGCATTTACCATAGTATTTCTTTGCAGCAGCATTATATAATAAAATCTTAAAGTGGGCTGTAAATATCTTTTGCTGAACGATTTTAAGTAGATCCACTTTCATAAACTAGATTAATAAAAGCGTAACATAGTTTTTGCATTTACTTTTCTTAATCTGAACATCAGAATTAGTTTTCAGTTTTACATCTCTTGTTATCTGCATTGATGATATCAACCATTAAAAATTGAATGCAGTTCCACCTACCTCCACTTTTCCATGATACTAATGGTATTGTATATGGTAAAGATGTTTTATTATATTTCAAAGAATAATTAATTAAATAATATAATAATATTATTTAATAATTCCTCTTTTCATTAGTTCCATTTATATCCAAGTATTTATTCTTCACAGTTCTAGTCTAAAAATCAGCTTGAATGTATTTTAATTTCTGCATCACAATCCCTTCTTCACTTGCATAATCCTTTTGTAATGTGTAGTTAAAGAATCATTAGGAAGTTTTCTGATGTCATCTGTGAAACTTTATTAGAATTAAGTGCCACAAACCAAACTGTAAAATAGTTCTTTCTAGCATATTATTTTATTGTATATTTTCATTTTGCATATATAAATTTTGTATACCTTGCTTTAATCATATCTTTTAAATTAGCTAGCATTTATTGATTATTAAGGTACGATGGGTGCCTAACATTCTTTGACTTGGAATACAAAAGTAGAGAAAATATTGTCTATATGTGCTTTGCTTTGAAGTGTAGTTACTGATTGTTTGTATTTTAATCTAGTAAATATATAAAGACATAATTTCATATGGTAGAAAAGACATGTAACATGTTTTTTCTTTTTTTTTTCTTTTTTTTTTTTTTTTTACCATAAACAAGGCAGTACCCAAAAAACTAAAATATATCTAAAGAAAATTCATTTAACTCAGATAATTTTAGAGGTAATTAACAACTTGCTGGTTAAAAGAAAACTCTATATAATCTAGTTTATATCTCCTCCCCATAGTTTTAATTTATGGTCCTAGTATCCTTAACTATGAAATTTTCACCTTCATTCATTTTACTATTCACTCTCAGAGCTGTAAAGGCTTCAAGCAGATCTTCCCTCTGTGGTGTTTTGTTACCAGGCTTTTAACCTACATATTTGAAGTCTTCTTCATATTGCCACTTTTTGTTAATCTCATCAACAACATCACCCACCCTTGGACCTTTTCAAGAACCTCACTATCATTTTTTAGGGTATTGTCACCATATTCTGGTACAATATTCCATATGTGGTGTTACAATTTCCTTATACAGTGGAATTATGACCTTCTTGTTTCTATAAATCATCAATAGAACACCATGGGCCCTTCCTGTTGCCTGTCAGTTTTGCATAGAGAACTTCACATCTGCCTATATCATAACCCTGAAATCGCTTTCTTTTTGTGCCATTTTTCATTCACCTCTCCAAGGGCATGTTATCTTGTAGTTATTTTCCAAGTGTAAAACCTTTAATTTTATGTCGCCCTTTCAAAGTACTCTCCGTAGGACTTAGTACCAGCGATTCTGCCATCATTAGAAGCTGTCTGAAATAGACAGCTTCCAATAATATTATTATTTCATAACATTGTCAAATATCTCCTGTGATTTTTGCTGAATCTCCAAGATATCATTATATATATTTCCTTGAGCTTCAGTTTCAACTTTTAAAACAAGTATTCATGAGAGAAAGATCAAGAGGGTAAAGGAAAATGGGGGCTTGTCGTAGGCAATGTTCATTGAAATCATTCAATGTCTTCATTCAAAATGAAGACATTGAAGGACCTACTTGTTAATCAGGAACCAACAGTATCATACTGCTTTGTCATCTTGAAACTTGCATAGACAAATAGTATATTGAAATACCAAGTGTAAGAACTGGTAATAAACAAAGGGATACCAGTTAAACTAAACTATGACAGGATTGTTATTGACCAACATATGAACACAAATTCCCTCTTCATGTAACTATTCCAGTGCTTATCTCATCATTGAAGTGATAGGCAAGGCTAAAAGCCTAAAGTAAATTCTATATTGAACAACTTCTTTTTACATTTGGTGGCACAACCATTTTATTCTGGTAGAACTGAAAATTCAATTGATATAATGGGGGTGGAGAGAAACTTGATCAAAAATGTGAACAACATAAAATACCCATATTAAGGAAATTAAACCATATTTGCAGAAAAAATATCATAAATATATCAGATCAAACCTAATGACACAAAATGAATTGCAACAATTCAAAATTAATTGAAATGAAAAAAAAAAGCCTACTTAAATTATAATGATAATAAAAAATCATCCTGAAACTGATGTCATTATTGAAGAACATGCTACATTAGTAGTTGAATTAAAATACCAAAAATTTCTTCCATAAAAACAACCTCATGCGAAGCGTATATAAGTGCTATCATCTTATAACTTGCATAGACAAATAGTATATTTAAATACCAAGTGTTGAGACCTCACTAATAAATGAACAAAGTGATATGGGCTATATCACTTTGTTCATTTATAAAGGATTACTATTGCTCAACATATGAAAACAAATGCCACTTTTCATACAGCCATTTTGGTGCTTATTGTCATCTCGTCAATGAAGAACTTTTGCCACTTTAATTCGACCACTAATGTAATACCATTCTTCAATAATGATGTCAGTTTCAGTAAAATTTTGTGAATTATTGCATTTCATTTTGTATCATTAAATTTGATTTGATTATGTGGTTTATGATACTTTTCTGCAAAGATTGTTTCATTTCTTTAGTATTTGATAGTATATTGAGGTAAACTCTCTTATTCTTTTACAAATATTTCTTTAGTATGGGTATTTTATGTTATTTGCACTTTCGATTGAGTTTCTCCCCCACCAAGTATAAAAAGAAGTTGTTTAATACAGTTTTTACTTTAGGTCTTTCAGCCTCACTTAGCTCTTCACTGATGAGGTGACAACAAGCACCAAAGCAGCTGTATGAAGAGTAGAATTTGTATTCCTATGTTGGTCAACAGTACTCCTATTATAGCCTATTTAGCTGGTGTCCCTTCATTTATTAGTGAGTCTCATACCTGGTATTTCAATGTACTATTTGAACTATCAAATATCTGAAATAAACACATTACACTGCATTGTAGAATCATTATTTAGAGCATTTAATTAATTAACTATTTACATATATAACAATATGAGATGTTTAAAAATATTAAAGCACTGTGTATCTCCTTTTGTATTTAAAAACTTAAGTTTACATAGCCATAATCTAAATACTTTAATGATTGATATGTTGCCATTATGCCAGATACAAAAAAGAATGTGTCTTTTTGTGTTTGACATATGCTAAAAATCTATGCCAAACATCTAGATAGGAGAATCTTGGGAGCTGGTGTCCACTGCAGTTATGATGTAGGCTGTTGGTAGATAAGCCATGGCAAGCAATAGCTAGATTTGTTCTCTGTTCCATTTTTTGAGTGCAAGTGATTATTTCATTGTTGTTGTCTGTTATGCTGTATCGTCATTACTATAGCAGTGAAAGTTTTCTAGTTGTGTAGATATCCTGCTTGCCTTGGAAGAGAGTTAGCCATACTTAATGGAAAAATGTCCTTTCTGTGTTCCTTTTTATTGTATTATTATAGTCTTTTTTGAGTATGGAATTCTTGCTAGGAAATTTATCCTTTTTGTTAGTAAGCTAATTTCAAAACCTTGGTGTCTAAAATATAGCATCTGTGATCTACTGTAATGATATGTTGTGCTGTATTACTCTGACAAATATTCCAATTTCTGGTGTTGTCACATTCTTAGTTTTTTTTTTTTTTGTTGTTGCAGCATCTAGAGTGTCTGCCAAATATATTTCTCATAACTGTAGTCAAGCCTGTAGACAACATCCAGACTAGGGGAGGGGCAGAAGAGCATAATAATTGTTTGGGGTTTTTATTTCCTGTGAGGGACACACACACACACATACACTAATGTTGTGCCTTCTTTGTAATTCTGTTTATGGTGTCCTATCTCTGTATGGAAAGAGAAGGTAAGCTGAAGTGACTTGGGAGGCAGGGAGTTGGCAGCTATACATTTAATTAACTCTGTCAGCCTTTTCAGGTATTGGTTATTATTAAGGATGGTCTAGGTTAAGTTTTATGATGCTAGCTGAGTATATCCTCAGGATCTTGATATTCATGCCTTTAATCTTTTCAAGATTAAAAGGCTACTCACACAGCCTTTTTTTAATCTTGAAAACTTAAATATTGAATTATATATATATATATATATATATATATATATACACACAGGGTGTTTCAAAATTATGTATACACACTTTAAAAATTTATATTTAATGAACAATATGTACCAATTTAATTTTCTTAAACTCGTTTTTTAGCTTAAAAATATAAAAAGTTTTTACGATAATTTCATTTTTGTTTTATTTTATAGATACCTCTAAAACAATGGAGAGTACCCAGTTAAGTTTTGAAGAAAGAAAGGCAATTATAAAATTTGTTGTTGTTATTTGGTTTTTAGGAGCATTAGCAACTAAGGCCATATTGCTCCGGGATATGCGGTGGTCATTCCTTGACCTTTCCGCATCCTCCGTATTTGGTGGTGACGGATTATAAAATGGTATTGGAAATATCAAAATGTCAATGAAGTTCAACATGCTTGGAAATCACGATATGGAACAAAAGCGCCCACATATTTAACAATTACTTGTTTGCGGGATAAATTTGAGGAGCATGGAACCATTCAGAATATCAATAACTTAGCATGTGGCAAGAAGAGGACATCAAGAAGTAATGAAAATGTTGAAGCTGTAAGAAATGCAATTTTCTGCACCCCAAGAAAATCAACAAATCAGGTTTACAGTCACAAACATTGGTGGAATTTTGGATGAAAATTCAACAAGAAGCAGAAACATTTCACCTGATTTGTGCATTTTAGTATGTAGATCTATTGAAGATAGATGCTGCTCGTGGAGAGCATTTTGAACAATTAAAGTAAAGTTTTATTGTTGTAAAAAAAAATTAATGTTTTCTATCTCAAAGTATCAAAAAAAATTTACATTTGTATATATATATAGTTCATGAAATATAAATTTTTAAAGTGTGTATGCATAATTTTGAAACACCCTGTATATACTGCGTATATATGCACAGACACACATATATTATCCTCGAACATGTATTGGGTGATCACTGAGAATTATGGTTAATTCAATTGACAATAGATGTCAATAACACTTAAGAGCAGGGCTTCGAATGGGCTAGCACAACAGAACACTGTAAGACACATTGGTAATGTCATGATACTTGATTATTAAAATTAAGATATTTTATTATAATTAAGATATATATTTAAAATTAAGATATATATGTAGAGCTGCTGGAACGAGTACAGAGAAGGGCAAACAAGATTAGTGAATGGAACAAAGGGGTGCTCTTACGAAGAAAGGCTTAAGTTTTGCAAATTACAGTGTCTGGAGACTAGGCACCAGCGAGGTGATCTGATAGAGGTGTATAAAGCCTTGAATGGTTTGAGCATGCTCAATGCTGATGGGATTCTTCCTCTAGCTCAGAATAATCACCTGAGAGGGCATAAATTGAAATTGAGGAAAGACAGATGTAGGATAGACGTGCGGAAATTTGCCTTTAGCCAGCGGGTGGTTGGTTGGTGGAACAGACTTCCATCCCTTGTCGTGGAGGTTGATAGCCTAAATAAGTTTAAGGCTCAGCTGGACAGGTATTTTGAATGAACAGAGGGGTGAAGTGGAAGTGGGTTTTTTTTTTTTTTTTTTGGCTGATGCTGCATAAGCTTGCTTTCTTGCATCAAATGCCTCTACTAATGCTAATGCTATTAACAAGTGTTCCATTTGTAATATTTTCCATTTCAGCTCCTGATATGAAATATTTCTTCTTCTTCGATTTCTCCTTTGTATCAACAGTTATCCTCAACCTTTTTTTTTTTTTTATAATTTAATTTTGTTCCTCCACCCTTTTCTGTCCTCCCAGTCTCCATTCTTCAATTTCCTCTTTTCCATAGCTGCACTCCATCCATGTGCTTCTAGGGGGTGTCCATTCCATTGCTTTTTTAGGTATTCTCTCTTCCCCCATTCTCATAACATGTCCATATCATTCTAATCTTTTTTGTTCTATTTTGTCAATGTTTATTTGAGCTTCCATTGCTTTTCTTATGTCTTCATTCCTAACTCTTTCTAGTTTAGATCTTTGGGCTGATCTCCAAAAAAATCCATCTCGACAGCCAGCAATTTCTTCCTTTGCCTTTCCTTTATAGTCCAAATCTCAGATCCATATAGTAAGATACTCTGAAAAATTGCATCATATAGTAATCATTTGATTTTTGGGAGAATATTATTGCTCCATAATGTTCAATTCAACATTCCCAAGACCTTTCTTCCCTCAGTAATTCTCCTTGTAATCTCATCTTCAGATGAACCAAATATCTGAACAGTAGCTCCTAGATATTTAAACTACTTCACATTCTTTATCTCTGCTCCATTTATACTCAAAATGTCCCCTGTCAAATTCATATATTCTGTCTTATAAAAATTTATTGTCAAACCCCATTCTCTATATTGTTCCAATAGCTTTCTGCATATATAGTCAGCATCCTCTGCATACTGCACAATCAGTACCTGGTCATCTGCAAACAAAAGGTTTGAAAGGTAGATGTTTTGAGCCACACATAATCCCATTGGTCTGCATCTTTGGGACCAAGCCTCCAGAGTCACTTCCAAGTACAACTTGAATAACGTAGGGGATAAACAGTACCTCTGTAGCAAGCCTTTTGATGTTTTGAATTTCCTTGATATTTCTGACCCAATTTTAATGCAGCAAGTGTTATTTTTGTATATTTTTCTAATTATGTCGATCAGTGGTTGTCGTATTGATATTTTTCCCATGGCACTCCACAGCATTAAGTGGAGTGCCATGGGAAAAATATCAATACGACAATATTAAGCTTATGTTTAATGCACTCCACAGCATTAAACATAAGCTTTTTCCAAGTCAGTAAACCTATTTCTTTCTCTGATTTAGCTTACAGTATCCCACTAAAAAGCTTTGCAATTAGGTTTAAAACAGAGATTCCTCTGTAGTTTGAGCAATTTCTTCTACCCCCTTTTTTAAACACAGAAGTAATGTATCCCAATGTCATCTCTAATGGTATCTCTTCTCCGCATATTTTGTTAAATAGTCTCGTGAGCAGTGAGATGATTTTTCCTCCTCCTTATTTTAGCAGCTCCATGTTCATTCCTCCAGGTCCAGGTGCTTTTCCATTTTTTTTCCTGTTTTTTACTTCTATTTCCACTTCCTCAAAGCTAATCCTTACTTCTCCTGTCCAGGAAGTTTCAATTTAGTTATCTCTAAATTCCTCTCTTTTTTCACTTAGTAGTTCTCCATAATATCTATACCATTCTTCTAATTTTATTACACCCAGATTAGCCTTTTGTTTATGTGATTGTCGCAAGCTCTTCAGCACCTTCCATGCTGCAGCAGATCTCTCATATCCTATCTTTCTGTTTACTTCTACATAGGTTCTATTCCATGCCTCATTTTTTGCTTTTTCAATTTTAGTCCTTACTTCTTTATTTTTCTCCCTATAGATACTCCTATGTTCATCACTTTTAGAGCTAAACCATCTGAGGTATGCATCCTTTTTTTTCCTGTATCAATTCTTTTAACTCTGAATTCATCCAGGTACTTGGTGTCTTTTTATCCATTCTGCCCAATAATTCTCCTGCAATCTTCATTACTGTTGTTTTTAAGTGCTCATAAATGTCATTTGTATTCTTTCCGTAGCTGTCATGTAATTTGTGATTTAGTCTTCTTCTGTAGAGCTGACCGGGCTAGCTGGGTGGGTAAAGTGCCTGCCTGCCTGGCAACCCAAAGGTCGCGGGTTCGATTCCCACCTCGGGCTTGGATCAAAGTACTGCAAAAACCTTGGGAGGTGCATTATGGCCACAGAAGCCTATGCGCCAACAACTACCAAAAAAAAAAAAAAATTTCTTCTGTAGAGATCTGCAGTACTCTCCTTTAGGAATTCAACATTAAACCTATTATCATCAGTTTGTTCATTTTTGGATTCATAATTAGTTCTTTCCTTTCCTTTTTGAAGATCCACAGAAACACCAATGCAACCTTCATCAGAAAGTGATAAGACCCTCAGTTTGCTCCTCTTTGTACTCGAACATCTTTAACCTAGATTGTACTTCACTGCTTAAAAATTATGAAGTCTATCATCGATTCATTTTCCTTGTTTCTTGTATCCATGTATACTTATGTATCTCTCAGTTTTGGAATAAAGTATTACCAATCTTCAGTTTGAGCTGTTCACACAATTCAATTAACCTCTCTCCATTGTCGTTCTTTACATTTTCTCCAATTTTCCTACGACTTTACTATCTTTGGCCTGTCCAACTCTTGAGTTCAGGTCTCCCATCAAAAATATTTCTGTAGTGCTTGGTATGTCTTCCATTGCTTCTCTCAGTTCTTTTTAGTACCCTTCTTTGCACTCTGTAGGAGTGTCATTGGTAGGCACATAAACTCTGATAATCGTGATTCCTCTTCCGAATATCTTGGATTCCACAGGTAAAATTCGTTCAATAAAAAGATCCCACTTTGTCATAAATTTTCTGATTCTTTTATATATGAGTATGGAAACTCCTGCTTTGGCTCTCCTATGTCTATCAACACCACTCCACGGATGGATGTACTCTCCAATTGTTTCCTCACCCTTTCCTTTCTTCTTTGTTTCTGACAAAACAATTACATCCATTCCTAATTCATTTGATTCCAATCAATTCTTCTCCAAGTTTTCTGTCCAGCTTTTTCTTTGTTAGGTCTTTTAGCATTGCTGAGTTTTTATGATGAATGGGGAGCCAGCCCATCATATAATATAACATTCTTTCAAGATTACCAAGTATAATTCACAGCCTTGTGAATGAAATGCCTTTATCTCGTTCTGTTACTAGGTTAACTTGATTTTAAACTATTTTAGTTTCTTGTATATTAGTTCCATATCTTTTTTGTATTTCCTCATCATGTTTTATAGTGACACTCCATTGCATAGGATTTTAGCTGATTAATTTTCAGATTGCACAAATAACATGTCAGTTTGCTAAATCTTCACAAAATCTTTCTACCCAATATTTAAACCTCTTTTCTTTGTGAAAGTTGGAGTTATTATTTTATTGTTATATTATTTTGGGTAAACTCTTTGAGTTAGAATCATTTTGACTGCTGCTGGCTACTGACTCAGGTTATTAAATCCTTTTACGAGGTGCGTTCAAGTTATAAGGTCTGCAAATTTCTTCCTCACAAAATAATAGAAGTGCATCATTTGCCACTACTAATATAATCATGGGACCACTTTTAGTCTAACTGGCAATTAGTTCTGAATGTTTTCAAAAGATGGCAGCATGATGCGGTATGCCACAATGATTGCAGTGCCCTAAACAGTATACTATGTTTATAATACTTAAATCGGCATCCTCCACTCATCAATGCAATGAATGAATAATTCACTTGCAATGATGGATATTTTTTTTCCTTGATTGTCATGATGGATGAGACATGGGTTTCACTCTTCAATCCAGAAGCGACACATCAGTATGCCCAATGGAAGCACCCTGATTCATCACTGCCCAAAAAAGTTCCATGTTGCTGCAAGTGCAGAGAAAATAATGGTTGCCATTTTCTGGGATATTAATGGAATAATCCTTATACATTTTGTACCCAAGGGCACTACAGTGACAGGAAACTCATGTGAAGAAGTTCTGAAGAAAAAGTTCCTCCCAGAACTTCAGAAAAAATGCACACACAGAATGAATCACAGTCGTTTCCATCAGGACAATGCTTCCCATCGTTCTGGAAATGTACAAAATTTTTTTATAGAAAAACAGCACTGAGGTTATCCTACATCCCTCATACTCACCTGACCTTGCACCTAGTGACTTTTGATTGTTCTCAACAATGAAGGATGCTCTTTGTGGTAGAAGATTTCCTAGCCAACAAGCAACTGCTTCTGCCACTTACCAAACATATCTCCAAAGAAAGCTTTGCTGCAGCCTTCACAGCTTGGAAGAACAGAGTGAAAAATGTGCTTCTTGGAGACCATGCTGAAAAGTGAGGCAAGTATGCCACCTCTACATCTTGTGTACTTTATGAGAAATAAATTTGGAGCCATATAACTTGAATGCACCTTATATTATTTTCATGTTAATAGTGCCTGGAGTTAGAATAATAAATTAAATTATTTGAATCAGTAGATAATTTCATTATAAATTATTACTGTCATCCTATAATCTGTTATGAAATTATCACAAAAGATTAAAGTAATTAGGGTAATTTAATTGAGTTTAATTTAATTACCCTAATTTTTTAGTTGGTCTGTTATGATTGTTATATTCAGTCCCCTTATCCATTTGCCTTATGACAAGATTGCAGAGCTTGCAGAAACATATCCAGTTTATAGAGATTTATAATGGATTGTACCAAGCAGTTGAGGATGTGTAACCTTATATGTAACTAAACTCATATCATACAGAAAATTGCTTTCTTTAATTTAATTTTTCAAAAATTAATTATTGAATCAAACCAGTTTATGCAAGTCGAGTCAATAAATGTGTATATGACATCTATCATTTTTATGTTAAAGTACATTTTATAAATAATATACTCTCATAAATGACAAAGTTAGAATATTTATAATTTAAACTTCTTTACATCTTAAGTAACTTCTCTTTGAAAAAGAGTGACAGGCCAAAACCTGAGCTTCTTATAAATTTCCTCAACTAGAAAGGTTCTGTAAGGTCACTTGGCCAAAATTTGCAACAAAAGTTCTGGAATCAGTCACCAGGCATAAAAATAATAATAAATTAATTTATTCTAGCAATGGCAGCATGTTTATTCATGCTAAAAACCCTGCGCGTGGAAACATAACTCTAGTCAGGTTTCTGTTTTACATATAATTAAACTAAATTTTTACTGCTTAAAACAGATAAAAGGAATGTTTCTTTATATTGCATCACTGTTTTATTAATTTTATGTGCATTATAATTCAAACACATTCCCTAATTGTAAATTATTCTTTTAATTTTATAGCCATATATATTATTAGTTAATTCATAAAATTTGAATCATAGCAGATTCCATAGAAATGCTATATACATTTGAAAATAATCCATGTTAATGGTGAAAGGAGTAAAACATAATTCAGAGAAACTAAAAATCAAAAAATGTTGAATATCCATTACTTATTAAAAAATGTTGAATATCCATTACTTTGAAAATTATATAAACATTATTTCAAAGTAATAGACACTAAGGACTGTCTGTAGTATTATTCACTTTGAAGTAAAAAGTGAGTATTATTTCTGCTTTTTTGTTGGGAACTTTTTCTGGGATTTTTTCTATTATTATCATTAGTAGTAGTGTCATATGATGTGTAAGAAAGCAAGCTTATGAAGCATCAGTCATAAAAAACAGCTTATAAAGTATTAAAAAAAAAAAACTTCCCACATCACCTGTCCATCCCCTTCAATAATTTGTCCACTTCTTCCTTGAAATTATTCAAACTATCCACTTCCACAACAACAACAACAACAGACGGAAGTTTACTCCAACAATCAACTACCCACTGGCTGAAAGCAAACCTCTGTGCATCTGTCCTGCAACCATCTTTCTATACTTTGAATTTTGCAGAACTGATTCCTTTCTTGGTAAGCCCACCCTTTCATTCCCTTCACCAATCTCGTTACCCTTCTCTGCACCCATTCAGCAGATCTTTGTCCTTCCTAAAATTAGGCTTCCAGGCTTGTATACAGTACTCAAGATGCAGCCTAACCATTGCCTTGTACAATGAGATAATCATCTCCTTATCCCTGCTAGCAAAGTTTCTGTATATCATTGACAAAATCCTATGAGCTATCATGGCAGCCTCTCTGCATTGTTCACAAAACTTCATCTGACTGTACAGTTACCCCCAGGTCTTTTTCATTTTCCACTATCCTGAGTGTAGTACCACACAGTTGATACATTAATCTGGAATTACTGCTACCCATATGCAGCACCTTGCATTTATCAGTGTTAAACTTTAACTGCCATTTCTCAGCCCCCATCTGCCTAATTTTTTAGATCTTGTTGCCGTAGGTTACCCATTACTGTCATTCATTAACCACCCTGCCAACCTTTGTATCATCTGCAAACATAGACATTAAGTGATTAATGTATGTTTGCAGATCTTCATCAATGTGATTAATAAATATAGTGAACAGCAATGGTCCCAGCACTGAACCCTGGGGGATACCAGTAATAACATTAGGCCATGAATAGCAGTGTCCACTGATAAGCTCTCTCTCTTCTCCCACTCAACTATCCCTTTATCCATAGCAGTAACTTTCCCTTAATTATTATTATTATTATTACCTATATGGTGAAAGAAAGCCTGTAATGTCACACTACTCCAATTTGTACAGCAGTCTTTTATGTGCAACACTATATTACTGCATCATAGTATCCAATTAGATTGGTCTAATAAGATTGTCCCTTAACAAACCCATGCTGTGACTGAAGTATAACTGCACTCCTGTCTAGATAGTTCGGCATTACTTCTGTAACCAGTGACTCTATTATTTTCCCTAGAACAGAAGTTAAGCTAACAGGTCTGTAATTACTTATATTGACCTTTGATCTCCGCTTTGTGAATTACGGATAAATTCACACATCTCCAGGCCACAGGGATCTCCCTGAATCCAAAGATGCTCTCTTAATTATTCCTGAGGGTTTACTTACCTACCTCCTTTTCTGCCTCCCTTAATATAATTGGATAGATCCCATCCACCCCAGGTGCCTTTTTTTTCTTTTTTTTTTTTTTCTGTTTAAGTTCAACAATTTCTCTTCCATTTTCTTTGCAGTTTTCACAAAATCATTTAGCACCCTGTTAGAGTTTTTATAAATTTCTGGCATCCCCTTCCCTAAAAAAATTACCATGTGTGAATGTAGATGCAAAATACCTATTCAGCATGTCATCAACCTGAGCAGGATCAACAACAGTTAAACCATCCACATCAAGCGAAACAATGTCATTGAACCTTTTCCTTCTACTGTTAATATAAGTAAAGAAGTCTTTGCTGCTTTTCTTGGCATTCTTTGCCAGAGTCATTCACAGACATTCTTTGTCTGTGAATGTCTGTTTGCCACAGACATTCTCTCAGATATGCCAGACAAGCTGTACTTGCTACCTGGGAGTCTAAAACGCTGATGGAACTATTATTCGGGTGACACTCAAGTCAAAAGGACCTAATTTCGGTGAAGTCAGGACGGTCTGTGACAGCCAAATCCTCTGCTTGCACCTTCACGATGGTGGGACTGTTAGTAATCCTGGGTATAACCTCCATACACAAGTACATGGTGGGTGACCACCCAGGTATGAACCAACGTAAGCAGGGGTCGAGGTGTGGCGCCCACACCACATGGAGGATCGCTGCCCCTCTATGTTACCAGGCAGTACTAGGTGGTAGATGACTCTCATCAACCGGTGAAATACCACCACTTTGCTTATTGGAGGCTTGAAGTGGTGGAACCCATGTTTAGTCTCTAGAGCTAAGTTCCGGTCAACCCTTCCCTATCTCTTCCAGCATGCAGTATGATTGATGACTTTTGAGGTTATGATGAATGTCATGGCAAGAACCAATATTCCTTACATTTCGAGGGTACAGCTCTGAAACGGTGTTCGCAGGCCGGCCGCTAGTTAGTACAGCAGACCGAACCTATTGGTAACTCTCTAGGAGGCTTCCGGATCAACTAGTGTATAATCTTCCTACCTCTGCTCTGCCAGATAGTGACTGGAGGAAGTCCGAATAGTGTGTATGCGGGGAGCATTGTCGAGGCCACGTTATGTCAAGAATCTGGGTATATTCTTACCATATGTACGCCATATCCAAAAATTTCATTACTTCATACAGCATGTCCCACCCACATTTTCTTACTATTGAATACACCATGACTTGTCAAACTAATAGTGCAAGCTTATCTACGAAAAGATCTAAACCTCCCAAGCACTTCCTAATTCATTTCACAAATATACGTGGTCTCAATTCTAATCTCAACGATGTCCATTTCAACGATGTCCATTTCCACTTGCAGTCTGCCAAACCCCATGTACTTTTTCTGACAGAATCTCATTTATCGGTTGATTCAACTACTGCTCATCTCAGATGCCCAAATTATTCGCTGTATGATTCCTTTCGCCTCAAAGGTGGTACTTGTGCATATGTCCGTTCTGATATTCCCTGTCAGAGACTTGGCAGTTTGGAATCTCCTCTCTTTGAACTTCTCTGGCTTAAAATCTCTCTACCTCATTGTGTCAAATTCATCTGTTGTCTCTACCGTTCTCCCAACTCCACTAATCACTTGGAGCTCTTTGACTTCCTCTCTTTGCAACTTGACTTTCTCCAGTCCAACTTTCCTAACAGTGAGGTAATTTTCCTTGGTGATTTTAATGTTCACAACTCCAGCTGGCTTCCATTTTCTAGTCACACCGACCCAGCAGGTCGAGATGCTGAGGCTTTTGCAATTACTAATGACCTAGCACAGATTGTTCATTTCCTACAAGAATATCGGAAAATCCTAATACATATGGGAAACAGCAACCCCAGAGCAACGTATCAACTCTGTGATACTACACTGACAGTGGTAGAGAATGAAAGGGACCTGGGGGTGGTTGTGCAGGCAGATATGAAGTTCTCTGAGCAGTGCAGACGGGCTGCAAGAGTAGCTCATGGTGTATTGTCAATGATATATAGGAATTTTTCTAGCAGGGATAAGGAGGTGATTATTCCCTTGTATGAGGCAATGGTCAGGCCACACCTAGAGTACCGTATACAGGCCTGGAGGCCTCATTTCAAGAAGGATGTAGAGCTGCTGGAACGAGTACAGAGAAGAGCAACAAGATTAGTGAATGGAACAAAATGGTGCTCTTATGAAGAAAGGCTTAAGTTTTGCGAATTACAGTGTCTGGAGACTAGGCACCAGCGAGGTGATCTGATAGAGGTGTACAAAGCCTTGAATGGTTTGAGCATGCTCAATGCTGATGGAATTCTTCCTCTTGGTCAGAAAAATCACCTGAGAGGGCATAAATTCAAATTGAGGAAAGACAGATGTAGGATAGATGTGCGGAAATTTGCCTTTAGCCAGCAGGTGGTTGGTAGGTGGAACAGACTTCCATCCCTTGTCGTGGAAGTTGATAGCCTAAATAAGTTTAAGGCTCAGCTGGACAGGTATTTCGAACGAACAGAGGGGTGAAGTGGAAGTGGTTATTTTTTATTTATTTATTTTAGTTTATTTTTTTTTTTTTGGCTGATGCTGCATAAGCTTGCTTTCTGCATCAAATGCCTCTACTAATGCTAATCATACAGCCAATATGCTTGATCTTTTTCTCACAAACAACCCTTCTTAGTAAATGGTCAAATTGAGAGGTCCTTTAGGCACTTCAGATCACAACTTGGTGATTGTCTCTTCTCCAATGGAACCTTTATCTCATGGCTATTCCCAACCTCGTGTTGTTTAGCATTACAAGAATGCAAAATGGGATGACCTGCGAGACTTCTTTTCTTCTTTTCCTTGGTCGGATTACTGTTTCAAAACTTCTGATGTCAACATTTGCTCAGATCGTGTCAGTGAAATTATTCTTGTGGGAATGGAATCCTTTATCCCGCACTCCACTTTAAAATCTCGTCCTTTATCTAAACCTTGGTTTTCCAATAAATGTGCTAAGGCTGTTCAAGAGAAAAATGTTGCATATCATAACTGGCTAATTCTAATTCTCCAGTTTCATTTTCTGCATACACCAAAGCTCACAACAGTTATAAAGCAGTTATTAATCAATCAAAGCAAGAGTTTGAACAGGATAAGAGTAGAAAACTTGCTTCTTGTCCTAATGGTAGCCGAGCATTCTGGTCTCTTGCCAAAGCTATTGGCCACAATTTTTGCCCATCTCTGCTCCCACCTCTGTCCAAACCAGATGGTTCTGTTGTCACTTCAGCCAAGGATAAAGCTGACCTGCTAGCATCCCATTTTTCTTCCAGCTCATATATTAATGATCTTGGTAAGACACCTCCCACCATTCCCAACACACTCCATTCAATACCTCCTGTGGTCTTCCGTCAAAAGGATATCAGAAGGATTTTGATGAATCTTGATGCTAAGAAAGCTCCAGGTCCTGATGGTATTTCTCCACTTGTTCTCAAAACCTGTGCTCCTGAACTTACCCCTATTCTTTGCCGCCTTTTTTCACTTTCTTATTCCAAAGGTGTTTTTCCTTCTTCTTGGAAATTTGCTCATATCCAGCCAGTTCCTAAAAAGGGTGACAAATCCCTCCTATCCAATTATCGTCCCAGTGCAATTACTTCTACTCTTTCTAAAGTAATGGAGAAATCAATTAAAACCGCCAACTCTTAAACTACCTAGAAACCTTCCGCCTGATCAACAATCGCCAGTATGGATTCCGTCAGTGTCGATCCACTGGTGATATTCTGGCTTATGTTACTCATTTATGGACTAATTCAATGGAAAGGTTTGGTGAAACACAAGTAGTTGCACTTGCCATCTCAAAGGCTTTTGATCGTGTTTGGCATAAAGGTCTTCTAAACAAGCTTCCATCTTATGGTTTGCCAACTGTTTTTAGTAATTGGTTATCTAGTTTTCTCTCTGATCGCTCACTGAGGGTGATGGTAGATGGCTCTCTGTCTTCTAACTTCTCCACTAATGCCGGTGTCCCCCAAGGTTCAGTTCTTTCCCCCACTCTTTTCCTCTTGTATATTAATGACCTTCTTCCATTGACTGGAAATCCTATCCATAGTTTTGCCGATGATAGCACATTGCATTCCACTTTCCATTTTGAGAAACAAAGTTTCTCAAAATGGTCAATCAGCTTCAACTTCTGCTCAATCAGCTTCAACTTCTCGAAAATCTGCTTCCAATTCCTTAAATGCCGATCTTCAGGTAATTCTCCAGTGGGGGCAAAGACCACTTAGTTGATTTCAACCCATATAAAACTCAGTCTTGTCTTATATCTCGCAAAAAGGATTCTTCTGCTCCTATGCTTATCTTTAGTGACACTGTGATTTCTAGGCAAAATGATATATCTCTTTTGGGGATTACCCTGACTTCTAATCTCTCTTGGCACAAGCACATTACAAATATTGCTTCCTCTGCATCTAAAAAACTTGGTTTTCTCTTACACTCTCAGCGTTACTTTTCTTCCAAACAGCTGCTCACTCTGTATAAATCGCAAATCCATCCTGCCATGGAATATTGTTCCCACATCTGGGGTTGTGCCCCCAAAACCTCTCTTAGGCTTCTTGATTCCATTCAGAAGAGGGCAGTTAGGTTAATTAATGATTCATCTCTAACAGAGTCTCCCCACTCGCTTTCTCATAGACATACTGTTTCTGCTGCATGCCTCTTTTACAGATACTTCCATGGGCACTGTTCTTCTGAATTGGCTTCTATAATTCCCGCTCTCTCTTTCAAAAGAGTCTGAACATGTGCCGTCACCAGCTAACATCCATTTATTGTGAAACTTCAAACTCATAGAACCAACTTTTCATCTTCCTCATTTATTCATTCAACTGCCGTTTTCTGGAACAACCTTCCTTCATACGTATTTCCTGAAAATTACAATCTACAGAAGTTCAAGTCCAATGTCAACAAATATCTTCTTTCGTCTTCTCAACCTCCAACGCAAGCACGGTACTAAGTACTATAGGTTCTAATACCTCTCGTGTTTGGGGTTCAAACACGAGCCTCAGTTGCTGATGCGCCAATAAAACCCAAACCCAATCAAACACGAGAGGTATAAAAAAAAAAAAAAAGAGAGAGAGACTTTTTGTAATCTGCCTTAGCTTGCCTAACCTCCTTTGTGACAATTACAGACTAGTTATATCTTTAAATAAATCCTACATCAGCACAATAATCTGCCCGCAGAGGGTCTTTTACCTACAGATTCTTAGTGGTTAATGACAGTAATGGGTAATCTACTGCAACAAGATCTAAAAAAAGGAATCACTGCTGATAATCACATCAAAAGTATTCCGGTTGCTTCTTATTGGTATCAGTTTCTTCCTCTTGTTGCACCTCTAACATGCTGTTGTAGAAAACAGTCATCTAATAAATCCACAAAATCTTACTAGTATGTGAGTGACCAACCCACAAGTTCCAGTCCATATATGGAAAGTTAAAATTCCCTATTATAAGAAATTCTTATTTACTAGCTCAGTATTTCTCTGTATAGTTGTTTATTACGCTCATGACAGTCATCAGGCCCATAACAAACTCCTACTCTCATTTTTGTTTTCTCAGTGCTTATGTCACATGAAACTGACTCAACATTGAACTGATCCCCCCTCCATGTCAGCTGTATTCTCTGCCTTAGATTTAATGTATGCCCTCTTAACTAAGAGCATAACTGCAACTCCCTCCTCTTCTGTGTGTTCTTTCTGTATACATTGTACTTCCCATATTCAAA
This sequence comes from Mastigoproctus giganteus, assembly GCF_048544385.1. Classification (NCBI taxonomy): domain Eukaryota; kingdom Metazoa; phylum Arthropoda; class Arachnida; order Uropygi; family Thelyphonidae; genus Mastigoproctus; species Mastigoproctus giganteus. The sequence continues at coordinate 94,667,802 of NC_143586.1, read as the reverse complement.
TTCTGTATTTCTTAGGTTTGATTGACACAGTGTCTCTGACATCCCCACAATGTCTGCATTTGATGACTTAATGAGTACTTCAGATCTATTTACTGTGCTGCTACCATTAGTATACATGCATCTGTTGCTACTCTCAGTTACCCTAACATAGCCCATGCCCCCTCCATGTCAGCTGTATTCTCTGCCTTAGATTTAATGTATGCCCTCTTAACTAAGAGCATAACTGCAACTCCCTCCTCTTCTGTGTGTTCTTTCTGTATACATTGTACTTCCCATATTCAAATTCTGTATTTCTTAGGTTTGATTGACACAGTGTCTCTGACATCCCCACAATGTCTGCATTTGATGACTTAATGAGTACTTCAGATCTATTTACTGTGCTGCTACCATTAGTATACATGCATCTGTTGCTACTCTCAGTTACCCTAACATAGCCCATGTATTTACTTGTTGCATGATAACCCATAGCAGGGCTTGAAATCCCCAACACTTTGCTTTCCAGGCTGCTGCCTTCTAATAGAAGTAGTGCAAGAATCACTTTCACCTCTAGTTAATCTATTAGTCTGTGTATCCCCCCCCCAAGCTATCAGTTTTCCAACGCACCTAACACTGCCTCTATAGCATTAGCAAATATTCTTGCTCCTCCTTCTATTTAAGTCTCTCCAGGGCTGAATTGATAGATGCGGCTCTCAACATTTACTGCCCTCTATCAACATGAGCTGATATCTGATGAGTATGGGCTTGGCACACCCTGGGTCCTGAGCTGGATATCATTATTTTTCTCTTTCTTGGTGATTCCCTTCTACTTCTCTCTCTCTCTCCCTCAGGGTAACTCGGGAATTTTTTTTGGCTGGTGCAGCATAAGCCTCAGGCTTCCTTGCACCATGTGGCTAAATAGTAGTAGTAGTAATGTCTGGACAGGTTTACAGACACTTTCAAATTTAATCTTAACTTGTGACTTTTTTCCAACATTGCTCTGTATTTGTTAAATAAATCCTCAAATCTCCTACTCTTAATATCATTAGTGCTAACATGTACAAAAATATCACCTTTCATGCCCTTAAAATGATGTTGTTGTTGTTCTTGTTATTTGGTTTTTAGGAGCATTAGCAACTAAGGCCATATTGCTCCGGGATATGCGGTGGTCATTCCCTGACCTTTCCGCATCCTCCATATTTGGTGGTGATGGGCTCGAACCCCAGTCTAATCAAGAAGCGTGTGCTACGCACTGCTGCTCCTTCCCAACTGGCTATGGAGACGCCTTTAAAATGATGTAACTGATGTATGTCATCTATTTTTGCCCCTGGTAGACATACCTTGGTCCTGTTATATCTTTAAATATCCTTTTTGTGCAATATATTTCCCATTTCCCCTAACAATAGAATCACCGAGAATAACTACCTCCTGTGGGACCAGTGCATTCTGCCTCCTGGATTGCTTTGCTGTGTTGCCTGCTGCACAGTTAAGAGCTCTAGCATTGAACTGGCCAGCCCAGAGCTTGATGGGCCCCTCTCCCCATTTTAATTCCTTTGACAGTATCCACCCTGTTCGTCAAGCTCTCAAAATGCCAATCAGAATACTGAGGTGCTAAATTCCTCATTTCCTCATAATTCCTAATTTCTTCATACTCATTGCACTGAACACAGACAAGGATATCCCCCTTAGCCTGTATCATGTCCCATTCCAGATAAGTCTGCAAACATCTCACAAGTAGCACATTTCATATTTGTGGGAGAGTTCAGTTCTTCCCCCAAGCCAAAATTAAATTACTCCCGCTAATTTAATTTGTCAGTCTTTAGTGTCAATTTTGTCCCAAGTTATAATTTTAAGTTCTTTCCTTCCTGTTTTCTTGGTATCTAATTACTTTTGGAGAAACTACAAGGAACACATACTATATGTAGACCAAAAATATAAATAGGAGGAGATTAAGACTATTCCACACAAACAGTTAAGACATTTTCACAGTTTATTTGTTGTTAACATAAAGAAGGGCATCCATTAGGGCTGGCTGTGGTCCTGAGGTAGAATGTGTGGATGCAAATTCACACATCATGAGATTGAGACTGTACACTACCACAAAAAATGCACAGTCCATTTCTAGCTTCTTTGCCATTATGTTGGCTGCAATAAAAACAGTTACAATGAAGATTTAAGCTCTTCTGGCCTTAGCCATCCACAGTATAAATGGACATTTATATATCTATCTAAGAATGAATCACCCACCCCAGAAGAAAAACTTTCAGCAGTTAATCCACAAATTCAGCAGTACTTTTTTTTTTTTTTTTTTCCAACAAAGTGTCAAAACCTTATAATTAGACTTATGAAAAAAAAAAAATCAATATTTCCCTGAACTTGAATGGAATATTAACTTGAATGGAGTAGTTAAAAATTAAATTGGACATACTCAGAAAATCATGATGAAACATTCATTTACTTTATCTTTGTCAGTATGTTAACACTATACTACTAAAAATGCCAATTTAAAATTAGAAGTTTTAGTGGTACCTTATCTCTGCTGTGAATAAAAAGTATGAAAGTCAGTGAAACATTTGTCATCATAGATTGACACTTCAAATAAGATAGAAAATAAAAGTTTTTTTGCTTCTTTTTAAAGTATATATAATAGGATTGCAAAATTAATGAGAACTTCAAAAATTAAATTAATGCATAATTTAATTTTAATAATGACAAGTAAACATGTTGCTAATATAATTAGAAAATTCATACTGGAATTTTGTGTTTTTCCTTGGGTAGTGATGAGGAAGTATCAGTACAATAAAATTCCAGTTTTGCAAAATATTTTTAGCTGTTATATTTTTCCCGTGATTTTAATCAAAGAAATCGACACTTTAATACAAAACTTTGATTCATGTTATAGTTTTGTAAGAAACAAAACTATAACATAAATATAATAGTAAAATCATGATTACACTTACACAAAGCATTATGAATGAAGCAATGAAGAGTTAAGTTTATCCACTTTTTTGTAATACTTTTTAATAAATCAAATAATAATATTTGACTGATGCATAAAAATTTCACTAAAAAAAAAAAAAAAAAGACTTCAAATTTGCCACTACATAAATTACTGCAAATGAAATGTGCATAATATTCAGTTTGTAGATGTAGACACATTTCTCTCTCTCTTCAGCAGAATTTTATGCATCACAGTGTGGTTGGTGTTATATATATATATATATATTTTTTTTTTTTTTTATGAGGCAGTATAAATAATGTACCCAGCCTACTTTGTTTTTTTTTTTTTTTTTTTTTCACAGATACATGAAACTCCTAGTATTTTTTTACATACCTTGTTCTTTAAATTTTTGTTGTGGTGTACCTTGATTTAACTCTCCATAAATGGAGGTTTTATTTGTACAGTTCAGCCATCTGTCTAGAAAAATTTGACAGATGGCTGAGAAGTGGCAAATGAGATTTAACATTGATATATGGAAGGTACTACATATGGGTAGCTGTAATTCCAGAACAGCATACCAATTGGTTGGCACTACACTCGAGGTAGTGGAGAAAGAAAAAGACATGGGTAGGACAGCACATGTGGATCTCTGTGATATACATTAGTTTTTCTCATAAGAACAAAGAGATGATTATCAGATGCAGCCTAACCATGGCATAATGCACTACTTAAGCTGCATCTCGAGCACTAAATACAGGTCTGGAAGCCTCATTTCAGGAAGGATGTAGGACTGTTGGAACAGGTGCACAGAAGACATAATATTAGTCTGTGACACAAAAAGTATCCTTACCAAAGAAGGCTTAGTTCTACAAATTGAATTGTATTGAGGCAACCTTATTGAATGGTTTGAGGTTTTAAATGAATTGAGTAAACTAAGTGCTGATAGCATCCTTCTCAGATAACACACTTAAGGGAACACTTAACACACTTAGATGTGTGAAAATTTGCTTTCAGCTGGAGAGTAATTGATTGTTGAAACAAACTTTCATCTGATGTTGTTGAAGTGGATTGGTTGAATAAATCCAGGGATAGGCTAGACAAATTATTAGAGAGAGAATGGATAAATGAGGTGGGCATTTTTTGCTGCATAAACTTGCTTCCTTGCATCATTTGCAACTACTAATAATAACCCAGTAACAAATACTTTGCACAATTTTAACAGTAGTGCAAATTATTCAGTTGGTGATTCTACAAAAATATAGAATCTTGCAGTGGGGGAGTCCTTTCAAGTCTTTAAATTTCATAATTCCTTAATTAAGTAGGAAAAATTTTTAATTAAGCTTGTAATAATTATTTAGAAAAATGCATTTTAGAAAAGCTAACAAAATAGTGTATTTTTAAAAAACACAATTGGACTATTTTACTACCTTGTTTGTAATTAATAATAATAATAATGATATGAGGTAACACAGAAGGAAAAGGCAGGAAACATAGGAGTTTGTTCTGGTTAACTTATCTTTCTTTTTCTTCCCCCCCCCATCTGGGTTTTCATGTATAATTGTTAACTTTTACCAGCAATCCCATTTAAAAAAAAAAAAACCTTTCATATTTATTTAAATTCGTTCTCCCTGGTGTGTATACACATATCCTGATGAAATGCAAATTTTAGCTTTCACAGGCCTCCATAGCTGAGTGATCAAGAAAGGAAGTACAGCAGCACATGCTCTTTGAGTAGACCAGTGTTCAAGCCCCTGACTGTTAAGTACGGTCGATCTGCCAACCTGCATGGCAGGTTATGGTCCATTCCCTCAACATGAATTGTTGAGAGGCTTCCTTCCTGCAGTGGATTGATAATGGCTGCAATTTATTTCTCTCTGTTTGTTTATTTTTATACTTAATTTCTTTATATTATATTAATGCATGAAATTAATAAATAAAAATAACTATAATGAATGATGATGTGACTACCTTGCTCTTTTTGTAGAGAGCCAGGTATAAGAATACACCATGGAAAACCAAAGAAATTTTAAGCCTGTGATGAATGAAGAAAATTAAAGTCAGAGGACACAAAGGGAAAGTGGATGCAGTGTATAGAGACATAGCTAAGAATATTAGCATTAGCATTAGTAGAGGCATTTGATGCAAGAAAGCAAGCTTATGCAGCATCAGCCAAAAAAAAAAAAAAAAAAACCCACTTCCACGTCACCCCTCTGTTCGTTCAAAATACCTGTCCAGCTGAGCCTTAAACTTATTTAGGCTATCAACCTCCACCACAAGGGATGGAAGTCTGTTCCACCAACCAACCACCCGCTGGCTAAAGGCAAATTTCCTCACGTCTATCCTACATCTGTCTTTCCTCAATTTGAATTTATGCCCTCTCAGGTGATTTTTCTGAGCTAGAGGAAGAATCCCATCAGCATTGAGCATGCTTAAACCATTCAAGGCTTTATACACCTCTATCAGATCACCTCGCTGGTGCCTAGTCTCCAGACACTGTAATTTGCAAAACTTAAGCCTTTCTTCGTAAGAGCACCCCTTTGTTCCATTCACTAATCTTGTTGCCCTTCTCTGTACTCGTTCCAGCAGCTCTACATCCTTCTTGAAATGAGGCCTCCAGACCTGTATACAGTACTCTAGGTGTGGCCTGACCATTGCCTTATACAATGGAATAATCACCTCCTTATCCCTGCTGGAAAATTTCCTGTATATCATTGACAATACTCCATGAGCTACTCTTGCAGCCCGTTTGCACTGCTCAGAGAACTTCATATCTGCCTGCACAACCACCCCCAAGTCCCTTCATTCTCTACCACTGTCAGTGTAGTACCACAGAGTTGATACGTTGCTCTGGGGTTGCTATTTCCCATGTGTAGTACTTTACATTTGTCAATGTTAAACTTCATTTGCCACCTCTCAGCCCATCTGCTCAACCTTTCCAGATCCTGTTGCAGCAGCATAGTGTCAGTAGTGTCCTTGACAACCCTGCCAACCTTTGTATCATCTGCAAACTTGGACATTAAGCTTGATATACCATCATCAATATCATTTATAAATACAGAAAACAATAATGGACCCAACACTGAGCCCTGAGGGACTCCACTAATAACATTAGTCCACGATGAGCAGTGTCCATTGATTACTACTCTCTGTCTTCTCCCCCTCAACCACCCCTTTATCCATAGCAGCAATTTGCCTCCAATGTCACACTGCTCCAAATTTGTGTAGCAGTCTTCCATGTGCAACAGTATCAAAAGCCTTTCTAAGATCCAAGTATATAATATCAAAGTTATTCCCTGCATCCAATTCTTTTGTGACTGCATCAAAATATCCAATCAAGTTGGTCAGGCAAGACTTCCCCTTAACAAAACCATGCTGTGTCTGAGCTATAACTGAAGTCTTGTCTAAATGATCCTGCAGTGCCTCTTTAACCAGTGCCTCCATTAATTTTCCTGGAACAGAAGTTAAGCTCACAGGTCTATAATTACTTGTGTCAGCCATTGATCCTCCTTTGTGAATTGGGGTCACATTTGCACATTTCCAGTCTATGTGTACCTCCCCTGAGTCCAAGGAAGCTCTCATAATTATGGCTAAGGGTTTGCTTACTTCCTTTGCTGCCTCCTTTAATATAACTGGATAGATCCCATCCACCCCGGGTGCCTTTCTTGTGTTTATCTTCAACAGTTTCTCCTCCACTTTACTCCCAGTTATTTCAAGATTCTGTAGCTTACTGCTAGAGTTGAATACACCTCTGGCATTCCCCTTGCTGAATAACTCCTCATGTGTGAATGTCGATGCAAAATATTCATTTAGTTTGTTAGCTACCTGAGCAGGATCATCAACAGTTGACCCATCACTATCAAGTGGACTAATCTGATTCATCCCCTTCCTTCTAGAGTTAACATAAGTAAAGAACTCTTTGCTGTTTTTCTTTGCATCCCTTGCCAAGGATTTCTCGTAATCTGCCTTTGCCTGCCTAACCTCCTTTGTAACTTGGTTGCATATCAACTTGTATCTATCATAGGCTTCTGTGTCATGTGTTAATTTGTAAGTATCCCATGCATTTTTCTTCTCTGCCATATGCCTCATTAGTTCATCTGACATCCATTTTGGCCTAAACCTTGAACAATATTTCTTAGTTGGTATGTAAAGCCTAGTAGCTTCCAAGATAAGTTCTTTGAATGCTTCCCATTTTGAATTTGCTGTTGGTAACATCATCAGTTGGTCCCACTGTATAGAATTTAAATACTGTCTCAGTCCATCGTAGTTGCCTTTACGGAAGCAATAACCCTTCCCTTTACCCCTAATGGTAGTTACCTCTTTGAGTAAATCCCACTTCAGCACACTGTGATCACTGCCACCTAGTGGTTCGTTTATCTGCAGATTCTTAATGCATGAAGAATCACTGCTGATAATCAAATCAAGAGTATTACTCCCTCTAGTTGCCTCCCGAACATGCTGATGTAGAAAACAATCATCCAATAAATCCATAAAAGCCCTGCTAGTGTGTGAGTAACCAGCCCCCAAATTCCAGTCAACATCTGGGAAATTAAAATCTCCCATTATAAGACTCTCTGATTTACTGGCCCACTCTATTTCCCTGTACAGTTCCTTATTATACTCATCAGAGTCATTAGGCCTATAGCACACTCCTACTCTCAATTTTGATCTCCCAATGCTTATGTCACACCAAACTGACTCAACACTGCACTGTCCGACGATGTCGACTGGCTTCACTTCCTTGGTTTTTATGTGTTTCTTAACTAATAGCATAACCCCTCCCCCCTTCCTATCCAGTCTATCCTTTCTGTAGACGTTGTACTCCCCAAATTGCAGTTCTGCATCCCTTATATCTGTGTGACACCACGTCTCTGATATCCCAACAATATCTGCCTTTGATGTTTTGAGCAATACCTCAAATTCATCAAATTTATTTACTAAACTCCTAGCATTGGTGTACACGCAAGTATACCTGCACCTGTTTCTATTCTTAGCTACCTTAACACAACCCATGTGTTTACTTGTACCGCAATGGCTCCCAGCAGTCTCTGAAATACCATGCATCTTGTTTTCCAGGCTTCTGCTCATTCTAATAGAAGCAGTGCAAGAATCTCTTTCACCTCTGCCAGTGGCTACTGTAAATCTATTGGTCTTTGTCTCCCCCCAAGCTAGCAGTTTTCCGACCCACCTAACACTGCCTCGATAGCATCAGCAAATATTCTTGCACCCAATATAAAGAATGAGGTAAAAAATGCATACTTCAACTTGAAAGAGAACCATTTAGGAAGTGCATATCAAATTATCAGTAGACTAACTAAATCTTTTACACCTAAGCAGAATTCATTGAAGATGAAGATCTTCAATGAATTCTGAATCAATAACCACAAAACAACAAAAAATAATTGTGGACCTGAGTGCAGTAGTGGTTTAACAACTATTATTTTTAAGTGGGGGTCAAACCACTATTGCACTCAGTTCACAATTGTAAGATGAAAAAAATATGCTAATGCACTTTTTAACAGAGATGATTTTAATGATTCTTTGGAAGAAATAATAGAAATGTCTACAGAAGGTAATCATCCAATCATAAGCAAAGAGATGAAAGAGGAAAGAAGGAACATTAAAATGGAAGAGGCTCCTGGAATTGGTAGAGTAACATTTGAGATGATAATAGAGGGAGGCAGAAATATTGATGAAATATGGAACACGGAGAAATGGCTGTATGAGTGGAACACTTCTGTCTTGTTATCAATACTACCCAAGAATAAAAAAGTCAAAAATATGATGAAGATAGTTTGATTAAATTTACAGGTTTTAGTAGGAAAACAAATGCAACAGAACATGTATTTATATTGCAAATATAATTAAAAATATCAATATCGATGGAAATTAAAGGAATGAACATTCACTTAATATTTCTTTAATTTCTATCCTAATTTCAATGTTTCAGATAATGATTCATGAGCCTTACCAGTTTATTATCAGCTCTACAATGATGTAGAATTTACCAGAGCACTTCATGTCATACTGAATTAGGTAATTGCTGGATTTATAAATAAAATGCTACGTAAGGCTGCTAAACATGCCATAAAACTGAACACATTACATATGAAGAAGTGAGAAATGAAATACACACAATGGCAGAGTGCAAAATAAATATTACAAAAATAAGGTGACAAATGAAATGGATAGGACACAGCAAGAGAAAAAAAGAATATCAAAGCAAGTCCTACTAGGAATGTCATTAGGAATGAGAAGGGAAAGATCACAAAATGCATGGATAGACAATATCCAGAAATGGGCAGGCTCTTCATCTAGAGATCTCATTTTCATTTGGAATTCATCTTAGATGAATTCTGGAGCACTGTTTCTTATTGAGCTACTCCAGTGGTTCTAGCAGACTTGGTGCATAGGTGAATGGATGCACATTTAAAAAAAAACAGGTTAGGATGATTATTATCAAATATTGAATTTTCTATAAATGCAATAACTGGGAAAAATGCTGGTGGAAAATATATTTTTTTTAATTTCTGTGATTATCCCATAATTATTTTCATTTGCATTAAAATTATTCTAAGGACGTATGCCTCCATAAAATAATTTTCAGATTACAGTTAAATCACAAGTCCTAAATTCTGTATTAAATTTCATACCCACTGAATAAACTGGGCAATGTAATAGAGGATAAATAAAGTAAAAAGACTGAGAAGATATTTTTAATATATCCTTTCCTTGTGAAGGAATGCCTGAAAGTTTTAAAAATGTGTATTGTTGAAGATAATATAAAGTAATATTACAGAAAGTAATCTAGTGCAAGCTAATTATATTTCGTATTTTTCAAATAAAAGAACATTAATTAAGCTGAAAAAAAAGAAAGTTAAATTCTTTAGATAAACTGGATTAACCCTAAAAGATATTATGTTTGAGCACGTTGTGTATAATAAAATGAGCAAATTCAAATCAAAAGGCTATCTGACATGTATGCCTGACAGGGCATCATACCATAAGTTTCATAAAATGAGTGGCTAAATTATTTCTACATAAAAAGACACCTTTGCTGGGCTTGAATTATTCAGCTCTCCCAAGGATATCAACAGCTTTAGTGTGCCTTGAAAAGTTAGAGGTCCTTTCATCTTTGTAATCTTTCCACATGCAGTTGTTAGTAGCTGAAGTTATCTTGTGCTAATTGTCATGTTTCATATATTTAGTGTGCAGGTTTTTCCAAAATTTTTTGAATTTGGAATTTTTTTTTTAAATTTAAATAATATTAAATATTACAGAAATACAGTTTCTGTATGCCTTAATATTGATTCTCCCCTCTCTATCATCTGCATGCACATGAGTACACACATTCCTGAACATTAAAAGATTGAAAAGGCATCTACAGTAATTTTATACTAGAGGAGTACAGATATTATTCTCTAATTATATCTGAATTAGCTTGTGATTGTAAATACTTATAAAAGATACATAACTGTTAATTGCAGTGGTTTGCTTCACATGAAGAATTTTTAAACTTTTGAGGTACTTTTCATTTTGCCCCAATTGGTAATCATTTTGTTTAAAACTTGACTGTCTCTCTTCATGGTTATATTACCTCTGTAGTCTGCAGCTTAATACTCCAGCAGCAGTTCTTATATTGGATATAAAAAATTAAAGAAGGTGAGCAGCAATTAAATTAAAAAATATAGAAATATGTGTAAGAGAATGATTGTTACCTCCCTTTATTTCAGTTCCATCTTTCAAAAATAACAATGGCAAACCTTTTATCTATACTTTGTCCCACTGCTCAAAGTATATAATCAAGTATAGCTAAAAGATAAATACTAAGTCATATTAGTAATTAATTATTATTAATTAATGCTAAATAGGCATATGTACCCTAACGAGTTATGTACTGGCCTGCCAAAAGTAAATGAATACCCACTTACAGATGAGAATGGTCCAGTTTCTCAATAGCACATATTTGACTATTTTGCAGTGGTATTTCATCATATAAGACACCGGAAATTTATAGTGGGTTTATGCTATGCTCACATAGCATAAATCAAGTGAGTTTGCATGTTGTATAATGGGTATGGTTGAATGAAAAGAGCATATGTTAATTGGTACCATGAGTGGTCATAGTGATGTCTACTGCTCATTATTATGAAATACAAGTATGTTTCGATGGCCAGTGTTCAAACATACCACGGAACATGAAAAAACCTAAACTAGGACTGAGAGAACTGCAAACTTCTCCAAATATAAAGGACAGGTTCAGTGCTGTCCTTTATATTTGGAGAAAACCAACTGGACTGTTCAACAATGTTCTTTGATGTTGTGGAATGATGTGGGTTGCTTCCTCAGATACCAGTTTAATGGCGAAATGTGGATCTGGTATTGTTTTGTGGTATTTAAGAACTGAGTGCCTGTTGTCAAAAACTCTTGTGGGAGCATTTTCTAAAGTAATATTCAACTCATATTTTAACATCATTGAACATCTCTGAGGGGTGCCTCCTTGGTATAGTGGCTCACCACTTGCCACCCATTTGGAAATGTCAGGATTTTATTCCTTTCACTGACTAGAGAAACTTTCCATTGGCTTTTTCACAGTTTACAGTCATAATACATGTGATCCCCATCTATCTGGGCAGGCAGCAGGAAAATTAAAATTACCATCAAAGTAGGTTGATCCCAGATAAATGGGATATAAGACACTGTAAAGTGAAAGAAGCAGTGCAGTATTCTGGGATAATTGGAAAGTGGTGTCTGCAAATTAATATCACCTGTCTAGTTATGTCCAGTTCTTAGATTATTTTTATGACTGCATGAACAAATCTTAAATAGTTTTTTGTGGACATATGAAGAGCATCTTTTCACATTTTGAAAATTTTGGCAATAGAAGCTAAGAAACCAGAAAGCAGTTTGTGGGAGTTGAGATACTTATATTTTTAGTATTATACTTATATTTTTAGCGTGACAGCATATTTGTTTACCAGTCAATTTACCAGTCAAATTACCAGCCAAAAGCCAAAGTAAGAACGTGTTGTGATCAAATCATTTCACTTAATTACAGCATTTAAAAATATAATTGGTTTATATATATATATAAAAAAAGGATGTTCACTTGAAAAAAAAAAAAAGAAAGAATAAAGACAACTATATATTTCCATTAGAATTGTAAAAAGTTTCTAATTTTATTCAGTATTAAATTTTATATAGGCCTACAGTATAATGAAATCCAGAACATGAGCATTTATGTTTTGTTTTTTTTTATAAAAACCCCAAACATGAAAGGTATCAAAACCTATAGTACTTAGTACCATGCAGGGCTCCCACTCACAAATTTTAAAAAAACTTAGATTGCAACTTAAATAAACCCAAAAAAAACCTAGTTTTCATCATATAGTATAGCAACACAAATAAGATAAAACTTACCATGCAAAAATATCTTTTATTTAATTGTAATCAGAATTTTCATCCCATTCAGTTCCCTCCACATTTATTTTTTGAAGTTCTTTCATTTTTTTCAAACATTCTTCGTATCTTTTTTGACAAGTTCCTTGTATGACTTCTTTTACCAATTCTGCTTTAGGTTTCCATGTATAGCAATTTTGATTACATCTATTTATCACCTGTTTTGCCATTAGTCGATTTTTCACAGTTTCTGGTTTAAGGGAGTTTGTGGCTTTTGTTTTTATATGGTTTACGTGGGAGAAGATTCTTTCTACTCTTGCCGAAGAGTGAGGTAAAATAGCTAGACTGGTCATAAAGTAAGATAAAATCTCATATTTAGAATTATTAAAGCCATCTTTTACATTACGTAACAGATACCATAACTCAGGGATGGTTTTGTAAGAGAAATCTAAATCTTGATTAAACGAAATGATCTCCATTCATTATTATTTTTATTATTATTATTAATGGCCATATGGTACAAGGAAGCCTGAGGCTTATGCTGCACCAGCCAAAAAAAAAAAAAAAAAAAAAAAATTCCCAAGTTACCCCCTGAGAGAGAGAGAGAGAGAGAGAGAGAGAGAGAGAGAGAGAGAGAGAGAGAGAAGTAGAAAGGAATCACCAAGAAAGAGAAGAATGATGATATCCAGCTCAGGACCCTGGGTTTGCCAAGCCCATACTCACTAGATGTGAGCCCCCTAGAAGATCTAGTTTGTCTTCAGAAACAAGGTGAGGGAACTGCATTGCTAAATGGAAAATGGAGGATGGTGAATTGGCACGATCATGTATCACTGCTGGGTCAAGAACATTGAGACTGGCGATAATTCCATCATCATTTAGAGGAAATCTTTTTCTGATTTCCATACAAAGTTCAACAAGAAATTTTAAGCAATCATTTTTAAACCTGCTTTCACTGTCACCAAGTGGTGTTGAATTTAATAAGGCCATACAACAGCCTCCCAAATATATTTTATTCAGAGGCTTATGATTTATTGTATTGCTTGGATAAATTTCAACCAGCTTGCACGAAGTAATGACTTCTTCTTTTATGAAAAAGCTAAAAATATTTTTATACTCAATTGAAACCATTGAATGAAGTAAGTGCAATCTGAAATGCTCAGATTGAAATTCAATATTCAGGCAGTTTATTTTCTCCAGTACATATCCTAAAAACAACAACATATGCTTAGTTCCTTTGGTGATCATAGTATTGTAAATATTTCCTGCACCATCGATTTTGTCAATTTTTGATTGAGACTGAAAATAAAGAACTAACGCATCCCACTGCTCAATAATAATTTTTATTACATTGCCATGGGATAACCAATGTGTTTGTGCTAATTTGGGGATTTTATGCTTAGCAGTATCTACAACATCTTGAATCATTTTGAACTCATTTAATCTTTTACTACTACCGGAAAAATAACAAGAGATATCTTTTATAAATATTTCTAGATATGATGGCAGTACCTTGACTGAATGACTAGCACATAATGCAAAAGAATGGCAAACACATGCCATTATAAATACTGATGGTACATACTTTTTTAGCAATGACTGGAACCCACTCTTAGTACCCATCATAGTGGCACAATTATCACTTCCAGAGCCAACGAGATTACTTATTTGAATGTTTTTTTCTATGAAAAGATCTTTTACAGCTTGATAAAGCCCTTCTGAAGTACCATTTTCGACACAAACAGTGTCAAGTAACACATCTACAACATCAAGTTTTTGAATATCAAAATATCTAACAAACAACAGCTAGAACTTGCGATAAAGATAAATCTGTACTTTCATCTATTATCATTGAAAACTTGTTGTTTCTGCATATGTTAGAAATGTATATATTTTCATGATAGGCTATGCCATCTTGTATAAGATAAGAGACTTTAGTCGCCTTCATCTGAACTTGTTTTGCAATATTGCTATCATGAAATGCTTTCTTACATGCTTCTATAAGGTGATCACATTGCGCAAATGGAATATTATGCTCAGAAATGAGTGCAGCAATTGTTAACTCTGCCTTTGCTACTTCTTCATTCTCCGTAGGTTTACGTTTTGTGAAGAACGTCTAACGTTGAACCTGTCTTAGCAATATCTGCACTTTTTTTTTTTTTTTTAAACTGTATTTTTATGCACTAGTAACATCGATTTATTGGCATTCTTTAATTTCATTTCACAACAAATACAGTAAGACGCACCTTTTTCATTACTGTCTTCTTTCAACCAATCTTTAATTCCGGATCTTCTAACCATTCATTTCTAAAATTTTGAGTATACCACCGTTTACTCATCTTTCTCTGTGGGGAACAAGTTTCAGACATTGTGGGCAATTTGTGGGTATGGCTAATTAGCAATTATCTTATTTAAAATGTTCTATAAAATAAAAAATAAATCCCTAATCCATTAACATAAAATAGAAATAGTCACTACAATTTAAATTTATTATATCACTGTATGTAGTACACGCATAAATGTAAAAATCACACCAAATAATGCAATAATACCACAAACGATCACGAAAGACTGTGCAGTAAAGACCGCCTTCCGCCTGCTCAATAGGCTGTGCATACATGTTAGTAACACGAACATGTATGCTTACATGTATGAACATGTAAGCGTAATTTCATAGTGTAGAACCATGCGAAAACTTTGAAATCCTTTTACATTTGTAGTATTTTGTACAAGCACTTGAGATATTACAAATTATGATCAGTATTGTTAGAATATAAAATTAAGAAAATTGTAAACTGTTATTAAATGTATTAAATTTTATTGTATTTACAAGAAATAAAAATAAATTTTGACTTAAAATTAAATATTACTGAAAAAACCTAGATAATGAGATATTTTTGTGAAAAAAACCTATCAACCCAGATGACAATCAAAAAACCCAGATCTGGGTGGAAAAACCCAGGAGTGGGAGCCCTGGTACCATGCATGGGTTGAAGGAGAAGTGTGGGAGAGGGGGATGCCGGAAACTTTGCTCTAGAGAATAAACATGGGTTTCGCCACTTCAAGCCTCCAATAAGCAAAGTGGTGGTATTTCACCAGTTGATGAAAGTCATCTACCACCTTAAAAGTGTATCCCTATAATTGAATCTGGTCTTGTTAGATGAGTATGTCAGGCTTAATTAAAATTTAGAACTTTCACATTTTTTTAAAAAAAATGCTCTGTCTTCCAGTTTTAAAGAGATTATTAACTGAAATTCCACCTTAAAAGAAAAATATAAATATACAAAAGAAAAATAAACATTACATGGTCATTCCCACTTATATTTTTGCATTCTCATTCTCTTGAATAATCCTAATGAAAAACACTACCCTCTGTATTTAAAGCTGTTAATTAAAAGGGAAAACTGGTATTGGTTGACACATTATATGTTTGCCATCAGTGCGGATAGTAGTGACTGCATGTAAAACACTTGTTTCTATTTGCAGTAAATTTATTGGAACTAGACAGACTTTGTAACACTTACTTTTTTTCTTCAGATTATCAAATATTCTTCGCATAAATATAGTAATATACATTTCTTGCTCCTCTGGGGATGTTGTTTTTAAATCCATAATAATGTTTTCAAGGATATGTGTATGTGATTTCTCTGTTATCTGATTAGTGATTAAGAATTTTGTATTGGTTTTTGGTTACCTATAAACTAATAGTTTATACTGCTTACAACAAATTTCTCATTGTGCTTAATAACTTTATTCTCTAAAATAATATGAACACGTATTATATTTTAAAATTTATTTTGTAGACTTAAGTGCATCAGAAAATATCTATTAACATGTTATTCTGTTAAATCATATAAAGAGCCCAGTCCTGAGTTCATATCTCAAATATAATTCCTTTGAATAATTATATCCTGTGCTTATTTTTAAAAAGGAATTAGAGACTCCTACAAAAAAGGATATATAAATTCATAATTTATACATCCTTTAATTATGGATTAACATTTTATTCATAGGATGTGAAATAAATACATTATGCATCACTATTTACACCAAGTGGTGTAAATAGTAGCAGGTTAATTACTTGGGGTCTATGGGCCTTCTAATCCTTTTCAGTGCACTCTTATTTTTAATAGAGAACCACTGAAAAATTTTCTTGAAGCCTATTGTGAATTTCCGCTGGGCTCTGACTCACAACTCTGAACTACTAAAGCCAATTCAGAATGGCTTGAGAGAGTACAAAAGAACTTTAAAAAAAGCTGTCAGTGGGATAAAGATGTTTTTTTTTTTTTTTTTATTCTGAATACACTAATAAAAATTTAATGACAGTGGTTCTCTGTCATTTAATATACCAAGAATCATTACCACTTTTGAAATAAATACAATAAAATGATGTATTTATTTATAAATTCTGTAAATGATAAGAGACCAATCTTGAAATAAGCTGCCATAACAGTGCCTCATATTTTAAACAAAAGGCAAGTTAGCCTTTTGAGGATGTTATTTATTTAAAAATTTGCATTAATACAGGGTGTTTTCCATAACAAGTAAATAGACCATAGCAGTTACTTATGGTATAAAAGTGATAGCCATCAAGAACATAAAAAAGCATGAGATAGTCCTCAATTTACTGAAGATATTTGCAGAATTATGCGTTTAAACATGATATGCAAAAGTACACAAGATTGCAATATTTTTTATAGGGTGACACCCAGTGTGTTAAGCTAAATAGAACAACTGTTTTAAAATAAAATAAATATTTAAATTAAGAAAAAACATATTGAAAGTAGTAAAAGTTTTGTATATAAAATTTTCAGCTTAAGTATTGTATTGTATTATTTATATTTTGATACTTCCATGAAATATCTTTGGCTATTATCAAAAGCGTTCTTTCCGTGTGCATAATATCCAATTGACTAAAAATCTGGTGTTATTCTGTGATACAAAGAGATAAGTTAAAAAAATTGCTAAAAAAGTGCATTTCTAATTATTGAACTACAGTAATAATGTCTTGTCTGCTTTTTAATGAATGATGTAAAAAAAGAAAGAGGCAGTGTTTTAAAAAGAGAATCATTAAGCATGGGAAGCTTGCTGCAAATAAATTACTTACAGTAACTCTAGAACATTTTTGTATATTTGTGTATATCCAGAATTGAGTGATTAATATATAATTACTATTGAAATATTCCTATTTCTTTAAACATTTATATATATATATATATATATATATATGTGTGTGTACATTTTTCATGTAAATTATATTCTAATTACGAGTTGAATAGTATTAGTGGTACAGAATTATTAAGTATTTAATGAAAATAAAAAAAAGTTTTAAAAAGTTAGATTAGAATTTCATGGGTGAATATATTCTGAAATATTTTGTAGAAGGGCTATTTTGAGTTTGCTATGCAAAGTATTAAAATTGCCCTTTTTTGTGTTGTGGTCCTGGATATTTAAGTGTATTCATGTGTTTGTAGATTCATATGTTTTTAGAAATAATTAAATCATTTGGAGTGGCATATGTTTGAAAATATTTATCAGTAAACACCACTGAGCACATTGATACTGGCTTTGAACGTTCAAAGTCGCATTCAATTTTCCATGTACAGAATTGTATTTTCCTTTGTAAACAGATTACTTTACTAATGTTGATTTAAAAACTACCATAGAAAATTACATAAAGCATGAAGGCTAGCCAGATTACTGCTGGCTAACATTCATATATATATATTCAGAGGTCTTAATGTGAATTAATCTTTATATATTCTGCTTTGGGAAAAAAAAAAAAAAAAAAAAGAATAATTTTGTATGATAATTGAATGGTTCTGCTTTTGTTTTCATTATTATAAAATTCAGTTCTACAAATTTCTGCTAAAAATTCTGAGAAAATGGAATTTTAATTTATGTAACTAAGGTTTTAAATTTGTTGTGTATATTTAATGTGTGGAATTATGTATTATTGAAGAGAACAAAAAGATAATTGAAGATAATGAATTCTGAAATTATGTTTATATATCGAAATCATGATGAAAATATTGAATGGTGTTATTCAGATTTGTTTTTTGTTGTTTTCATACTGTGGTAGCAAGAAAACCTATGATCTAAGATTTCATACTGTAACTTGTGAAATAAGAAAAAAGCTAGACAGCTATATTAAGTGCTTTAGTATACCAGAGTCACAGTGAGTGGTCCAAGCAGGAGTTGATGACAACCTAATATTCCTAAAGATGTCGTAAAAGTATCTCAACTTCTAATTATTAAAAACTTTTTACCTTTTTTTTTTTTTCTGTGAATGACAGTGTTGAGGTCTCTCATTCCTTGGAATGCTCTTTTCTACATCATTTCATGTCCTCTGCCTGTCTAATATGCACAACCATCAAGCATATCATCATACTACTGCTGCTGCCTTTTAACTGACTCCTGGTGTATTGTATATCCTGCATCTTATGTGATCATCATCATCATCATCATTTCAGTGACAGCTTCTTCAGTCATATGTTAGATGCCAGTTTGCAGATGACTGGTGTGTGTGTGTGTGTGTGTGTGTGTGTGTGTGTGTGTGTGTGTGTGTGTGTGTGTGTGTGTGTGTGTGTGTGTGTGTGTGTGTGTGTGTGTGTGTGTGTGTGTGTGTGTGTGTGTGTGTGAGAGAGAGAGAGAGAGAGAGAGAGAGAGAGAGAGAGAGAGAGAGAGAGAGAGAGAGAGAGAGAGAGCGAGCGAGCTGCAAAGTTTGGTTTAGTTAACAGTTGCTCTCTGACAGTCAACAAGTTGCAATCACTGTCACAGTCACCATCATCATTGTTGTACATACAGACCTGGAATTGATATGGTCTTGTTGCCATTGTTGTTATTATGGCAGTGTATTATAGGAAGCAATAGAAAAAAAATACAGAAATTCATTTATGATCTTTCTCTTTGTGTCATTTTTATGTATTTATAATAACATTAAAAAAATGGTATGACTGTGATAAGCCACACTGTCTCATGATTGCAAAAAAAAAAAAAAAAAAGTTAATATTAAATTTCAGTTTGCATTTTCAAGACTTTCAAATTATATGGTAACTAGAAAGACTGCTGTAAGTATATTAATATTCTTCCCACTCTATCTTACTTTTCATCTTGTTTGCTGTTTCTGTCACTTTTTATAAGAATGCACATAGCAAAGTCAAGTTATCTCTCTGAAAGTGGTTAGGAGCTTCTTCTTTTTTTTTTTTTTTTTTTCATATATAAAATAGAGTACTAAAGACTGCAGAAATTTTTTAAAAACTAGAAACATGTGATGCTATACATGAGAAACTATACAAATGACATTCACATAACATCACAATTGCTGTTTTATGTAACTCATCAAGTACTTGTCACAAGAGAAAGAATTCTAATAAACTTTTCATATATAATAGAATAAAGAAGTTTAATGCATTAGCATTATGAACTATACTGTAATGTTAATGCATTAAATTTGCTTGCATAAGTTAATGCAAGAACAGCTAAGTATAAAATAAAATTGAGAAGCAAGAATAATAGCACGATAGAATTAGCATTAGTAGAGGCACATGATGCAAGAAAGCAAGCTTATGCAGAATCAGCCAAAAAAAAAAAAAAAAAAAAAAAAAACACTCCCATTTCACCCCTCTATTCATTCCAAATACCTGTCCAGCCCAGCCTTAAATTTATTAGGCTATCAACTTCCACAACAAAGGATGGAAGTCTATTCCACCAACCAACTACCGCTGGCTAAAGGCAAGCTTCCGCACATCTATCCTACAGCTGTCTTTCCTCAATTTGAATTTATGCCCTCTCAGGTGATTATTCTGAGCAAGAGGAAATATTCCATCAGCATTGAGCATGCTCAAACCATTCAAGGCTTTATACACCTTGATCAGATCACCTTGCAGGTGCCTAGTCTCCAGACACTGTAATTTGCAAAACCTAAGCCTTTCTTCATAACAGCAACACTTTGTTCCATTCACTAATCTTGTTGCCCTTCTCTGTACACGTTCCAACAGTTCTACATCCTTCTTAAAATGAGGCCTCCATGCCTGTATACAGTACTCTAGGTGTGGCCTGACCATTGCCTTATAAAAGAGGATAATCATCTCCTTATCCCTGCTAGAAAAATTCCTGTATATCACTGACAAGACAAGACACCATGAGCTACTCTTGCAGACCGTCTGCAATGCTCAGAAAACTTCACATCTGCCTGAACAATTGCCCCAGGTCCTTTTCCTTCTCTACCATTGTCATTGTAGTACCACAGAGCTGATACGTTGCTCTGAGGTTACTGCTTGCCATACATAGTACTTTACATTTGTCAATTTTAAACTTCATTTGCCACCTTTCAGCCCATCTGCTCACCTTTTCTAGATCCTGTTGCAGCAGCATACTGTCATTAGTGTCCTTAACAACACTGTCAACCTTCTTATCGTCTGCAAACTTGAATATTGACCTTGATATACCACCATCAATATCATTTATAAATACAGAAAACAACAATGAACCCAACACTGAACCCTGAAGGACTCCACTAATAACATTAGTCCAAAATGAGCAGTGACCATTGATTACCACTCTCTGTCTTCTCCAACTCAACCATCCCTTTATCCATAGCAGCAATTTGCCTATAATGCCACACTGCTCCAATTTGTGCAGCAGTCTTCCATGTGCAACAGTATCAAAAGCCTTTCTAAGATCCAAATATATGATATCAAAATTATTCCCTGCATCCATTTCTTTTGTGACCACATCATGGTATCCAATCAAATTAGTCAGGCAAGACTTTCCCTTAACAAAACCATGCTGTGTCCGAGCTATAATTGAATCTTGTCTAGATGACTTTGCAGTGCTTCTTTTACCAGTGCCTCCATTAATTTTCTGGAAAAAATAGTTAAACTAACAGGTCTATAATTACTTGTGTCGCCCTTTGATCCTCCTTTGTGAATTGGGGTCACATTTGCACATCTGCAGTCCATGGGTACCTTCCCTGAGTCCAAAGAAGCTCTCATAATTATGGCTAAGGGTTTACTTACTTCCTTTGCTGCCTCCTTTAATATAACTGCATAGACCCCAGCCACCCCTGATGCCTTTTTTATGTTTATCTTCAACAATTTCTCCTCCACTTTCCTCTCAGTTATTACAAAATCATCTAGCTCACTGCCAGAGTTCAATTCACCTCTGGCATTCCCCTCCTTAAATAACTCCTCATGTGTGAATGTAGATACAAAATACTCATTTCGTTTGTTAGCCACCTAAGCAGCATCATCAACAGTTGAGCCTTCAATATACAGTGCACCAATCTGATTCATCCCTTGCCTTCTAGAGTTTACATAGATAAAGAACTCTTTGCTGTTTTTCTTTGCATCCTTTGCCAAAGATTTCTCACAATCTGCCTTTGCCTGCCTAATCTCCTTTGTGACTTGGTTACAGACCAGCTTATATCTACCATCAGCTTCCATGTCACCCATTAATTTATATGTATACCATGCATTTTTCTTTTCTGCCATATGTCTCATTAGTTCATCTGACATTCATTTAGGCCTAAACTTTGAACAATATTTCTTAGTTGGTATGTAAAGCCTAGTAGCTTCCAAGATTAATTCTTTGAATGCTTCCCATTTTGAATTTGCTGTTGGTAACATCATCAGTTCGTCCCACCATATAGAATTTAAATACTGTCTCAGACCACCACAGTCACCTTTACGAAAGCAAAAACCCTTCCCTTTATCCCTGATGGTAGTTACCTCTTTGAGTAAATCCCACTTCAGCACACTGTGATCACTGCCACCTAGTGGTTCATTTACCTGCAGATTCTTAATGCATGAAGAATCACTGCTGATAATCAAATCAAGAGTATTCCTCCCTCTAGTTGCCTCCCGAACATGCTGATGTAGAAAACAATCATCCAATAAATCCATAAAAGCCTTGCTAGTGTGTGAGTGACCAGCCCCCAAACTCCAGTCAATATCTGGGAAATTAAAATCTCCCATTATAAAACACTCTGATTTACTGGCCCAGTCTATTTCCCTGTACAGTTTCTTATTATACTCACCAGAGTCATTAGGCCTATAACACACTCCTACTCTCAATTTTGATCTCCCAATGCTTATGTAACACCAAACTGACTCGACACTGCACTGTCCAGCAATGTCAACTGGCTTTACTTGCTTGGATTTTATGTGTTTCTTAACTAATAGCATAACCCTCCCTTCATATCCTGTCCTGTCTATCCTTTCTATACACATTGTACTCCCCAAATTCCAGTTCTGCATTCCTTATATCCGTGTGACACCACGTCTCTGATATCCCAACAATATCTGCTTTTGATGTTTTGAGCAATACCTCAAATTCATCAAATTTATTTGATGAATTTGAGGTATTGCTCAAACTCCTAGCATTGGTGTATACACAAATATACATGCACCTGTTCCTATTCTTAGCTACCCTAACACAACCCATGTGTTTACTTGTACCGCAATGACTCCCAGCAGTCTCTGAAATACCCTTCTTCTTGTTTTACAGACTGCTGCTCATTCCAATAGAAGCAGTGCAAGAATCACTTTCACCTCTGCCAGTGGCTACTGTTAATCTATTAGTCCTTGTATCCCCCTCCAAGCCAGTAGTTTTCTGACCCACCTAACACCGCCTCGATAGCATCAGCAAATATTCTTGCACCCTTTCTATTTAAGTGTATCCCATCCCTGTAGAAGCAGTCTCTCTAGTTAACAAGTACAGTCCAGGCTGAAAAAAATTCTACCCCTTGAGCCGTGCACAATCCTTTCAGGGCCGAATTGTGTCATGTCTATCCTATCGTGTCTGGGCAGAATTGCAGACACTTTCAAATTCAACCCTAATTCACTGCTTTTTTTCAACAGTGACCTGTACTTGTTAAGTAATTCCACAGGTCTCCTACTCTTAATTTCATTAGTGCCAACATGTACAACAATATCACCTTTTGTGCCCTTAAAAGATGAAAAAATATATGATAGCAAATATATAATTTCTACAAATAGCAATAGGATTTTTATATGATTTCTACAGATAGCAAATATATGATTTCTACAAATGGGTAAACTGTTGCTTACAGTACTGTAGATGCTATTTGTAAATCTGAAATAGTTTTTAATTTCATGAAGCATAATTTTAATACATTAGTAATATTAATGCATTTAATTACAGAAAAGCTAAATGCAATAGCAGTTTATCAAAATATTAATTTGATAACTTCGGGTTTTGTAAATTGATACAGCATTCTAATAATTTTTGAATGCTATTATTTTTGTTGTAATGTTACTCTGTTATCTACCACACATAATCCTTCCCTTTGGATGTTACAAAGATAACTTTTTTTCACTTTTGTAACAGTTGAAAGTTTATTTTATTTTAATTTATTTATTTATATTTATTTACTTAATTTATTTTTTTTTAATTTAATTAATTAAATTAAATTTATTTAATTTATTTACTTAAATCCCCCCTCCAATAGAGGGGGGATTTAAGAAGACATTTTCTTCAAGAATGGTTTCCAAAATTGCCTCTCTTAACCTTACAGATTAAGAAACTGAATATTTGCAGAGATTATTGTAGGCATCTACATATTGTTTTTATTTTATGGGATTGTCTTTTCTCTATTCATTAAGTTATTGTTATACTATATATGAGTAAATTAGTTTACATTAATACCTATGCAGACCCAAATCTACTGATAAGCAATCTACTGATATTTTATTGCATATAGAATAAAATAAGTACCACATTTACCATGATCAGTGATTGATATTGCATTCTAAATGTTCTTGTTTTTGATTCTGTGATTTTGTAGCTAATGCTGTGTTCTGGAATATCATCGATTTGGCTGAAACAAGAAGAAGAAATGAATCACTTATAAGTTTGTCAAGTGGAAATCTGCTGTACACCAATGGAAACAGTGAAAGGAGTGAAGGTGGAGTTGGGTTTCTGGTCCATAAAGATTTAAAAAACAACATTTTGGAATTCAAAAGTACATCACCAAGGGTGACAAGACTAATACTCAAGATTTCTAAGAGGTACAAGCTAAAGGTTATAATGATTTATGCTCCAACATCGAGCCATGATGATGAAGAGGTTGAAGAAATGTACACCGAAATTGAGAGTCTTCTTGATGAGCAGAAAACCCACTACACTATTATTATGGGGGACTTCAATGCTAAGGTTGGAAAAAGACAAAACAGCACAGAAAGGGGAACTATAGGAAATTTTGGAATTGGTGAAAGAAATGAAAGAGGTGAAAGACTTGTGGAATTTGCAGAATCTCAAGGACTGTAAGTAATGAACACTTTTTTCAAGAAAAGGGTGAACAGAAAGTGGACATGGAAGAGTCCAAATGGATTAACAACTGAAATCGACCATCCTCACTAACAGAAGATATATTGTGAATGATGTTACCATCCTGAATAAGGTAAATGTTGGAAGTGATCACAGAATGGTAAGATGTACACTTGATATAAATGTAGGAAAGGAAAGGAAAACACTGACTCGAATAAATAATACAGAGGTCTCTGAGATAACAGAAGAGGAGAAAAAGCAGTATGTACTGGAACTTAAGAACAAGTTTGAGCTTCTGCAGACTGCTCAGGACCAAGATATTGACAAGGAATATTACAACTTTCTGAAAGTGACAAAGCCCAAGAAACCTATAGATAAAAAGAAATCCAAAGAAGAAAAAATTAGTCAAGAAACACTTGTTGCGGTGAACGGAAGACAACAAATGAAGAGCAAGATAAACACTGACAAGGAGAAAATTGAGTATACTGAGTTATGCAAAGCCATTAGAAAGAGACTCGGAGAGGACATAAGAAGATTTAACACAAGAAAAGTAGAACAAGCATTAAGGGGAAAACAAAGGACTTAAATCAGCAGCCATGAGCAGTAATACAGAAAGACAAATGATACTGAAATGGAAGAATAGCGATGGTGTACTTATAAATAGCAGAAGACTACTATAGAGAATTATTCAAGGAGCGAGGAATGATGCCAGCAGTGGGGAAGATGGATCTCAAATTAGTAACATATATAACATACCCGATATCATTCCGGATAAGGTAGAACATGCTTTGAAGAAAATGAAGAATCAGAAAGCCCTGGGGGAAGATGAAGTTACTGTAGAGTTGTTAAAATTAGGAGGAAGAGACATGACACAAAAACTGGCAAGACGCATTAGAAAAGGTGTGACGCCTAAGGAGTTCAATAATGCAATCATAATTTTGCTGCATAAGAAAGGCGATAAATCAGAAATTGGAAATTATAGACCAATTAGCTTGTTATCTCACATCTACAAGTTGTTCACAAGGGTCATTACTAACACATTAGAAAGAATACTTGATGAGAATCAACCGAAAGAGCAAGCTGGCTTTAGGACATGGATTCTCAACTATGGATCACTTTCACGTAATATCACAGCTAATGGAGAAAGAAAATGAATATAAAACACCATTATGCCTGGAATTTGTTGATTATGAAAAGGGATTTGAGTCCATACAGCATAAGGCAATGTTTTGGGCACTGGAAAGACAAGGCATAGATACCCTATATATTATGATTTTGAAGAAAATATATGAGAATGCTACCTCCTTTATAGACTAGACAAAGACGGCAGCAAATTTGAGAAAGGAGATAGTATTAGTATTAGTAATGGCTGCATGGTGCAAGAAAGCCTATGGCTTATGCTACACCAGCCAAAAAAAAAAAAAAAAAAAAAAAAAATCCGAACAAAACAATGATAAAAACAAAAAAAATAAAAATAAAAAGGAAATTAAACCTATCATCCTATGCGCTTCCCTTACCCGAAAAATCAAATTATTATTTTAGGGTTACCCGGAATTAAATACATTAACCCGTATTTGTGTCTGTAAATTGCGTATTTTCTATGGTCGATTTACCTGTTTTGCTGGACGAAAAAACCCCAGTTACTGGGGGAAAAAACCTTGCTATCTACGCCTGAGACTGACTAACTAAGCCACGGAATGAAAAAAGCCCATTAAAGTTCCTCGCGTCATCGACGGGATTCGAACCCAGGCCTTTTCCACCCGGTGACGATACCACTGTGCTACCCGTGCAGACTCCCTTACCCGAAAGTATTATCCAGATGGCCTTTGAATTTCCCCAAACCGTCGGCCTCTACCACCCATGAAGGCAACTTATTCCAGTAATTTATAACTCGTTGCCTAAAATAAAATTTTCTGCAGTCCAATCTAAACATTTCCCACCGTAACTTGAATTTATGTCCCCTAGTTCTAGCATCATTTATAATCTTGAAATTTCGTCCTCATTCATTTTACTGATGCCTCTCAGAGCCTTAAACACCTCAATCAAATCTCCTCTAAGGTGTCTAGTTTCCAAACTCTGCAACCCACATATTCAAAGTCTTTCTTCATAAGGATGCCCTTTTGCCAATCTCACCAGGCGAGTTACCCGTCTTTGCACCCTTTCAAGAAGCTCAATGTCTTTCTTTAGGTGTGGTCTCCATACTTGAACACAGTATTCCAGGTGTGGTCTAACTTAAGCCTTATATAATGGGATTATCACGTCCTTATCTCTACTTGCAAAAGTTTGATAGATCATCGATAGGACACCATGGGCCTTCCTTGCAACCTGTTTAAATTGCTCAGAGAATTTCATGTCTGACCGTATGATAACACCCAAGTCCCTTTCCTCCAGTACTGGGTTTAGTTGAACTCCACCAAGTGAATAAGTTATTTTGGGATTACTGTTTCCCAGGTGTAATACCTTACACTTTGTTGGATTAAATCATAACTGCCATTTTTCTGACCATTCCTGAAGTCTATCTAGGTCTCTCTGAAGAAGCTCAGCTTGTGACAGTGATCATTAACTACTCTACCAATTTTAATATCACCTGCAAATTTAGACATCTCGCCCTCTATCCCTTCATGAATGTCGTTTATGAAAATTAAAAACAACAGTGGTCCTAATACTGATCCTTGGGGAACCCCACTTCTTACATCAACCCAATCTGAGGAATAGCCATTTATCACAACCCTCTGCCTCCTGCCCTGAAGCCATCCTTCTATCCATCTAAGGATTTTCCCAGTGATTCCAACCTGTTCCAGCTTATAAAGCAACTGCTCATGTGGGACTGAGTCAAAAACTTTGCTGAAATCTAAATAAACAATGTTGAAATTATTCCCTAAATCTAGCTCTTGAGTGACCCTTTCGAAATAGCGAACCAGATTTGTTAAACATGATTTTCCCTTTACAAAACCATGCTGAGTATCCTTGAGAATTTCAATTCGATCCAAATGATCCTGAATTCCACCCTTGATCATTGCCTCCATGATTTTCCCTACTACTGAAGTCAGACTGACAGGTCAATAATTTCCAACTTCACTTTTAGAGCCACCCTTATGTATGGGAGATACATTTGCACTTTTCCAATCCAAGGGAATCTCCCCAGAATCTAGTGATGCTCGCATAATTAGCTTCAATGGTTCAATGCACTCGCTTGCCGCCTCCCTTAAGATTATAGGGTATATTCCATCAACTCCAGGAGCCTTACTGGTCTGTAGGCTCGAAAGTTTTTTCATTAAATAATCTTGCGAAATTTCAATATCATTAATTACATAATTTTTAATTTTGCTCCCACAATTTCCCATTGCCACAAAAGGCTTTTCATTTGTAAATATCGATGCAAAATAACTGTTGAGTTCATCTGCAATGGCAGCTGCTGTATTTAATACTATCCCCTTTCCCTTACGTAAAGGTCCGATCTGGTTTGTCCTGTTCTTTTTGGCATTTTTATATATGTGAAGAATTCTTTATCCCCCCTCTTTGCTCTGTTTGCTAGTGATTTCTCATAAACTGCCTTTGCCTGTCGAACCTTTTCTGTGGCTCTATTACACATCACCTTGTAGCTGTTATAGGCTTCAGTACTTTTTATTGCTCTGTAACCTTTCCATGCCACCTTTTTCTGCTCAAGTAATGTGGCAACTTCACTATTCGTCCAACTTGGAACCCTCCTCGTGGAGTATTTTTTAATGGTATGTACGCATTCAAGGCATCTGTGATTAATGTTTTAAAAGCGCACCACAGTTCAAATGTATTCATTTTCTGCACAATATCTACCCGGTTAATAAAGGCCATGTAGTACCTTAAGGCATCGTAATTTCCTTTTCTGAAATTAAAACCCATTCCTTTACCTTTTACTTCTTCTACCTCTCTCGTCATCATCCACCGTAGAACTCCGTGATCACTTCCTGCTACTGTTCCTCTACTGTCAACCCTGTTATGTCATCTGATTCGTGTGTGATGATGAGGTCTAGGATATTCTTTTCTCTAGTACTTTCCCTGACATGTTGATACAAATAACTGTCATCTAGTTGATGTAAAAATTTTGTTCCCCATGTCGAGTTTCCTTCCCATTTACTCTAATGAATTAGAGGCAAATTGAAATCACCCATAATAAGGCATTGACGCTTACTTGCCCATTCCATTTGCATGTAGAGGCTTTTGTCATAATCTTCGCAATCACCTTGTCTGTAGATTACTCCTGCTCGCATTATACCTTTGTTTCCAACTATCTCACACCATACAGACTCTATACTAGCATGCGAAATGTCTGAATCCGGCAAAGCTATCGTCGCACTCAGGTTGCTTCTCATAAGAAGCATTATCCCACCACCCCTTCTATCTACCCTATTCTTCCTAAATACATTATACAAGCTGTACTTAAACTCATCATCCCCAATTTCCGGGTGGCACCACGTCTCTGTAAGCCCTATTATGTCCGCGTTACTTGTTTTAACCAGCAGTTCGAATTCGCTCATTTTATTGACGACACTTCTAACGTTACTGTATAAACAATTAAGATTTACTGTTCTTGTATATTTAACAACCCTAACACAACCTTTGAAGTTCTGTGGAGGCCAGAGATTTAAGTGTATGGGAAGTGGTTTGTTGTGTAGTGTTATGTTCTGTTGTTTCTCTGACCATTTAGCCATTGGGACCCACTGTTGCCCACACTTTGCCACAAGGAGGCAGGTCAGGCACCCAGTAGATTATTTAAGTACTCTGGCAGACCCCACCAACTAATTTCCGAAGATTTCAGTGGAATGGCTTAAAGTATATAGGTACACTGCATTCACGTAGATGGTAATTCGGTGTCAGTATGGATAAAAGCCGTGAGTTAACTGACTTTGAAAGAGGGATGGTAGTGGGTGGCCGACGCAGTGGTCACTCTATCGCAGAGGTGGTACAGAAATTGCACTATCCCCGTTTGACAATATCAGGAGTGTATCGGGAATACATCATTTCCGGAATAACATCTCATTGTGAACAGCACTGAATGGAGAAAAGTGATGGATGAATATGGCCATCGACGTCTGTCTCACATTGTTTCAGCCAACCGGAGAGCGACAGTGGCACAAATCACCATTGACTTCAATGAGGGAGGTGCCAGAAACATCTCCACCAAAACCATAAAGCGATCATTTGCCGCATTAGGTTATGAGAGCCGCCAACCCACCAGAGTCCCATTGCTAACACCATGACACAGGACTCTGTGCCTTGGTGAAAGAACATCAGCTCTGGACCTTGGATGATTGTAGACGGGTCTCCTGTGGTCCGATGACTCCCATTTCCAGTTATTTCGAGCAGACAGGAGGGCGCATATCTGGCAGTAAACTCACGAAACTAAGCATCTGTCATATCAACAAAGAACTTTTATGATAGGTGGACTGTGGGTAATGGTCTGGGGTGTGTTCAACTGGCACACGTTAATACATCTAGATGCATCTCTGAACTGTCCAGGTGATGTGACCATCCTTGCAGACCATCTGCATCCCTTCATGGTCATCATTCACCCATAGGGCAATGGACTGTTCCAGCAAGACAATCAGCCTCCCCACAGAGCCGTGGTGACTAGAACATGGTACGAAGAGCATTCTGCAGATTTTACCACCATGAAATGGCCTCTCTGTTCACTGGACATGAACCCTGTGGAGCATCTTTGGGATGCTGTGGAAAAGTGCATTCAAGCTTGGATCCTCCACCCAGGAATAGGACAGCATTATGGCCAGCAGTGCAGTAGTATGGATGGAAATACCTGTGTAACACTTTTGTGAACTAGTGGACTCGGTGCTCGCCGTTTGAGTGCCCCTTATCCTTGCGAAAGGTGCACCTACCCATTACTAGGTAGGTATCCCGTGATTTCTGTCCACTCAATGTATAAGCAGATGGCTTCAGAAACTAAGTTACACACTTAGCTTCTGAAAATCACTGATCTGCAGTATGTATGATAGCATGGAAAATTTTTTTATTATTCTTTTTAAAGTGATTGGCAGCCCCATATTTTGAATATTATGTTCAGGATTTGAAGCCTCCTTTTGAAAAAGACAATTTCTAGAGAAAAGCTAAAGAGCGCCTAGTAGATTGGTATAAATGCTCAATTTTTCTGTGCAGAGTCTGGAGATTTGACATCTTCTGCTCCGTTTACATGCTTTTTTCCTTTTTTTTATGTAACATTGCATGCCTCTTGCTGTTCACACAAGGCATGCTACTTTTCTTGCTACTCATCTATTTTAGTCTCAGAAAATGATTACTTTTTCATCTTATTTTAACTGTTTTAAATAATTCAATAATTTTGGCTGTTCTGTTGTGCAGACTGTGGCCCCAAGAAATGAGAGGTATTTTCAATATCCAGTAGTTTCTCTGCATCAGTTGGGACAGTAATATCTTCAG
This sequence comes from Mastigoproctus giganteus, assembly GCF_048544385.1. Taxonomy (NCBI): domain Eukaryota; kingdom Metazoa; phylum Arthropoda; class Arachnida; order Uropygi; family Thelyphonidae; genus Mastigoproctus; species Mastigoproctus giganteus. The sequence continues at coordinate 94,636,775 of NC_143586.1, read as the reverse complement.
TAACGGTATTCAGTTGTCAGACAAATAACTTATAAGTGTTCCTAATGGGAGTTTGATACATAAATACTAATTTTTTTTTAAATTTTTTTTTTCAGTTCTCAATGTGAGGAAACGATTCCAAATTGCTTAAGATTTCTATGACCTATAGAATTTCCCTCATTATCTAGGGGAGCTTGATAGAAAATGTACTACAGTTCACAGAAAATAGAAGCTCCTTTTATAACTTTAAAAGGGGACATAAAGTATTATTTTGCTGACTATTGTAGATGCAAATTTCTTATTAGCATTAGAAGAGGCATATGATGCAAGAAAGCAAGCTTATGCAGCATCAGCCAAAAAAAAAAAAAAAAAAGACCACTCCCATTTCACCACTCCGTTCGTTTCAAGTACCTGTCCAACTCAGACTTAAATTTCTTTAAGCTATCAACTTCCACAACAAAAGATGGAACTCTGTTCCACCAACCAACTACCAGCTGGCTAAAGGCAAACTTCTGCACATCTTTCCTACAACTGTCTTTCCTCAATTTGAATTTATGCCCTCTCAGGTGATTATTTTCAGCAAGAGGAAGCACTGAGCATGCTCAAACCATGCAAGGCTTTATACACTTCAATCAGATCATCTCGCAGGTGCCTAGTCTCCAGACACTGTAATCTGCAAAACTTAAGTGTTTCTTTGTAAGAGCAACCCTTTGTTTCATTCACTAATCTTATTGCCCTTCTCTGTACTTGTTCCAACAGCTCTACATCCTTCTTCAAATGAGGCCTCCAGACCTGTATACAGTATTCAAGACCTGTATACAGTATATAAGGCAATGGCCTGACCATTGCCTTATACAAGAGGATAATCACCTCCTTATCCCTGCTAGCAAATCCCTGTATATCATTGACAAGACACCATGAGCTACTCTTGCAGACCATCTGCACTGCTCAAAAAAACTTCATATCTGCCTACACAATTACCCCAGGTCCTTTTCCTTCTCTACCATTGTCATTGTAGTACCACAGAGTTGATACGTTGCTCTGAGGTTACTGCTTCCCATACATAGTACTTTACATTTGTCAATGTTAAACTTCATTTGCCACCTCTCAGCTCATCTGCTCAAATTTTCTAGATCCTGTTGCAGCAGTGTACTGTCATTAGTATCTTTAACAACCCTGCCAACCTTCGTATCATCTGCAAACGTGGACATTAAGCTTGATATACCATTATCGATATCATTTATAAAAACAGAAAACAACAATGGACCCAACACTGAACCCTGAGGGACTCTACTAATAACATTAGTCCATGATGAGCAGTGTCCATTGATTACCACTCTCTGTCTCCTCCCACTCAACCATCCCTTTATCCATAGCAGCAATTTACTCCAATGCCACACTGCTCCAATTTGTGCAGCAGTATCAAAAGCCTTTCTAAGATCAAAATATATGATATCAAAGTTATTCCCTGCATCCAGTTCCTTTGTGACCACATCATAGTATCAAATCAGATTGGTCGGGCAAGACTTTCCCTTAATAAAACCATGCTGTGGCCGAGCTATAACTGAAGTCTTGTCTACATGATCCTGCAGTGCTTCTTTGACTAGAGCCTCCATTAATTTTCCTGGAGCAGAAGTTAAACTAACAGGTCTATAATTACTTGTGTCACCCTTTGATCCTCCTTTGTGAATTGGGGTCAAATTTGCACAACTCCCGTCCATGGGTACCTCCCCTGAGTCCAAGGAAGCGCTCATAATTATGGTTTAGGGTTTGCTTACTTCCTTTGCTGCCTCTAATATAACTGGATAGATCCCATCCATCCCCGGTGCCCTTTTTATGTTTATCTTTTATGTTTAACAATTTCTCCTCTGCTTTCCTCTCAGTTATTACAAAATCATCTAGATCACTGCCACAGTTTAATTCACCACTGGCATTCCCCTCCTTGAATAACACCTCATGTATGAATGTAAATGCAAAATACTCATTTAGTTTGTTTTAGCCACCTGAGCAGGACCATCAACAGCTGAACCATCAATATCCAGTGGACCGATCTGATTCATCCCTTTCCTTCCATAGTTTACATAGGTAAAGAACTTGTTGCTGTTTTTCTTTGCTTCCTTTGCCAAAGATTTCTCATAATCTGCCTTTGCCTGCCTAATCTCCTCTGTGATTTGGTTACAGACCAGCTTATATCTATCATAAGCTTCCATGTCACCCATTAATTTATATGTATCCCATGCATTTTTCTTCTCTGCCATATGTCTCATTAGTTCATCTGACATCCATTTAGGCCCAAACCTTCAACAATATTCCTTAGTTGGTATGTAAAGCCTAATAGCTTCCGAGATAAATTCTTTGAATGCCTCCCATTTTGAATTTGTTGTTGGTAACATCATCAGTTGGTCCCACCGTATAGAATTTAAATACTGTCTCAGACCACAGTAGTTGCCTTTACGAAAGCAAAAACCCTTCCCTTTACCCCTGATGATAGTTACCTCTTTGAGTAAATCCCACTTCAGCACACTGTGATCACTGCCACCTAGTGATTCCTTTATCTGCAGGTTCTTAATGTAAGTAAATCCCACTCCACTTCAGCACACTGCGATCACTGCCACCTATTGGTTCCTTTATCTGCAGGTTCTTAATGTAAGTAAATCCCACTCCACATCAGCTGCTAGGAGTTTGGTAAATTTATTTACCAAACTCCTAGCATTGGTGTACATGCAAGTATACATGCACCTGTTCCTATTCTTAGCTATTGACTCCCAGCAGTCTCGGATTTTAATAACCTTGTGTATTCCAATATACAGAGTTATTAAAATTAAAGTATCCCTATCTAGAGGGCTCTGGAGCAAGTTGTAATGCTCATACTGAAGAGAAATTTGGACAACAGGTACAATAAAGAATGTGCTCGCATTTATTGGAAAAAATAAATTAGTTACAAAATTTGTCACTGTATGGCACGTAACAATTTTAGTTACAATTATGCTAATAACTTTAGTATTAGCATAATTGCTAATACTAAAGTTATTACATTATTGTCACAGTGCCACTACTCATGCTGGAAGCTTCAGGCACCCATGCCATTAGTATCCTACTGGAGTGGGCTGACAATAATCGCTGCATATCCTCTACCAAAACCAGTTCAATACTACTGAAAGGAACCCTAGATATAAGATCTCAAATCCACATTCATGGAACCATCATAAAGCTCACAAAGGAACTAAACACCTCAGTGTCATATTGGATAAGAACCTTTCATTTACACCCCACCTGATCTACATTCAAAGAAAGATTAGAGGACACTCTGCCCTACTTGTGAGGGTTGTCCACAGGGACTGGGGCCTGTGAAGGAGAACCCTCAAATAATTCTACTAAACTGTCTTCCTGCCTGCCATTACATACATTGCCGGTGTGTGGTACTGAAAGGCCAACACTGCCGTTAACAGAAGAAAATCGGAAACCCCACAGCGGTACATTCTACTCACAATCTCAAGAGCTTGAACACCATAAGCACCCATGTGCTCCAGACCCTAATGGGGGCTCTTCCCCACGACCTGTAGATTGCCTACTGTGGTCTAGCCTACCAACTCTCCAAAGGACAAGGAGCTACCCACTTGGACTTCATTGTCGACCCTACAAACGACTCCAAATCAGAACGTAAATGTCTATCCATATACCTCCAGCAGGTTTGGCAAAACCGCTGCAAGAATCAAGCAAGGGTGAAATTACTAGAATATTTATACCCAACTAGTATACCCAAATTATCCACCTTGGCTCTCTCTCCTGGACTCCTTGTTACCTATCTGCTAACTGGACACTGCACTATAAGAGACAAACTCCAAGGATTCGGACTTAGCGACACCCCCCCCTCATGCTATTGTGGCCAACGGGAAACATGTGAACACCTAATGTATGACTGCCAACTGCATGAAGACATCCACTGCCGACTCAACCAACAACCAACTAATATTACAAGACCAGGAGCACCTCCTACTAACTGAAGAAGACACCTACAATGCTTTCACCCAGTTTGCTCAAGATCTCTTTACAAGAAGAAGAAGAAGGATGTTCCCACACCCACAACTGCCACCGCAAAGAGTCTACCCGGCATAAACTATGGCAAACCACAGCATGGACCTGATACCAACATATCCCCGAACTTCCCGCAAACAGACTACACCACTGACAGCTTAAACTGTGGTGAGTACAAGAAGCAAGAAATGAAGATGATATGGACGGGACTAGTCCCATGAATGACTACTAAATAAATGGGACCTTTGGATACCTTGGTCAGGATACTGTGCCATGAGTGACCTTCCACCGACTGATGACACAAGCCATGTTGGTGGTCTGAGCGCCTGAGCCCCTTGCTTGGGCCACCTTTCCCCGGCAGGGGGAGTAGACAGTCCTCCCCTCCTCGCCACCACCACTTTCCCTTCTGGTGGGACATGGGCCTGCCCCACCGAAATCTGGAGTTGTCTTGCCTGTTGACTCCAATATATCTGGCTATTTCCCCCCCCCCAGTCTTCAGTCTTCCTCCCCCACTCTATTCCAAACTTAATTACATTAATCTAAATTATATTTGCCCATTAATATTTCCGGCCTTTCAAATCCTAGCGCAATCCCCACTACGCGATTAATCATTTTCTTTCTTTTTTTTTTTTTTTTAGGTCCTAGCCTCCGAAATCACAGGAAATTAAGCAGCAGGACCTGCTAGAATAAATCTTAGTCTACTGGTGTTTTCTGGTCTGCCTCCACGGGGCAAAAGTGGGGCAATGTTGGGCTCAGCAAGGGTCCAGCAGCTAAACTACCAGAAGAACGGTACATGACACTGCACAAATACAATATCTGTACACTTTTAAATTGGTACACCCACAATGAAAACAACACGAAGATGGGGGAACCCCTGGTGCCATTTGACCCTAAACACACTTTAATCAGCTCTACTGTACTGTATAAAAGCAAACCAGTCTCTTCAAAATCATACAGTAGTTGTTTGCCTGCACTACAGCAGCAATGCCAACAACGTTGTAGGAAAAGACACTATTAGTGAAGCTGTACTATCAGAACAGCAACAATGCAGATGCAGCTATCAGAGAATTCAGGCATCAGAAGCACATAAGGTGTGGACCTATGACTGCTGTCAGTGAAATTTGAAGCAACAGGACACCTTGGTGTTCAACCAGGTAGAGGTCGAAAACACATGAACTGCTCTCGTGTTGGAGATGTGGCTATGGCTGTCTTGGAGATGTGGCTATGGCTGTCTTGGATTTTTAAAGCCAATCTCCATGTGGTAGCACAAGTGTGCCAGCTGTTTCTTGTGAAGTGGACATGCCATATTCCACTGTAAGGCTAGTAAAGTGTCAGGTGTTGTGGTACTATCCTTACAAGATGCAAATGCTGCAGCAGCTAAACATGGTGATGCAGATATTCGTTTCACATATGCACTTCAGTTTCTGGCGCAAATCACTTGGATATCAATCAATTAGATATCACTTGGCCATGGAGCATCCTTTGGAGTGATGAAGCCTACTTCCGCTTAAATGGACAAGTGAATATGTACAAATGTTGCATTTAGGCAACAGAAAACCCTCGAGTTATCCAAGCGGTCCCGTTGCATTCTCCAAAAGTGATAGTGTTGTTTGGATTTACAGCCACATTCATGATTGGGCCATATTTTTTTGAACAGGTAACACAGGACTGGACCCCGCTCCTGTTCCGTCACTGGACAGCTATATTATGAAATGTTGGCAGATTTTGCAATACCAGAGCTGCAACGACGTGGGTGCCTTCAGGATACCACATTCATGCAAGATGGTGCGTCACCCCACATCCACCGTTGTATCCAAAGATTGCTAAGGCAACAACATTACAGGCGGGTGGGTCATCAGCCGTTGTTTCCAGACATCTTGGCCACCCCGATCACCGTACCTCACCCCATGTGACTTCTGGTTGTGGGGTTTTTTGAAGAACCAGGTGTATCGGGAAGGATGTCAAACTCTGGCAGATCTGAAGGACAGCATTAGACTTCATGTGCTGGCTATTCCAGTTGACATGTTACATTCTGCTGTAGAAAATGCTGTTCTTCGAATGGAAACTTGACTAAATTGGAGGACACATTGAACAGTCTTAGTGCCGTTCAAGTGATTTGTATTGCCACAGCGCCATATGGTGACAAATTTTGTAACTATTTTTTTTCCAATAAATGGCAAGCACATTCTTTATTGTACCTGTTGAAATTTCTCTTCAGTATGAAACTTAGAACTCACTCCAGTGCCCTCGACATAAGGATACTTGAATTTTAACAACCCTCTACTTCATTTTGCAATGTACTTAATAATGGGGAATTCCATTCGTCAGGGCCGTTTAAGCATTCGGGGACTGATTTGCTAACTCTGGTATGTGTTCGTGGCTGAAGACACATTTCTGCTTATACCACATCATGAAACCATTTTCTGCAGGCTTTCCGAAAGGTTCGATCTGCAAGAAGAGTATAAAATTATCTTTTGTCAAGAACATAAGAAGTCAGATATGACGTTTTCTGAGCAATGCAGACAGGCTGCCAGGGCAGGTCATGGGGTTTTGTCAATGATATATAGGAATTTTGCTAGCAGGAAAAAGGTGATTGTTCATCTGTGTAAGGCAATAGTCAGGCCACGCCTTGAGTACTGCGTACAGGTCTGGAGGCTTCATTTTAGGAAGGATGTAGATTTGCTTGAGCGTGTACAGAGAAGGGCAACAAGATTGGTGAGGGGAATTAAGGGATCCTCTTACCAAGAGAGGCTTAAGTTCTGCAAATCGCAATGGCTGGAGACTAGGCACCTGCGAGGTGATCTGATTGAGATGTGTAAGGCCTTGAATGGGTTGAGCACGCTGAATTCTGATGGGATTCTTCCACTTTCTCAGATTATGAACCTAAGGGGTCATAAATTCAAATTAAGAAAAGACAGATGTAGAATAGATGTGCGGAAATTTGCCTTTAGCCAGAGGGTGGTTAATTGCTGAAACAAACTTCCATCTGTTGTTGTGGAAGTTGATGGGTTAAATAAATTTAAGGAGGAACTGGACAAACATTTTAGAGAGAATGGTTGTATGAATTTTTTTTTTTTTTTTTTTTGTTGCATAAGCTCATACTCTTGCTTTCTTGCATCACATGCCACTACTACTACTACATGTATTGTGAAAATACATTTGGTTTGTTAGCGTCGGTATTCAGAATATTTCGTAAGTCATTAGCGGTTAAAACCTCTACAGCCGAAGATATCGTGCTTACCTGTTGGAAAAGACCCGAGTTGAAATCCCGTTGATGACGGGGGAAACTATTATGCGTCTTTTTCAAAACGTGGCTGAATTAGTCGGTCTCAGGCGAGGGTAGCATGGTTCTCCCGTAAAAACGGGTTTTTCGCCCAGCAAACAAAATTGAACTCAGAACACGCAATTTAAAGCCCATATACACGGAACAACATGACCTTAGTCGTCGATTCTCTTAAACCTAATAACATCTTCCGAAATATGGTAAATTGCATTGGTGAGCTCCAAATAAAAGTCAAATATTTCCTACAGATTTAGAGGGGAATGTACGAGTAGCTCACCCTTTTTTGAAATTTTTACGAAATTGTTTACAACTATTACAATAAATAGCATAAACATCGAAACATCGAAGGCAGATATTGTTGGGATATCAGAGACGTGGTGTCACACAGATATAAGGGATGCAGAACTGCAATTTGGGGAGTACAACGTCTACAGAAAGGATAGACAGGATAGGAAGGGGGGAGGGGTTATGCTATTAGTTAAGAAACACATAAAAACCAAGGAAGTGAAGCCAGTCGACATCGCTGGACAGTGCAGTGTGGAGTCAGTTTGGTGTGACATAAACATTGGGAGATCAAAATTGAGAGTAGGAGTGTGCTATAGGCCTAATGACTCTGATGAGTATAATAAGGAACTGTACAGGGAAATAGAGTGGGCCAGTAAATCAGAGTGTCTTATAATGGGAGATTTCCCAGATATTGACTGGAATTTGGGGGCTGGTTACTCACATACTAGCAGGACTTTTGTGGATTTATTGGATGATTGTTTTCTACATCGGCATGTTCGGGAGGCAACTAGAGGGAGTAATACTCTTGATTTGATTATCAGCAGTGATTCTTCATGCATTAAGAATCTGCAGATAAACGAACCACTAGGTGGCAGTGATCACAGTGTGCTGAAGTGGGATTTACTCAAAGAGGTAACTACCATTAGGGGTAAAGGGAAGGGTTATTGCTTCCGTAAAGGCGACTACAATGGACTGAGACAGTATTTAAATTCTATACAGTGGGACCAACTGATGATGTTACCAACAGCAAATTCAAAATGGGAAGCATTCAAAGAACTTATCTTGGAAGCTACTAGGCTTTACATACCAACTAAGAAATATTGTTCAAGGTTTAGGCCAAAATGGATGTCAGATGAACTAATGAGGCATATGGCAGAGAAGAAAAATGCATGGGATACATACAAATTAACACATGACACAGAAGCCTATGATAGATACAAGTTGATATGCAACCAAGTTACAAAGGAGGTTAGGCAGGCGAAGGCAGATTACGAGAAATCCTTGGCAAGGGATGCAAAGAAAAACAGCAAAGAGTTCTTTACTTATGTAAACTCTAGAAGGAAGGGGATGAATCAGATTGGTCCACTTGATATTGATGGGTCAAGTGTTGATGATCCTGCTCAGGTAGCCAACAAACTAAATGAATATTTTGCATCGACATTCACACATAAGGAGTTATTCAGCGAGGGGAATGCCAGAGGTGTATTCAACTCTGGCAGTAAGCTACAGAATCTTGAAATAACTGGGAGTAAAGTGGAGGAGAAACTGTTGAAGATAAACACAAGAAAGGCACCCGGGGTGGATGGGATCTATCCAGTTATATTAAAGGAGGCAGCAAAGGAAGTAAGCAAACCCTTAGCCATAATTATGAGAGCTTCCTTGGACTCAGGGGAGGTACCCATAGACTGGAGATGTGCAAATGTGACCCCAATTCACAAAGGAGGATCAAAGGCTGACACAAGTAATTATAGACCTGTGAGCTTCACTTCTGTTCCAGGAAAATTAATGGAGGCACTGGTTAAAGAAGCACTGCAGGATCATTTAGACAAGACTTCAGTTATAGCTCAGACACAGCATGGTTTTGTTAAGGGGAAGTCTTGCCTGACCAACTTGATTGGATACTATGATGCAGTCACAAAAGAACTGGATGCAGGGAATAACTTTGATATTATATACTTGGATTTTAGAAAGGCTTTTGATACTGTTGCACATGGAAGACTGCTACACAAATTGGAGCAGTGTGACATTGGAGGCAAATTGCTGCTATGGATAAAGGGGTGGTTGAGGGGGAGAAGACAGAGAGTGGTAATCAATGGACACTGCTCATCGTGGACTGATGTTATTAGTGGAGTCCCTCAGGGCTCAGTGTTGGGTCCATTATTGTTTTCTGTATTTATAAATGATATTGATGATGGTATATCCGGCTTAATGTCCAAGTTTGCAGACGATACAAAGGTTGGCAGGGTTGTCAAGGACACTACGGACACTATGCTGCTGCAACAGGATCTGGAAAGGTTGAGCAGATGGGCTGAGAGGTGGCAAATGAAGTTTAACATTGACAAATGTAAAGTACTACACATGGGAAACAGCAACCCCAGAGCAACGTATCAACTCTGTTGTACTACACTGACAGTGGTGGAGAATGAAAGGGACTTAGGGGTGGTTGTGCAGGCAGATATGAAGTTCTCTGAGCAGTGCAGACGGGCTGCAAGAGTAGCTCATGGAGTATTGTCAATGATATACAGGAATTTTTCCATCAGGGATAAGGAGGTGATTATTCCATTGTATAAGGCGATGGTCAGGCCACACCTAGAGTACTGTATACAGGTCTGGAGGCCTCATTTCACGAAGGATGTAGAGCTGGTGGAACGAGTACAGAGAAGGGCAACAAGATTAGTGAATGGAACAAAGGGGTGCTATTACGAAGAAAGGCTTAAGTTTTGCAAATTACAGTGTCTGGAGACTAGGCACCAGCGAGGTGATCTGATAGAGGTGTATAAAGCCTTGAATGGTATAAGCATGCTCAATGCTGATGGGATTCTTCCTCTAGCTCAGAAAAATCACCTGAGAGGGCATAAATTCAAATTGAGGAAAGACAGATGTAGGATAGACGTGCGGAAATTTGCCTTTAGCCAGCGGGTGGTTGGTTGGTGGAACAGACTTCCATCCCTTGTGGTGGAGGTTGATAGCCTAAATAAGTTTAAGGCTCAGCTGGACAGGTATTTTGAACGAACAGAGGGGTGAAGTGGAAGTGGGCTTTTTTTTTTTTTTTTTTTTTTGGCTGATGCTGCATAAGCTTGCTTTCTTGCATCAAATGCCTCTACTAATGCTAATGCTAATAAAAGTTTACTCGATATATTTTTTCGTTTGCGTTTTCTTTTTTTTTAATGATCACAAGACTCTATACAAAATCCGCCAGCGTACAGTACTTTCTCATTCCTTTGTAAAGTTTTACCATGGTAGCAATATCTTGATGAAAATGCTCACCGTGTTCATTGCTAACTTGTCCTAGGTTACCTGGGAAAAAAGTCTAAATGGAATGAGCAAGTGGTTTTTGTTTTTTTTTTACCTTTTTTCTTTCCTAAAAATATTCACAAACTTTCTTGAATGATTTCAATCTTCCAGTTCGAAAGCATTTAACACTTAAAATATAACCTTTTAGTAATTCTCTAAATAGTGGAAAACACCTTTGATTTTTGGCATCACTACTGCATGTAAACTTTTAAGTTTCAACACTGAAAACTCTTTTTTCCTGAGTAGCTTTTATAGAGTTCTTCATTAAACCTAACCTTACACGGAGCTGTGGCGAAAATATGTTCGATTGACTAGTGTATGGATGTTATTTATTTATTATTATTTTATTTTATTTTATTTTATTTTTTTCTATATTCAAGCGCGGGTTGAAATCTTAATTTCGCATTGATACAAACAACTCGCACAAAAAAACATTATAATTGTAGACAAAAAAGGATCCAGATAACTTTGACATCTCCGCATGTGTGACACTAGTATTCATCGTTCTGTACTTTTCTTAAGTGAAGTTCCATGTCATAGAATTCTTTTATGCAGGTAGCATGCCTAATCGGCATAGATGTATGTTTCCGTTGTGGAGTCAATGAGTCGATGCAAAGCTTCCATTTTATTCGTTTCTTCTCTTCACAGAGAAGTAAGATATGTTACTAATCCCGGGGCTGACATCTGGTGAGTATGAGCTTGGCACACCCAGGATCCTGAGCTGGATATCATCATTCTTCTTTTTCTTGGTGATTCCCTTCTACTTCTCTCTCTCTTAGGGTAACTAGGGAAATTTTTTTTTTTTTTTTGGCTGCTGCAGCATAAGCCTCAGGCTTTCTTGCACCATATAGCTAATAATCATAATAATACTCTTCAAAGGTATCAACAGCAATGTAGCTAGTCTTTTCACTTGAGGCAGATCCTTCTGGTTTTACCCCCTAAATAATGTTGTCAACTTAAAAAAAAAAAGTTTTAAAACTTTTTTTTTATATAGGAATTTTTTCTAGCAGGGATAAGGAGGTGATTATTCCCTTGTATAAGGCAATGGTCAGACCACACCTAGAATACTGTATACAGGTCTGGAGGCCTCATTTCAAGAAGGATGTAGAGATGCTGGAACGAGTACAGAGAAGGGCAACAAGATTAGTGAATGGAACAAAGGGGTGCTCTTACGAAGAAAGGCTTAAGTTTTGCAAATTACAGTGTCTGGGGACTAGGCAGAAGTGAGGTGAGCTGATAAAGGTGTATAAAGCCTTGAATGGTTTGAACATGCTCAATGCTGATGGAATTCTTCCTCTTGCTCAGAATAATCACCTGAGAGGGTATAAATTCAAATTGAGAAAAGACAGATGTAGGATAGACGTGAAGAAATTTGCCTTTAGCCAGTGGGTGGTTGGTGGAATAGACTTCCATCCCTTGTTGTGGAAGTTGATAGCCTAAATAAGTTTAAAGCTCAGCTGGACAGGTATTTCGAACCAATAGAGGGGTGAAGTGGAAGTGGTTATTTATTTTTTTTTTTATTATTATTATTATTTTTTGGCTGATGCTGCATAAGCTTGCTTTCTTGCATCAAATGTCTCTACTAATGCTAATGCTACCTTAATTGATTTTAAGAAATTAGCATTAACATTAGTAGAGGCATTTGATGCAATAAAGCAAGGTTATGCAGCATCAGCCAAAAAAATAAAATAAAAATAATAAATAAAAAATAACCACTTCCACTTCACCCCTCTGTTCATTCGAAATACCTGTCCAGCTGAGCCTTAAACTTATTTAGGCTATCAACTTCCACGACAAATCACAGAAAGCTAAGGAATATTTTGCAAGGAACGTTAAAAATTCAGTGAATAAAGTATAGTGCAGTATATTTACATAGTATTTAATATAATGACAAAAAAGAAATACAAAATGTGAAAATCAATAACAAGAGATTTATCGTTTCCATTTTTGTGTCGGCGCTTCCGAAGCCAGGTGGGCAGGAGCAGTAGTGCGTAGCACACGCTTCTTGATTAGACTGGGGTTCGAGCCCGTCACCACCAAATACGGAGGTTGCGGAAAGGTCAGGGAATGACCACCACATATCCCCGAAGCAATATGGTCTTAGTTGCTAATTCTCCAAAAAAACCAAATAAGAAACAAACATTTTCATTTCGGCAAATTATTATTATTTTTAACCATCCATATGGTGCAAGGAAGCCTGAAGTTTATGCTGCACCAGCAAAAAAAAAAAAATTCCCGAGTTACCCTGAGAGAGAGAGTCAAAAGTAGAAAGGAATAATCAAGAAAAAGAAGAATGATGATATCCAGCTCAGGACCCTGGGTGTGCCAAGCCAGATGTGAGCCCTCGGGGTTGCTTTTACTGATAACTTCAACAAAATAAATTTTACTGACATTCATTTTCAATTATCTATTATAGATAATATAGCTAGATTCAATAATCTAGTCTGACCCATTGATGAGCGGAAGTGATTTTTAATTAATTTTAATTTGGAAAAGATTTTGCAAGAAGCTATAGATACACATACTGTTAAAAAGAACCTTAAACAATAATAAATTTGGTAGAGATTCCGAAAAAATCCCACTTTAAAATAAACTACAAACTGCAAAGCTGTACACTGTTTTGCTTCCTCAACAGTTATTTATGCATCTTGTAAGTGACTTCTTAGTCGGCCAATTTCTCATACAATTTCTTCATGAAGAAATTCGGTCAGCTTTGAATTATACAGTTGAATAATGGCAAACGTTGAAAGAATTTTGTCCAACGCTTTCAAATGGACCTCCAATTCTCGACAAAATCTATCCAGGTATTCATATCGCTCTTTTTAACTCTTGGTGTGACAGTCCAGGATCCTTCGTCAGTTCTCCTGGCTTCTTTTTTATTCTTATTCTACCTGTTGAAATGTCCATTTCCTCACAAGCTGTATTTGCAAATTCAAGAGCCATTTCTACAATTTTATTTCTTTCTTAATTAACGAATAATTACGGTATAGTTTAGGGCTAAAGCCCATGGTTACGTAAATAGTTTAACTAATGTACAGGTTAGTGCATTTGCATCATTTCTGTACATTGCCAACTACATAAGTAGTTATAAATTAGCATCATTAATTATATCTCATATTGTGCATATCTTCACAACGAGTTGCTATGATATTGCACTACCTCGAATAAGTAACGCTTCACCATATGAGTGCAATATCATGGCAACTCGTTGTGACGGTATTCACAATATAAGATATACTTAAAGATGCCAATTTATAACTACTTATTTAGTTGGTTTTGTACAGAACTGATGCAAATGCACTAACTTGTACATTAGTTAAACTATTTAACTAACCTGAGGCTTTTTAGCCCTAAACTATACCATAATCTAATTACTCCATATCATCAGGCATCTCTCATATTGTGGATTTATACTTTACAACTGGGTTGTCATCACTGCAACACCAGGGTATCTGCCTACCCACCGAAGAGAAGCCAACAAGCTTTGAAAGGGTGCCGTCTGGGGGATCTTATGGCCACCGAGTTTCCGAGAGTAGGTAACAACAATCTTCTCTACTAGGGAAGCTTGCCTATTCGAGAAATTTATGAACTTTTGAGTAGTGTGAGGTGAAGGAGTAACTGTCCCTTTCTTCCTTCTGTCGCATTTCTTTCCTCTACCTCTCCTACTATCACCTTCCTACATCTTTATTGCTTTCCTAAGTCTAATAGGAATAGTATGAAGATAACCGAGATCTTTATCCCATACCATATTTCAAACGGTACAGTACGGGTGATGGTATCCGCTGAGAATAAGTAACAATAGTCTTCTCCTATGGTAAAGCGTTACTTATTCGAGGTATTGTAATATCGTGGCAATTCGTGAAGGTATTCACAATATGAGATAAACTTAATGATGGCAATTTATAACTACTTATGTAGTTGGCTATGTACAGAAATGATGTAAATGCACTAACTTCTACATTAACAAATAATTAAAGGTCTGTAACTTTACAACACATTTTTCCAGGCTTATTCCGACTGTTTGTAAATATTTTTGTGCAAGGTTAAATTATTGTAGGATTTCGTCCCAGAAAGATAACTTATAAACGAAAAATCACACGAATGATAATAAAATTTCAGTGGTCCGTACAATGCTTGTAGAGCGAAAGTTATTTTTTCAAAATTCATTTTGACCATATTTACAGATTCATAATTTGCATTCCACCTTGGCTAGGCAATTCTTTTGACTATAATTCCTGTATATTTTTACATTATTTCCCAACGATTTGGAGAGACTGAAAAGGAAGAATAAAGGTTTTCCAAAGAAGGTAAGACATGATGAAACGCTTGCAAATGAATCCGCATAAATTTAACGAGTGGTTTGCAGAGGGCATAAACAATGCTTTGGGAATAATTTCCTAGATTTTAAATTGCATCCCACCATGAATTTCTACCATGGTAGCCGCATTATCGTAGCATTGACTATAGCACAGTTTTATATTCCATCCTTCCTTTTCTACATTATTCAAAATTTCTTTTGGAGTTCGGTAGCGGTCTTTCCAACGATGGCGAAGAAGCATAATAATGACTCCGATTCAGCCTTATCACCTATATTGTGAACATATTGGCATTAATTCAGGGTTGTGATGCAAGCAATAGCGCTTACGTAGTATTCGCAAAAAGGAGAAAAAAAAAAAAAACACTTCACAAATACATTCCCTCCAAAGGTTTGTCCAGTTCCTCCTTGAATTCATTTAAGCTATCAGCTTCCACAGCGACAGATGGAACTTGCTTTCAGCAATCAACAATCCGTTGGCTAAAGGTAAATTTCCCACATCTGTTCTGTAACTGTCTTTCTTAAATTTATGCCACCTCAGTTCGTAATCTGAGCTGGACGAAGCAGCCCATCAAAATTGAGCCTGCTCAATCCATTCAAGGGCTTGTACACATCATTGAGATCACCAGGCAGGTTTCTAGACTCGACTCTGCAATTTTCAGAATTTGAGCCTTTCTTTGTAAGAGGACCCCTTCGTTCCCCTCACCAATATTGTTGCCCTTTTATGTACTCACTCAAGCAACTCTTCATCCTAAAATGAGGCCTCCAGATCTGTACTCATTACTCAAGGCGTGGTCTGACCATTCCATTATACAAAGGGATAACACCTTTCCCCTAATAGAAAAATTTATGTATATCATTGACAATACCCCATGATCTCCTCTGGAACCTGTATGCACAGTCAGAAAACTTCCTATCTGACCGCACAATTAGTCCCAGGTCTTTTTCATTTTCTACCAGGCTAAGTGCAGTACTCTGTATTTGTCAATGTTAAACTTAAGTCGCCATTTCTCAGCCCATCTGCTCAACATTTATAGATCCTGTTATAGTAGTGTACTGTCATTCGTGTTATTAAAAACCCTGCCAACCTTCGTATCGTCCGCAAACTTAGACATTAATCCTGATATACCCTCATTAATAAATACAAAACACAACAGTGAACCCAATGCGGGACTCCACTAGTAACATTAGTTCATGAAGAGCAGCGTCCATTAATTATTATTATATCTTCTTCCACTCAACCATCCTTTTATCCATTGTAGCAACTTGCCCTTAATACTGTATTGCTTCAATTTGTACAGTAGTCTTCCATGCGCAACAGTGTCAAAAGTTTTCCTAAAATTCAAGTATATGACGTCAAAATTATTTTTTACATCCAGTTCTTTTGTAACCACATCGTACACTGGTGCGCAAAACTTAAGACCAACACTATTTCTAAAGGTTACAGCCACAAAATCAAAAGAAACAGCCTGTAGCGGTTTACGTAAGTGGCCGTTCAGTAGAAAGCTGGTGCACATGCAAAAATTTGAATCATGATGAGAGGGTTCACATAAACAGATAAAAGCAGCAGGTCAACAGTTATGTGAAAATTACCGAACGGTCAGTACGATCGTTCCAGCCGCTCGATTCGTTTCATACAGTGCTACAACTACGAAATGGCCAATAGACAACATCTGGATAACTTTACCGGGGTCGAATAATTGAGAAAGTCGATGTGTGAGGAGTGTGGCTGCAAAGTTCGTATCGCCCATAGCATCGTATCACATGCGTGGTCGGCTTTTAGAACGACAGGTATAGATTTTCGAACGACCGGTGGTCGTCGTCCACGAAAAACAACGCCCAACGATGACCATTATATACAGCGATGACGGATACAAGCCAAGAAGGACCGACACTAGACAGGGATCCATTAAAAACCAGCTGCACAGGACGCATAATATCGCGGTTTACTGTGGCCAGGCGACACCACAAAGGTGGACTGTTTGCCCGACGGCCAATACGCTGTGCCACTTTAACAACTACCCATCGGAGACACCGTTTACAATGGTGCATCGAACACAAAGACTAGATAGCAGCGCAATGGGGTAAGGTACTCTATACTGATGAGAGTAGATTCAGTCTCAGCAGCGATTCTGGACGTCAGCTGACCTGGAGAGTGGTTGACACACAGTATCACCAACATCACTGAAAGGAATCGATATGGCAGTCGGTGTTCTCGTCTGGGAAGGCATTACCTTGGATGGACATACACAACTCTAGATACTGGAAGGCGGTACTCTAACCATTGCACGTTACTGTACTGAGGTAATCCTTCCCCATGTGCATCTGTTCGAGGTGCCATTGGCCCTGAGTTAGCCTGCCCGGTTCAGCCGCTCTAAACCCCATCGAACACACATCGGGCGCTCTACGAAGACACCTAGCGGCACGTCCACACCCACCAGAAAATGTTCAACGGCTAAAGATGGCGCTTACAGAGGAATTAACGATGTTACCGCAAGAACTTATTAGCGTTAGCATTCACATATGATGCAAGACAGCAAGCTTATGCAGCATCAGCCAAAAAAAAAATAAAACCCCTTCCACTTCACCCGTCCGTTCGTTCGAAATACCTGTCCAGCTGAGCCTTCAATTTGTTTAGGCTATCAACTTCCACAAAAAGGGATGGAAGCCTTCTCCCCCTCAACCACCCCTTTCGCCATAGCAGCAATTTGCCTCCAATGCCACACTGCTCCAATTTGTGCAGCAGTCTTCCATGTGCAACAGTATCAAAGGCCTTTCTAAGATCCAAGTATATAATATCATAGTTATTCGTGCATCCAGTTTTTATGTGACTGCATCATAGTATCCAATCAAATTGGTCTGGCAAGATTTCCCCTTAACAAAACAAGGCTGTGCCGAGCTATACCTGAAGTCTTGTCTAGATGATCACGCAGTGCTTTTTTAACCAGTGTCTCCATTAATTTTCCTGGAACAGAAGTCAAACTCACAGGCCTATAATCGCTTGTGTCAGCCTTTGATCCTCCTTTGTGAATTGGGGTCACATTTGCACATCTCCAGTCTATGGGTATCTCCCCTTAGTCCAAGGAAGCTCTCATAATTATGGCTAAGGGTTTGCTTACTTCCTTTGCTGCTTCCTTTAATATAATTGGATAGATCCCATCCACCCCAGGTGCCTTTCTTCTGTTTATCTTCAACTATTTCGCCTCCACTTTACTGTCAGTTATTACAAGATTATCTAACTTACTGGCAGAGTTGAATACACCTCTGGCATTCCCGTCGCTGAATAACTCCTCATGTGTGAATGTCGATGCAAAATATTTATTTAGTTTGTTAGATACATGAACAGGATCATCAACAGTTGAACCGTCGATATCAAGTGGACCAATCTGATTCATCCCCTTCCTTCTAGAGTTTACATAAGTAAAGCAATCTTTGCTGTTTTTCTTTGCATCCATTGCCAAAGATTTCTCGTAATCTGCCTTCGCCTGCCTAACCTCCTTTGCAACTTCGTTACAGATCAACTCATATCTATCATAGGCTTCTATGTCACGTGTTATTTTATATGTATCTCATGCATTTTTCTTCTCTGCTGTATGTCTCATTAGATCACCTGACATCCATTTAGGCCCTAACCTTTTAACCTTGAACAATAATTTCTAGTTGGTATATAAAGCCTTGTATCTTCCAAGATAAGTTCTTTGAATGCTTCCCAATTTGAATTTGCTCATGGTAACGTCATCAGTTATTACAAGATTATCTAGCTCACTGCCAGAGTTCAATTCACCTCTGGCATTCCTCTCCCTAAATAACTCCTCATGTGCTAATATAGATACAAAATACTCATTTAGTTTGTTAGCCACCTCAGCAACATCATCAACAGTTGAACCATCAATATCCAGTAGACCAATCTGATTTACAACTTTCCTTCTAGAGTTTACATAGATAAAGAACTCTTTGCTGTTTTTCTTTGCATCCTTTGCCAAAGATTTCTCATAATCTGCCTTTGCCTGCATAATTTCCTTTGTGGCTTAGTTACAGACCAGCTTATATCTACCATAAGCTTCCATATCACCCATTAATTTATATGTATCCCATGCATTTTTCTTCTCAGCCATATGTCTCATTAATTCATCTGACATTCATTTAGGCCTAAACCTTGAACAATATTTCTTAGTTGGTATGTAAAGCCTAGTAGCTTCCAAGATTAATTGTTTGAATGCTTCCCAGTTTGAATTTGCTGTTGGTAACATCATCAGTTGGTCCCACTGTATAGAATTTAAATACTGTCTTAGACCGTCGTAGTCGCCTTTACGAAAGGAATAACCATTCCTTTTACCCCTGATGGTAGTTACCTCTTTGAGTAAATCCCACTTCAGCACACTGTGATCACTGCCACCTAGTGGTTCCTTTATCTGCAGATTCTTAATGCATGAAGAATCACTACTGATAATCAAATCAAGAGTATTACTCCCTCTAGTTGCCTCCCAAACATGCTGATGTAGAAAACAATCATCCAATAAATCCACAAAAGCCTTGCTAATGTGTGAGTGACCAAACCACAATTTCCGGTCAATATCTGGGAAATTAAAATCCCCTATTATAAGACTCTGATTTAGCATTAGCATTAGAAGAGGCATATGATGCAAGAAAGCATGCTTATGCAGCATCAGCCAAAAAAAAAAAAAAAAAAACCCTTCCACTTCACCCCGTCCGTTCTGTTCAAATACCTGTCCAGCTGAGCCTTAAATTTATTTAGGCAATCAACTTCCACAAAAAGGGATGGAAGTCTGTTCCACCAACCATCTACCCACTGGCTAAAGGCAAATATCCGCACATCTATCCTACATCTGTTTTTCCTCAATTTGAATTTATACCTTCTCAGGTGATTATTCTGAGCAAGAGGCAGTATCCCATCTGCATTGAGCCTGCTCAAACCAATCAAGACTTTGTAGACCTCTATCAGATCACCTCGCCGGTGCCTGTCTCCAGACACTATAATTTGCAAAACGTAAGCCTTTCTTCGTAAGAAGATCCCTTCGTTCCGTTCACTGACCTTGTTGCCCTTCTCTGTACTCGTTCCAGCAGCTCTACATCCTTCTTGAAATGAGGCCTCCAAACCTGGATACAGTACTTAAGGTATGACCTGACCATTGCCTTATATAGAAGGGAATAATCACCTCCCTATCCCTACTAGCAAAATTCCTGTATATCATTGATAAGACACCATGAGCTACTCTTGCCGCCCGTTTGCACTGCTCAGAGAATTTCACGTCTTCCTGCACAATTACCCCCAGGTCCTTTTCATTCTCTACCACTGTCAGTGTAGTACCATAGAGTTGATACATTGCTCTGGGGTTGCTGTTTCCCATATGTAGTATTTTACATTTCTCAATGTTAAACTTCATTTGTCACCTCTCAGCCCATCTGCTCAACCTTTCCAGATCCTGTTGCAGCAGCATAGCGTCAGTAGCGACCTTAACAACCCTGCCAGCCTTTGTATCGTCTGCAAACGTGGACATTAAGCTTGATATACCATCACCAATATTAATTATAAATACAGAAAACAGCAATGGACCCAACACTGAACCCTGAGGGACTCCACTAATAACATTAATCTACGATGAGCAGTGTCCATTAATTACCACTCTCTGTCTTCTGCCACTCAACCATCCCTTTATCCATAGAAACAATTTGCCACCAATGCCACATTGCTCCAATCTGTGCAGCAGTCTTCCACGTGCAACAGTATCAAAAGCCTTTCTAAGATCCAAATATATAATATCAAAGTTATTCCCTGCATCTAATTCTTTTGCAGCTACATCAAAGTATTCAATCAAATTGGTCAGGCAAGACCTTCCCTTAACAAAACCATGCTGTGTCTGAGCTATAACTGAATTCTTGTCAAGATGATCCTGCAGTGCTTCCATTAATTTTCTTGGAACAGAAGTTAAATTCACAGGTCTATAATTACTTGTGTCAGCCTTTGATCCTCCTTTGTGAATTGGGGTTACATTTGCACATCTCCAGTTTGTGGGTACCTCCCCTGTGTCCAAGGAAGCTCTCATAATTATGGCTAAGGGTTTGCTTACTTCCTTTGCTGCCTCCTTTAATATAACTGGATAGATCCCATCCACCCCAGGTGCCTTTCTTGTGTTTACCTTCAACAATTTCTCCTACACTTTACTGTCAGTTATTAAAAGATTATCTAGCTTACTGCCAGAGTTGAATACACCTCTGGCATTCCCGTCGCTGAAAAATTCCTCATGTGTGAATGTCGATGAAAATATTTATTTAGTTTGTTAGCTACCTGAGCAGGATCATCAACATTTGAACCATTGGTATCAAGTGGACCTATCTGATTCATCCCCTTCCTTCTAGAGTTTACACAAGTAAAGAACTCTTTGCTTTTTTTTCTTTGTATCCCATGCCAAAGATTTGTCGTAATCTGCCTTCGCCTGCCTAACCTCCTTTGTAAATTGGTTTCAGATCAACTTATATCTATTATAGGCTTCTGTGTCACATATTAATTTATATGTATCCCATGCATTTTATTTCTCTGCCAAATGTCTCATTAGTTCATCTGACATCCATTTAGGCTCGAACCTTGAACAATATTTCTTAGTTGGATCTTAGACTTTTGATACTGTTGCACATGGAAGACTGCTACACAAATTGGAGCAGTGTGACATAGGAGGCAAATTGCTGCTATGGATAAAGGGGTGGTTGAGGGGGAGAAGACAGAAAGTGGTAATCAATGGAAACTGCTCATCGTGGACTAATGTTATTAGTGGAGTCCCTCAGGGCTCAGTTTTGGGTCCATTATTGTTTTCTGTATTTATAAATGATATTGATGATGGCATATCAAGCTTAATGTCCAAGTTTGCAGACGATACACAGGTTGGCAGGGTTGTCAAGGACACTACTGACACTATGCTACTGCAACAGGATCTGGAAAGGTTGAGCAGATGGGCTGAGAGGTGGCAAATGAAGTTTAACATTGACAAATGTAAAGTGCTACACATGGGAAACAGCAACCCCAGAGCAACGTATCAACTCTGCGGTGCTACACTGACAGTGGTAGAGAGGGTGGTTGGGCAGGCAGATATGAGCAGTGCAGACGGGCTGCAAGTGTAGCTCATGGAGTATTGTCAATGATATACAGGAATTTTTCCAGCAGGGATAAGGAAGTGATTATTCCCTTGTATAAGGCAATGGTCAGGCCACACCTAGAGTACTGTATACAGGTCTGGAGGCCTCATTTCAAGAAGGATGTAGAGCTGCTGGAACGAGTACAGAGAAGGGCAACAATGCTTTCAGAGAAGGGCAACATTTAGGAGTGTGCTATAGGCCTAATGACTCTGATGAGTATAATAAGATACTGTACAGGGAAATAGAATGGGCCAGTAAATCAGAGAGTCTTATAATGGGGGATTTTAATTTCCCAGATACTGACTGGAATTTGTGGGTTGGTCATTCACACACTAGCAAGGCTTTTGTGGATTTATTAGATGATTGTTTTCTACACCAGCATGTTCAGGAGGCAACTAGAGGGAGTAATACTCTTGATCTGATTATCAGTAGTGATTCTTCATGCATTAGGAATCTCTAGATAAAGGAACCACTGGGTGGCAGTGATCACAGGGTGCTGAAGTGGTATTTACTCAAGGAGGTAACTACCATCAGAGGTAAAGGGAAGGGTTTTTGCTTTCGTAAAGGCGACTATGATGGTCTGAGACAGTATTTAAATTCTATACAGTGGGACCGACTGACGATGTTACCAACAGCAAATTCAAAATGGGAAGCATTCAAGGAACTAATCTTGGAAGCTACCAGGATTTACATACCAACCAATAAATATTGTTCAAGGTTCAGGCCTAAATGGTTGTCAGATGAACTAATGAGACATATGGCAGAGAAGAAAAATGCATGGGATACATACAAATTGATGGGTGACATGGAAGCCTATGATAGATATAAGTTGGTCTGTAACCAAGTCACAAAGGAGATTAGGCAGGCAAAGGCAGATTATGAGAAATCCTTGGCAAAGGATGCAAAGAAAAACAGGAAAGAGTTCTTTACCTATTTAAACTCAAGAAGGAAAGGGATGAATCAGATTGGTCCACTGGATGTTGATGGTTCAACAGTTGAGGATCCAGCTCAGGTGGCTAACAATCTAAACGAGTATTTTGCATGTACATTCACACATGAGGAGTTATTCAGGAAGGGGAATGTCGTAGGTGAAGTAAACATTGGCAGTGAGCTAGATGATTTTCTAATAACTGAGAGGAAAGTGGAGGAGAAATTTTTGAGGATAAACATAAAAAAAAAGGCACCCGGATGGATGGGATCTATCCAGTTATATTAAACGAGGCAGCAAAGGAAGTAAGCAAAAACCCTGCCATAATTATGACAGCTTCTTTGGACTCAGGGGAGGTACCCATGGACTGGAGATGTGCAAATGTAACCCCAATTCACATAGGAGGATCAAAGGCTGACACAAGTAATTATAGACCTGTTAGTTTAACTTCGGTTCCAGGAAAATTAATGGAGGCACTCGTTAAAGAAGCACTGCAGGATCATCTGGACAAGTATTCAGTTATAGCTCAGACACAGCATGGTTTTGTTAAGGGCAGGTCTTGTCTGACCAATTTGATTGGATACTATGATGTAGTCACAAAAGAACTGGATGCAGGGAATAACTTTGATATTATATATTTGGATCTTAGAAAGGCTTTTGATACTGTTGCGCATGGAAGACTGCTGCACAAATTGGAGAAGTTTGGCATTGGAGGCAAATTGCTGCTATGGATAAAGGGGTGGTTGAGTGGCAGAAGACAGAGAGTGGTAATCAACGGACACTGCTCAACGTGGACTAATGTTATTAGTGGAGTTCCTCAGGGTTCAGTGTTGGATCCATTGTTGTTTTCTGTATTTATAAATGATATTGATGATGGTGTATCAGGCTTAATGTCCAAGTTTGCAGACGATACCAAGGTTGGCAGGGTTGTTAAGGACACTACTGATACTATGCTGCTGCGACAGGATGTGGAAAGGTTGAGCAGATGGGCTGAGAGGTGGCAAATGAAGTTTAACAATGACAAATGTAAAGTACTACATATGGGAAACAGTAACCCCAGATCAACGTATCAACTCTGTGGTACTACGCTGACAGTGGTAGAGAATGAAAAGGACCTGGGGGTAATTGTGCAGGCAGATATGAAATTCTCTGAGCAGTGCAGACGAGCTTCAAGAGTAGCTCATGGTGTCTTGTCAATGATATACAGGAATTTTTCTAGCAGGGACAGGGCTGTGATTATTCCCTTGTATAAGGCATTGGTCAGGCCACACCTTGAGTACTGTATACAGGTCTGGAGGCCTCTTTTCAAGAAGGATGTAGAGCTGTTGGAACGAGTACAGAGAAGGGCAACAAGATTAGTGAATGGAACAAAGGGGTGCTCTTACGAAGGAAGGCTTAAGTTTTGCAAATTACAGAGCCTGGAGACTAGGCATTGGCGAGGTGATCTGATAGAGGTGTATAAGGCTTTAAATGGCTTGAGCATGCTCAATGCCGATGGGATTCTTCCTCTTGCTCAGAATAATCACCTGAGAGTGCATAAATTCAAATTGAGGAAGGACGGATGTCGGATAGATGTGCGGAAATTTGCCTTTAGCCAGCGGGCAGTCGGTTTGTGGAATAGCCTCCCATCGCTTGTTGTTGAAGTTAGCCTAAACAAATTTAAGGCTCAGCTGGACAGGTATTTTTTCAAACGAACGGAGGGGTGAAATGGGAGTAGTGGTTGTTTTTTTTTTTTTTTTTCTTTTTTTCTTTTTGGCTGATGCTGAATAAGCTTGCTTTCTTGCATCATATGCCTCTACTATTGGTAATGCTAATGCTAACAAGATTAGTGAATGGAACAAGGGGTGCTCTTACGAAGAAAGGCTTAAGTTTTGCAAATTACAGTGTTTGGAGACTAGGCACCAGCGAGGTGATCTGATAGAGGTGTATAAAGCCTTGAATGGTTTGAGCATGCTCAATGCTGATGGGATTCTTCCTCTAGCTCAGAAAAGTCACCTGAGAGGGCATAAATTCAAATTGAGGAAAGACAGATGTAGGATAGACGTGCGGAAATTTGGCTTTAGCCAGCTGGTGGTTGGTTGGTGGAACAGACTTCCATCCCTTGTAGTGGAGGTTGATAGCCTAAATTAGTTTAAGGCTCAGCTGGACAGTTATTTTGAACGAACAGAGGGGTGAAGTGGAAGTGGTTTTTTTTTTTTTTTTTTTTTGGCTGATGCTGCATAAGCTTGCTTTCTTGCATCAAATGCCTCTACTAATGCTAATGCTATTGCTAGTTGGTATGTAAAGCCTAGTAGCTTCCAAGATAAGTACTTTGAATGCTTCCCATTTTGAGTTTGCTGTTGGTGACATCATCAGTTGGTCCCAGTGTATAGAATTTAAATACTGTCTCAGACCATCGTAGTCGCCTTTACGAAAGCAATAACCCTTCCCTTTACCCCTGATGGTAGTCACCTCCTTGAGTAAATCCCACTTCAGCACCTGTGATCACTGCCACCTTTTGGTTCCTGTATCTGCAGATTCTTAATGCATGAAGAATCACTACTGATAATCAAATCAAGAGTATTGCTCCCTCTAGTTAACTCCGGAATATGCTAATTTAGAAAACAATCATCCAATAAATCCACAAAAGCCTTGCTCGTGTGTGAGTGACCAACCCCCAAATTCCAGTCAATATCTGGGAAATTAAAATCCCCCATTATGAGATTCTATGATTTGCTGGCCCACTCTATTTCCCTGTACAGTTTCTTATTATACTCATCAGAGTCATTAGGCCTATAGCACACTCCTACTCTCAATTTTGATCTCCCAATGCTGATGTCACACCAAACTGACTCGACACTGCACTGTCCAGCGATGTCGACTAGCTTCACTTCCTTGGATTTTATGTGTTTCTTAACTAATAGCATAACCCCTCCTCCCTTTCTATGCTTTCTGTAGACGTTGTACTCCCCAAATTCCAGTTCTGCGTTACTTATATCTGTGTGACACCACGTCTCTGATATCCCAACAATATACGCCTTTGATGCTTTGAGCCTACCTCAAATTCATCAGATTTATTTACCAAACTTCTAGCTTTGGTGTACATGCAGGTATACATGCACCTGTTCTTTTTCTTAGCTACATTAACACAACCCATGTGTTTAATTGTACCCCAATGGCTCCCAGCAGTCTCTGAAATATCCTGCATCTTATTTTCCAAGCTGCTGCTCATTTACTGGCCCTCTCTATTTCCCTGTACAGTTTCTTATTATACTCATCAGAGTCATTACGGCTATAGCACACTCCTACTCTCAATTTTGATCTCCCAATGTTTATGTCACATCAAACTGACTCGACACTGCACTGTCCAACGATGTAGACTGGCTTCACTTCCTTGGATTTTATGTGTTTCTTAACTAATAGCATAGCCCCTCCTCCCTTCCTATCCTTTCTGTAGACGTTGTACTCCCCAAATTCCACTTCTGCATTCCTTATATGTGTGACACCACAACTCTGATATCCCAACAATATTCGCCTTTGATGCTTTGAGCAATACCTCAAATTCATCAAATTTATTTACCAAACTCCTAGCATTGGTGTATACATGCACCTGTTCTTTTTCTTAGCTACCCTAACACAACCCCTGTGTTTACTTGTACCGCATTGACTCCCAGCAGTCTCTGAAATATCCTGCATCTTATTTTCCAGGCTTCTGCTAATTCCAATAGAAGTAGTGCAAGAATCACTTTCGCCTCTGCCAGTGGCTACTGTTAATCTATTAGTCCTTGTATCTTTCCCCCCCAGCTAGCAGTTTTCCGACCCACCTAACATTATTATTATTATTATTATTATTAGCTGCATGGTGCAAGGAAGCCTGAAGCTTATGCTGCACCAGTCAAAAATTCCCGAGTTACCTAAGAGAGAGAGAGAGAGTCAAAAGTAGAAGTAGAAGGGAATCACCAAGAAAGAGAAGAATGATGATATCCAGCTCAGGACCCTGGGTGTGCCAAGCCCATACTCACCAGATGTGAGCCCCTGGGGTTAATTGCCTCGATAGCATCAGCAAATATTCTTGCACCCTTTCTATTTAAGTGTATTCCATCCCTGTAGAAGCAGTCTATCGTGTTATAATTCTTAATTTATATGAATATTATATTTATATTTATATGAATATTATATTATATATTTCTTAATTTATATAACATGTTCGTCAATTTATATATCTTATATGGCACAAAAGCAGTGTAATTTCAGTTAATTGTAATTATGAAAAGTTTAGGAAGTATTATACAGTAATATTGCTATATGCACATGACTTCAGATATATCAATGTTTCCTACATGAGTGCTAGAAAAATGTCTACTCTGAACCGGAAATGCTAAATGTTTCGCCTGGATACCGCTATTCGTTGGTAGCGCTGGAGTAGATCGACAGGCGAGTGAGGGAGATACGAAAAGGAGATTTGCAAGGTCGTGATGGGATTTACCTTAAGTTTTATAAATTTATTTATCCCTTGTGTTTTTGCAAAGATTTTGCATTTTTGCCTATTTAAAGAGGCAGAGTATTTGTATATTGATGTAGTTACGCGTGTGAATTTGTCCGGATTTTAATGAAAAGTTTTGTAGGCCAATGTGAGCGAGTCGAAGTCTCATTCTAAAAGTTGTTTGGAAATAACATTTTGGTGCTTTTTTTCGTTTGCATTCTTCGAAAGTAAAAGAATATGATGAAGTCAACCAAGATATTCATTTGAGCTTACGTCTCAGTGAAAGAAAAGAGGTAAGCAATTTTTTTTTTTTGTAAATTTTCGATGACATTGAGTCTTCACTTTGCGGGGGTTGCATAGAACTTTGCTCGACGGTTATCTGGGAAATTAGCAAAAAGAAAGTTTCAAAATTAATTTTCTATGAAGTGGCCGTCAGTAAAGACCGTTTCGTGAACATGAATAAAGGCAATGTTTTGTAGATCGATATCAATGATGTGTATAACTTAATTTTTGATTTATATGTTTAGCAAAGCTCAGCACCTATTGGTAAGTGCAATCCATTACATTATCGTCGTGCATCACATCTGCCTCGCAAGTCACTGTCAGCTTCGACTTGACTGCGCATTACTCACTATTTTCTGTTATCTAAGGGCTCTCACTTGCTACCAGCAGCCAGACGGTAAACCGGGGGACCGGTAGCATAAATGAACCATGTATTTATTTTATTATTACTTTTTTTTATCAGTTTATTTCTCCATTGAGAGGACACTCCAGGGAGTGCATACACTAACAGAATGTGGACAGTGGCATCGCTTCTTGTACATTTGTTATTAGTAATAGTAGTAGAGGCATGTGATGAAGAAAGAAATCTTATGTAGCATCACACACACAAAAAAAAAGGCATTTCACACATCTATTCCATCTAAACGTCCTTCCAGTTTTTACTTGAATTTATATAAGTTACCAACTTCCACAACAACAGATGGAAGTTTGTTCTGGCAATCAATCACCCTCCAGCAAAAGGCAACTTCCACACATCTATTCAATAACTGTCTTTTCTCAGTTTGAATTTATGCCCCCCTCAAGTTCACAATACGAGGAAAAGGAACAATCACATCAGAATTGAGCCTGCTGAACCCATTCACGGCCTTGTACAACTCAGTCAGATCACCTCGCAGGTGCCTAGTCTCCAGATGTTGCAATTTGCAGAACTTATGCCTTTCTTGGTAAGACTACCCTTTTGTTGCCCTTCTCTATACTTGCCCAAGAAACTCTATATCCTTCCTAAAATGAGGCCTCCAGACCTGTATATAATACTCAAGGTGTGGCCAAACCATTGCCTTATACAAAGGGATAATCACCTACTTTTCCCCACCAGCAAAATTCCTGTATATCATTGACAATATCCCATGACTTGCTCTGGCAGCCTGTCTGCACTATTCAGAAAATTTCATATCTGACCGCACAATTACTTCCAGGTCTTTTTCATTTTCTACCACCCTAAGTGTAGTACCACAAAGTTGGTACATTTCTCTGGGGGTACTTCTACCCATATGCAGTACTTTGCATTTGTCAATGTTAAACTTCAGTTGCCACTTCTCGGCCCATCTGCCCAAAGTTTCTAGATCCTGTTGCAGTAGCACACTGCCACTGCTGTCATTAACAACCCTGCCAACCTTTGTATCATCTGCAAACTTTAACATTAAGCCTGATATACCTTCATCAATATCATTGATGAATATACAAAACAACAGTGGGCCCAACACCAAACCCTGGGCCACTTCACTAATAATATTAGTCCACGAAGAGCAGCGTTCATGGATTACCACTCTGTCTTCTCCCGCTCAACCACCCTTTTATCCACTGTAGCAACTTCCCCTTAATACCATACTTCTCCAATTTGTACATTTATCTAGTACAGCCCTAGGCATGTGCCTCATTGCCTTAATGGGTAATCCGCCACTGATTGTACTCCCCAAATTCCAATTCTGCACTGCTTATATCTGTGTGACACCATGTCTCTGATATCCCTAGAATATCTGCCTTTGATGCCTTAATCAGCACTTCAAATTCATATACTGTATTAATAGCATCGGTGTACATGCACCTGTTCTTACTCTTAGTAACCTTAACACAGCTCATGTATTTACTTGTTCTGTGATGACTCCCACTAGTCTGAAGTCATTCAATTGGGTTAGCATTGCTCGCACCTTTGGCCTTTAGGCAATTATTGTAGAGCTGGTGTTGCTGTTGAAAGCAAGTATTCATGGCAACATAAAGAAAACTTGTAATACAGAAGTTTTAAGCATGGATACTGAAATTTTAATTTCAAGCATTTATGGATTTATGTAAAACACAATATGGGACAAAACTATCAAACCACATTCAACCAGGAATACTGTGGATAAACGTTGGCAAGAAAAATATTAATACTGTTTATTTTATTTTATCATCTCAATGTAAAAACAGTTTTTTTTTTTTTTTTTTGTTTTTTTTTCTGGTAAAAATTTAGTATCTGTAGCCGAGTGGTCAGGAGCGGGAGTGCAGTAGCACACACTCTTTGAGTTGGCCTGGGTTCAAGCCCCTGACTGCTGAATACGGTCTATCTGCCAACCCGCACTGGACCTGCGTGGCAGATTATGGTCCATTTCCCTCAGCATGAATTGTTGAGGAGGCTTCCATCCTGCAGTGGGTTGATAATGGCTGCACTTTACCTTTTTTTTTTTTTTTTTTTTTAACCCGGGGGGGGGCGTACCAGATACCATGCATACTTTCTCAATGGTAAGTCCTGTTACTTCACTTAGGTGGCAACAAACGTGTAGTGGTTCTCTTCAAGACGCCTGGTCAGCAGGAAGAGAAAAAGACCAAACTCTCCAGCATATGACAGTAAGATGAAACAAATGGCCCTCAGTCTCCAGTGGCTTTCACTTCCCCATCTTACGGCAGTGAGAGGATCAAATTGGAAGCAGAGGTGCTAAGGATCTCTGGGTACAACCAGGCTGCAATGCACAGAAACTGAACTTGGCCTGTTACAACGTAAGTTCGCTCATCGGTGAAGACAGGATATTAGAGTTGGAAAAGGAATTAGAAAATGTGAATTGGAATATCATCGATTTGGCTGAAACAAGAAGAAATGAATCACTTATAAGTTTATCAAGTGGAAATCTGCTGTACACCAATGGAAACAGTGAAAGGAGCGAAGGTAGAATTGGCTTTCCAGTCCATAAAGATATAAAAAACAACATTTTGGAATTCAAAACTACATCACCAAGGGTGTCAAGACTACTACTCAGGATTTGTAAGAGGTATAAGCTAAAGGTTATAATGATTTATGCACCAACATCGAGCCATGATGATGAAGAGGTTGAAGAAATGTACACTGAAATTGAGTCTTCTAGATGAACAGAAAACCCACTACACTATCATTATGGGGGACTTCATTGCTAAGATTGGAAAGAGACAAAACAGTGCAGAAAGGGATACTATAGGAAATTTTGGAATTGGTGAAAGACTTGTGGAATTTGCAGAATCTTGAGGAATGTCAGTAATGAACACTTTTTTTCAAGAAACGGATGAACAAAAAAAAAAGTGGACATGGAAGCGCCCAAATGAATTAACTAAAAAAATCGACTTCATCCTCACTAACAGAAGATATCTCATGAATGATGTTACAGTCTTGAACAAGATAAATGTTGGAAGTAATCACAGAATGGTAAGATGTACACTTGATATAGATGTAAGAAAAGAAAGGAAAAAACTGACTCGAGTAAATAATACAAAGGTCTTTAAGATAACAGAAGAGGAGAAAAAGCAGTATATACTGGAACTTAAGAACAAGTTTGAGCTTCTGCAGACTGCTCAGGACCAAGATATCGATGAGGAATACTACAACGTTCTGAAAATGATAAAGCCCAAGAAACCTATAGGGAAAAAGAAATCCAAAGAAGAAAAAATTAGTCAAGAAACACTTGTCGCGATGAACTGAAGACAACAAATGAAGAGCAAGATAAACACTGACAAAGAGAAAATTGAGTATACTGAGTTATGCAAAGCCATTAGAAAAAGACTCAGAGAGGACATAAGAAGATTTAACACAAGAAAAGTAGAACAAGCATTAAGGGAAAACAAAGGATTTAAATCACCAGCCATGAGCAGTAATACAGAAAGAGAAATGTTACTAAAACTGAAGAATAGAATAGCAATGGTGTACTTATAAATAGCAGAAGACTATTATAGTTATACGAGGAGTGACGAAATAATGCCAGCATTGGGGAAAATGGATCGCAAATTAGTAACGCATAATAACATACCTGATATCCTTTCTGATGAGGTTGAACATGTGTTGAAGAAAATGAAGAATCAGAAAGCTTTAGGGGAAGATGAAGTTACTGTAGAGTTGTTAAAATTGGGAGGAAGAGACATGACACAAAAACTGGCAACACTCTTCACAAGATGCATTAGAAAAGGTGTGACACCTAAAGAGTGGAATAATGCAATCATAGTTTTGCTGCATAAGAAAGGAGATAAATCAGAATTTGGAAATTATAGACCAATTAGCTTGTTATCCCACATCTACAAGTTGTTCACAAGGGTCATTACTAACAGATTAGAAAGAATACTTGATGAGAATCAACCGAAAGAGCAAGCTGACTTTAGGAGAGGATTCTGAACTATGGATCACCTTCATGTAATGTCACAGCTAATGGAGAAAGCAAATGAATATAAAACACCATTATGCCTGGCATTTGTGGATTATGAAAAGGCATTTAACTCCATACAGCATAAGGCAATGTTTCAGGCAACGGAAAGACAAGGCACAGATACCCCGTATATTATGATTTCGTAGAAAATATATGAGAATGCTACCTCCTTTATTAGACTAGACAAAGACAGTAGTAAATTTAAAATTGAGAAAGGAG
Organism: Mastigoproctus giganteus; assembly: GCF_048544385.1. NCBI lineage: Eukaryota > Metazoa > Arthropoda > Arachnida > Uropygi > Thelyphonidae > Mastigoproctus > Mastigoproctus giganteus. Next base: position 94,604,405 of record NC_143586.1, on the reverse strand, counting down.
TTCGACGAGGAGACGAATATCTCCAAAGTTGTTTACTGCTGCCCTTGAGGAAGCTTTCAGAAGATTAGATAGGTCCCAGAAAGGAGTCAATGTGAATGGAGAGTACCTAAACCATTTACGATTTGCAGATGACATTGTGGTCATGAGCCAAGATTCCAAGGAATGAGAGGAAATTTTTAATCAGTTATGCAGAGTTAGTAAGGATTCTAGACTAAAGATGAATTTGGCTAAAACAAAAGTAATGATGAACAAGTATGCCACAGAATGGGATATAATGAATGAAGGAGCAGTAATTGAAAAGGTGGAATCATAGACTTATCTGGACAAGTGATTAGCTGTAATAATGATAAATGGCTGGAAGTCAAGAGAAGAATACATTTTGGCTGGATAGCATTCAGAAAAAATAGTCACATACTGAGGAGCAATATCCCAATTTGTCTGAAATATAAAATAATGAACCAGTGTATACTCCCTACAATGACTTATGGAAGTGAAACTTGGGCACTCACCAAAAGAATGGAAGAGAAGCTGAGAACTACACAGCGAAAAATGGAACAAATTATATTTGGAATCAGACTGTTTGATAAGAAGAGAAACACATGAATTAGGCAGCAAAGTCAAGTAAAGGACATTCTTATCAAAACTAAAGAACTAAAATGGTTGTGGGCAGGACATATAGCTCAAAGACATGATGACTAATGGACTAAGAAAATAACAAAATGGTACCCAACCTGGAAGACAACAACGGAGATGGACAGATGAAAAATAATGAGTTTGTGAGTAGTAAATGGCCATTGCAGGAACTAGAAAGTTGCTGGAGAGGCCTTCATCCTGCAGTGGATTGAAAATGGCTGATGATGACCCCTTGGGCATGGACAATGAATGACGTGCTGCTGCTTTTGCTTTGATCCATCCCAAAATTTGTGTAAAACGTTAACCTGCTGTTACCAAACAAAAATGAAAGTTTGATTAAAAACACTACCCTCAAATGTTATTTCCTTTTAATTGCAACTGTTATTCCCGGTTCACGTCCAGACTGCCTTTCTTCCCACCTTTCACATTCATCGTGACAAAAATTGCCCCAATTGGCAATCGTTTTCTTGCCATCGATACTTGCTTCACAAGCTATAATACTTTATGGCCCATTCAGTGTCCACAGCAGGTCCACCTTTGGCCGTCAATCCCTTGTCTATATGCAATTAAGCATGTGCAATTTGTAACTAGCATTGGGTAGTTACAAATTGCACATGTAACTGTATTGTTTATCGGGGTAGGTGAGAACTCGGCGAGTTAACTCAGCGACAAAAATTCTTTTGAAAAGAAAATTATATACATGTTAAATTTATTAATGGAAATTTGTTAAGTCACATATATTAGTGCAATATGTTATTCATTAAAACACACATGTTATTAGAAGAAAATTTATTTATTGCATAGTATCTTTCAGTTTTTTGAATAATCATGGAAAATAAACTATAGAACTACAAATCCTTTACTTTTTTAATCCATATTGTAGTTATAGGATATACCACGAAGATATTCTATAATATTTTGCTAATTATATAGGGTGGCCACTCAAAGGTTTGAAAAGACTGAAGGGTTTGAAAAAGTCATAACTTGTTCATTTTTAATCTTTTCTATTTTATTTTTTTACAGGTTGTGGGCATCCCTTGGAGATTAAAATGTGGCCACTGAAAGACTGACCACCCTTTCAGAATCATCTGAAGTGATGTTCTGGCAATGCCTAGTCGAGCAGAGCGACGACGGGTAGAGGCAGATGGATCCTCAAGGACACTGCCATACAGCTTCCACTGCTGCGTCAGTGCGCTTAGAACCTCTTCCCGGAAGATCGCCGACTGATCCAGTTCTTTCAAACGGGCGATTAGGTTCCGAATCACGTTATCGCTAGGAGGACTTGAAAATGTTGCCGGTATTTTCTCTCAGTTTCAATAATTGATCTTTCACTGGAATGGAAAAACCCAACGAGTTTTACTCGTTGCTGGACATCATACATAGCCATTTTAATCTCCAAGGGATGCTCTATAACCTGTAAAAAAAAAGAAAATAAAAAAGATTAAAAATGAACAAGTTATTACTTTTTCAAACCCTTCAGTCTTTCAGTGGCCACCCTGTAGTTATTGACCTTATTTAAAATTCTGTGGTCAGCTTCTTCATAGTGTTCATTGCCGTGGACATTCATAGCCAACAATAATTCTTTCGAAATCTATATCGTAAGTTGTTTGAATTTTACTTAACTTATCTATACAAATCCACAAGGTAGGTTGAGCAATACTGCTACCAAGGCTTACTGTAGAATGCAGTGGCAAGCTTCAGAAAATTTGTTTGTTCTATCGCTTTCACTTGATGTTCATTAGTATATGGACCAAATATTAGAGGGAATTATTGGTGCAGCTCTGTTATCATTGTTTCTGAGACGTCCTATACGTATTGGTAAACCATTCAAAAATTTGTTCAAACTCTTCTGGTTAATAATTTTCTAGACTGGTAATTGCATGAATGTAGACGAACAGTCCAATAAACTATATTATTAATTTCACATGGTATATTTAGGCTATTTATTTGATAGCCTAAATTTATTTAGGCTATCAACTTCCACAACAAAAGATGGAAGTCTGTTCCACCAATCAGGCACCTCCGTAGCTAGGTGGGCAGGAGCAGCAGTGTGTAGTACACGCTTCTTGATTAGACCGGAGTTCGAGTCTGTGACCACCAAATATGGAGGATCCAGAAAGTCAGGGAATGACCACCGCATATCCCCGGAGCAGTATGGCCTTAGTTGCTAATGCTCCTAAAAAAGAAAAAAAAAAAAAAAACCCAATCAACTACCCGCTGGCTAAAGACAAATTTTCGCACGAGTTCTACAACTGTCTTTCCTCAATTTGAATCTGAGCAAGAGGAAGAATCCTATCAGCATTCAGCTTGCTCAAACCATTCAAGGCCTTATACACCTCAATCAGATCACCTCGCAGGTGCCTATTCTCCAGGTGCTGCAGTTTTCAGAACTTAAGCCTTTCTTCATAAGAGCACCCCTTTTGCCCTTTCCTGTATTCGTTTTCACAACTCTACATCCTTCCTAACATGAGGCCTCCAGACCTGTACACAGTACTCTAGGTGTGGCCTAACTGAATCCCGGAAAAAATATCCCCGGTAAATATATACTGGTTAGTGCCTAGGGTGTTTCTCCCCACTTGACGATGGTTTTATATCACGAACTCATTTACCGATTTTAAAACAGCTGGATAGGGGGAAACACCCTACCTCAGCTAAGATGCTCCCCCTCGACGACACAAATCAACCAGAAAGAAAAACAGTCTCGCCTTCACCGAATCACATAATTCGTCTATACAATCAATCCATTTTTACTGGGGAATATTTTTACCGGGGTACCTAGCCTAGGGCATTTCTCCTATGTGATGATGTTTTTAAATCACAAACTTATTTACTGATTTTAAAACAGCTGGATAGGGGGAAAATACCCTACCTCAGATATTCCCCCCCCCCTCGACGACACGAATCAATCAGAAAGAAAACTTTCTCGCCTTCACCAAATCACAAAATTCGACTGTACAATTAATCCATTTTTACTGGGGATATTTTTACCGATTACTGGCCTGACCATTGCCTTGTATAACAGGATAATCACCTCCCTCTCCCTGCTAGCAATCAAACATTCTTCTTGGCAAACGCCTCTCGTTCTCCTCTTGCCATGTCCAAACCATTTCAAACTGGACCTTTCAATCCTATTCTGGAGTTTTTCAACCTGAATTCTCTCCCTAATCACAACATTCCTGATTTTGTCGTGTCTTGTCTTTCCGGCTATGCTCATTTCTCACAAACCTCATTTCTGCCCCCTGAATTCTGCTTTCATCCCTTTTCACTTTTCACTTCCCTGAGTGTGGTACCACACAGTTGGTATGTTTCTCTTCGGTTATTGCTACCCATATGCAGTACTTTGCATTTGTCAATGTTAAACTTCAGTTGCTACTTCTCAGCCCATTTGCCCAACTTATCTAGTCCAGTTGGAGTAGTATACTGTCATTTTGTTAGCATTAAAAAATAAATATTTCTTTGTTTCCTATTTTGTTTTCTTATATTGGCTTATTACAGTGAAAGATATTATGGATAGTGAAGGAGGATCTGGCAGGAAAAAGAATGTCAAAACCTAAATTCAGCTTTAGAGAGTGCACTTTATTTGTGGTTTCTTCAGAAAATTATCCAAATCCATCTAATTTCCATATTAAATGGAATAAAATTAAAAAGGTTGGAGTAACACAAAATAAAAGTCCTTTGGTTGTAAACGTTATTACAAAAGTACAGAATGTCATGTTCAGCTATGGTGGTCATGCGAGGTGAAAACCGCGTGACACAGGTGCAGGCAACAATTAGCTGTTGGAAAGTAGAGGCTTATTATAATTAGAAAATAGGATATTTTTACCGGTTAACAGTTGACAAATATACGGCTGTTATTTTTACTTTCCAATACCACCAGTTTTATGCAGCACCTGATCAAAGCATTATTTATAACCTCAAGAGAGCATATAGAGTCCGCCTGATGAGGTACTTGACTGCAACATAGAAGGAGGGAACAATTTGCAGCCAAATTGGAATGCCTTAGATACTATCCGTAATCTTGTTGTTGCTTAATTGATTAAAAAGTTAATGGCTTGCGTGTCTCCTTTTATATTAAGATTGTAATTATTTTTACTGTGATACTAAAATTTTGTATATATCAAAATATATACTGTACAATATTTTCATTTCTGTTAATTGCTTTTCTCTTAGTTTATCTTACAAATAAAATCAAAGCTTTAAAAAATGTGTTATTCCTGTATTGTTAGACAAGACTTTTGTGTTTATTTTCTTTTATTAATTTAATTTTGGTAGAGATTCAGAAACGGGTACCCCTTTCAAAATGGCGGTGAGGAGAGGAGGGTAAAGCAATGAATGACGGGTTGTGCCTCCGCCCACTCACTGCGTTCCCAATTGAAACCCAATATAAATATTGTATTTCAAGTGACACGCGGATGGCACTTGGCACGCCAACAACAAATATAGCGGCTGAAAACAAAGGATAAATCCAATAAATTTAAAAGTTGAAGTTACAAAAATGGACGTTTTTCGCGATCACAAAGTCACGTGACATTTGAATAAGTCGGATATAGCTGAAAAGGGGAGAAGGTAATTTAAAAGGAAATTTCGCGAAAGAAAAGGAATGGCAAATCAACAAATTTTAAAAATAAAACAAACAAAAGCTGAAAAGGAAAAATATTCGGGGATTGCAGTATGTCATGAGACATCACAAAAGCGGAGCTGAAATGAAGAAAAAGGAAAGGCAATTTTTAAAAAACCAAGAAACAAAAATTTACACGAAATGCAATCACTGATTCTTCTCGCCCGTACATAACCAGACTATTTCGCGAGCATTAATGATAATTTCTGATGCGAGTGAGCACATAAATGCTTCTTTTTTTTTTAAATTTTGGTAGGGCCTGCCGCCCCCTAACCCCCGCTGTCTCCTCCCAACAAAATTGGAGCTTAAAAAGAAAAGGGGAAAAGGTAATTTAAGGGTAAATAGAACGAACAAAAAGCAATGGCAAATCAACAGTTGAAAAAAACATAAAAACATTTTTATGTTTTTTTCAACATAAAAACATTTTTGGGGAAATTTTACAAAAATGCACGAATTTCTATGAAAAACATAAATGCACGTTTTTCTATGCCATTTTATGAGCATTAACAATGAGAAAGGCTGAAAACAAAATAAATAGGTAATTTTAGGGTAAGTTTTACGAAACAAACAAAAATGCAAGTTTTTCTATGAAAAACATAAATGCACATTTTTCTATGCTATTTTTTATGAGCATTAACAATGAGAAAGGCTGAAAAGAAGAAAAAGAAAAGGTAATTTAAGTGGAAATTTTACGAAACAGAAACAAAAATGCACGTTTTTCTATGCTATTTCTATGAAAAACAATCATATTGTACCTGAGACAAAAAAAACCACTCACCTCATCTGTCGGGTATCCTCGGTTTCAGGTTTATACAGTAAGCTCACTTTATACACTAAATCGCTACTACCGGAATAGCACTCCATGTTCCCTCAGTTTTGTTAGTGTTTGCCCCTGTTTCCTGTGAAAAATACCTGTGACAAAGGAGATTTCACGGCATCAAGAAACAGGCACCCACACAAATCAAGAACTGACCAAAATGTGATTACGCAATCGTAATCAGCCAGTCACAGAGCTAAGTCACTTTATTTTTAAAAAAAATTAATTTTTATTATTTTTTTACTTTTTTTGGGGCTACTGCCCCCAGAACCCCGTCTGTGGGGCCTACAACCCCACACTCTCGGAATTTGATATGCAACCAAGTTACAAAGGAGGTTAGGCAGGCGAAGGCAGATTACGAGAAATCCTTGGCAAGGGATGCAAAGAAAAACAGCAAAGAGTTCTTTACTTATGTAAACTCTAGAAGGAAGGGGATGAATCAGATTGGTCCACTTGATATTGATGGGTCAATTGTTGATGATCCTGCTCAGGTAGCTAACAAACTAAATGAATATTTTGCATCGACATTCACACATGAGGAGTTATTCAGCGAGGGGAATGCCAGAGGTGTACTCAACTCTACCAGTAAGCTACAGAATCTTGAAATAACTGAGAGTAAAGTGGAGGAGAAACTGTTGAAGATAAACACAAGAAAGGCACCCGGGGTGGATGGGATCTATCCAGTTATATTAAAGGAGGCAGCAAAGGAAGTAAGCAAACCCTTAGCCATAATTATGAGAGCTTCCTTGGACTCAGGGGAGGTACCCATAGACTGGAAATGTGCAAATGTGACCCCCAATTCACAAAGGAGGATCAAAGGCTGACACAAGTAATTATAGACCTGTGAGCTTAACTTCTGTTCCAGGAAAATTAATGGAGGCACTGGTTAAAGAAGCACTGCAGGATCATTTAGACAAGACTTCAGTTATAGCTCAGACACAGCATGGTTTTGTTAAGGGGAAGTCTTGCCTGACCAACTTGATTGGATACTATGATGCAGTCACAAAAGAACTGGATGCAGGGAATAACTTTGATATTATATACTTGGATCTTAGAAAGGCTTTTGATACTGTTGCACATGGAAGACTGCTACACAAATTGGAGCAGTGTCACATTGGAGGCAAATTGCTGCTATGGATAAAGGGGTGGTTGAGGGGGAGAAGACAGAGAGTGGTAATCAATGGACACTGCTCATCGTGGACTGATGTTATTAGTGGAGTCCCTCAGGGCTCAGTGTTGGGTCCATTATTGTTTTCTGTATTTATAAATGATATTGATTATGGTATATCGGGCTTAATGTCCAAGTTTGCAGACGATACAAAGGTTGGCAGGGTTGTCAAGGACACTACTGACACTATGCTGCTGCAACAGGATCTGGAAAGGTTGAGCAGATGGGCTGAGAGGTGGCAAATGAAGTTTAACATTGATAAATGTAAAGTACTACACATGGGAAACAGGAACCCCAGAGCAACGTATCAACTCTGTGGTACTACACTGACAGTGGTAGAGAATGAAAGGGACTTGGGGGTGGTTGTGCAGGCAGATATGAAGTTCTCTGAGCAGTGCAGATGGGCTGCAAGAGTAGCTCATGGAGTATTGTCAATGATATACAGGAATTTTTCCAGCAGGGATAAGGAGGTGATTATTCCATTGTATAAGGCGATGGTCAGGCCACACCTAGAGTACTGTATACAGGTCTGGAGACCTCATTTCAAGGATGTAGAGCTGCTGGAACGAGTACAGAGAAGGGCAACAAGATTAGTGAATGGAACAAAGGGGTGCTCTTACGAAGAAAGGCTTAAGTTTTGCAAATTACAGTGTCTGGAGACTAGGCACCAGCGAGGTGATCTGATAGAGGTGTATAAAGCCTTGAATGGTTTAAGCATGCTCAATGCTGATGGGATTCTTCCTCTAGCTCAGAAAAATCACCTGAGAGGGCATAAATTCAAATTGAGGAAAGACAGATGTAGGATAGACGTGCGGAAATTTGCCTTTAGCCAGCGGGTGGTTGGTTGGTGGAACAGACTTCCATCCCTTGTGGTGGAGGTTGATAGCCTAAATAAGTTTAAGGCTCAGCTGGACAGGTATTTTGAACGAACAGAGGGGTGAAGTGGAAGTGGGTTTTTTTTTTTTTTTTTTTGGCTGATGCTGCATAAGCTTGCTTTCTTGCATCAAATGCCTCTACTAATGCTAATGCTAATTATTCAGCCGAGAACAATACCGATAAACAACAGTTCATTTTTTTAAATTTTTCGGTTTCGTAACCCAGAAAACCTCAGCGTGCCTCGTGTTTCCAGTGCCGGTAGGTACATGGCACACAGTGCTTGTCACCCATGCCAGCTGTGTCCGTCTGTTAAGGAGATCACATGACAATGGGCGGAGTCAGCACCCGTCAATCACGGCCGTAACGCTAACAGTCTGGAAGGGGTACCATTTCTGAATCTCGACCTTCAAGAAAAACCTTCAAAAAAAAAAAACAGTAAAATTTTACACTTTTGGGGGGGGGGTGGACTTCATTATTATAAAATGTGAAAATTTTGGTTCCTTGAACTCTATATTAACTATATTCGACACTACCGAATTTTTTATTAAACGAATATACAGGGTGTCTCAAAAATATTGGTACAAACATTTAGGGGAGGTAGGTAACATCTAAAGGAATGTGAATCGCATAGGAACCCATAACCGGAAACGTCACGGGAAAGTAGGAGCACTGGTTGCACATTCTCGATGTCTACCGAGTTATGTGGATGATATCAAGATATTCACTCCCATCATCCCCGGTCAAGACCTATATCTGGTAAAAGCAGAAATTAACAACACTCTCACTGCAGTCACATCTTACCTCTGCCAGTTTGGGCTCAAGATCAGTCCTGCTAAGTCCGAATTTATGGTGTATTCATTGAAGGAGTGAAGCAAACTCCTTCTCTCCAGCCTTCGGTTGGCAACACCCTCATCCCAATTATGTCCAGCCATCGTGATCTAGGCGTTGTATTTGACTCCAAACTTCGATTTAATGCCCACATAGACATGCTCCTCACACATGCTTCAAGACTCTGGTGGATAGCAAAACAGCATCTCCTTCATATCACAGATAAAAAGACAACCGTGAGGTACATAAGAACAGTTATCTTTCCACCTTTACTCTATGCTGCTGAAATTTGGGCATCAGTGGCACCCTCAATAAAGAAACCACTCTTTGCCACAGAATTCTGGCTCCTAAAGTGGGCCAACAGGAAGCACACTCTTCCAGCTATGTTTCGCACCACGCAGCTTGCCAGCTCTCTCGGGATTCCACGGCTTCCCACCTTAGTCTGACCAACGCCTCCTAGCAACAGTCAAGATGATAACAGGCATAATTGCAACACCTTCATTCTGGGATACCTGTGGCTGGAGGATTCCCCCTGCTGCCCTTAGGGCCAATCCCGAGCTCTATTCGCATTCAGCACGACTCCATCTCTTGGACAGGTTCCTCCCTCAGCAAATGCTCAAGCAAACCCAGGCACTTGAAGCCGACCTGAACAAATTCGCTGTCGATGGAATGTATACCTTGCATCTGTTCCTGTTTGATTGAGCTAGTGCTCTTTTCTTGATGTTAAGCCAGCTCAGACTTAACTCTCATAAAGAGTTCTCTCTCCTTTGTATTAAATATGTTTTCGTTTGTAAAATTACCTTTTTCCGTAAATAATTGTTCTTTTCCCGGAAGTTTCGGAAGGCTGTAAACCCCTGGCTTTATGGCTGTGAAGGGCAATAAAGATTATCTCTTTCTCTCTCTCTCTCTCTCTCTCTCTCTCTCTCTCAGAGGTACAAGAAGCAGAAATGACACAAGACAGTAATTAGTGGCAAACATTTATTTGACATAATATTAACAATGGAGTACGAGATGGATACATTTCATGGTGTTACAACAGATGCTCGAAGGTCATGGACTTGCGGACACGGTCGAACACACCTGGAGTTTCTTTGACAGCAGCAACGCAGACGAGTCTCGCCACGAGATCCATTTCCTTCTCCACAAGTGATTCATACACAATGGATTTAAGGGCTCCCCACAGAAAGAAATCAAGCCTCGATAAATCAGGTGAGTGAGCGTGGGGGTTCAGGAAACGGGTCCACCACGACCAATCCATCGATGCCCAAAACGTCTGTTCAAATGGTCATGAACACACCTTCCATAATGGGCAGGCGCCCCGCCATATTGAATCCAAATGTTGCGTCTCACATTTGCTGTAACATCGTCAAGTAACCCTGGTAGAACTTGTTCAAGAAAGATCCGATATTTAGCTGTTCAAGAAAGATCCGATATTTAGCGGAGTTCATGTGGGATGGTAACAGGTATGGGCCGACTAAGCAGTCACCGATCATACCTGCCCACACATTTATTGTGAAGCGCTGTTGTGCCGCACACCGTGTGGGCCCTCTGCTAATGCAAACACTAGGTGCATGTCTGCCAGCTCACAGTTCGTATATCCATGCATGCTCTTCGTGCGGCGACTACTGCTTGAATGAGTAAACCAGAAATTTTTCCTCTCGCAAACTGATGAATAGCACCTTGTACCGACTTATGCTGACGTTTCCGGTTATGGGTTCCTATGCAATTCACATTCCTTTAGATGTTACCTACCTCCCCTAAACATTTGTACCAATATTTTTGAGACACCCTGTATTTACATAGAAAAGCCTATCCTTTTGCGATAACCGGTAAAAATATCCTATTTTCTAATTATAACAAGCCTCTACTTCCAACAGCTAATTGTTGCCTGCACCAGTACTACGCGGTTTTCATCTCGCACAACCACCATAGCTAAGTACATGGCATTCTATACTTTTGTAATAACGTTTACAACCGAAGGACTTTTATTTTGTGTTACTCCAACCTTTTTAATTTTATTCCACTTAATATGGAAATTAATCGGATTTCGATAAATTTCTGAAGAAACCACAAATAAAGTGCACTCTCTAAAGCGAAATTTTTAGGTTTCGACAGTCATTTTCCTGCCAGATCCTCCTTCACTATCCATAATATCTTTCACTGTAATAAGCCAATATGAGAAAACAAAAAAATATCTATTTTTTAATGCAAACATAATGACAGTATACAATTATTTCACAAACACCACCATTAGTGACAGTAATCACAATTTAATTATATCAAAATCACAAATTAAAATTTGCAAACAATCATACAAATTATTACCAAATATTTAAGTATATTATAATAATCTTAAAATAATATTTAAAGGCTAAATCCATTATTCGGGTAACACTTGTCTCCATGCAGTGTGTGTTCTCGTAGAACGGATTGATTGTACGGTCGAATTCTGTGATTGGGTGTGATTATGGTGAAGGCTTTTCTTTCTGATTGTTTTGTGTTGTCGTGGAGGGTAGGGTGTTTTCCCCCCCATCCGGCTGTTATAAAATCGGTAAACGAGTTCGTGATTTAAAAACATTGTCAAGTGGGGGGGGGGCGAAACACCCTAGGCCTTGATTGTACCGTCGAATTCTGTAATTGGGTGATTATTGTGAAGGCATTTTCTTTCTGATTGCTTTGTGTTGTCGAGGAGGGGTTGCTTAACTGAGGTCAAGCGTCATGTGGGGATGGGCGGAGAAAGCAGAGTAGCACCTGTCAGTCATTGATCTAGAGTCAATCACTGACCTACTTAAATAATCTTATGATACTAAAATGAAAATGGGATATTTTTTCCGGAATTCCCTTTCGTAGAGGAATGGAATGTGTTTCATATAAACGTGTACGGTACTTTGTATTGAGGAGATTTTACTGTATTTCTAATATCGACGGAAGAAGCGAACTTTTTTCCCGAAGTGTTTCTCTCACCTGTTGAATGGAGCAACGTTTAAAAACAATTTGTTGTATGAAAGAGGGTATCCAAATCGAATCCAAGAAAAAAAAAAATCCCATTTTTTTGTTATTATTATAATACTTAATATTATTTAAGTAGGTAAAATTCCAGATCTTGGGTAAAACCCCAGGGGCTTACATCTGGTGAGTATGGGCTTGACAAACCCAGGGTTCTGATCTCTCTCTCTCTCTCTCTCAGGGTAACTCGGGAAATTTTTTTTGCTGGTGCAGCCTTCCTCGGGCTTCCTTGCATCATATGGCTAATAATAATAAGTCCTTATTTCGACTAACGGTCAGAAACAAAGCAGGTAGGCACCACTCACTGATTGGTAGGCACCACTCACTGCTTTACCCGCCCACTGTTCTACTATGTGCTGACTCTCATTATGCCGCATATCTTGGCTTCTAAACATTGGCAGAGATAATTGAACTACCACTTGCGAACTATACTTACCACCTGTGTAGGAATAACCCCGCTAATCCGAACTCTCGCAAATCGGAAGCCATAATTACCAAGTTATATTCACACACCAACTATGTCTGACTTTGAGGAACAATTCGTTGAGGTTGAGAGCTCTGTAGCCCTCACGCGAACCCGAAACTCAGGAATGGGCCAAAATGAAGAGACAATTACAACTAACAATGACTACCAAACTACTACCCAACCTACCAAACGGAACCATCACGGACCAGGTACTGTCATTGCGCCTGGACCTGGAGGATATCATGCTCCAAAAGGATAATCGAATCACTGCTGCAGTTAGAGGAGAAATTATCCGTGTGTGGTCGAAAATGGAGCATGTGCTATCAAATTTGAATGTGGAACACAAGAGAACCAAAGCGAAACTTGACGCCTTCCTAGATAAAAGGGTGAATGAAAATACTACAGCACCCCTTACATACGCCCAAGCGTTGAGGACGATTCCACCGGATACAACTACCACCATCAAACTAACGGATCATCATCAAAAGAAAACGCTTCTCAAAGAACCTCACCTTGTCCTATTGAAAGCTACCAACTCATCGCTAGACTTGAGCGAATCAGTTAAAACTCTTGTGGTTCACCAGCTTGCTCACGACTTAAAAACAACTAAAATAAAATCCATCAGGAAAACTAGAAACACTGGTGTCATAATTGAGACTGCAACAAAACAAGAGGCCCAGGCAATAATTTCTAATCCTAGAATTAGTTCCCTTGGTCTAACAGCAGAATACCCCAAGAAGAAAGGTCCATCAATTCTTATTTTTGACTTGGACAGGGAAATTACTCCAGACAGCATCGCTGACGAAATTTTACACAATAACATTCGAGACTCGACCCAAGGAAAAAGAGACAAGGAGCACATAAAACCAAAATACTGCACCAAGTCAAAGTCTCCCAACCTTTGCAATTGGGTAGTGGATCTCTCTCCACAAACGTGGAACCAGCTAAAACTTCAAGACAGGATCTTTATTGGTTGGCGCAGCCACCGCTTCAAGGAACATGTGGCTGTTCCTAAATGCTTCAGATGCTGCCGTTTTGGGCACACATGCACACAGACGGATCCTACCTGTGGGCATTGTTCCCAAAAAGGGCATCATTATAGCAGTTGCCCAAACAAATCATCTGCTCCGACGTGCGCAAACTGCAAAGCAGTAAAACTGGATGCATCCCATTCAATCAGGGACAAAAAATGTCCTATTTACATCAAGGCAAAGCGAAACCAACAACTGAAGACCGACTATGGTAGTGAGGCCTAAGCCATTCAATAACAGTGTTATTAAATTTATACAACTTAATGCTCAGTGAGCACGTGCAGTAGCAGCGGAAATAAGAAAAAAGGCAGATGAAGAAAACATTGATATATTACTACTGCAAGAATCATACACCCACTCCAAGAAAGTTAGAGGCTATCCTCTCACATATAAAATAATTCAAGCAGATGAAGATACTCCCTGGGCTGCCATAGTCATCCGGAACCCGAACATAATGGTCACCAAAATCTCTTCTCTCTGCACAGGTTGGGCAGTGTGTGCCCATGTAATTGGCCCCTTAGGTGCCTTCTATTTAATATCACTATTGTAGACCCAGTCAAAACATCGGTCCAGCTATTGACTACCTAAGAACTTTTACCACTACTCTACCTAACGCTAAAATCACCCTGGGGGCAGATGTTAACTGCCGTTCTCCTGCTTGGCACAGCCTCACAGTTGACCGACCTGGTTGCCATAATGGGTGGCTTTTGGAAGACTTTCTAGCCACCTCACCATTTAATATAATAAACAGGCCCAATAACCTCCCAACATTCTCCAGTACTATGTGGGAGTCTACAATAGACATAACAATTGCTACAAGATCACTCTCAAGTAAGGTGTCGGGATGGCAGGTAAATGAAGCCTGGACCACCTCCGACCATAGAGCAATTACATACAGCATCACAAGAAATATAGAATCAACTCCTACTCCGCACTATGATATCAACCGCTATGCCATTAGCAAAGCCAATTGGGAGGTATTCACCACTTCTCTCCAGTCAACAATCATGGATCACCCTTCTGATATCCTCTCCCTGAATCCCAAGCAGCATCAAAAGCTTGTAACTACCATCATCACCCTCTCCTGCAATCAATCTATGCCCAAGAAAAAACCTCTTCCAAGTGCTGTACCATGGTGGTGTCAGGAACTCGAACGTCTACGCTGGACTGTTCATAACAAGAGGAAAGCTTTTCAGAGAGCTCGCACCTCTTGGCCAGCTACTGATGTGGAAGCCCTTCGTGAAGACTACAAGAGGACCAGGAAACAATACACTTCCATGATCAGGCAGCGAAAAAGAACTACATGGGAGCGGCTGGTTACCACCACTAGTAACTTGGACCCTTGGGAGTGGTGTACCGAGTTACTACCAACAAATTGCCAAGAGAAGTAGTCCATTCCACAATAACACCACAAGGAATCATGACATCATGGGAGCAATCCATGATGAATATCTTGGATACTCTCTTTATCAGCGACGCCAATCATCTCACAACACAACAGCAGCAAATTTGTCTAGATAATGACAATTCCTCCACATTGACTCTGTGGAGGAAGAATTTAACACTGAAGAACTGCAGCAAGCCCTTGGCAAAATGAAGGATAAAAATCCCCAGGACTAGATCGCATTGAACCAGAAATACTAAAAAAGGTCGCCCGGGTAAATCCCCAATTTCTGCTTATACTGTTCAATAAATGCCTAACCCAGGGATCCTTCCCAGAAAGCTGGAAAATAGCTGAATTAAAGTTAATACTGAAAAATCCATTGAAGCCTCCAGAACAGCCTAACTGATACCCACCCATTGCCCTCTTGTCCACATTGAGCAAACTACTTGAACGCCTCCTCTATACCAGACTCCTAACACACTACACAGAAGCTAGCCTACAATCCAATTCACAGTATTGATTTCGCCCAGGACGCTGCACAGAGGATGCTCTCTACCAAATAACCCAAGCTGCAGCCAACACTAATTACAAGTACTTTCTCCTCATAACCATTGACTTTGCCAGGGCCTTTGACATGCTCTGGTGGCCAAGCATTCTTCGCAGGCTAAGATTGGCACGCATACCAGTCAACTTATACAGGTGTATAGAAAGTTACCTTTCCAACAGGAAGATCACCATCTCCTCACCATACCAGAAGCTCACTAAATCTATCTACAGAGGCTGCCCACAGGGTTCGGTCCTTGGCCCGTTCCTCTGGAACATCGTCCTTGATGAGTTACTTGGTCTGGATCTGGGCCCTGTTACTATCCAAGCATTCGCAGATGATATTACCATCTTCATCGCAGCGGACACCAGAGCAGCTCTCGAGGCCGCTGGAAATCAGGCACTACAGATCTTACCGGACTGGGCAACTCTACACAAGCTCCGGATTTCTCCACAGAAGACACAATCCATACTTCTCAAAGGCACTCTACAAGTATCAAGGTACAAGGAAAAACCATCAAGCTGGTAACTTCCCTAAAACACCTGGGTATCATCCTGGATTCAAAGCTCTCCTTCTTCCTGCACCTCTCATACCTTCAAGTAAAAATCTGCTGACGAGGCTACTAGAGACGGTCGTGTTCATAGCCGCTAAGTGGATTTTTCTTATTTATTGATTTGAAATTATTGTTTTTCTAAAACTTTTGATTTAAATTTAGTAGTATAACATTATTTTGTGATTTACTGATTAATTTGGTGTATTTATTCTTTACTCGGCCTTGTAATTGCATAAAAGTATCGGTAAAGGTTTCCACGTGTTTCAACTCCGCTACCGTTCGTAATTTTCCCGCCTTTGTGATACGATAGTTATATACCGTACTAGATAGCGTTAGTTGAACTTCGTTAGCAGTTAAATTGTACGTTTAAATAAATACATATAACGACTTAGAATACAAACGTAATATAATTAATTATATTTAACATAATTAATAACATAACATAATTAATTATAATTAATTAATAAATTAATAGAATCATGACTCAGACCAGAGCAGCAAAGCAAAAGGCTCAAGCTAATGGAAGTGCTGTGGCTCAGAGCAGAACTGAGGAGGGCAGTTGTCCTCTGACTCACAGCCTTATAAAATGCACTGTTTGCTTGATGTTTGCAGAGCAATCGGGTACGGGACATGATACTGCCAAGGGGGATGTCTTTGTGTGTGCGCGATGCAAGGAGTGTATCGATATCAGGCAAAAACTCGGCGTTCTTGTGGGCCTATATGAGAGCTTGATGGACAGGGTGGATGCCCTCGAAGAAACTAAATTGAGGGGCCCATCAAGCTCTCAGCTGCCCACATCAACGCCAGAGCTTGCACTTGGGCATCGCGTGACACAGAGACAACCCCCAAGGCAGAATTCACTGGTCCCGAAGGAACTAGTAGTTGTTGGTGACTCTATTGTCAGGGAAACGGGGTACATGCTTTGTAAAAAAGATAGGTGGAACAGGACGAGGATATGTCTGCCAGGAGCAAAGGTTGATGACGTTGTAGAGCGAATATCATCTTTTAAGGGCACAAAAGGTGATATAGTTGTACACGTTGGCACTAATAATATTAAGAGTAAGAGACCGGCAGAATTACTTAACAAGTACAGGTCACTGTTGAACAAAAGCCGAGAATTAGGGTTGAATTTGAAAGTGTCTGCAATTCTGCCCAGACACGATAGGAGGGAGTATATGATGAGAGCCTTGTCGATCAATTCGGCCCTGGAAAGATTGTGCAATTTTTTTCAGCCTGGACTGTACTTGTTAACAGGAGAGATTGCTTCTACAGGGATGGGAGACACTTAAATAGAAAGGGTCCAAGAATATTTGCTGATGCTATCGAGGCAGTGTTAGGTGAGTCGGAAAACTGCTAGCTTGGGGGAAGACAAAGACCAATAGATTGACAGTAGCCACTGGCAGAGGTGAAAGAGATTCTTGCACTGCTTCTATTAGAATGAGCAGAAGCCTGAAAAACAAGATGCATGGTATTTCAGAGACTGCTGGGAGCCATTGCGGTACAAGTAAACACATGGGTTGTGTTAGGGTAGCTAAGAATAGAAACAGGTGCAGGTATACTTGCGTGTACACCAATGCTAGGAGTTTAGTAAATAAATTTGATGAATTTGAGGTATTGCTCAAAACATCAAAGGCAGATATTGTTGGGATATCAGAGACGTGGTGTCACACAGATATAAGGGATGCAGAACTGCAATTTGGGGAGTACAACGTCTACAGAAAGGATAGACAGGATAGGAAGGGGGTAGGGGTTATGCTATTAGTTAAGAAACACATAAAAACCAAGGAAGTGAAGCCAGTCGACATCGCCGGACAGTGCAGTGTTGAGTCAGTTTGGTGTGACATAAGCATTGGGAGATCAAAATTGAGAGTAGGAGTGTGCTATAGGCCTAATGACTCTGATGAGTATAATAAGGAACTGTACAGGGAAATAGAGTGGGCCAGTAAATCAGAGAGTCTTATAATGGGAGATTTTAATTTCCCAGATATTGACTGGAATTTGGGGGCTGGTTACTCACACACTAGCAGGGCTTTTGTGGATTTATTGGATGATTGTTTTCTACATCAGCATGTTCGGGAGGCAACTAGAGGGAGTAATACTCTTGATTTGATTATCAGCAGTGATTCTTCATGCATTAAGAATCTGCAGATAAATGAACCACTAGGTGGCAGTGATCACAGTGTGCTGAAGTGGGATTTACTCAAAGAGGTAACTACCATTAGGGGTAAAGGGAAGGGTTATTGCTTCCGTAAAGGCGACTACGATGGACTGAGACAGTATTTAAATTCTATACAGTGGGACCAACTGATGATGTTACCAACAGCAAATTCAAAATGGGAAGCATTCAAAGAACTTATCTTGGAAGCTACTAGGCTTTACATACCAACTAAGAAATATTGTTCAAGGTTTAGGCCAAAATGGATGTCAGATGAACTAATGAGGCATATGGCAGAGAAGAAAAATGCATGGGATACTTACAAATTAACACATGACACAGAAGCCTATGATAGATACAAGTTGATATGCAACCAAGTTACAAAGGAGGTTAGGCAGGCAAAGGCAGATTACGAGAAATCCTTGGCAAGGGATGCAAAGAAAAACAGCAAAGAGTTCTTTACTTATGTAAACTCTAGAAGGAAGGGGATGAATCAGATTGGTCCACTTGATATTGATGGGTCAACTGTTGATGATCCTGCTCAGGTAGCTAACAAACTAAATGAATATTTTGCATCGACATTCACACATGAGGAGTTATTCAGCAAGGGGAATGCCAGAGGTGTATTCAACTCTAGTAGTAAGCTACAGAATCTTGAAATAACTGGGAGTAAAGTGGAGGAGAAACTGTTGAAGATAAACACAAGAAAGGCACCCGGGGTGGATGGGATCTATCCAGTTATATTAAAGGAGGCAGCAAAGGAAGTAAGCAAACCCTTAACCATAATTATGAGAGCTTCCTTGGACTCAGGGGAGGTACCCATAGACTGGAAATGTGCAAATGTGACCCCAATTCACAAAGGAGGATCAAAGGTTGACACAAGTAATTATAGACCTGTGAGCTTAACTTCTGTTCCAGGAAAATTAATGGAGGCACTGGTTAAAGAAGCACTGCAGGATCATTTAGACAAGATTTCAGTTATAGCTCAGACACAGCATGGTTTTGTTAAGGGGAAGTCTTGCCTGACCAACTTGATTGGATACTATGATGCAGTCACAAAAGAACTGGATGCAGGGAATAACTTTGATATTATATACTTGGATCTTAGAAAGGCTTTTGATACTGTTGCACATGGAAGACTGCTACACAAATTGGAGCAGTGTCACATTGGAGGCAAATTGCTGCTATGGATAAAGGGGTGGTTAAGGGGGAGAAGACAGAGAGTGGTAATCAATGGACACTGCTCATCATGGACTAATGTTATTAGTGGAGTCCCTCAGGGCTCAGTGTTGGGTCCATTATTGTTTTCTGTATTTATAAATGATATTGATGATGGTATATCAAGCTTAATGTCCAAGTTTGCAGATGATACAAAGGTTGGCAGGGTTGTCAAGGACACTACTGACACTATACTGCTGCAACAGGATCTGGAAAGGTTGAGCAGATGTGCTGAGATGTGGCAAATGAAGTTCAACATTGACAAATGTAAAGTACTACACATGGGAAACAGCAACCGCAGAGCAACGTATCAACTCTGTGGTACTACACTGACAGTGGTAGAGAATGAAAGGGACTTAGGGGTGGTTGTGCAGGCAGATATGAAGTTCTCTGAGCAGTGCAGACGTGCTGCAAGAGTAGCTCATGGAGTATTGTCAATGATATACAGGAATTTTTCCAGCAGGGATAAGGAGGTGATTATTCCATTGTATAAGGCAATGGTCAGGCCACACCTAGAGTACTGTATACAGGTCTGGAGGCCTCATTTCAAGAAGGATGTAGAGCTGCTGGAACGAGTACAGAGAAGGGCAACAAGATTAGTGAATGGAACAAAGGTGTGCTTTTACGAAGAAAGGCTTAAGTTTTGCAAATTACAGTGTCTGGAGACTAGGCACCAGCGAGGTGATCTGATAGAGGTGTATAAAGCCTTGAATGGTTTAAGCATGCTCAATGCTGATGGGATTCTTCCTCTAGCTCAGAAAAATCACCTGAGAGGGCATAAAATCAAATTGAGGAAAGACAGATGTAGGATAGACGTGCGGAAATTTGCCTTTAGCCAGCAGGTGGTTGGTTGGTGGAACAGACTTCCATCCCTTGTGGTGGAGGTTGATAGCCTAAATAAGTTTAAGGCTCAGCTGGACAGGTATTTTGAACGAACAGAGGGGTGAAGTGGAAGTGGGTTTTTTTTTTTTTTTTTGGCTGATGCTACATAAGCTTGCTTTCTTGCATCAAATGCCTCTACTAATGCTAATGCTAAAAATCAGAAATGATGCAGCCTTAATCGTTCGAGTAAGCAGGTGTGACTGGGGTCTGAACCGGAGGACACTCAAACTCCTGTGTAACGCTATATTCCTCCCTGTTATTACATACGGATCCGGGATTCGGTACCATAGAGCAATAATTGTTCGCAATAAATGCAAACTGGAAACAATTCAGCGAAGTATACTGCTTGCCATTACCAGGGCCTGTTGCACAGTAAGTTCTCCGGCCCTCTACAGGTTCTTGCAGGTGTCCTCCCCCTTGACTTGGAGGTTATCCGTCAAGGATTGCACTACTGCCTGTCGCGGGGAATCCCAGCTACCATCTTTGGACATACCATCAACAACCGCACTGACTGCAAGCAAGAAAAGAAAAAACTAGCTGCCATGCTACTACAAATCTGGCAGACAAGATAGGAGGAGACGGACAAGGGCCTGATAACTAAGAAATTCATCCCGGATGTCAAACTACTTTATCCAAAGTCGGTGCCTTGGTTCTCTCCTGGCCTCTACTGTACATATATTATAACTGGACACGGCTCTATAAATCATAAGTTGACTACCTTGGGAATCATCAATAACCCCTACTGTACATGTGGAGAAATTGAAGATTGGGACCATCTTCTTTATAACTGCCCAATTTATAATGATCTTCGAGGAACACTGTACACCAGGCTACAACACATAACTCAAGGACAGAAGCACCTGCTAATTTCTGAAGAACAATATTATAAATCATTAACGGAGTATGCACAGAACCTCTTTTCTAGGCGCAGGACTCTACAACCAACTCAAGCCAGGGATAGAAACCTGTAAAGGACTTACTTAAACTTGAAATAAAAAATCTGTACTTGACTGTTTTACCAGCATCGACTTGCTAACCCTGGAACATCCAAAGTAGGATTACCTGCTAACTTTCCATATGGTTTGGTAGGCTCCAGTGGTCTTGACCACTCCACCGCAAAATATAAGTCACACTCAGCACTCTCGCTGAGTGGTTTTTCTACCCTTCTGGAGTTATCCCCTCCCCCTTTTCTCCTGGTGGGGCATATGCTCCACTGTCAATTTACGAGATGCCCTTACCTACATCCCCTTACTCTTACTTTCGTCCCCCATCTTCCGTACACCCTGTACTGCCGCACTCTACCTTATTTTTTATTTATTTTTATTGTTTATTTACTTATTTTATTTTATTTTTTATTTATTTTATTTTACTATTTTTTATTTATTTATTTTTTATTTAT
Source organism: Mastigoproctus giganteus (assembly GCF_048544385.1). Classification (NCBI taxonomy): domain Eukaryota; kingdom Metazoa; phylum Arthropoda; class Arachnida; order Uropygi; family Thelyphonidae; genus Mastigoproctus; species Mastigoproctus giganteus. Next base: position 94,582,827 of record NC_143586.1, on the reverse strand, counting down.
TATTATTATTTTTTTTAAATTTTATTATTTTTTTAATTATTTTATTTATTTTTTTTATTATTATTTTTTATTTTATTTTTTTTATTATTATTTTTTATTTTATTTTTTATATATAAATTTTTTTATATTTATTTTTTTATTATTTATTATTATTTTTTTATTATTATTTTTTTAATTGGTCTCCGTTCAGGAAGCTCGGGCGACCCTGACGGAGACCTGCCAGAGAATAATGGGCAGCCTGGCTACCTCCTAGTGGTGTGTGCGGGCAACGTGGGGTTCCACCAGGGGCCCTGCAGCCAAATGCCAGGACACACAACAGAACCCAACACAAAACTACACATTCAACACACTACACTTTTTCTGGCATTTACAGTGTTCTGTATTTCTTCACATGTACATATGGCGCAGATGTGGGAAACCACAGGTGGCGCCCGACCCTAACACTATGCACACTGTCCTCCAAGCGTTACCAAAATAATGGAGCCTATTATTATTATTATAATACTTAAACGTTTGATTATAATTTGTATGATTTTTTTTTGCAAATTTTAATCTGTGATTATTGTCAGTAATGTGGTATTTGTGAACCGATTGTCAATTTTTAAGCGTTATAAAAATGAACATTTCCTTTTATTTTCTCACATTGGCTTATTACAATATTAGAGTGAAAATGATGAATATTATATGATATAAGTTCGAAAAGGTGAACAATTCGTAAATGAATTGATTTATACAGATATCTAATAATAAAAGAGACAATTGTAATTACATGTATATATTTATTCAAATAAGAAAGCTACACATAGACATAATAATATTTAAATAATCTTATGTATTATAATAATAACAAGAAAATGGAATATTTTTCCTGTTACCATCCAAATCAATATGCACCGTTACGAATAATATTAACTCCTGCGACTACACTTCAGCAGAAAGTTAAAATAATTTGCTTTTAACGTTAATTCAGGAGATGAAAGAATACGCCCAGTAAATGAATTATCAAACAAAAAACAAAACAAAAAAAAAATTGATTTTCAGATATGGAAAATTCGATCGAACCGTAAAAAAAAGTAAGGTTACTTGTTTATTTATTTCGTTTGATGTGATCACTACACAAAGGAACCAGTTTTTTCTTGCTTCCTTCGTGTATCGTGGCCGGGATATTCAACCAATCGGTTGGTTCGGCACTATCATGATATCCAGCCCGAGGCGGGAATCGAATCCGCGACCTTTGGATTGCCAGATAGGCACTTTACTTACCCGTCTAGCCCGGTCGGCGGGTTACTTGTTAATGTATACAGATAAATATATATGTTTACAATGTCGTTTGCTGACGCCTGAAACGACATTTATAATTTATTTAATGAAATGTTTTTTCCTTTAAAAGAGAAAAAAAAAAATGCTAATTTATTTGCTCCGCACACTAACTGTTTTTTTTTATTTTCATGAACACCCCTCACATCTGGTATGGGCTTGGCACACCCAGGGTCCTGAGCTGGATATCATCATTTTCTTCTATTTCTTGGTGATTCCCTTCTACTTTTCTCTCTTTGGGTAATTCAGAAATTTTTTTTTTTTTTTTTTTTTTTTTTTTGCCTGGTGCAGCATAAAACTTGGGCTTCCTTGCACCATATGGCTAATAATAATAACAACTTATATTGCATGCAGGAGATTAATGCAATGCATTCCCGCAACCCACCTTATGGTAGTGGCACGGCTGCCCCACTAACCCCCTTCCCTCAAGAGTAGGTGCTCCGTAGCCAGGTGGGAAGGAGCAGCAGCAGTACGTAGCACACACTTCTTGATGTAGACCGGGGTTCGAGTCCGTCACCACCAAATACGGAGGATGCGGAAAGGTCAGGGAATGACCACCGCATATTCCCGGAGCAATATGGCTTTAGTTGCTAATGCTCCTAAAAACCAAACAAACAAAAACAAACAAACCCTCAAGAGTAAAGTCCGCAGCGAAAACGCTGCTAAGTTTAGTCTACACGTGTCCCTAACCCTATCAAATTTTTGTGTACCCCTTGTCGCGAAGGGCGGTTTATCTGTTGTGAGGGGAAAACCGGAGTTAATCCCTGTGAAAAACCTCATGACCACGGTTTGAGACCGCCAAACTCAATTCTGAATGGAAAACCCGTGGGAAAATTCCCATAAGGGTAGCGGCTGGAATCGAACTTCGATCAGTTATTCAGCTAGCCAGCAACATTGCCACAAGGCTACCGTGGCTCCGTATGCTATCCCAGTAATTTCACATCACATTTCTCACCAGTCGCGTGATTGCTACTTAACTTTCAAAAAAATAAATAAATAAGCAGTACAGAATCCAGTTGGTTCAACATTGAAATTTGATAATACAGTAAACCCCCACTATTCGAGGTATCTGTATTCGCGGTCGCTGACTTAATATAAAATGAAACCAAAAAAAAAAAAGGGAATTTTAAAGCGCCGTGAATATTTTCCGCCATAAAAAAACATGGCCGTGGATAAAATTATCTTTCTCGGTCAAAACAGCGCTCAGTGGGTGGGGGGAGAGGGGTGACAAAATCGCGAGCGTGGATGTTTCTCGCTAATCCTTGTTCAGTATGTGTTATGAGCTTGTCGTGGAAGGTTACGTCGTTTGCTTTTAATTTATATGCTTATAAATTGAATAAATTTATCAATTTATAAATTGATATGCTTACAAAAGTGATAAATTTACCGTTTTGCAGTGTAAAACAGACTTTTTCGAGTGTGTTAATGGAAGAAAGTGACTTTATTGTGGGCAAGTTCTTTCTAACTCGTACAAAAATATGGCTACGAATAACAAGAGAAATGTGAAAATATGAAAGAAGGTGATGACATTAGCGAATAAAATTGAGTTATTAGACAAAATTTCTAATGGTGAAAGTGTCTCCTCAGTGGCAAAACATTATGAAATCAATGAGTCAAGGGTACGATCAATCAAAAAATCGGAAGAAAAAATCCGCCGTAGTGTCTGTGAAAACGCGTCAATTGCTTCAAAAATTTGCTCTGTAACTCATGATGTTAAATTGGAAAAAAGCTTTAAATCTGTGGATAGAAGACCGAACTCAAAATAAAATTCCGTTAAGTTCACTCATCATTCGTGAAAAGGCAAGACTCCTTTATCAACACTTTAGCGAAACTGGTGATAATACTGACGGGATAAGTTTTTTAGCTAGCAAAGGCGCTGGTTTGAAAGATTTGTTTGAAATTTCTAATAAATATTACATTTAATATTAAATTGTTTCTTATTTTCATTTCGATGCCTTATGCTTGCATTTCACTATGTACATAGTCATATTATGAAGGTACATATAATACATACATAGACAAAATTTTAGACTAATTTTTCTTATATATTTCATACTTTGGAACGGAACCCCTTTATTACTATTGGAGCCATAACTCAGTATTCGCGTTTTCGGTATTCGCGACATTTCTCAGGAACGTAACCCCCCACGAATAGCGGGGGGTTTCTGTACATCATTGTAGCAGAGAAAGCGAAATACATACATTAATAATTCAGCAGAAAGCACTATTTGTGCTTTCTGCTGAATTATTAATGTATGTATTTCTGAATTATTAATGTATGTATTTCTGAATTATTAATGTATGTATTTCGCAGCAGAAATTACTATTTGTGCGCGAAAAGAGAAAATTTCGTTTCTACGCATGTTCGCAAGATAATATCCAGTGCTTTTCGGTTACAGTATATGGATAGCCCATGTAATGTATTCCAAAAATTAATAATAATAATTGCTGAAATTCTGTTGGTGTGATTTTAATGAAACATAGGAAGGGTGGACAAAACTTTTAAACAGAGCGAAATATAAAATTTCCTTCAAATCCATCCACTGGGAAGAGTTATTACATGTAGACGGACGGACAAAGAAGTAATAATGATTATTATTATTAGCCTTATGGTGCAAGGAAGCCTGAGGCTTATGCTGCACCAGGCAAAAAAAAAAAAAAAAAAAAATCTGAATTACCCTGAGAGAGAGAGAGAGAGAGAAGTAGAAGGGAATCGCCAAGAAAGAGAAGAATAATGATATCCAGCTTGTAGCATTTCTATTAGTCCGATTTTAATGATATTTGACATTCTGAATAAATCTTTCTAAAAGGTCCAAATATAAATTTCATGAAAATCGGCCCTGAGATTTGAGTTGTGACATGCTAGCGGGTGGAAGGCGTGGTGAAGCCAATAGTTACATTATGCATATATGCTAACGGCCGTATTTTACAAATCGAGCAGTGAGTGGGAGGAGTCTTCATCGGTCAATCACTGCCTTCTTGCTTTTCTTCTCGCTGATAGTCCGGAGCTTTTCTGACGATTTATCCTAAAAACAAATTACTCAGAGCACCTTCCAATCAATGCGAACAGTGGGCGGAGCTAGACCTTGTCACTCATCGCAAAGATCTATGGGTCTTTGTACTTCAGTCTTGTACTGAAGACACCAACTCTTTCCGGATTTTAAGCCAGCAGCAAAGGGGGAACCGCAAAAATTCTACTCCCCCCATTTTCGCGCTGGCTTAAAATCGGAAACGAAGTTACGTACTAGAATAGATTGTCCAATCACTGCGAACCAGTGGGAGGAGCTAGGCATGCTATTCCCTCTACATTACATCCACCATATTTTTATTAAAATTGAAAGAAATTTTCATTGCTCACTGTTGTTGGAACGTGTAGCCTCCAGAGGACGACGTTCAAGTTTGAATTAAGGCTGTTTTTTTTTTTTTTTTTTTTGAAATTGACAAATTATGATCTATTCTTTTTCTGTGTCCTGCTTGGACTGATTAATATTACTTGGCTGGGAGGGGAGGCAAAGTAACTTATTCTTACATAATTCTGAATTTGAAAACCAAACAAAGAAACAAAAACTTGAATTTTAATTGTTCTAAGAACTTAATTTGGGAGGATTTGAACAATTGGTGCAAAATTCACAAACTTCAAATTTTCATTCCAAAAACTAAAAAGATGTTATTAAGATGTTATTGTTATTTCTTAACTTAAATAGGCCTCCAAATGATCAGGCAACCAAAATTACTAGATCATATAAATATTTAGGCAGTATGTTAGATAACAGATTTAATTTTGTTACTCATGTGAAGTATATCTTACAAAAAATTAAGGCTGTTTTTGGAAAGATTATTAGAATTACAAAAAAATGTTTGGGGGTTCAAACCCTCAACCCTTAAGTATATGCAGTACTCTTAAGTTTTATTATACTAGTATATTTGTTCTTATTATATTTTATGCAGCTGGTGCTTGGAGCTTCAGGTTTAATAATTGTCTAATTAAAAAACATCTACTGCAGGCCCAAAGATCCTTTCTGCCGGCTGTCTCTCATGCCTGTAGGACGGTCTCAACTGTGACCTTACAGGTTTTGTGTGGTAGGCAGAGCTGCAAACCAACTAAAATTTTGGACAGGTTTGGTTCACTGTCTGGTTCAAAAGGCAATTTTGACCAGTGATTTGGTTCGGTTCAGTCAAGTATATCGTCTGAAATAATTCGTATAGTTTCTGAGTTCATTAATGATAGTAATAATATCACATTATAATAAAATATTTGACAAGTAATAAAATTGCATGTTAATCGTTTTAAATCTGATTGAAAAAGGAGCAGAAATTACCAAAACATTAACTCTAAATATTAATCTCTTTCTTGTATTCAGTACTCTTACAGAATGCTTAATTTGGAAAGGAAATAATTATTCAAACAAAATTTTTAACATAATTTAACAATACTATGTAAGGCAGATATTTCCAGATAATATAAAAAATCACAGAAAATAATGACAACAAAACTTTAAGAACAGAAGAAACAAACATGAATTACAAGCAAAATATTATTAGTTACTCAGATAATGGACATAAGGAATTAATGTATCAAAATAATTTTACTTTGAAATAAATTATTTAATATTAAAAATAAAATGTCCTCCATTAAAATCTTGATCCTGAACAACTCCTCATATCAGTCACAATGATCTTTAATGTTGAAAATCATCTTTCTACACTTGCTTGTGTGGCAAGAACTGTGAAGATTACTTTGGTTAGCTGATAAAGCTCAAGCTCTGGGTGACTAAACTCTTTTGCTTTCCAATTCCTAAGATGCTTGTTTTTGTTGGTACCCTTTCGATATTGTCAAAATTGTTCAGATGAGCCATTGAGTCGAATTTCTTTGTTTTCACTATCTGTCTCTTTTTCATTTCTTTTTCAAATAAGAGCTTTTTGATGTCCTCCATGGTTTCACCCATTACAGTAATATATGCAATTTCGTCTGAACTTTTCGTTTCATGATTTTTTTCTAAAGACTCTAGCTGACACAAGCTATCATAAATGTTCCTTAGCTTTCTGTTTTTGGATATTATCTAGTAATATTTGGTACCTGTGGTCCAGATACATACAAGTAAAAAAAAGTTTTGCCTTCCATCAAATTTACTTCTCGTAGCGCGAGAGAGAAAGAGAGGTTACCAAAAAAGATGACAATTCATTTTCTGTTTTTCTAGCTTCCATTTTACATTTCATCCATATGTAGTAAAAATCAGTCATTGTGAGCTGCTCTGACTGCATCACTTCACAAGCTACCCTAATGGGTTCCAAAACTTCTATAATATTTTCAATCTTTTGCCACACACTGGCTGACAAATTCAATTCCTTTATGGACACAGATAAATCGATGCAAAATTATTTTAGCTTTTTCACCACTGCTCATGCAATGATGAAAAAGCTGCGAGCCAAGGGAAATTTCAATTCATCACATTTCAGAACATCTTTAACAGCCAACTGCAAGGAATGTGCAGCACAACAAACAGATACCACAATACTTTGAACACAGAGATCACGGAAATTTTCTTTACATACATTTATATCACTAGTTTATAGTCTCAGATTCTTTGATATCTTCAGTATCATTATCTTCCATGTTGAGTTTTCCAGATTGTTCCTCAGCAAGTAATTTGAATGACCTTATCATATTAGCCCCGTTGTCCGTTGTTAAAGAATACACTTGTTCTAATTTCATTTCAAATTCTTTCAAGACACTTGAAACTATTTTGCATAAATTGCCGCTCATAGCCTGATCATTCAATTCTCGCATCACAAGTGTTTTTAGAACAATCTTGTCACAATCAAAAAATTGTACATTGACCTCTCAAATTGAGTTGCAGTATCTATTTTCAAAGAAATTAATCTGCCCTTCAAAACAGCTGTAGGTTCTTTACGTGAATGATTAGCTCGTCTACTCATCTCATCTTGAATATTTTGATGATTTATCTGAAGTTTAATACCAAGTCCCATAACAATTGGATCCAGTAATTTTCGGAATCCCTGAGTCTTCAAACAGAGAAAATGGTCTACCAGTTACAGTCACTAATTCCACTAGTGCATCTTTAACTATTTCTGCAGATATTTCAACCAATACGGTTTTTTCTGACACTAGAAGTAACAAATTTTGTAATAGTAGGTAGACTATTTTTGCTTTATTTTTTAAAACATCCTCATAAGCGGCGACATGCTTTCTTTTTAAATGTCTCAGTAAGTTTTCCCTTCAAGTCCATTTACTCTTGTCCGTGTCACTATTATAATGAAATTTTTCGTGGGCAGTATGCCCTTTTCTGTTGCCATTCATTTTTATCTGAGGGAGGGAAAAGCATAAATAAGTATTTATTTTTAAACTGTTACAAAAATAATATTTAAGAGACATATGCTAACAAGCTGTTGTAACAACTCAATAAAGGTGAAGTATGCCAAATATTCCTATCAAAAACTACCAAAGTATGTATATAAAATGAACAAAAACATTATCATTAAATTACTTAGAATATCCTTTATTTCTTAAATATTACGTAGCACTTAACAGTAAATAAGGGTGCATAATCTTTGATTAGCAGCAGGTCTACATTATTGATCTGTTCTGAGCTTATCTGACAAAAAAAATTGATAAATACATAGATTCCTTCACACCTATTTTTCTCTAAAACTAAAAATTGAATAATAATAAATAAATAAAAAATGAACATTAAAAAATAGAATAATAATAAATAAATAAAAAATGAACATTAAAAATAGAATAATAATAAATAAAAAAAATCGAATAATCAATTTAAAAAATTGAATAACTCACAAGTTTGTGCAAATACAGCATATTAGTATGCAGCAATTATAAAAAAAAAGCTAAAGACTGCATCATTTTAGCTATCTCATATTGTGAATACCTTCACAATGAGTTGCCATGATATTGTACTATAGTCTGTCCTCGTATAGCAAGATAGTTGTGTTCCTAGAAACCCTTGTGCAATATAAACAACAGGCCCTATGGGAAAAGTGGGGTTAGGTGCCGACCACCCAAGATTGAACACACATTTGGAACCAAAACATTACCAAACACAATAAATAATCGGGTAATTTTAATCGTTAAAAAATACTTACGTATTTTATAACGATTAAAATACGTAATAAAAAATAATATATATTTTTTATTATAATATAAGAAATAATAAAAAATATTTATTTTTTTATTATTTATTATATTATAATAAAGTATTTTTAGTATTTTTTAATACTAAAAAGTATTTTTTACGAATAAAATACATATTTTATTCGTAAAAAATTTATTATATTAAATAAAATAGTCGTAATAAAATACTTACGTATTTTATAATACGTAAGTATAAATTATAATACGTAAGTCGTAATAAAATGCTTACGTATTTTATTACGTAATAAAATATTGCTAATGCTTTTGCTTCTATCGTAAGCAAACTTGTTTTTTGTTTGATTTTCTATCCAAACAGATAGAAAATCGAAAAACAGATAGAAAAGACAGCCGTTCCATCTCTTCCAATCCTTGTGTCTTAATCTAATGGATTTTAATTACACTTTGAGTTCTTCCCGCTATGAAAGTTGTTTTTATTTTCTCTGCATTCTTTGTAATTCTCGGCGTTGCCTCATTTAGGCCTGTAGCACGTGCAATATCACATGGTCTTTCATTTTGCTCAAAGCGCTTCACAATTTCATATTTTTTCTCTATCGACAGAGGCGGTCTGGCCATAAGCCTTATCTGGGAAATCCCGGTGGACCAGAGGCCGGTGTGATTTTGGCCATAAACCGTAGTATGAGGCCACTATAAATTTTTCCATGTAAGAATTTTTGATAAACAGAGGCGGACCCAGTCCGCCTCTGTTTATCGATATTGCTTCTTTTTTTTTTCTCTCTGAATCTGCAGTGTCTTCGCCAGGACGCTTCCTTTTCACACCTTTTAAGTATTTTACTCATTTTTAAAGCACAATTACAAAACGAGGAGGCACGCTTGATACACATAAACAAAGTTGCGCACGTGTAGGAACTGAATAAACAACACCGTAAAGGCCGAGATACACTATTAACACCTCACATTTTACACTATTAACACCTCACATTTTACTAAAGCACATTTCTGGGGGTTACTACCATAAAACAATTTCCAGTTGCGTTTCTGCTACTGGAATCTGTTATAAACTGGTCGTAAACTCGATCTAATTGCAATTGCAAATTATCGATAGCTGGAATTGTGTGGGTTTTTACGTTATTATGGTGAAATGTGTTTCCCCTTCACTGATATAAAACACATAAATACATTTTCAGAATCTTCTGCATTCCTATCGTGTTGCGTTCAGTTGGGGTGATTCCGCGTTCGACTGCCATTTCTTGTAAACACAAAGGCGAATCGTGCATAAGCAAATTCGGTTCGTGTTATATAAGATAACGTTCCCCTATTTATAAATCGTGTATGATCGAATTCGTGTAATGTAAACACGTGTTACACAAGGACTGACTGTACTTCGAATAAGTAACACTTCTCTAGTAGAGAAGACTACTGTTACTCATTCTCAGTGGGCACCACCACCCAGATGGCACCATTTCAAGGCTTGTTTGTATATGTGTGTAGGATAATAACTCCACTATCCGCTTGTCCCTATTAGACTTAGAAAAGCAAAAAAGTAGAGGGAAAGTAATAGTAGGAATGGAAGAGGAAAAGAAACGGTGCAGAATAATGAAAGGAACAGTAACTCCTTCAACTCACACCACTTAAAAAACTCAGACTCTTCAAATAGGCAATGCTTCCCCAATAGAGAAGACTGTTTTTGTTACCTATTCTTGGAAACTCCGGGCAGCATCAAGCTTCCCTGGTGACATTTCAGGGCTATTTGGCCCTCCTTCGGTGGGTAGATACCCAGGTGATGTGCTGATGACAAAACATTTATGAAGTAGACATATTGTGAATATGAAAAAAAAAATAAATAAATAAAATATTAAAAATAATTATAAATAAAAATACTGCAGAGAAGTTTTCCATTTATGCACATAGTTATTAGAACTGTATTAATATTAAACATGCTTAGATACATTGAAGATTCTCTCTAATTCAGTGTATGAATTTCTCATCACTATGATTCAAAATATCGGAAATAAAATAAAAATTCATCCTATATAAATGAGAATTTTCAGGAGTTATTATAATTTAATAAGTAAAGGTTACAATAAAATAATACATATACACTTACTGAAGATGCTTCTTGTGGGAATCCTTCCTCAAAGATGTCCACGCATAACCTAATATCGCAGGTGAAGTGCACTATTCCAGAGCGGAAATAGGAATGATGAACACCCAGAAACTAAACATGAATATCTTTTCAAAGAAAAACACTAATGAGTGATTCTCAGTACTACACCCTTCCACTTCCTTATCACAAACTGATTTGATCGGTGTTCTGCTGCATCGAGAGCGTCCCTTCCCACGCGTCCCACTGCAGAGCTTCTATTCAAATAGCTCAGCAGGGACCCTGTGGCCCACAGGATCCCTCCATGACTCATTTCTTGGTCAAAGTGCAAAAACTCTTTCCCCACCCCTGAGATGGGCTGCTAATCTGATGCAGTGCTTTTGACTTCTTCTTAGTAACCACTCTAGATGCTTAGCCATGAACAATGGAAAAAGAAAGAGGAAGGAGTATGTTTCCTACTCAGTGGATTTCCCCATGGAAATTTTCGCTGACCTGTAGTCTGTGTTTGAACCGAAAACCAAACCACTTTTCCAAAAAATGTTGGTCGGTTTGCGGTTCAGAAAAAAATCTATTCAGTGGTTTTGTTTAAGAAAATGGGTTTGGTTTGGTTTGCATCTGTGGTGGTAGGATCCCCATTCAATATGATGTTGCAATATCTCTTGTATAACCGATGCAAAAATATTCCTCTGCAGGCAGGAGCCTATTCAGTTGATTTGAATCTTTCTGAAAAGGAAGATATTTCTAGGCTGAGACTACAGTTTGTTAGGGACTGACAGAATGATTGGTCTCTATCTGAGCTTGGAAGAAATACTTACAGGTTTATGCCTGATGTAACAGAATTCACTAAACAACAGCTGACCTGGTTTTCTACAAGTTTATATGTGTATTTTTTTCTTTTAACACGTCATGGGAGCTTAAATTCTAAGTTTTTTCCCTTTGGCCTTTCAAATGCTCCTAATCGTCATTGCGGTGCTCCAGAAACTATGCAGAACCTGATCTTTGACTGTGTATCTTATGTAGATCTTAGATATAGGTTACAATTGATTACAAATGTATATAATAATCAGAGTGAAATGTTGCCTCCACACCTGTAAGCAGTACTCAAGATGTGGCCTGACTATTGCCTTATACTGGGATAATCACTTCCTTATCAGACAAATTTTCTTTTTATCTTTCGTTGTCCTTGAATTTTTTAATCAAAGGACTTCTTGAATTTCTGTACAATTTCTACAGAAATTTCATGCAGAAAACAAATTCAAATTACCCAGTCACATATCATAAAGACAGGTTATACACTAGATTGTTAAGATCCAGCTTAGGATTAGTATATTATTAGTCCACTGTATACCAAGCCTGTTATTCCATAAGTAGGCTGTCTTGCAGTTCATTAGTGAAACCATTTTAAGCTTTGCAACTGATGTAAGAAAAATTGATCTTGTCATGATTCCAGTCATAACTTAAAAGAGTGATTCGTACTGATACAGCATACTGGCATCTTCTCATCTCTTCTACATGATAGAAGAGATGAGATGCCAGTAGTTTGTCACATGGCACAGAATCATTTTGTGCCATGTGACAAATTGCATTCTACCTGTCTAGTGTCATAGGTTTTTGCTCTGTGGTGTGGATGCCACACATCACATGTTTATGTTGGTTCACACACATCTGGTGTTGCCCTAGTATAACAGGCATCCATAGTATTTTTAGACCCTGGACATATGGGATATGTCCAGGGCTACCAACAGTCCACCAACAGAGTGGTGCAAGCAGAGAATCCACTTCTTACAAAATAAGAGACAACTAAAATGCAATGCACTTCACTCAAGTGGTACCTGAATACAAGGTGCAACAGCATTTTTTAGTTCCAAGTGGCACCTCAAATGACCAGTCCAAGGAACTAAGGTATCATTAATATTACAAATATACTGTCATTTAAGCACTTTAATGAATTAGATTTCATTCTGAACAATAGGTGAAGTGCAGGGACCTGGGAAATCACCCCAGTTGTTCACTGTTAAATCTGACCTTGCAAATAATTTTTATCTAGTGTAGATTGTTCACAAAAAAATCTAAGTAGCTCTTGAAGATTTTAGAAATTAATATCATAGATAACCATATAGATACTTCAGTCTCATTACAGAAATATAATTTTCCATACTTTGTCACTGGATGAATTCTCCTTCGGAATCCGTCCAGTTAGACTTTAGTTCGATACGCTCGGGAGCAGGGCTAGATTTACTTTGCCCCTTCTCCCTGTGATTTTCTAGAATAAAATGCCCTCCTTACATCTGTTATATCTCCTTTGTCTAATGGAAAATCTAGCCCTGATAATGAGAACTAAACAATATCCAATTTATTACTGTGGATTATTATGTGATAGAGCGAAACAGAAGACAGAATAAATAATGACAGGTTTAATACTAATTGTAAAACATTAAATACATACAGTATAAAAGCTTTTGGTTATTATGATTTATTTGTTTGTTTATTTGGTTTTTAGGAGCATTAGCAACTAAGGCCATATTGCTCCGGGGATATTGCGGTGGTCATTCACTGACCTTTCCACATCCTCCGTATTTGGTGGTCACGGGCTGGAACCCCGGTCTAATCAAGAAGCGTATGCTACACACTACTGCTCCTGCCCACTTGGTTACGGAGGTGCCGTTATTATGGTAACCTTCATCACTCAAACTGACAGTTAAGAGTGTGGAACATGAGGGCATGTACTGCCAGTCATGTGTATGAAACTGCATGGTTAATTGCTTGATGTTGAAGCCTGTGGCTGTGACGTATGTGAATGTTTGTTATTCATGAAAATGGTTGCTTCAGTAATAGGGTGGACATGACATCCACTGCTTCTGTTAACTGAGGTATTAGAGCATGTGATGTTCAGCGACTCCAACCAGGTGCATCGCCGGTAGTGGCGGGACCTATCTACAATCATGATATTGTGGTGCGGATCAATGTCATGGCGGGTTGACTAGAAGTGTTCGACAATGGCAGAGTGTTCTACGTCTGCTAAGCGGATAGCTCTTTCGTGTTCCGAAAGACGTTTGCCGAGCCATCTCCCAGTTTCTCTGATGTAGCAACTAGTGCAGTCACGGCAAGAGATGCAGTAGACTAGACCACTTTGTAGTAAGGTGGGAACCGGTGTTTTCACTCTAGGGATGAGGGATTGCAGCTTTCTGCCTGGGAGCTGTACGCACTTTATCCCATGTGATTTTCGAACCCTAGAAACCTGTGGTGATAGGTTTGGGTAGTAAAGTGTAAAGTGTATTGTCATACGGCACCAGGGGTTTCCCCCATCTCCGCGTTGCTTTCATTGTGGGTGAACCAGTTCACTGGGAAATGCCAGAGATTTAAAAGTGTGAGGGACTTGTTCATGTGTAGTGTCGTGTACCGTTGTTCATCTGATCATTTAGCCACTAGACCCCTGCTGAGGCCCAACGTTGCCCCACTTACGCCCCGTGGAGGCAGACCAGGAACCCAGTAGACTCAGTTTTACTCTGGCAGGTCCTGCCGCTTACTTTCCTGAGATTTCAGCGGCTAGGACCTATAAAAAAAAATAAAATAATAAATAAAAAAAAAAAAATCCATTAGGTTAGTGACGATGCACACACACACACACACATATATATACACATGTACAATTTCATACACATGTATACATACACATATGAGTTGGTGTGGGGGTATGATCGCTAAGGTTGTTATGCCGAATTTGGGCTCAAGGATTTTTGGCACGTTCATTTTTGTTGTGTGGGGCTTTCATTTGCATAAAGATAGAAGTGGGGAGGAGACAGAAGACTGGGGGGTGAGAGACAGAAATATGGGACCAATAGAGTAGGTAGCCCCAGTTTTCAGTGAGGCATGCCCATGCCCCACCAGAGTAGAAGATGTAGGGTGGTGAGAAGGGGAGGGAGCGAAGGTCGTCTCCTTCCCCCTCCCCAAGGATTGGGAATAAAAGGTGAAGGGAACTAGAGTGCCCTCTTCAGGTCGCCGTCAGTCTGTTGGCAGTTATGCTGCTTTTTGTCTCTTCTCTGTTTTCAGTGGCACTCATGGGGTAATCCCTGTCCTAATGTCTCTTCCAGTTGTCAGCGTTCCATTTGGTCGAGTCTGGTATCCCGCGAATTTCGATTATCTGTTTCATCTGGTAGCGTTTCTTGTCAGTCTCCGTGTTGATTGCTGTAGATTGCAATTAGCATTTTCCTCCTAGCGAATAGATCCTGCGTGAAGAGGGAGAGTGCCCTGTATTCTTCCTCTGAGTCCAGGAAGTGGGACTCCAATCCCTTCGGAAGGTATCTGATTCTTGATATGAGAATCCCTCTGAGGTACTCATATTGTAGACATTCATAAGCTATGTGGCTCCAGCTTTCACTCTCCCCGCATGTACAGCTGGGATCGTCGGTGAGACCCAGCCCGAAAAGCTTTTCATTGTAGGGGCCATGTCCTGTTAACAGTGTTGTCATGTGGTACACCGGGAAGTACCACACCGGTTGTTTTGGATATATCTTGCGGATGTCCGGTAGGAATTTTTTTGTCACTTCTCCCTTGGTGGTCTCAGTCCACCTTCTCTGCCAAAGGTTTAGGAGGTGGGTCTGTAACCTGACTCTTTCATTCTTTAGGCTGTTCGCCAGATCAGTCGTGTAGCCCTGGTGGGTGGCAGCCACTCCCCTGGACAGCAGGAACAGCAACCCTACCCGGATAACCTCCAGATCCATGGGGAGCACTCCGGCAAGTACCTGCAGTGCTGGGGTGCTTACTGTGCTGCAAGCTCGCGTTGTTGTGAGTAATATGGTCCTTTGGATCGTTTCAAGTGTTCTTCTGTTCACAACCAGTGCTGCTTTGGGAAACCACACCACTGCTGCATAGGTGATTGCTGGTAGGAAAGTTGTTTTGTAGTATATTGACAGCGTTCTCTTTTTGAGACCCCAGTCTTTCTTTGTGATCCTGCCTACCATCCCAGAGTAGCCCCTGATTTTTCTCCGGATGTATTTCAGGTGCTGCTGGAAAGACAAATTATTATCCAGGATTACGCCTAAGTACTTTAGCTCGCTCGCGAATTTTATGGTGCCATTTTCAACTTTTATTTGCCGGGGCCACCGCAATTGTAGTTTCCCTCTGAGGAGGATTGATGAGGTTTTTTCTGGTGAAATTCTTAATTGGTTTTTGGAAGCCCATTGTTGTAGCTGCTGTAGTGGCTGGTTTGCCAACACCTCCAGTTGGGCCCTGGAGTCTGCCTCCACTGTCAAGGTAAGGTCATCTGCAAACGCATGCGCTCCCACAGGTCCCAGGTCCATTTCTAGGAACTCATCGAGGACCATGTTCCACAGGAGTGGCCCCAGAACCGGTCCCTGCGGACATCCTCTGTGCACCTCTCTCTCGTAAGTTTCTGGTACTGCACGTTTCTGGTACTTCTTTGGGTTAGATAACTTTCGATGACTTTATACAAGTTTATCGGCACTCGGGCCTTCCTCAGCCTCGCCAGGAAGCTTGGCCACCAAAGTGAGTCAAACGCCCCGGCAAAATCAACGGAGATGAGCAGCAAGTACTTTTGTCTGCAGTCCTGCACTATCTTGAGCAGATTCCCCAGTGCATCCACAGTTGAGGTCCCCGGTCTGAAGCCATACTGGTTTGCGGATTGGAGGCCTGCTGTTTCATAGTGATTTGTTATTCTTTTATGGAGCAATCTTTCAAACAGCTTGCTGGCCGCTGGGAGCAGTGCGATCGGTCAAAAGGCCTTGCTGTTTTCTGGATTCTTTGTAGGATTTTTTAGTATTAATTTTAGGTTAGCTATTTTCCTGTAGTTGGGAATAGACCGGTTTCTAAGCATCTATTGTATAATGTGAGGAGTAATTGTGGCTGAAATTCCACTGTTTTCTTCAATATTTCGGGCTCAATGAGATCAAGGCCTGGGCATTTCTTGTTTCTGATTCGACGTGCAGCCTCCCCGAGTTCATCCAGGGTAAAGGGGGGTTCTATCTCTTGACTGTTGTAGTTGTTGTTGTTTTCACATATGTGTTGCTGTGCTGGTAAGATTGGCATTTCTAGTTTTAGGTATATTGCATCTAGGATGTTATTTATCGACTGCTCCCAAGTGGTGGTAAGATTTCCATGCTGGGTCCTGGTGGTAGCAGTCACCTCCCCCCCTGGGAAGCTTATTGGTAGTTACCTTATAGACTACTCCCCAGGGGTCAGTGTTTCCGGTTGTGGAGACTAGGAGCTCCCAAGCTTGTCTTTTGCTTTTCTTGATGGCTTCAGTATATTGGTTTCTGGCTTGTTTATATCTCTGTCTTAATGCTTCGACTTCATTTGCTTGCCATGTTCTTTGGGCTCTTTGAAAGTCTTTTCTTTCTTTCATCATTCTCCGCTGAAGGGCTGCAATCTCCCGAGTCCACCAAGAGACCGCTCCCATTTGAGGATGTTTTTTCCTGATGGTTTGGTTGCTTATGTCAATTATCAGTTCCGTGGTTGCCTTCTGTAGGTCATGTGGGTTGTTTTGTGGATCTAGGGACGGCGGTTTGTTACAAATTGCTGTAGTTAAAAGCTCCTTGTATTTCGGCCAGTCTGCCTTGGCGACAGCGTATCTGTGGCGTTTTTGCTTTACTATTTTTTCCCTTGTCAGTGTTCTAGTTATTTTGCAGGTGATGACTCGGTGGTCCAAGGTGGTCCACGCTTCCTCCACGTGGTTTGCCAGCGAGATATCTATAGTGGCCTCCCAGAGGGTGTTGCAGTATGTTGGTAACTGGTGCGGCTGGTTCAATACTGTGAACTGCGAACCCAGTATGAAATCCTCGAGCTGTTGCCCGTTTGCAGTTCCCCTTCGGTCAGCAGTGGCACTATGCCATAGCGAGGAGCAACAGTTGACGTCCGCTCCTATAATTATTTTTTCGTTCGGTAGGGTGTTCTGGAGGTGACGTAAGTAGCTAATTGTGGTCTCCATTTCCTGTCCCGGCCTGCTGTAGAGGGCCACAACATAAAGGGAACCCAGTGATGTGATAATCTGGGCACAAGCAGCCCAGGCCGTACAGAGTTGGGTTATTTTGGTTGTGGTTATGTTTGCATTTCTGATTAGAACCGTTGCCCATGGGGTGTCCCCTTCCGTATGGATTACCTTATATCGGAGTGGGTACCTCGCTACCCGCCCTGCGTGGACGTATGGCTCTTGCAGAATAATTACATCTATATTTTCCTCGTCAGCTTTGACCCTGATTTGGTCTGCCACTGCTTTGGCTCGCTGTGCATTTATTTGTATTATTTTGATAATTGTTTTATTATATTCTTTAGTTCTTGTCCCCATAGTTGATTCTATTTTGGTAGTTGCTCTTGGCTTTGAGATAGGTCGGGCAATTGGGGTCCCTGATTGAGTGGGTATGATCCAGCTTCATGGACTTGCAGTCTGCGCAGGCAGCTTCTTTGTCTTTGTGCAGACAATCCTTAAATCCGTCTCCCTTCTCAGTGCAATGTCCGCACGTTGGGACCGTTTGGGAGCATACATGGGAGGAGTGGCCGAACTTGCAACATCTAAAACATTTGGGAACTGCCACTCGTTCCCGAAAGCGATAGCAACCCCATTCTATGTATACTCTTGTCCTATCTTTTAAGACTTGCCATGCCTCTGGGCTGAGTTCAACACTCCGACTATTATTGATTCCTCCTCTTGCCTTTACGTGGAATTTTGGAGTTATTACATCATGCGGTTCCTTATCTGGTATTTCCTTTTGTATGTTTTTGTAGTATAGTTCTTCCACGAGCTGTGCGGCCGTAACTTCCGGGTTTACATCAAAAATTAATATTGATGGTCCTTTCCTTTTGGGTGGCTGGGCCGTAAG
Source organism: Mastigoproctus giganteus (assembly GCF_048544385.1). Taxonomy (NCBI): domain Eukaryota; kingdom Metazoa; phylum Arthropoda; class Arachnida; order Uropygi; family Thelyphonidae; genus Mastigoproctus; species Mastigoproctus giganteus. Next base: position 94,564,448 of record NC_143586.1, on the reverse strand, counting down.
ACCAAGGGAGTCTATTTTAGGGTTTTCTATTATGCTCTGTGCTTCTTGTCTGGTTTCTGTGTCTATCACCAGCCCTACATCTCTCATTTTTCGCATTCCTTTAATTCTCGTGTGCCTGAGGTCCTCCCACATGTTGTTGATTATTTTTGTTTTAAGCTCCTCGCTTGTGGAGATTTTACTTGCCTCCTTAGGTTTAAGGATCACTAGGTTTGGTGTCGGTAATAGGGCTCTCTTCCTCTGGTGCCCCTCTGCGGTTGATTGAGCTTCATTTGTTGATGGCGTCCTCAGTGCTTCCGAGTATGTCGAGGCGCGCTGTGGCATTTGTTTGGCTCCGCATTCCATATAGCGCCGACCGGGCTAGCCGAGTGGGTAAAGTACCTGCCCGGCAACCCAAAGGTCGCGGGTTCGATTCCCGCCTCGGGCTTGGATCAAAGTACTGCAAAAACCTTGGGAGGTGCAATATGGCCACAGAAGCCGATGCGCCAACAACTACCAAATCAAAAAAAAAAAAAAAAAAAAAATTCCATATAGCCTTGTAGTAGGTATGTGTCATGGAGGATTGTCTCCATTTTGTAAAATATGGTCACTATGTGGGACCTCAGACCCGTAGATATCCTATTTGGGTTTTCTTTAAAAATATTCTCTAGGGCCGTTTTCAGTCTGAGGGATTGCTCATAGACTGAGCCCTCCAGCAGTGCATAGTGCAGCTGTGGCTCCTGCTGTCTTTTATTGTTTGCATCTCTTTGTGATGCTGTTGGTTCAGGTTGTTCGCTTGTTTCGGCCTGCGAGCGGGTCTCCCTTTCGAATTTAGGATCCACTTCCTTTCGGTTTTTCCTCTTGCTTAAGGTGGCCCCGGAACGGGCCTCCTCCATCTTGTCTGGTTGATCTATTATGGCCAGTTCGTCGCTTTGTTTCTGCATCCGGGAGTCCTTAATTTTTTCATGTCTCCCTTCCATTGTTACGTATTCCAAATAATCGGGAGAGTTTGGATAATCGGGAATGCTTCAGTATATTCTGGTAGCCCTTTTAAAAAGGTGGCAGTTGTTACCCACCACAAGTTCGTAGGTTTATCCGTTGCTGCACAAACAGTTTTCAAAGATATTGTCTATCCCCCCACTTCACTTTGGAGGGGGGGACAACAGCCGAATGCAAAAATACCCCTAGAAGAGTGGAACTACTTCTCTAGGGGATTCCTAGGGGCCGGCGAACACAATGGTGGCATTCAAAATACAGTGGTGTGGTCGAGGAGATAGTTCGCACCTTACCTCATTGAGAGTTTATGGCAGGGGGGGGATACACGATATCCCATATTAGCTTTCTTCATAAAATCACTCAGTTTGTTGAAAGGTTGGGACACTGTCACTGTCCAAGGTTACAGTCGCTATAGCACCTCCCTAGTCAAGGTGTCAGGTTGAGACGTGGCCGCTGCGTTATATCGGCAGCCTCTCTATAGCCCTGCCGTCAGCCACACAGTGACCATGCGGTCTGACAACAAAGGATACAGATAAATAACGCTTCAACCAGACGATGTTCCCAAGTAAATGACAAAAATATCTCACCAGCGTGATCCTCTGTTCTTTATAATCCTGTGTGCATACTTTTCTTGGGTTAAATAACACTTAAGACACATATTTAAAATCAAAAATTACGGAGCTGACTAAAACACGTCCGCACGGTAAGATGGCCATAACTCCCAGTCCGGTTTGGGTAGTATGGGATAAAGGCATTCTCGGTTGAGTCATTACCTTGTATGTTCCTGTTGGTTGCTACGTGGTCATGTGTCTGTAGGTGGGATAGCCACACCTCGCAATATCCGCCTTGACTTTGGCAATCTCAGTGCACCTCTCATCTACAGAACTAGAGTGGGTCCAGGCACAGGTTAACAAGGTCTGTGCAGTGCCAAGAAGATGGTTGCATGTGTGTGTTGACCGAAAGTTCGTAAATTGGCCAGCACACATTGGTTTATGGTAGACAGTTGTCTTCAAGTGCGTGTCTTCATGTTGGACAAGGGTGTCTAAGTGTGGTAGGGTATTGTGGTTATCTACAGAGATTCGGGCAACCACCTCTTAGACCACCTCAATTCTCTGTCGCCTTTCATAAAATTTGCCATCGAGCTAGAATCGGACAATACCCTACCATACTTAGACACCCTTGTCCGATGTGAAAGCACGTGCTTGACGACAACTGTCTACCAGTTGTCTTCAAGGTGATGTGTAATAGAGCCACAGAAAAGGTTCGACAGGCAAAGGCAGTTTATGAGAAATCACTAGCAAACAGAGCAAAGAGGGGGGAATAAAGAATTCTTCACATATATAAATGCCAAGAAGAGGAGGACAAACCAGATCGGACCTTTACGTAAGGGAAAGGGGATAGTATTAAATACACCAGCTGCTGTTGCAGATGAACTCAACAGTTATTTTGCATCAATATTTATAAATGAAAAACCTTTTGTGGCAATGGGAAATTGTGGGAGCGAAGTTAAAAAAATATGTAATTAATGATATTGAAATTTAGCAAGATTATTTAATGAAAAAACTTTCGAGCCTACAGACCAGTAAGGCTCCTGGAGCTGATGGAATATACCCTATAATGTTAAGGGAGGTGGCAAGCAAGTGCATTGAACCATTGAGGCTAATTATGCGAGCATCGCTAGATTCTGGGGAGATTCCCTTGGATTGGAAAAGTGCAAATGTATCTCCCATACATAAGGGTGGCTCTAAAAGTGAAGTTGGAAATTATTAACCTGCCAGTCTGACTTCAGTAGTAGGGAAAACCATGGAGGCAATGATCAAGGGTGGAATTCAGGATCATTTGGATCGAATTGAAATTCTCAAGGATACTCAGCATGGTTTTGTAAGGGGAAAATCATGTTTAACAAATCGGTTCGCTATTTCGAAAGGGTCACTCATGAGCTGGATTTAGGGAATAATTTTGACATTGTTTATTTAGATTTCAGCAAAGCTTTTGACTCAGTCCCACATGAGCGGTTGCTTTATAAGCTGGAACAGGTTGGAATCACTGGGAAAATCCTTAGATGGATAGAAGGATGGCTTCAGGGCAGGAGGCAGAGGGTTGTGATAAATGGCTATTCCTCAGATTGGGTTGATGTAAGAAGTGGGGTTCCCCAAGGATCAGTATTAGGACCACTTGTTTTTAATTTTCATAAACGACATTCATGAAGGGATAGAGGGCGAGATGTCTAAATTTGCAGGTGATATTAAAATTGGTAGAGTAGTTAATGATCACTGTCACAAGCTGAGCTTCTTCAGAGAGACCTAAATAGACTTCAGGAATGGTCAGAAAAATGGCAGCTATGCTTTAATCCAACAAACTGTAAGGTATTACACCTGGGAAACAATAATCCCAAAATAACTTATTCACTTGGTGGAGTTCAACTAAACCCAGTACTGGAGGAAAGGGACTTGGGTGTTACGATACAGTCAGACATGAAATTCTCTGAGCATTGTAAACAGGTTGCAAGGAAGGCTCATGGTGTCCTGTCGATGATCTATCGAACTTTTGCAAGTAGAGATAGGGACGTGATAATCCCATTATATAAGACTTATGTTAGATCACACTTGGAATACTGTGTTCAAGTATGGAGACCGCACCTAAAGAAAGACATCGAGCTTCTTGAAAGGGTGCAACAACGGGTAACTCGCCTGGTGAGATCGGCAAAAGGGCGTCCTTATGAAGAAAGACTTTGAATATGTGGGTTGCAGAGTTTGGAAACTAGACACTTTAGAGGAGATTTGATTGAGGTGTTTAAGGCTCTGAGAGGCATCAATAAAATGAATGACAACAAAATTTTCAAGATTATAGATGATACTAGAACTAGGGGACATAAATTCAAGTTACGGTGGGAAATGTTTAGATTGGACTGCAGAAAGTTTTATTTTAGCCAGCGAGTTATAAATTACTGGAATAAGTTGCCTTCATGGGTCAGGCCGACAGTTTGGGGAAATTCAAAGGTCATCTGTATAGTACTTTCAGGTAAGGGAAGCGCATAGAATGATAGGTTTAATTTCCTTTTTTCTTTTTTTTTTATTAATTATTATTATTTATTTATTTTTTTTGTTTTTATCATTGTTTTGTTCGGATTTTTTTTTTTTTTTTTTTTTTTTTTTTTTGGCTGGTGCAGCATAAGCCATAGGCTTTCTTGCACCATGCGGCCATTACTAATACTAATACCATAAACCAATGTGTGCTGGCCAGTTTACCAACTTTCAGTTTGACTGTTGAAGGTTACCATAATAACCGAAAGCTTTTATACTGTATGTATTTAATATATGTTTTACAATTAGTATTAAACCTGTCATTATTTATTCTGTCTTCTGTTTCACTCTGTGTCACACAGTAATCCACAATAATAATGAATCCAGAGCGCACAAGCATATTTAATAATATCCAATTTTTCTATGTAATTTTGAAATACAGAGCGTGTTTCAAAATTGCACAGAAACAAAGGTCCATGCCAGTATGATGCATTGCAGTTCATTATATGGCAGTTTGCTTAATGACACTTTTTTGAATGTGGCAATTTGGCAAGATGATTTAGTGATTACTTCTGTGTGAGAATTGGATTGTATAAGAAAGACTGAAAATTTAAAATTTTAACCTGCCATGCTATGACTGGTTAATTTAGTGAGCACAATACAGTATTTGATATTTTTGATAGAGCCTACTATCTGTCTTAATTTTTTAATGTGCATTCTACTTTTTTAGGGAGATCCTATAAAAAAGAGTACTACAGATAGGTTAAAGATTGGGAACCAAGAAGAAAGAAACTTGGGTTTACTTTCACTTCTGTAGGTTATATTTTTAGGAAATACGCATAGAGGTAAGTTGTTCTTGGAGACTAAAAGTAAAAATCATTAATGAATACTAGCTGGTCAGTGCATGCCTTCTAATATTCATTTTGCAATCCACATTATACTTTTTTTGTAAGTTGTTAAAGTTAATAGTAAACTAGTACCATGGATGGATTAAGAGCAGGAGTATCAAAAGTGGGGAACATGCAGGTCAGTTTCCTGAGCAATGTGAGTGTCTGAAATTAGACTCCAGGTGCCCCAACAGGGAGAGGTAGCCTGGTTGAGTAAGCCACTTTGGTGCTCCCGATTAAGGGTAGGTAAGCCAGAAGGCACTTTGTTAGGATGGTGGAGGACAGTTAAGAAGGTACAGTGGTACCTTGGATTACGAGTAACTTGGTATGCGAGTGTTTTGCAAGACGAGCAAAAATTTTTAATAAATTTTAACTTGATAAACGAGCGAGGTCTTGCAATACGAGTACAGTCAGTCCTCGTATAACACGTGTTTACACTACACGAATTCGATCATACACGATTTATAAATACGGGAACGATATCTTATATAACACGAACTGATTTCGCCTATGCACGATTCGCCTTTGTGTTTACAAGAAATGGCAGTCGAACGCAGAATCACCGCAACCCGATAGGAATGAAGAGAAGATTTTGAAAATGTATTTATGGTTTTTATATCAGTGAAGGGGAAACACATTTCACCATAATAACGTACAAACCAACAATTCCAGCTAGTATAATCGCAAATGCAATTAGATCGAGTTTACTACCAGTTTATAACAGATTCCACTAGCAGGAACGCAACTGGAAATTGTTTTTATTGTTTTATGGTAGTAACCCCTAGAAATGTGCTTTAGTAAAATGCGAGGTGTTAATAGTGTATCTCGGCCTTTACGGTGTTGTTTATTCAGTTGCTACACGCGCGCAGCTTTGGTTATGTGTATCAAGCGTGCCTCCTCATTTTGTAATAGTGCGAGTGATGAATCTGATTTCTGAAATCCTCAAAAGGAGGCAAAAGCAAGTGTCATTGGAAAGATTCCTTGTGAAAGTCGCACAAAAAGAAAAAGTCAACAGATTGCAGTGATTCCGTTAGAGACAGTGAAAGTCGTCCTACCCAATAATTAATAAATTCGATTGCTTTATGTATATTAAATTTAAATATTAAAAATATAAAAAGGTATGTATTCTGTATTAATCATTTTTACAGTATATGAATATTTTTGAGTTTTGGAACAAATCATCCGGGTTTCCATTATTTCTTATGGGGAAATCGCTTTGATATACGAGTGCTTTGGACTACGAGCACGTTTCCGGAACGAATTATGCTCGCAAACCAAGGTACCACTGTATTTAATTTTGCACCAAACAGCTAGGGGTTTGAGGTATCTATATACAGGGTGTCCCAGGAGGAAAGGTCAATATTCCAGGTGGTGAAGTCAGAAGGCACTCTGTTAGGATGGTGAAGGACAGTTAAGAAGGTATTTAATTTTGCACCAAACAGCTAGGGGCTTTGAGGCATCTATATACAGGGTGTCCCAGGAGGAAAGGTAAATATTCCAGGAGGTGGAAGGATAGGTCATTTTAAGCAAAAACGTTCATATAAACCTGTGCCCTATCCCAAATGGTTTCCGAGATAGAGCTACTTTAATGTACATTTGTTTTGAAATTGGCATACAATATTTTCCTTCCCTCCCTCCTATCAGACTGCGCCATTTGATTGTCAGTTGCTAGTTATCAGTGAGTAGCGTCAGTTCTAATTGTAGAAGTGTTTGCTAAAAATGGCACACATTTTTACTTATGCAGATATGCTGTGTGTTTATGATGATAGTGACCCTGCTGCTGTTTATACATCTAATTCCGGATCTTAGAGTATTTTCCAAAATTTTCAACACATTGCGTGAAAGTGGTATGCTTCTCATAGCTCATGTTTCATCTGAACGAGGACGTCAAGAAAATGTGCAGGAACGGGAACACATTCTGAACGTGGTTCAGCGTAGTCCTACAATTAGCATGCAAAGACTTTCTGCACATCTCGGTGTTTCACAAACACATTTTGTGAAAATGTGTTTTCACAAAATGTGGGGGGGGGGGGTCAGGGAAATTGGAAATCAGTGTCATGTTCGCTGAACCATTCTTGCATGATGCTCTGTTGCATTGCTATCCATAAACATAAAGGGCCCATCACCTTCAGGATGAAAGTGTAACATTGCAGGCAGCAGATCTGATACAAAAATTGGGTAATCCCTGAGTGACATGCAACCTATGGAATCAACAGACCAAGTCCTTGCCAACGAAACATTCCCCATACCATAATACCACCCCCAGATGCTTGGATTGTCTTAACAAGGCAAGCAGGGTCTATTGCTTTGTGCAGTTCCTGCCACACTCTCTGCCTAGTGCAAAACAAAGTGTATTGTGATTTGTCTGACCATGACTTTTTTCCATTGTTCCACTATCCAATCGCAATGATGTTTGCACTGCTGTAAGCAGATTTTTCTGTTCTTCTCTGAAACAAGTAGCTTCAGAAAAGGCAGGTAACTGCCAGTACCCAATTTCTAATTTCTTCAATTCCCTGCACATGGTATGGGTTGAAATAGGAAAGTTCTGGGCTTGGCTGAATTCAGATGTTATTTGCTGCACACCGGATGTCCTATTTTTCCATACAAACCTGTTAGAGTACAACTTTGCCCTTGAAGTATTATTTTTCTACTACATTTACTGCTCTGAGATGTGGGAGAACCATTTGCTTTCCAATCATTAAAAACCTTTGAGATGGATGCTTTTGATAAACCAGTCATGTCTTTCATTTCTTGAATCGTGACTCATTATAAACATACACCCATAATAAGACCTTTTTCCTGGTCTGATAAATCACGTTTTCCCTATTCTGGCTTCAGCCTATGCAGTCTTTATTATTAATATTAGCTATATGGTGCAAGCAAACCTGAATTTCTAAATTACCCTGAGAGAGAGAGAGAGAGATCCATACTCACCAGATGTGAGCCCCTGGGGTTATACTCAACAAGGCTACCCATTATTATCCCACGCTATAGTTTTCTTTGTATCTGTTTTTCATTTCTTCTGTCTTAATACGAAGGTTCATGTTTTTTTTTTGGCCAGTGTGTATATACGTGCCTTCTGGCAGGTTATTAAATATTGCAGACAATAGCGGCTGTAGCACTCTGAGGGGACTTCACTAATAAAATTAGTCCAAGAAAAGCAGTGCCCATTGATGACCATTCTCTATCTGTACCCACTCAACCATCCCTTTATCCATAGCAGTAAATTGTCCTCAATGTTACATTACTGCAATTTGTACATCATCTATGTGGAACAGTATGAAAAGCTTTTCTGAAATCAAAGTATATGGTGTCAAAATAATTTTTTGCATCGTGTTCCTTTGTTACTACATCATAGTATCCAAAGTGATTTTCAGACAGGATCTCTCCTTAACAAAAATAACGTTGTGACTTCTGTATAACTGCATTCCTCTCTATGTGGTCCTGCCTTATTTCTTTAACCAGTGACAGACTCCATTATTTTCCCTGGAATAGAAGTCAAGCTAACTGGACTGTAATTACTCACTTCACTCTTTGATCCCCCCCCCCCCTTGTGAACTGGAGATACTCACACCTCTTCAGTTCATAGGGACTTCCTTCCTCCAAATCCAAGGATGATCTCATAATTATGGTAAAGTTTGCTTACCTCTTTTGATGCCTCTCTTAATATAACTGGGTAGAATCCATCCATCCCAGCTATCTTACTGACTTTTAGTTTTAACAATTTTGTCTCAACTATCACAAAATCATTTAGCTCCGTAATTTAATTTGAACTAAAAAAAATTACCCATATGTGAATGTAGATGCATATCTATTTTCAGTTTGTCAGATCATTCATATCTAGCAGACCAATGTGATTTATTCCTTTCCTTCTAGTCTTTACATAAATAAAGAAGTATATGCTACTTTTCTTTGCATCACAAGACTTTTTGTACTTTTCCTTTGCTTGCCTAACCTGCTTTGTAACTTGATTGCAAATCCCCTGATAATTTGCAATCATCCCATACATTTTAATTCTCTGCTACTAGGCTTATCTGTTCATCTGACATCTATTTAGTTTAAACCTTGAACAACAGCCATTTGTTGGCATAAAAAGGTTAATAACTTCTATGATTACTTTGCCAAATGTTTCACATTTAGAATTTGCAATGTATTAGGTAATGTTATTAGGTTATCTTGAATTTTAAAACTGTCTAAAACCAGTGTAGTTGCCTTTATGAAAACACAGTTCCTTCCCTTTACAGTACTACAGGTTTAAGTAAATTGATGCACTGTGATCAGTGTCACCTAGTGGTTCTTTTATCTGCATATTCTTATTGTATCTTATCAGCAGAGTCACTGCTGATAATAAGATCAGGAATATTGTTTCTCTAACACACTGATGTAGAAACTATCATCCAATAAATTCAGAAAGTCTTGCTATTGCTTGAGCAACCTGCCCACAAGTTCTAGTTGATATCTGGTAGTTAAAATCCTCTATTATAAGATATTCTGATTTACTGGTCCAATCTGTTTGTCTATATCAGGGGTCCCCAAACTATTGCCCAAAATTCTTTTGCGGGCCAAAACTGGCCTGTGGATATTTCATTCAGATCATAAAAATTAATGTTTATATTAGATCACAATAAAATGTATGAAAAACACATTTTACAGATTATTTTAACATTCATTGGTTGATTAATAGTGTTGCTGCCTCTGTGTCGTCAGCGTAGTCTTGTTATTCTTTGAAACATTGTTAAAAATAATCCGTTAATCTTAATTCTGTTATTAAATATCAATAGTCGTTAGAGACAGCAATTAGGGATCCTTTTCTCTTGGCTTGGGTGACGCTTGCATTCCCTCCACAGAGACCTACCCCTTTCGTAGTGGGGGTAACTTTCTGCCCATCATGTTGTAAATATATTTTTTTAGTACTAAGTTAGCAATTCACTTGTTAAGTCCTAAGTTAAACATTTGTTAGTCTTGTACATACGTTTCATGCCTCAAATTATGAAAATTTTCAAGGAGCTTTAAGGTAGAAAAAACTTCAGGAACTAACTCACTTTTCAAAGTTAACAAAAAAATTAGAACTTTTACTCATAAAAATTTATCTGCAGTTAGAGCAGGTTTTTGAGCCTCCCAAATTGTTGCTGAAGGAAGGACCTTTACGGATGGAGAATTTGTTTGGCAATTGCAAAAAAATTGTCCTGAGAAAGTAAAGAATTTTGCGTCTGTAAGTTTATCTTCATCAACTGTAATGAGAGAATTGAAGATTTAGGAGCCAATGTTCAAAATCAACTCATAGAAAAAGTTTGTGAATTCACACATTTTTAATAGCAGTTGATGAGAGTGAAGATACAAGCCATACAGCTCAATTACTCATTTATATCCGAGGTGTAAATCAAAGTTTTGAAGTAACTGTAGAGCTAGTTGCATTAAAAAAGCTTGAACGATACAACAGGTGAAAATATATTTTTGAGTGTGTCAGGAGCAATTGATGGCCTCAAATTGAATTGGGATTTGCTATTAGCGGTTACGATGGATGGTACTAAAATTGGGTTCATGGATCAGTTTCATAAATATCTTGGGAGTAAAAATATTAAAATACCAATGCAATTCCATTGTATAATTCACCAGCAGTCTTTGTGCGGAAAATTTTTGGGCATAGATTAAATGTCATTTGTAATATCAACTGTAAATTTTATTTGCAAGACTGGTCTGAATCATTGGCAATTAAAAAGTTTTCTTGACACTATTGAGGTTGAAATACGGTGATTTGTTGTACCTCACTGAAGTATAATGGTTGAGTCTTGGTAACATGTTGAAGTGATTTTTTTTAAACTTGGGATCAAAATAGAATGAAAAATTGAAACCTGTTCCGGAACTGTCAGATCTCAAACGATTGTGGAACCTTGCCTTTTTAACAGATATATGTGAACTCCCGAATTTCTTAATATGAAACAAGGACAAGACAAACTTTTCAATGAATTGTATTTGAAACAAAAGTGGAGTTATTTAAAAGTCAGAATAATTTTTCACATTCTAAAAATATACCTAGTTGTAATTTGTCCACAATGTTAGTTTTTTGCCGATAGATTTTAAAAATAATTCAAAGATATTTGAACTTTTTCAAAATCCGTTTGACATACGCTTCAACTATGTTGATGAGAATTTACAATTATTACAGTTGGTAGATCTTCAATCTAATGATGCACTGAAGATAATATTTAAAAATGAAAATTTAATTCAACATTATCTGAGTCAGATCATCAAATTAAAAATTTTGCAAGAAACATTACATCAACTCTCGGAAGTACAGTAAACCCTCACTCAACTGTGTTCGCAGTTGAGTGAGTACTCAACTGTAAACAGATTTTTAAAAATATGAAAAATATTTTCATATTTTGAAGTTGAGTACCTTGAAAGACACATGGGATTCATGAAGGCAGATAAGTCACTCTGACTATGCAGAGAGAGATGGAATAAACATTACATTGTCTTGCATGTTGTTCAGTATTGCTGTTGGCTCCGAGTCGGAAGTATGCAAATGAAGCTTATATCGCTTCATTTGCATACTTCTTTATACGTATATATGTACATAAGTTAACATATTTTATATAATTATTGGTCCTAAAGAAAACACGTTACTTTAACTATCACTAACAAGCTCAAAGTGATAGAACAACTTGAAAATGGTGTTCCTGGAAAAAAAAAAAAAAAAAATGCTGAAGAATTTGGTATTGGCCAACAGACTGTGTCAGATATTAAAAAACAAAAAGAATCTATAAAGACATTTGCTTTAAATGTGATGTGGGAAGTGATAAAAGCAGTGTATCAAATTGACAGACATTAAAAAAGCCAAAAAAAAGTGTTGCTGGAAGACGCTGTATTTAAGTGGTATTCAGAGCAATGATCAAGTGGTGTTAGAATGCGATGCCAGTGCCACTTGGAAACGTATAAAAAGACAATACATTTATTTATTTTCATCAGCACTACCTATATTTTATTTATTTGTGTTCTAAGTTTTTGTTCTTTTAGGGCTATTTTTTTCTTCACTAATCCCGATTAGCGAGGGTTTATTGTACATATATATATGTGAGCAGACCTTTTAAAAAATGAAATATGTAAAATCAAAAATACGATCACATCTAACTGACCTGCATTTGCATGACTTTTTAAGAATTGGAACTAGTACTTTAAAACCCGATATTACGAAACTCAGTCACACTCTACAACCATATTCATCGCATTAATTATAATTTTGCTGTATTACAAACTATTTTTGTGGTTAGTACAATAAATAAGTAATAATTAAAATTTGATATAAACAAACTGGTAATATTTTATATTACATATCCATTGATTTATTTTTGAATCTGTAGATATAGGTAGGTATAAAATTTGTTTCTCTGCATAAATATGATTGAACATAATTTTCAATAAATAAGGATTTTCTCCGGTCCGCCAAATATTCATATATGGCCTGTTTCTCTAAAAGTTTGGGAACCCCTGGTCTATATGGTTCATTATACTGATCATATAATATACTTCCACTCATATTTTTGTTTTCCCAGTGCTTATATACCAAACTGACTGAAGGTTGTATTGGCCAGCCACCCTTTTCAACTTTTAGTACTGTTGTTGTTGTTATTTGGTTTTTAGGAGCATTATCAACTAAGGCCATATTGCTCTGAGGATATGCAGTGGTCATTCCCTGACCTTTCCACATCCTCCATATTTGGTGGTCACGGGCTCAAACCCCGGTCTAATCAAGAAGTGTGTGCTACGCACTGCCGCTCCTGCCCATCTGGCTACGGAGGCGCCGCTTTTAGTACTAGCTTAGATCCCGTGTGCTTTTAAAACAAGAGTATAACTCCTTATCTCCCCACCCTCCTGTCCTTTCTGTACACATTATACTCACTATATTCAAATTCTGTTTCCCTACAATGTTTGCATTTGATGATGATGATGCACCTATTATTGCTCTTAGTAGCCTTAACACACAGCCCTATTTTTTTTTTTTTCCCCTTGAGGATCACCAGCAACCCCTGACATCTTGCTTTTCAGGCTACTGCATGTCCCAATGGAAGCAGTGTAAGAATCACTTACACTTCTGCATGTAGTTGCTGATAATCTATTAGTCTGTGTATACTCCCAAGCTGTCAGCTTCCTAACCCACCTAAAACTGCCTTAATAGTAGCATTGACAAATATTCTTTCACCCCTTCTATTTCAGTGTATCTCATCCCTGCAGAAACAGTTACTCCTGCTAATAAGCATAGACCATGCTAAGAAAAAATTCTACTCCATGAGTTGCAGTCTCTCTAGGGCTGAATTGAGTAACAAAGCTATCAATCTGTACTCCCTCTTTTGTCTGGGCAGAATTGGAGAAACCTTCAATTGTAATTCTAACTCACAACTTTTTTTTTCACCTTTGCCCTGCACTTGTTAAGTAAATCCTGAGATCTTTTATTCTTAATTTCACTGGTGCCAATATGTGCAACAGTATCAACTTTTTGCATCCTTAAAAGATGATAGCTGCTCTACATCATCAACTTTTGCCCCTCTCAGACATATCCTGGTCTTATTCCACCTCTCCTTTTTTACAAAATTTATTTTGTTTCCTAGAATAGACAGAATGGCTAGTTAATGTGAGACCAGCATTAGAATCTAGTTGCGGGAGTGTACTCTCCAGCATTGTGCTGGTTGGCTGAGTGCGTGATGATGGGTCCCTCTTTTTAGTTTCTTCAATGGCCAACCCTGTTCCTCATGACCACATATAAGCACATTAGAACACTGAATGCTTTGTCCCAAGACAAACTTGTTTGAGCTTTACTGATCTTGTTTGAGATATGATTCTGGTCTAAATTTAATTTAAAATTACCACAAAAACTAAGAGTATAACAATGCAGTACTATTCCCAGATTCTGATATACAGCTCACACTACACTATTATGTTTCTAAATAACACTGCTGACTTTCTGAAATCTTATCTATATACAAAAATTACCAGCCTATATGATTAGGACCTTTGAGCTACTTATTTACTATAATGTAAAACACTGCACAGTTTTCTGTACATTGTTGTAACTTTGTAAATGTTGCAACAATGGAAAGTGATGATCTTTTGACACTCTTCTCCAGAGTTACACTTTGTTCTCCCTGAACAACCCTTTTCACTTTCACTCCAAGCACCTTTGGAAAAAAAAAATTTTAATGCTCTTCAGTTTAATTTTCCATTTAACTGCATTTCACAGTGTCTGCCTTCAAATGAATGTTCTTTGATTTAAATAGACTTTTAACTAATACTGTAATTAACAAGAAAATAGCCCAAAATGGGAAAAAACGCGTCAAAGCATTTCCAATTTATGATGAGTTTTAAAAGCTGTCTGTTTATTGCCCCCAAAGTTATTTTTACATCTCTTTGCTTAAGTAGCTGTTTATACTGCCAGAAGTTTTCCGTTTTCGTGGCTGTAAGATGCTATGGCCATTCAATGCTACAGCTGTTAAATATATCAAAGGGTCCTGCACCATTATGGTGCAGTGACCCTTTGATAGGGAAAGGGAATGCCCACTTGGGGGGGGGGGTTCTCATTAGCTGAGGTTTATTGAAGTGTTATTTCCAGACAGGGAGTTGCTTTTATCTGCTTGCTAGCTTTCAACCCTTTTTTTTTTTTTAATGTTCCCAAAGAGATCAAGTGAGTCAGCACTAATATTGTGAAAAAGGTGAAAGGCTATCAGAAAAACTTTTTGTTGGAAACTAAATTGAACATTTTAAAAGACCTGAATTTAGAGGAGCACTAGATTTATACTGCATTTAATGGTTTTTTGAATGATTTGAAAATCAACCTATCACAAGCTGTTGTTCTTAATATACATAATCCGTAATTTTAAGTAATCTTTCTTGCATTTTCTTGAAAACAGACTGCATTTATGTTTTATTCAATAATAATTTATGTATTTAAAGGTTACATTTAATATTGTTATATAGAGAAGTTTCTAAAATCAACTTGTTAATTTTATTTACATTATATTAGTATTAGCCATATAGTGCAAGGAAGCCACAGGTTTTTGCTGCACTGGCCAAAACAAGTAAAAGGTAGATAGAAAATATACAGATTATGCTCTTCCCTTCTTGCATAGGTAACTATCCAGTTGACCTTTGAATTTCTTTAAATTGTGTCTCAGCTACCTGCAACTTGTTCCAGTAATCAACAACTCGTTGGTTAAAAGAAAACTTTCTATATTTTGATCTAAGCCTCTTCCCCTGCAATTTGAATTTATGGTCCCTGGTTCTGGAACTCTTCATTTTGCTAATCCCTCTCAGAGTCTTATAAATCTTAATCAGGTCCTCTCTAAGGTGTCTTGTTGCCAAACTGTATAGCTCACATAATCTGTCTTTCCTTGTATGGTCATCCTTTTGCAACTTTGTCAGTCTCAGAACCCTTTCAAGATGCTCAATGTCTTTTTTTTAGATGAGATCTCCATACTTGGACACAGTATTCCAAGTGCAGTCGTACAGTGAGATTATGGCCTCCCTATCTCTAAAGGTTATTTGATAAATCATCAGCAGGATACCATGAGCTTTCCCGGCCACTTGTTTACATTGCAGAGAACTTCATATTTGTCTATGTCATAACTCCCAGATCCCTATCTTTTTCTACTGTTTTTTTTTTAATTCAGTCTCACCAAGTGCATAAACTATTTTGAGATTGCTAGTCCTGAAGTATGACCTTGAACTTAGCCACATTAAAACAGCTGCCACTTTTCTGACTATTCTTGAAGTCCCCCCCACCCTGGTTCGGTGTTGTTTTGGATATTGATGAAGGTATATCAGGCTTAATGTCCAAGTTTACAGGGTTATTAATGACAGTATGCTACTGCAACAGGATCTAGAAAAGTTGAGCAGATGAGCTGAGAGGGGCAACTGAAGTTTCACATTGACAAATGCAAAGTACAAGCATATGGGCAGCAGTAAGCCCAGAGAAACGTACCAACTGTGTGGTACAGCACTCAGAGTGGTAGAGAATGAAAAATACCTGGGGGTAATTGTGCAGTCATATATGAAGTTTTCCGAGCAGTGCAGACAGGCTGCCACAGCAGGTCATGGGCTTCTTGTCAATGATATACAGGAATTTTTCTAGTAGACAAAAGGGGGTGATTATTCCTTTGTATAAGGCAGTGATCAGGCCATGCCTTAAGTACTGTGTACAGGTATGGAAGCCTCATTTTAGGAAGGATGTAGAGTTGCTAGAACGAGTACAGAGAAGGGTAACAAGATTGGTGAGGGGAACGAATGGGTCCTCTTACCAAGATGTTTGTTGTGTTGTTTGTTATTTGGTTTTTAGGAGCATTAGCAACTAAGGCCATATTGCTCCAGGAATATGCGGTGGTCATTCCCTGACCTTTTCGCATTCTCCGTATTTGGTGGTCACAGGCTCGAACCCCGGTCTAATTAAGAAATGTGTGCTACGCACTGCTGCTCCTGCCCACCTGACTATGGAGGCCCCCCCTCTTACCAAGAAAGACTTAAGTTCTGCAAATTGTAGTGTCTGGAGACTAGGCACCTGCGAGGTGATCTGATTGAGGTGTATAAGGCCTTGAATGGTTTAAGCAAGCTTAATACTGATGAGAGTCTTCCTCTTGCTCATCAAATTGAAGAAAGACAGTTGTAGAATAGATGTGTGAAAATTTGCCTTTAGGCAGCGGGTAGTTGATTGCCGTTACAAACTTCCATCTGTCATTGTGGAAGTTCATAGCTTAAATCAATTCAAGAAAGAAGTGGACAAATTTTTAGAGTGAATGGATGTGTGAAATGGTCCTTTTATTGGCTGATGCTGTATAAGCTTGCTTTTTTGCATCATTTGCTAGTACTAAATTCACAAAAGTTTTGTTACTGTTTGAGTGATTATTTTAACTGCAAATTCTTAATGTATGAGTGCCATTAAAGTAATGCCGTAAAACACAGTAATCCAGTAAATTCACATAAGTCTTGCTAATGCCTGAGTAACCACCCTCCACAGGATCCAGTCAATTTCTGGAAAGTTAAAGTTCCCCTATTCTAAGACATTCTGAGTTACTGGTGCACTCTGTCTGTAGTATTGTTAATTATACTCATCACATTATTTAGGCCTGTAACACACTCCTACTCTCTTTTTTGTTTTCCTGGTGCTTATGTCACACCAAGCTGACTGGACACCCATGCCCATTGGATGCACTGCCTTTGATTTTGTTTTGTAACAAATAGGCATACCCTCCCCTCCCCATGGTCTCTTTGTATGTGTATTCCCATATTCAAATTCTGAATTCATTATACCTGAGTGACAACTCCAAAATGTCTGCATTTGATGACTTATCCAGTACTTCAAATTTGTGAGGAGATATAAGTGCAACCCTTCCCTCTGAAGAAGGAAATGGCAGATGTGAGTAAATTTCCATGCAGAAGGAAAAGCACCAATGGAACAAAAGATTGAAAAGGAGACACAAAGCAGGAGTAAACTTTGGAGCACAGGTTTCAAGAAGAGGTGGAGAAATACCATCAGGATTTGAAGACTTCTTGGCATCAGTGCTGTTCACTTAAAGATGTATGGTGTTAGGGGGATGATTTACCAAGAACAAATTGGTTAGGAACCTACTCTAATAGTTTTCTACTTTTTTACATTTCAAAATTTAGAATGGAATTAAAAATAAAATTGCATTCGTAATTCACTGAAGAATAATTTCAGTGACATGATCCAAGTCAGGAAGGTTAAAACAGTAATCCAAACAAACAAAAGAGGAGTAGAACTCACTCAGGTCATCCCATTTCATACTGTTGTAATTCCAAATGAGAAGGCACTGACAATGGCCATGGTACAAAGGTTCCACTGGAGAAAAGATCATTAAAATTGTGGTCTTAGGGATCTAAGAGAACAACTAACATTTAAGCATATTGATTAGGAAAAGATTGTTAGGTGTATGGTCAGGTTTAATCTGATATTTTTTGTTAGTTATATGAATAAATCACACAAGGTCAATAGTAGTTAGTTTATTATGGTTGCAGTCAATCCAGTTATTTATTTATTTTTTTTTTTTCAGTTGAGATAGTTACTATTAGCATCCCTTAAAGCAGCCAGTAAGGATTCAAAATGCTGTCAATCAGGCAGTACTTTAGATAGAGGAAAAATTAAGTGATTAAAAACTCATAACATTGTATTTCATTGACTGCTTTTTTCCCTCCCTAATATAAACCTCAAAACATTATGTACAAGGTCGACTTCCAAATTTCTAACATGAATTAGAGAATGTGCTAGTTGGAATATATACTGATAAATCAAATTTAGCTGAAGCTATTAATATACACTTAAATAGAAAGAAGGGTACAAGAATATTTGCTGATGCTATCCAGGCAGTGTTAATAATGTCTTGTCAATGATATATAGGAATTTTGCTAGCAGGGACAGGGAGGTGATTATCCCATTATACAAGTGTAATCACGCGAATACATAGTGAGCTCCGTGGAAAAAGTTATTTTTATTGTGAAAAACATCGAATTTCTGATTGCAAATGGTGTTGGAAGAAGAGGAAATTGGACTGGATATACAGGTGACCTTTTGTGACTTTTCGTTAACTATTTTTAGAGATATGAACGTTTTTAAGAAATTTTCCTATGTAAACCAGTACAGCAAATATGCTGGCAGCATATGTTTAGAATAATCGTTTTGATTTGGAAGCCCTAAAAACCTACAAAATAATCTCTCTTTGCCCAATGTGCGTGTAGCAGGTATTGTTCACCAGCATATTACAGCCACAAACTGATAAAAAGATTGACAACTTCGATAATCCGCACATCCGATTATCCGGAACCTTTGCTGATATGGATAGCAAAAATCACAAACTGAAAGAAACTCAGCCGAAGGGGCAGGACGACAAGATAATCCCCCTAGAACAACAGGAGGACACAGAAGACGCCTGTCCAGGGACCCCCAAACACAAAGCAAGCGTAAAAACAAAAAGTTGTTAACAGCGAAAATAGAGCGGGGAACACGCTCCCAAACTGAGAATAACGACACTCAGGAAAATGTCAATGCGAACAAAGAAACAAACAACGAAAAGCAGCAGGAAACTCTCCCCATGGATCCCTCCCTACCGGTGGGCACTGTCTATGAAAAGTCACTGGCACTCAAAACAGCACTGGAATCAATATTTAAAGAACCGAATAACAGGATAACCACCCTTGTGAGGCCTCAAATCGCCACAATCTTTAACAAAATGGAGACTATCCTTTTCAAGACATGTTGAAAATGAAAAGGTCACCGCGAGGCTGCAGGCCTATAAAGACTGTGGGGCAAATAAAATGCAACAGCGTGCTCCCACATATGCTGAAACGCTGAGGAGTAACCAAAATCAGGGAAAACAAACTCAGCACGGAACCCCAAAAAGGAAGCAACCTCTCTTGATGACACCCAACTTGGTTGTGTTTAGACCTGTGGCCACAGATGGCCCCCAGGAAAAGAGAACTAGGGAAGAAATAAAGACAACTGTGATGAAGGAACTAAAGGATGACCTCAAAACTACTAAGATAAAGTCCATCCGGAAAACGAGGAATGTAGGACTCGTTATTGAAACGGAGGGAAACGAAGACATACAGACGATAATGGATAACCCAAAAATTGCCACCTTGGGTTTGACTGCTGAATTGCCAAAAAAGAGAGGACCTGCTATCATTGTCTTTGACATTGACAAAGACCTAACCCCGGAACAGTTAGCCACAGAGATCATAAACAGAAATCTGAGACCGACCCCCCCAGCAACTACAGGAACAGCGAACCCTGGTGCAGCCCAGGTACTCCACCAGATCTAGGGCAGGACCAAACAGAAACTGGGTTCTAGAGCTTGCCCCGACTGTCTGGCAGCAACTAAAGAATCAAGAGAGAATCTACATTGAATGGGGATCCCACCGATTCCGGGAGCATGTGGCAGTCCCGAAATGCTTCCGGTGTTGTAAATACGGCCACACAACCAGAATCAATCTGCGGTCACTGCTCTGGCAGGGGACATGAATATAAAACATGTCCAAACAAGGAGCAAGATCCAATCTGTACAAACTGCAAGGCAGGGAAAATGGACCATTCGCATTCTATCAGAGACCCGAACTGTCCAGTTTATCTTAAAGTAAAAGGGTTATACCAGTCACGAATCGATTATGGAGAGACGCCATAAAGAGTACAACAGATCCAAAATTGCAATAATACAGCATAACGCGCAGAGAGCTAGAGCAGTGGCCCAGCAACTTAGGGTCATAGCGGACGAGGAAGCAGCTGACGTCCTACTACTACAGGAACCATATACCCACTCAAAACGAGTGTGTGGATATCCGGCTGCATACAAATTAGTCCATGAAGAGAGTGACACCCCTTGGGCTGCGGTTGTGGTCCACAATCCCAATTATACTGTGACTGAAGTAACACAGCTTTGTGCCCCCTGGGCGGCTTGTGCCCACATCTTAACGCCATTGGGCCAAATCTATGCTGTTGCCCTTTACAGCAGGCCGGGCGAGGACATCACACCCATCACCAGGTACTTGCAGGCCTTGACCGACATGCTCCCTGATCAAAGGATCATAATTGGGGCAGATGTAAACTGCCGCTCACCAGCCTGACCCCAGACAGGAGAGGTACCAGAAATGGACAGATTTTAGAGGACTTTCTCTTGAACTCTCGGTTCACTATCCTGAACAGACCACACCAGATGCCTACATTTTGTAATACCCTGTGGGAGGCGACTATCGATGTCACGTTGTCCACTGGAAACCTTGCAGGTTACGTTGATGAGTGGGTCGTCAGAGACTCGTGGACGACTTCCGACCACAGGGTGATTACCTGCCAAATCAGAAGATCATTAAACAGGCTACTGATACCTAAACAAATACTAAATCGCTTCGCCATCCGCTGGGTGAACTGGGAAAGGTTCAGAGAGGTCTTAATGCCTGCTGCAGCCCAACACATGGAAACAACAAACCAGAATGGGGACCCAGACGAGAATCAAAAGAGGGTAACGGAAATAATACTTGCGGCGAGTGAAGCATCAATGAAGAGGAGAAATCCCAAACCAGGAGCAGTCCCGTGGTGGACTCGCAAGATCCAGCAACTCAGAAGGGAGACCATGAGAAGAAGAAAATTCTTTCAACGGGCAAGACGCACATGGCCTGCTGCTGAGGTCCAGATACTAAAGGAGCGCTATAGAGAAGCAAGAAACAGATATACGGATGCGATAAACAAGAGCAAACAAAGAGCCATGGGGGGTAGTCTATAGGATAATCACAAACAAACTCCTCTGGGGGGAAGTTATTTCTACCACATTGACACCACAGGGGAGCCAAACCACCACATGGCAACAGTCAATCACAAATATTCTGGGCACTATTTTCCCGGAGACTGCCATACCTACTTCACCTGAACAGCATAGAATATGCCAAGAAAATGACATATACACCACTGACTCCCGTGAACCACCATTCACGCTAGATGACATCAAATCCGCGCAAATCACGTAAGAAATAATAAGTGCCCAGGCCCTCGATTATCTCGAACTGGAAATTATCAAAAAAGTAACGGATCTGACCCCCGAACTCCTCCTAAATCTGTTTAATAACTGTTTGCATCAAGGCATCTTCCCAAGAAACTGGAAGACTGCGGGACTGAAGCTGATCCCAAAAACACCCACGAAGCCTCCACAACAGCCAACCACCTACAGACCGATAGCTTTGCTACCAGTGATCAGCAAACTATTTGAGAGAATGCTATATGCCTGAATTGACACACATTACAAGAGTGCTGAACTGCACATGTCTACCCAGTTTGGCTTTAAGCCTGAGTCTTCGACAGTAGAGGCACTTAGACATCTGCTGTACGGTGTGACCAGTTCCAACAGTAAATACTACCTAATCATCTCCATAGATTTTGCCGGGGCTTTCGACACCATTTGGTGGCCAAGTGTCCTGGCAAGGCTAAGGCGGGCCAACCTTCCCTGCAATTTGTATCTCACTATCAAGTCTTACCTTACCGACAGGAGTATTAGTGTCGTGGCACCCTATGGTAGGGTAAACTGCAGTGTCTGCAGGGGTTGCCCCCAGGGTTCTGTCCTGGGGCTGCTGTTGTGGAACATTGTCTTGGATGAGTTCCTGGCCATGGACCTTGGTGACGTCCAAACCCAAGCTTTTGCCGATGACTTAATCTTGAAAATTGCTGCCGACAGTAGAACCCAGTTGGAGGTAAAAGCAAACAATGCCATCAAGATACTACAGGACTGGGCCACCTTACACTGCCTAAAAATCTCACCAACTAAGACATCCTCAATCTTACTGAAAGGCACCCTTGACCTGCACAGGCTGCCTCAAATAAAGGTGAACAACACCACAATGAAACTCCAAAGCCAGCTTAAGTACCTGGGGGTGATATTAGATTGCAATCTTTCCTTCAAGCAGCATCTCGCACATCTAAGAACAAAGATAAGGAAGTACTCTGCACTGTTAGCACGTGTGGTCCGTCGTGACTGGGGACTTAAACGTCGCGTACTCTCCTTATATTATAAAACGACATTCCTACCAGCTATAACATATGCCTCTGCGGTTTGGTATCACAAGGCATCAACCGCCATAAATAGATGCATAATCGACTCAATCCATAGAACTATCCTGTTAACCATTACCAGAGCGCGCAGCACCACTAGCACTGTTGCCCTACAGGTCTTGGCTGGAGCCCTTCTGCTTGACCTGGACATCATACGTACTGGAATAGCCTATTATATAAACAAAGGAATGCCTTGCACCCACCTAGACTACACAGTGGATAACAGTGCAACCCACAAGGCTGAAAAGAACAGGCTGCAGAAATACTTAAAAGAAACCTGGCAATACCGCTGGACAAACACAACAAAAGGGAATATCACCAAAAAGTTCATCCCGGACGTAGACAGAGTTTACCCCATTCTTCCAACCTGGCTGCAACCCGGACTTTACATGACCTACCTCCTTACGGGTCACGGGGCTTTCAATGCAAAGCTTACAGCATTGGGAATAGTGGAGGATCCACGCCTTGCACCCACCTAAGGTCACGGGGCTTTCAATGCAAAGCTTACAGCATTGGGAATAGTGGAGGATCCGCGTTGTACTTGCGGGGAACAAGAAAGCTGGGTGCACATTATGTTTGAGTGTGCCCAATACGGAAGTATTGGGCACACTCAAACATAGTGTGCCAAACATCACGGAAGGGACCTTAGATGCAGACTAATAACTAAAGTTCACTATCTACCGAGGGATCTTGAGTCACATGTACTAGATACACAAGAGGAATATTTAGCCTTAACTGATTTTGCCCAGGGATTATTTACCAGGCGCCAAACACTAACCGCCATATACAGAAGACCTTAAAGGAATGAGACAAAACAAACCTGCAAATAGCAGCGAGATGACACAGAGGAGCCGACTATACAGACCTTGGACTGAGTATAAAATGAACTGGGAAAAGACAAGTGACAATATATTGTCTAACCACAAGAGTCATGATTACCGCCACTGGAAGCGAAAAAAAAAAAAAAAAAAAAAGAAAAAAAAAAACACCTTTAAATAGTTGTGACATCAGAACAAAGGGACACTGCCCCCAGACCTTGAAGCATAGACCCACTATATAATGACAAAAGGTAGTGTGAGGACTATCAAACATCACGGAAGGGATAAAACCCCATAATGACAGCCAGTAGACTTGATTATGACCCCAAGATAATGACCAGAAAATAGGACCCAGACCACATGCAGTCTGGAAGGATGACATCCCAGATTTAACCCCCTATTAGTGTCCGACCTAGATGAGACTCAACGGCCAGCTTTTTAGGGTCTGCAAATTGATGGAGACGACATACGGTGGCACTCTCCCACCGGAACAGCCTATTGGCAACCCAAATCCGTACTCTCTTGAGCGGATCTTTCTTTCCAAACTCCTGGGGAGGAGAGGCTTGCCTCTCCTTGCCTCCCCAATTTTCTCACTCTGGTGGGGCACGGGCATGCCTCCCTACCTGCAGGGGCTACTACTCTGTCAGCCCCTTATTTCCAACTTGTTCCTCCCAGTCTTCATCCTTCCCCCAAACTTTTGTCTTGCACAGCGTTTAGCCCTACATTTCGAAATCAAAAGAGAACATCAAAATTCTTGCCCGAACCTATTTGAGTTTTTAAAACTCACTTTCACGGCACAGCCCCACGTCGTGTACTATTAATACTAACTTGCTAAGTATCACTAATATCAACCTCGATTTATTTATTTATTTATTTTTATTTTTTTTTGGTCCTAGCCACTGAAATTCCAGGAAAGTAAGTGGCAAGACCAGCCAGAGTACAAATATTGATAACACCCGGCCGGCCTCCCTGTGGCGGGTATTGGTAACGTCGGGTCTCACTAGGGGCCCGGCGGCTAACAGGCCGGATGAACAATGGGTACAACAAACTACACAGTACATATCCCACACATTTTTAAATCTCTGGCTTGTCCGATACAGAGAACACACGCGGAGATGGGAGAAATCCCAGGTGCCGTCAGACCCCGAACATACCTAATATACAAGGCAATGGTCAGGCCTTACCTAGAGTACTGTGTACAGGTCTGGAGGCCTTATTTTAGGAAGGATGTAGAGTTGCTAGAACGAGTACAAAGGGGTACTCTCACCAAGAATGGCTTAATTGCAATGCCTGGAGAGTAGGCACCTGTGAGGTGATCTGATTGAGGTGTATAAGGCTGTGAATGGCTTGAGCAAGCTGAATGCCGATGAGATTATTCCTCTTGCTCAGATTAAGAACCTGAGGGGGACAGATTCAAATTGAGGACAGACGTGCAGAAATTTGCCTTTAGCCAGCGGGTAGTTGATTGGTGGAACAGACTTCCATCTTTTGTTGTGGAAGTTGATAACCTAAATAAATTTAAGGCTAAGCTGGACAGGCATTTGGAACGAAGGAGGGGTGAAATGGGAGAGGGAGGGTTTGGCCAATGCTGCTTATGCTTGCTTTCTTGCATTGTATGCCTCTACTAATGTTAATAATGAAACTAAATTTAAGGGGGATTGATAGAATCTCACAGATTGTAGTAAGGGTTATAAGTTTCTTTACAAAAAACCTTGATTCGTTTTAGAAGAACTGTATTGTATTTGGTATTACAGTTCTGTGCAGCCTGAATCAATACATATCACTGAGTAGATCAGCTGGTATTAATTTTTCAGAGAAGAAAATACAAGAAACACTTTACTGGATAAAACTCAACTTGCAATTATCTTCCAAGACATGTCTGTGGCATCTGACTGTTAATGCAAATGTATTATTCGAGATGACATCACTAACTATTTAATAAGTGGATTAGTTCTGTTTTCTTTCAAACCCTCATCACAACCAACACATAAATAATAAATTATAATATATTCAATTTACAAAATTATTAATATGTGAGCACCATTTCTTAACCCACATAAATTTTAAGCTTTAATGGCTCCTGTATTATAGGCATGAACTATTATACCTTCTTATGCTGATGAGTCACCATTCTTTTCTTATTAGATCCAAAGAGTAATATAAACCAGAAATGCCTTTCACAAGGTAAATCAGTGTTTAATGAAATGTGTTAGATTAGTGATAAATCCTGGCACTTCTTTCTCATTGAGCATTAACTCTAATTAGAAGGGAATTGTTATATTAAGGAAGAAAAGACATTTATTGAGGTATAATTTTAGATGATAAATGGACAATTAAACACTATATTGAGTTTCTTCATGATTTAAATACGTGGATACTAAGCAAGATTTGTTTTTCATATCTGATTGAGACCTGGTTTCAAACTAAATTAAAGTCCAGTTATTTGAGACATAGAGGATGCTAGCTACATGAATTTGCCAGCTTTTTTTTTTTTTTTTTTGTTAGATGAGTGTTACTGTTATGGGTACGTGCACTTACAAAATATCAGCAAAAAAAAAAAAACACATCACCATCCTCTCTAGTAATTTGTCCAATTCTTCATTAAATTTATTCAACCTGCCCACTTCCACAACATATAGAAGTTTGTTCCAATAACCAACCACCCACTAGCTGAAGGCAAACCTCTGCACATCTATCCTGCAACCATCCTTCCTTAATTTGAATTTTCCTCCTCAGTGGAAGAATGCACTTAGCTCTTTGAATGGTGTGAGTAAGCTCACACCATTCAAAGCCTTAAACACCTCAATCAGATCACTTTGCAGGTGTCTTTTCTCCATATGCTTCCTCATGTGTATAGTCTGAGGAAGAATTCCATCAACTTGCTCCAAAGCCTTAAAGACCTCAATTAGATCACCTCGCAGGTGCCTAGTCTCCATATGCTGCTATTTTCAGAATGGAAGCCTGTCTTGGTAAGACCACCCTTTTGTCCCCTTCAGCAATCTTGCCCCACTCTGCACTCATTACAGCAGATTTACAACATTCCTAAAATGAGATCTCCAGGGCTATATGCAGCCTAACTATTGCCTTATACAATAGAACAATCACATTCTTATCTCAGCTAGCAAAGATCCTGTATATCATAGACAAAGCCCCACAAGCTGCCCTTGGCAGTAGCAACATGAACTTCTTAGTCACACCAGTGTAAACACTCTACTTTATTTCCTTTGGCTTAATTTTAAAATAGCATTTTTTTAGTTAATGGTTAAATTCAGGTTCATACTCTTTCATTAGCATTATAATGGCTAAATGATGTACAAGTGCTGGCTTTTTCTACACCTGCAAAAAGAAACTATCATTTGTCCACTTTGAACTTTACCAAACTATCAACTTCAACCACTGTTGTAGGTAATTCATTCCAACATTGGCCTTATATATGTACCTCTATCAATCCTCCTATAAGATGTCAATTTCCAAGCTTTGTAGTCGGCACTTTCAAAACCATTCGTTGTATGGACATTGATTAGTACCATTTTACTAAGTTGGTTGTCATTCTCTTGAACCGTTTCTGGACATTGTCTTTCCTCCCACGCGGTCTCCAGACCTGAATATTCTAAATATGTTTTCACTATTGTCTTATAGAAAGGGATGACATCCTCTTCCCTACTTACAAGTCCTACATATCAGCACATACCTTGCTAGCCATCTATTTACACTGCATGGAAAATTCCATGTCCGAGTGAATCGTAATACCTAAGTCATCTTGAAGTAAAGCCCTGGTTCTGGTCATTAATTGTCCTTCTTTACTTTAAATCATTAGAAAACTGATAACTTCCACTATTGGAATGCTCCCTTATCAATGTCATTAAGGAAGAAACAGAAGTGATCCGACACTGATCTCTGAGGTATGTTCATTTATGACTACTCTACCTATCTTTTAGCCAGCCCTTGGTCAAGGTAAATAATGTCAAAATTGTTTCTTGCATCCAATTGTTTTATGACCTCATCATAATTATTAACTAGATTGGATGGGCAAGATTTCCTTTTCTCAAATCCATGTTGTGATCCATTCCATTAAGGATGTCATTCCTATTAAGATGATCCTTAATCATAGACTTCTGATCTTACCCACCACTGTAGGTGTCCAACACATCTTCTGCACTTTTTTGTAGATTTGGTGACATTAGTACCTCTGCAGTCTAGGGGGAGACTCCCTGGAGGCTAATGATGTTCTCATTTAACATTCTCAAATGGATAATGCTCACATGCAGCCTTTTTTTTTTTTTTTTTAAGTATAACAGGATATATACCACCCACTCCTGGAGTCTTACCTTCACTCAGCTTCAGTAGTTCTCTGATATACTGTTCTCCATTATTGACAAATCACTTAATTTAGAGCATTGAAAAGTTTTTTTTCCACATTTGGCCATTTAAGTGGAATTTTACAAAGTTTGTGCTTTGTTTTATCAGCTTCTTGTAACAAAATTTCCTGCTTCCTCCACTGCTAAATCATCATCTCAGTAGCCGGTGGTCTGAAATTTTGTTCTGCTGCTCTGTTCCCATGTTCTTTGGCATATTGTACTACTTTTAGCTTAAATTCACTAGTTAAATGTATAACTGGAATTCATTTATTACTCCAACAACAGCCTGGTAATTACTGAAAAGTGTACTAACATATAGTAGTTAATTAAATGTTAACTCTGTTTTGTGCAGGTGCTGTATTGCCACTTTCGGCTCCTAAGATGGTGATTTTTTTAAAGGTATTTTTAAGGGGAAAAAGTGCATTTTTATTATAAGCCGACAAATACGGTAATTTCCCCTTATGTGAATGATTTGGTAAATGGTAAAATATATTTTGTGTATTCAAGATTAGTTGTTTCAGTTCTACATGAGAGCTTGAAGGACAGGGTGGATGCCCTCGAAGAAACTAAATTGAGGGGCCCATCAGCTCTCAGCTGCCCACATCAATGCCAGAGCTTGCGCTTTGGCATCACGTGACACAGAGGCAACCCCCCCCCCCAAGGCAGAATGCGCTGTTCCCAAAGGAACTAGTAGTTGTTGGTGACTCTATTGTCAGGGAAACGAGGAACATGCTTTGTAAAAAGGATAGGTGGAACAGGACGAGGGTATGTCTGCCAGGGACAAAGGTTGATGACGTTGTAGAGCGAATATCATCTTTTAAGGGTACAAAAGGTGATATAGTTGTACATTTTGGCACTAATGATATTAAGAGTAGGAGACCGGCAGAATTACTTAACAAGTACAGGTCACTGTTGAACAAAAGCCGAGAATTAGGGTTGAATTTGAAAGTGTCTGCAATTCTGCCCAGACACGATAGGAGGGAGTATATGATGAGAGCCTTGTCGATCAATTCGGCCCTGGAAAGATTGTGCAAAGCTCAAGGGGTAGAATTTTTTTCAGCCTGGACTGTACTTGTTAACAGGAGAGATTGCTTCTACAGGGATGGGAGACACTTAAATAGAAAGGGTCCAAGAATATTTGCTGATGCTATCGAGGCAATGTTAGGGGGGGGGAGACAAAGACCAATAGATTGACAGTAGCCACTGGCAGAGGTGAAAGAGATTCTTGCACTGCTTCTATTAGAATGAGCAGAAGCCTGAAAAACAAGATGCATGATATTTCAGAGACTGCTGGGAGCCATTGCGGTACAAGTAAACACATGGGTTGTGTTAGGGTAGCTAAGAATAGAAACAGGTGCAGGTATACTTGCATGTACACCAATGCTAGGAGTTTAGTAAATAAATTTGATGAATTTGAGGTATTGCTCAAAACATCAAAGGCAGATATTGTTGGGATATCAGAGACGTGGTGTCACACAGATATAAGGGATGCAGAACTGGAATTTGGGGAGTACAACGTCTACAGAAAGGATAGGAAGGGGGGAGGGGTTATGCTATTAGTTAAGAAACACATAAAAACCAAGGAAGTGAAGCCAGTCGACATCGCCGGACAGTGCAGTGTTGAGTCAGTTTGGTGTGACATAAGCATTGGGAGATCAAAATTGAGAGTAGGAGTGTACTATAGGCCTAATGACTCTGATGAGTATAATAAGAAACTGTACAGGGAAATAGAGTGGGCCAGTAAATCAGAGAGTCTTGTAATGGGAGATTTTAATTTCCCAGATATTGACTGGAATTTGGGGGCTGGTTACTCACACACTAGCAGGGCTTTTGTGGATTTATTGGATGATTGTTTTCTACATCAGCATGTTCGGGAGGCAACTAGAGGGAGTAATACTCTTGATTTGATTATCAGCAGTGATTCTTCATGCATTAAGAATCTGCAGATAAATGAACCACTAGGTGGCAGTGATCACAGTGTGCTGAAGTGGGATTTACTCAAAGAGGTAACTACCATTAGGGGTAAAGGGAAGGGTTATTGCTTCCGTAAAGGCGACTACAATGGACTGAGACAGTATTTAAATTCTATACAGTGGGACCAACTGATGATGTTACCAACAGCAAATTCAAAATGGGAAGCATTCAAAGAACTTATCTTGGAAGCTACTAGGCTTTACATACCAACTAAGAAATATTGTTCAAGGTTTAGGCCAAAATGGATGTCAGATGAACTAATGAGGCATATGGCAGAGAAGAAAAATGCATGGGATACTTACAAATTAACACATGACACAGAAGCCTATGATAGATACAAGTTGATATGCAACCAAGTTACAAAGGAGGTTAGGCAGGCGAAGGCAGATTACGAGAAATCCTTGGCAAGGGATGCAAAGAAAAACAGCAAAGAGTTCTTTACTTATGTAAACTCTAGAAGGAAGGGGATGAATCAGATAGGTACACTTGATATTGATGGGTCAACTGTTGATGATCCTGCTCAGGTAGCTAACAAACTAAATGAATATTTTGCATCGACATTCACACATGAGGAGTTATTCAGCGAGGGGAATGCCAGAGGTGTATTCAACTCTAGCAGTAAGCTACAGAATCTTGAAATAACTGGGAGTAGAGTGGAGGAGAAACTGTTGAAGATAAACACAAGAAAGGCACCCGGGGTGGATGGGATCTATCCAGTTATATTAAAGGAGGCAGCAAAGGAAGTAAGTAAACCCTTAGTCATAATTATGAGAGCTTCCTTGGACTCAGGGGAGGTACCCATAGACTGGAAATGTGCAAATGTGACCCCAATTCACAAAGGAGGATCAAAGGCTGACACAATTAATTATAGACCTGTGAGCTTAACTTCTGTTCCAGGAAAATTAATGGAGGCACTGGTTAAAGAACCATTGCAGGATCATTAGACAAGATTTCAGTTATAGCTCAGACACAGCATGGTTTTGTTAAGGGGAAGTCTTGCCTGACCAATTTGATTGGATACTATGATGCAGTCACTAAAGAACTGGATGCAGGGAATAACTTTGATATTATATACTTGGATCTTAGAAAGGCTTTTGATACTGTTGCACATGGAAGACTGCTACACAAATTGGAGCAGTGTGACATTGGAGGCAAATTGCTGCTATGGATAAAGGGGTGATTGAGGGGGAGAAGACACAGAGTGGTAATCAATGGACACTGCTCATCGTAGACTAATGTTATTAGTGGAGTCCCTCAGGGCTCAGTGTTGGGTCCATTATTGTTTTCTGTATTTATAAATGATATTGATGATGGTATATCAAGCTTAATGTCCAAGTTTGCAGACGATACAAAGGTTGGCAGGGTTGTCAAGGACACTACTGACACTATGCTGCTGCAACAGGATCTGGAAAGGTTGAGCAGATGGGCTGAGAGGTGGCAAATGAAGTTTAACATTGACAAATGTAAAGTACTACACATGGGAAATAGCAACCCCAGAGCAACGTATCAACTCTGTGGTACTACACTGACAGTGGTAGAGAATGAAAGGGACTTGGGGGTGATTGTGCAGGCAGATATGAAGTTCTCTGAGCAGTGCAGACGGGCTGCAAGAGTAGCTCATGGAGTATTGTCAATGATATACAGGAATTTTTCCAGCAGGGATAAGGAGGTGATTATTCCCTTGTATAAGGCAATGGTCAGGCCACACCTAGAGTACTGTATACTGGAGGCCTCATTTCAAGAAGGGCAACAAGATTAGTGAATGGAACAAAGGGGTGCTCTTACGAAGAAAGGCTTAAGTTTTGCAAATTACAGTGTCTGGAGACTAGGCACCAGCGAGGTGATCTGATAGAGGTGTATGAAGCCTTGAATGGTTTGAGCATGCTCAATGCTGATGGGATTCTTCCTCTAGCTCAGAATAATCACGTGAGAGGGCATAAATTGAAATTGAGGAAAGACAGATGTAGGATAGATGTGCGGAAATTTGCCTTTAGCCAGTGGGTGGTTGGTTGGTGGAACAGACTTCCATCCCTTGTAGTGGAGGTTGATAGCTTAAATAAGTTTAAGGCTCAGCCGGAGAGATATTTTGAACGAACAGAGGGGTGAAGTGGAAGTGGTTTTTTTTTTTTTTTTGGCTGATGCTGCATAAGCTTGCTTTCTTGCATCAAATGCCTCTACTAATGCTATATTATAAACTACAGTATAACTTTATGTTCTTAAACATACCTTTATTCTTATTTACTGTACAGAACGGAGCTCTCCACACTTCAAGAATTATGCTATCTCTTAATCATGAGCAAGGATGATATAAACATCAATTACTGTTTTTTGTGACTTCTAATTGCTAAAACTGTAAGAGTTGACCTCAATCCAAGAAATTTAATACCAGAAAGGGTATTTGCTATAAACTCAGCTAGATTCTTGCAAGAGTGCCATATTTTGTACAGTTTACTGAGCATGTGGTTAAGACTATTTTATGAGTAATAATTTTCTTTAGCAGGCTCATTGAAGAACATCAACAATATAAGAGATCATTCTTTCATATGTTCCTTGTTCTTGATTAAGAGAACTTCAATCTATACTAGAATATGTTGTTACAGTACAATTTATCAAATTTGTTATAACAAGATTATGCAATCATTCAGAAATTCATTAAAAACATACGTTTTCTCTGACAAAATTGCATTTTAGACATAAAGACCTATCTTGGTCAATATAGCACAATTAATCCAACACTGTTTGTTGTACCTTCCATGAGCAAAAGTTTTATCCACATAACTCAATATGTAGATACATTTGAATGCCTTTTTGTGTGAAAGACTTCACCCCCCCCTCTCTGTGAAAAAAAGAACAAGAGTTTTGATCTATAAGTTTTTTTTTTTTGTTGATTATATACAATTTTTCTATGTAATCCATTACAACAGTGGTTCTCAAAATGGGTGCCGCAATGTCAAATTTAGCATTGGCTTACATCGTGGTCGTTGATTTTCATGCAACTGTGTAAATTTGAAGTCTTCATGAAATAATTCTTGACCGCGTCATAGTTAGTGTTTATGTAAATACACGGAACACCATCCATTGCGTACAGTGTAGTTGAAACAGCACCACCTTGCAAAATATTCTGCCAGCTCCCAATGCTTGGGGTGCTGGGAATTTTTAATAATGGATTTAGGGTGTCTTCACATTAAAAAGTTTGAGAACCACTGCATTACAATGATGAATGTGGTGTTTGAACATATGCACAGTATCATGCCACTGTGGGTACATTTCCACATATTGGTGGAAGGGTTATAATATAAACAATAATTTGCAGCTGCTGAAAGTACTATAAAAAATATGATATTCCTATGTATTAGTCATATGATCTGCACATATTTTATCAGAAAAAACTTTAAATCATACACAAATACTAAAAAAAAAATAATAATAATATATTCAACACAAAATAAGCTGTGTTGGACTGCTAACTATACACACATTATTAAATTAATGAATCTGCACGTGAAATGAAGTGATGGATACAAAGTATACTCAAAAGTATAAGTTGTTAGTCCCTTCCCAACTTAACGATTAATAGAATAAGTCATGGTTAACTAACAGTAGTAATAATTATTCAGTAAAATAAAACTGAAGTTTTATTAGTATGAATCAATATTTTCATCTAATGGAAAAAAGAAATTTATTGCAAGTACCCATTTACTTCATGCATTTCAAGTACAAAGATTTATCCTTTGATGAAAGCACATATATTGAAGTTTCCAAGAACACTAGTCATTTCATATTTCAATTAGCAAAAATAGAGGTTTTTGTAATATGCAACTTTTATTCCTACAATAATTTTAAGATTATCACTATCCAATGAGTTTGATGGCTTATGAGATTTTCAATCAAATACTTGCAAACATTTATATCCACTACAGTATTTTACACAGTAAACATTCATGTTATGTTACACCATATTTTACACTATTTTACCAGAAGTTCTGACGTGTCATAAATCTGTCTGTACACTTTCATCAGTTCTTTCTACAATAAACCGACGTCCGCTTTGATATTTGCATCCTGAGTTACTTATTTCCAGTAGTTCCCTTAAGAGCTTGTTTTCTGTAATGAGTTGTAAAAGCTTCTCTTGTTCCTTAACATAACTGCTATCGTCAATCTCAACAGCTTTTTTCATAATTGCTGCCATTTCACATATTTTATTATTTTTCTGTTGCAGTTCCTACATAAGAAAACAAATCCATTTAAAATATATACATGTATGAGGCTACATTGTGTGTATATATACAAGACTAAGTAATGCAACAACAAGATGTTATGAAAATAAAACTGTTCACTGTGTACAATTAACAGAAGCAGAAAATGGCATCAACTGAAAGTCCTGAATTGCTAATCCAATCATCCACCCAGCTTTAGAGCCAGCATAGATCTTATATAAAACTAGTCTCAAGGAATTAGGACCAGACAAATTCTATGGAAGGATTTTACCAGTGTATCATATGTGTTGGCAAACTGAAGTGACTTCAAGATAGCCAAGAGAAACAACGTCCAGGTGTTCTTCATGGGGAAGGAAAATATAATGGACCCTGACACGCTCCCTTGCACGGCCCTTTGCCTCCACTCCCTGGGCGGGAGGGGGGAGGTGACTTCTGGGCTCCTCCTCCCCTTGCCGCCCCTCTCTTCCCTCTGGTGGGGCATGGGCCTGCTCCACTGATTTGGGGGTCATCTTCTCTATGGACCCCTTATTTCTGCCTTTTCCCCCCAGCCTTCAGTCTCCCCACCCCCCCTCTCTCTCTCTCTTTTAATTATAATTACTAGTGTCTGAACCATTGTTAAATTGCTTGAGCCCTACACCCAAAAACTTAACAACATTTATTTGCATAAATAGTACTTCTTTTTGGCTGACCCATAACGTGTTTGTTTTTTTTAAGGTCCTTGCCACTGAAATCTCAGGAAGAGTGGTCATTTAGCCACTGGGCCCATTAGGGGCCCAGCGGCTAAATGACCAGAGGAACAACGGTACACAACACTACACATGTACAAAATCCATACACTTTTAAACCTCTGGCATTGACAGTGTTCTGTTTCACACCCACAATGTATAGCCCGCGGAGATGGGGGAAACCCCTGGTGCCGTTTGACACTAAACACACTCTACCTTTCCCAAGAAGCTTATAACAGTATAGGTGTGGCATCCACACAGAGGAATTCCACTCCCTCTGTGTTACCTGGCAGTGCTATACCACTTTGCTTATTGGAGGCCTGAAATGGTGAAACCCATGTTTAATCTCAAAAGAAAAGCTCCAGCACCCCATTTTTTTGTTTTTTTTTTTATATAGAGATGGGGGGGGGGTATCTCTTCCGTTGTGCAGTATTATGGAGAGATTCAATCTTTCTTACATTTTGAGGGTACAGCTCTAAAATGGTGTTTGGATGCCATTTGAAAACTGTCCACGCAGGCAGCGTGGACTAAACCTGTTGGTCTAAACCTCTAGGAGGCATCCAGATCAGCTAGTGTATCTCACTGCCTCTACTCTGCCAGACAGTAACTGGAGGGGATATTGTTGGGGCCATGTGTACACCATATCCAAAAATTTCATTACTTTGTGTATGTCCCCCTCACTTTTTCTTACTACTGAATACATCATGAATAGTCAAACTAATGGAACAAACTTATCTGAAAAGATATAAACCTCCCAAACATACATGTTCTCTGTGATGTCCATTTCACTTACTTCTTCTGACAGAATTCCAATTATTGGTTGATTCAACCACTGCTCATCTCAGTTGTCCCAATTATTTGCTGTACAATTCCTTTTGCTTCAAAGGTGGTACGTGTATATATGTCTGCTCTAATATTCCCTGTCAGAGATTTAGTAATTTGGAATATCCTCTGGCTTAAAATCTCTCTGTCCCATTCTGTTAAATTTATCTGTTGCCTCTATCATTCTCCCAACTCCACTAATCACTTTGAAACTTTACTTTCTCCAGTCCAAATTTCCTAATAGTGAGGCAACTTTAATGTTCTCAACTCAAGGAGAAAACAGAAGCTGGTTTCAATGCTGAGGCTTTTGCAATTACTAATGATTTTGTTCAGTCAGAAAACCAGACAAACAACCCGATCCAAGTATATACATGATCGAGATGAGTGGTCCTCTAGGAACTTCAGATCCAATAGAGCCTTTCTCTTGTGGGCATCCACAATCTCATGTTGCTTGACATTACAAGAATGCAAAAGGATGATCTGCAAGCTTTCTCTTCTTCTTTTCCTTGGTTGGATTACTGTTTTAAATCTTCTGATGTCAATGTTTGTTCAGATCATGTCAGTGAAATTATTCTTATAAGGATAAAATCCTGTATTCCACACCTCATCTTAAAATCTTGTCCTTTATCTAAAGTTTGGTTTTCCAATAAATGCACTAAGGCTATTCAAGATAAGAATGTTAGATATCACAATTGGCTTGCATCCAAATCTCCTGCTTCATTTTCTGCCTCCAACAATTTTAATGCCGTTATTAATCAGTCCAAATGGTAGTTGAGCATTCTCGTCTCTTGCTAAAGCTATTGACTGCAACAAGTTGCCCACTGTTAAAACCTGATGGTTCTATTGCCACCTAAGTTAAAGATAAAACTGATCTACTATCATCCTACTTTTCTTCTAACTCTTGAATCTATGATCTTGTTGAACTACCTCCTACCAGTACATTCCATCAAACAGATGTCAGAAGACTTTTGAATAGCCTTGGTGGTATTTCTCCACTTGTCGTTTTACTCCTGGTCTGTGTCACCTTTTCACACTCTCTTATTCCACTGGTGTTTTTCCTCATATCCAGCCAGTTCCTACTCTTTCAGTTCCAGTCAGTTCCTACAGACTTCTACTCTTTCTAAATGATGGAGAAATGTATTAACACCTAGCTCCTAAACTATTTAGAAGCCTTCCAGCATGGATTCCGTAAGTGTTGATCCAATGGTGACATACCAGCTTATTTTACATGTCTATGGACAAATTCAAGGTAACAATTACACTTGACATTTCAAAGGCTTTTGATCAGGTTTAGTATAAAAGTCTAAGTAAGTTCCATCTTTTTTTTTTTTTAATTGGATATCCAGTTTTCTCTCTGTCTTCTAACTTCTCTGATAATGAAAGTGAATCTTCCCCAAGATTCACTTCTTTCTCCCATATCAATGACCTTCCATTGACTGGAAATCCTATCTATAGTTCTTCATTCCAGTGAGACCCGCTTCAAGAGTCTTGCAATGCAATTTCCCACCCCTCCACCAACCCAATTCCAGGAGGAGGACAGGCAGAACACCACTAGTCATCTTAAACTATAGTAGCCTCTAGAGACCAACCAGAATGGCTGTTAACAAGGGGAAGGACAGGATACTAAATGCCTTTCACTCTTCAACATCGCCAGTAGACTTGCCCAGCAAAAAAAAAAACAGGTATACAACCAGTCATGTTCCACCCTCCAAAACATGCAATTTGAACAAAGACTGAAACTAGGCCACCAGTAAGGAGAGAACTAGTATCGTTCATCAAACAAAGGCAATGTGCAGATCTTGTTTTCACTTAAAGGTTATGGACTCCCCCACATGTTACTGTTTTGTGATACCAAAATATAATAAATTGTTATCACATGCAGTGAAGTGTTTTCCTTCTACATTCATGATTGATAATAATACCCTTCAGTTCTCGCATTAGAAAATGTGCAAACAAATTGTTGAAATAATCAAATTCTTATAGTTTTATGCAGAATATGAATGTTGTCAGACTTATGCTAGACATAGCTGTGATTACACCATCCAATTTAATAATGTGCTATTACTGCATATAAATAAAAAGAAAATGCTATTTTTGAAAGTTACTTTTAAGTTTCAGCTGGAGAGTATAAAAAAGAAAATTTTTTTTTTTTTTTTACTGCTAGCAGAAAAACAATGATTAATATCTAATTTAAGGTAACAAGATGCTTTTGCAAGAGCTGGGACATTAAAAAAACCCAGAGAGTGAGTATTTTGCTTTATAATATTCTAAAATTCAAATTAATATGTTTAAAGAAGAATATACAGTGGAAGCTCTATATAACCCCAGGGGCTCACATCTGGTGAGTATGGGCTTAGCATACCCATTCATTTTTTTTTGATTGGTGCAGCATAAGCCTCAGGCTTCCTTGCACCATATGGCTAATAATAATAACACTGAGCCTGCTCAACCCATTCAAGGCCTTATACACCTCAAGCTGGTCACCTCGCAGGAGCATAGTCTCCAGAAGCTGCAATTTGCAGAACTTAAGCCTTTCTTTGTAAGAGCACCCCCCTTTGTTCCCCTCACTTGCATAAATTTTTAATGCAACTGTTACATTAGAAAAAGTATCTGTAAAATTGTTTTTAAAAATATATTGTAGCACTTCAAATGAAGTAA
Source organism: Mastigoproctus giganteus (assembly GCF_048544385.1). NCBI lineage: Eukaryota > Metazoa > Arthropoda > Arachnida > Uropygi > Thelyphonidae > Mastigoproctus > Mastigoproctus giganteus. The sequence goes on along the minus strand of NC_143586.1, from coordinate 94,526,407 downwards.
CATTGTCTTTAATATAAATTTGAAGTACTCTAAGATCTTCAAATAATGCTAAACCATCAATATCAGACTCATTATTATTACTAGCCATATAGTGCAAGGAAGCCTAAGGCTTATGCTGAACCAGCTTTAAAAAAATTTCCAAAGTTACCCAGAGAGACAAAAGTAGAAGGAAATCACCAAGAAGAGAAGATAAGAATGATGATATCCAGCTCAGGACCCTGGGTGTGCCAAGCCCACACTCACCAGATGTAGGCCCCTGATCAATGTCATTTAATTTATTTAAAAAAATTGTTATATTACCATTTTTTTAAATTCAGAAATATCATAAAATATTTCTACATGTTTTTTCATATTTGTAAACCTTTCAGTTAACGAGAAAATTGTGCCCATAATTTGAAAGAAAAAAAATTAATTTTGTTGTGGTTCCTCTACTTTCATAATCAAAATGACGTCTTTTCATTCTTTTCCTTACAGTGCTTCTGGAAACGAAGCAGCAATGCCAATGATAGTAGCCATATTATTAGTCAAATCAAGAATTTTTTTGGAATGCTTCCTCTGTTCTATTTTCTTGAAAATATTCTGTGATTTCTCATTGGTGGGGGTGTAAGGCAAGGGTGTTCCATGGCCCCCCATACTATTTGATTTATATGCAAACTGATGAAAGAGTTCAAAGAAGAGCAGAAGGGAGGTATAGGAAAGGGGGAAGATAAAGACAATAATATTTGCAGATGACTAGATACTGACTGCTAATAATGAGAATTACAGATCTCCTTGAACATCACAATAAAGGAGTAAAATATGAAGATTAACAACAGTAAAACCAAGGTAATGTTAATTTCAACGTGGCCAGGAAGAAGAATCAAAACAGCATTAGATGGAATAATATTGGAACAGGTCGACAGATACTTGAGAAGCATAATGACAGAAATTGGGAAAAGCCTGGAAGAAATAAAAACAAGAATTACAATGGGAAAGAAGCATTTAGTAATAAAAAAGAACTATTGAGAAGAAATTTCAAGTAGGAATTAAGAAAGTAAATGATGAAAACATTAATATGGACTATTGTACTATATGACTTCAAGACATGGACACTGGGAAAGAGGAGATGAGATGTGTGGGTGGACAGAGTGAGAATGAGATTTTGCAGAAAGTAGAAGAGAACATTTCCGGTCATTATATGGAAATTTTCTTTGTTCAACTGAAACTATTATAAATGTAATTACCGAGAGGAATTAAAAAAAATCGCTAAATATCAAATTTCTCTATAAAGCAGTTCGTTAAACAGAGTCCAACTTGTATATGTCAAATGTTTTTTTTTTTTGGTGCACTCCTGAACTGCCTCCCACAAGCAACGCTTACCTTGCCTACCCTGACATAGTCGGTAATGTCTTTTCAACCATCGAGGCTTTCCTAATGGAAGTTTCTTTGTGCCAGACATGTTTGCTGCTAGGAGAATGGTAATCTGTTGTTTGTCTTTTTTTCCACCACTTAGGTAGCAATTTAAAAAAAGTTTCATCAGCATTTTGGTCGTATGTCAGCAAAACATTTTTCCTGACTTTCTACCTGAAGGTCAAAGAACTTGAAGATTAATTTGAAAATTACGTTTTTTTCAAAAATAGTTTACCGATTTTGATGAAATTTTATATTTAGTTCTTCCTTAAATAGTTAAGTTAATTGAAAAAGTAAAGAAAAAGTTGTATGGAACCAGCGACCCTGACAGCCTTATGCTTAAGGGTGGTCCCACGTAGAATGCAGGTGACCGCTTATCTGGAACTAGCAGCTAAAGCTTCTCACAGGCTATGATAATAATTGAAAGTGGAAGAGAAAAATATTTTTGCGAACGAATTTGAAAATCTTCGAAATAAACATTCGAATCTTTTAAAATCATTGTCATTATATACAGTGGCGGACAAAAAAAGCTACAACACCTTAAAAAAAAGTAATGTGTAGTGAAACATAAGATATTGTTTGTCGCAAAGGTATTGTGCCAGATAACGCTTCTATTGCATCAGCAGTTTCTATAAATACGACGTTGGAAGGGTATACATGCTCATTAGTATCCTGTTTTGCGGAGGTGTAAGCATGGCTCCATACGTTCAGTTGACACTAAGGGGAAAAAAAAAAAAGTGTAGCCGTTGCTCTGTCCCAGGAAGGGCTTTCTATGCGTGCTATCACTGATAAAATAGGCTGCCACCAGTCAACAGTATCCCGGGTGCTGAAATTAAAGTGTGAAACCAGTGATGTGAAGTGAAGACCTGGATCAGGCTGTAAGAAAGTGACTACGCCTTCCCAAGATCGATATTTGAAACTTCGTAATCGGCATGCTAGTGTTCCTGATCTAAAACTGGTCTTGGAATGGTGTTGAAACAAGTGCACCAACTATCCAAAGACTGCTTTTGGAATGTGGTCTGCATGGCTATCAGCCCAAGAAGATGAGGAAGAAGCGACACTTGCTTGGGCCAAAACGCATGTTTCATGGACAAAAGAGCAATGGGGTCATCTTTTCTGGGGAAGGAAAAAAATACTAAATTATGATATTAGGGTCCTCTGTAAATGATTATATCTACCCATATATTTATTTTGTCTGTAAATTGCATGTGTTCTCTGGTCAATTTGCCTGTTTACTGGAAGAAAAGAAAAACCTTGTTATCTATGCCTGAGACAGATTAACTCAGCTATGGGATTCAAATCTGGAGCTTTTCCACCAGGTGTGGGGTGGACGGGAACGATACCACTGTGTTATCCACGCAGACAAAATTCAACCTGAATGGCTCAGATGGGAAGCGATATGTCAGGAGACGAAAATCTGTGGCATACCATCCTGACTGCATAACACCAACTGTAAAGTTCCCCGCCAGTCAGATGGTCTGGGGATGCATAACAAGCAATTGAGTTTATTAAGGGAACGTTGAATGCAGAAGTGCCTGAAACCCATTATTGGGGATCACCACAGAGATGTCCAAAACTGCATTTTTCAACAGGACTCAGCACCTTGCCACACAGCAAAATTGGTAAGTTTTATGCTATTTAGATTTAATGATGAGTTTGTCTTCTTGTCTCACAAGGCTTAAAACATACTTACACCAATATTCTCCCTTAAGTGCAGTCATACCTCAGAAATGCTGGCATTAATGTTGGACTGGCCTGGCAACACTCTAGATTTTGAACCCTATTGAAAATTTCTGGTACATAATGTCGTCTAAAATTGCTCGGGAGAAGCCAACAAATAAGATTCAGCTGCAGGATATTTATGGCAATTAGGTATATCAGGTGGAGTCTTTTTATTGGATTTCATTCACAGAGCTATATATTCCATCTAACAAATGCATTTCGAACATTTCTGCAACCCACAATGCAGTGCAAAACACATTTGCAAAATTCACAAGTGATGCAGTTTTTTTTTGTCTGCCACTGTAATTTAATAAATACTTATTCAGATGACATTGACGCTAATGTTTTTAAAGAATTAACACTTTATATTCACCTTCTTTAATGTATGAAGCAATTCAAGGACTAATATCAACTTATCCTAATGTGAACATAATTTTAAAAAAAATTTGTCAATTCCCGTTTCGAACACATCGGTAGAAGGAATCGTTCACTGTGCTTAAAAGAATTATATTTGAAATTCACTTGGACAAGAAAAATGATGTAATTTGGCAATAATATCACAAACAGGATTGATTATAATGAATTGATATACAATTTCTCAGCCAAAAAAGTCCATATAAAATACGTACTTATAATATACGTAAGTTAGTTATAATCCAGTTTAATACAAATATATACTAACAAAATCAGTAGCTTTCGAGACGCGTGTCTCTTTGTCAACTGACAAATTAAATACGAAAATACGAGCTGAGTGAGGCTCGTATTTAATTGGTCAGTTGACAAAGAGACACGCGTCTCAAAAGCTACTGATTTTGTTAGTATATATATTTGTATTAAACTGGATTATAACTGACTTACGTATAATTATAAACTATGGACCCCAGTATTCCAGGCCCATTCGTTACTATAAAATACTTATTAGTTTAAGTGTATGTATTATTTCTGAATTAGATATTTTTCTTTATATGTGGGCCCCCCAAATACCATTTTGCCTTTGGCCCCATGAGGAGGCTTAAATTTCTCAATATTTCGATTCGTAGAGGATTAGCTTTTAAAAGATCACCATCTACAGGAACATTTTTTGCACGCATCGTCATTAGCAATTAAAAATACCTTCTTAAGTCCGGGTACTTTGCCTTTCGTGCTCGAATCCGACCCGTGCAGCAGATTTTTCCAAACTTCCGATCTTTCAGAATAGTGACAGAATACTCTTAGGCGATGTCAATCTTAGAATGTACACCAATATCTTCAAGGACAAGGGACAAGGTATTCTTGTATTGATTGCGGCCTCCAGGGTTACCCCTATATACCGCTGTAGCATCTGTAGGTTATTTATAGCCGGCAAGTGTGTGTAAGTATAAACCCCGGGGGGCTCACATTTGGTGAGTATGGGCTTGGCACACCCAGGGTCCTGAGCTGGATATCATCATTCTTCTCTTTCTTGGTGATTCCCTTCTACTTTTGTCTCTCTCTCTCTCTCTCTCAGGGTAACTCGGGAGCTTTTTTTTTTCCTGGTGCAGCATAAGCTTCAGGCTTCCTTGCATCGTATGGCTATTAATAATATGTGTGTTATGATGGTTGTTGTTTGCCGGCCCTGGAGTCTTAGCAGCTGGGAGGCAGGGAGCAAGCTACCTGCATCCCGACTCCTGTTCCTAGCCACGTGGGATTCCAACAAGTGGAATTCCGGTACCATTATCTACAGTTACAAAATCCCAATTTTATCTGCGATTGGCACAGCTATCCGCTTTCTTGGAGCCACACACTCGAACTAATGGATTAACTTCTAGCCGACGTTCATTTCATTACCGCACTGCGACAAAAGAGCGTGACCAATCTGAACAAATGATTTCTCACGGTCAGCTTTTGAAGCGCGAATATTGTAATAAAAAAAAAAAAAAAGATTAAGAACTCAGATTAATTAAGAGGTAAAATTTATGGTTGTTTTTATATCTTTTTATTTTAAAAGTCGTTATACTGAATGTAAAACAGCCGAAGTCGCGAGTTTCTGTCGGAGCTACGATAGCGTAGCGCCTTCGGCCTGCACTTCCTGATTGAAACTGGGTACAAACCCCGCCGGAATATTTTCTGAAAAGGCGTTTTTTTTTTCTTTTTTCAGTACCAAGTTAGTCATCTTGGGCCAATAAGCTGATCGCGTAACCAGCATATTAAAAGGAGAGTAGATGTTAAGAGTTAGTGCTGTTATCTTTCAACACTTTTTAATGATAAGTACTTATAACAATAAATATATTTTCAAACTAAAATTCAAGAAAAGTTAATTTGATTATTTCGATATGAAATTACCAATCGGATTTCATACTTCAAAAGATTCTGGTAAGTAGTCCAGGGGTCCAAAAATAATAAAAACTCATAAATCTGACTTTAACGGTCACAGACTACGATTGGTTCAATAAAAAAAAAAAAATATATATATATATATATATATATATATCCACCCCATTTCCGAAACAATGCTCTCGCATTAATATAGTTCTCTTAAATAGAATCGGTAGTGCCCTTTTTTTTTAGGCAGCTGAAAAATTTGCACAGTAGAAGCAAGGTTTAGACATCTAATACAATAATAAATCAAGGATTTCCTAGTCTGCATTTGCAAACTCTTGTCGCATACGGCACGCACCTGAGTAGTGTAGAAAATAATTATAGTTAGTGTAAGGAAGCCTGAGGAACTGGTACACCAGCTAAAAAAATTTCCGAGTTACCCTGAGAGAAGTAGAAGGGAAAGAGAAGAATGATGATATCCAGCTCAGGACCCTAGGTATGCCAAGCCCATGCTCACCAGATGTGAGGCCCCCTGGGGTTACTATTATTAAGGCCATATGGTGCAAGGAAGTGCACTTTTTCTACATCTGCCGAAAATAAAAAAATAGAGCGTGTACGCACTACAGACATTATATACGAAAACATCCTTGGCTTGGACGAGGTTAAAAAAATCCATTTGTAGAATACTACAAAATTTGCGATAATACAAATATTTGTCCGCATTTCTGTTACCTTCCATTGTAATGGGGGAATAATAAATAAAAGTAAGCATCATACCTTACTATGCACTTAACTCCCTGATTTGCAAAATATGGTCCCATTTTTAAGAACGCATATATACATAATGCGCCTATTTTGCCTTCATCAACCCTCAGGGGCTAACATCTGGTGATTCCCTTCTACTTCTTGTTCTCTCTCTCTCTCAATTCAGACAAAAATGTTTTTGGTTGGTACAGCATAAGCCTCAGGCTTCCTTGCACAATACGGCTAATAATAATTACGCCTGCCGCCGCTAGCATGTAACAACTCAACTCTGAGGACGGATTTTCATGAAATTTATATTTGGACCTCTCCAAATATCATTAAATTCAGTCTAATAGAAATGCTACAATTATTATTTCTTTGTCCGTCCGTCTGCATGTACCAACTCTTCCCAGTGGATGGATTTTAAGGACATTTTATTTTTCGAAACTTCGAAAGATCTGTTTCGAAACATAGGAAGTTTCGTTAAAATCACACCAATTATTATATATCACATGGGCTATCCATATACCGTAGCCGAAGCACTAGATTCATAATGCTTGTTGACAGAAATGAAAATTTCTTTGTTCGCGCATAAATAGCACTTTTTGGCTGTAAATCGTGAATTATTAATGTTTTCAAATGCACGATGAAATGCTCTGCATATTAACTATTTTTTTTTAGCAACTAAGGCCATATTGCGGTGGTTGTTCCCTTGACCTTTCCGTATTTAGTGGTGACGGGCTCATCAAGAAGGGTGTGCTACGCATTGCTGCTCCTTCCCACCTGGCTACGGAGGCGCCTTTTTTTTTTTTTTTTTGTAATGAACTTATATTTTGCAGCAGGTGCAAACCCCAGCAATTGATTTTTTCTGAACATAATTATTCGATGGATCTTAGCTGTTGCTGAAATCCACTGCCTGGATTTCAGCAACAGCTAAGAAGCAGAACATAGACTGCATTCCTTTCCTTTAAGAAGCAGAACATAGACTGCATTCCTTTCCTTTAAGAAGCAGAACATAGACTGCAACCCACCATCTGATGGTGGCGCGGCTGCCCCACTAACCCCCTTCCCTCAAGAGTAAAGTCCGCAGCGAAAACGCTGCGGAGTTTAGTCTACTCGCGTCCCTAGCCCTATCAAATTTTAGTGTACCCCTCCGTGTCGCGAAGGGCGGTTTGCCTGTTGTGAGGGGAAAACCGGAGTCAATCCCGGTGAAAAACCTCACGACCACGGTTTGAGACCGCCAAACTCAATGCTGAATGAAAAAACCCGTGGGAAAATTTCCTTAAGGGTAGCGGCTGGAATCGAACCGCGACCAGCTATTCAGCAAGCCAGCAACGTTGCCACAAGACTACCGTGGCCCCATATGCCATAGCTTTAATTTCAGTATTTTACATCACAATTCTCACGTCGCGTGGCTAATGTCACGTGATCGCTAAACTTCCGTTACATTCCATTGATAGGTGCTATAGATGTTTTCAATTAGAAATTGTTCCAGCGGGACTTAAACCCAGGTTGTTTCTATCAGCAGGCCGAAGCTGCACTAAACGCCACTGAGGCTTCAAACAAAGCCTGAAACGTCGGCTACCTGTAGGTGGCACTTTGCATCGTATTTCGGGTAGAGAAGTAAGCACACACGATTAATCCATAGTGGTAATACATTTTCTTGCTAAGAAGGAAAATTCTAATTTGCGGGTGTAGGACAGGAATTTTCTGAGTGACCATATTTTTGATCCCGTAAGGATGCGACTGCAAATTGCTTTTTTTTCGTATGATGTTTTTCCAAAACAGAATGGCTTTCATAGATCCGTTCAAAGTTGAAGTAATCTTTCTTATTGCTATTTTAGACAAAATTATTCTATGTAACGGTTCCCGCATGACCCCAATAATATGACGTTGTTGACATGGAGTAAACTGCCACTTATAAAAATTTTTTATAAGTGGCGGAAGGAACTAGCATTGTGGCAGTAGCCCAACTTTTATTGCTGCTGCGCTTTAATAATTTTTTTTAACGATAAAAATGCGAAAACATTCAGTAATAAGTATACACACCGTATATACACTTCAACTACATTGAAGCTACTGAGGAATGTTTTCTTTAAAGTCACGTGTTCTTTGTTCACCACCTTCTGAGCGAGAAAATTATCACGTGCACAGCTTCAGATGTAAGCCGAAGACAGAAAAATCTTTCCAGGCCTGCTTGATTCGAACTTGAATCCTTTAATTTTTATTTTTGGGCTTGTTTGTTTTCCCTTTTGTCATGTTAGATATTTAGCGTTGCAAGGAGCGTCTGCGAGTTAAATTTCGTTTCTTTATATTATCCGAACAGTGAGAAGTTAAATCATTAGAAAGGCATTTAATATTTGTAGCGATATCCATCACTCTGAAGCAGTGAGTTTTCGATTTTTTTTTTAATAATGACACTCCTTAGTAATTGATTTTATTTTGTGGCGCCCCTACTCAATTTTCTGCCTGTTAGATCCGATTCTCTCTATAATATATATCTGATGTTATATGATAGTTATTATAATAATATAACCATAAACAAAATTACAATTCATCATACAAATTATATATTATTATTATTAGCTATATGGTGAAAGGAAGCCTGAGGCTTATGCTGCACCAGCTGAGTTATACCCTGAGAGAGAGAGAGTCACAAGTAGAAGGGAATCACCAAGAAAGAGAAGAATGATGATATCCAGCTCAGGACCCTGGGAGTGCCAAGCCCATACTCACCAGATGTGAGCCCCTGGGGTTGTATATACTTATATAATAATTTTATTCTTTATATAGAGGTACTAAATAAACATCTACAATTGATGTTTATTTAGTTAAACCCAAATTGTGTGGCACCTCGGTTGATAATCACTATTGGAGGGGAGGGGTTAGTAATTTTGACTTTTCCTGGATATTTGCTGTGATAATTGGGTGCTGACTTCTTCCCACTTTCAAAGGAAATCCTTACATAATTAAACTTCGAGGAAAACCCTTAAATGACAGGACCGATAATTTTTCCAGAACAGAATTTCGTTCTCATTTGATTCAAGGCGGCCTTGCCAGGAGACGTCCAGCTTAGAACATCTCTCACCTCCCAATGGCGATTCCCGAAAGCATCGCATCGTATTACGGTGAAATGTGAAGAAATAACCTAGATACTAAACAGACAAGATGTGGGAGCACCTTATATTACATGAGGAGGAGCACTACAAGGCCCTCTCGTGCTTTGCACATGAACTGTTTACCCGGCTAAGGGCAATAACCCAACCTCCCCAGGCTTGATGCAGGACCTGACTACAACTACAACTCATCCGACGGGCCTCTGCTCTCATGAGTGCCATTACTTTGTCAACTGTACCAGAAAGATCGAAGTACCACGATATCGGACGGGACTTTGCTCCCACGAACATCACAATCAAACACGGACACCCTGTCAACTGGACCGACAGCGCATGTAATTTACCCAACGAACTACCCTAGAATGTGACAATCACCATATGCAGGAGTGACAGCACTGCATCGACGCCCAGATAACAGACCAAACAGTGAAAGTGACCACATACCAACAATGGCCACCCAAAATGGAAATAGAAGAACCATGACCAACGCCGGCATTCAACCGATCTCTGAACAAGTCGATAGAGACCTTGTTCCTGGATGTACCTCCTGGTGGGGCCAGTGATGTGATGCTGTCCTGACCCTGCTGGCCTAGCCACCACTCTGCACACACGCCATATTGGCGACCTGTGCCGGCTCCCTTGTCCGGCCCTTTCTATCCCACCCCGGCAGGGGGAAGGAGACGGTCATACTGTTTCCTCCCCTCCACGCCACCCCCATTCTTCCTTCTGGCAGGGCATGGGCATGCCCTGCTGACACCAAATTGAGGCCTCCTACTCTAGTGGCCTTATCCTTCCTCCTTTAACCTCCCAGTCTTCATTCTTCCCCCATTCTCTAACTTTACACAAGCGAATTCCCCCACACACATAAATTCAATGAATCCAAATTAACTTACGCCCATATTTCGGTTTATCCTTATTCAAGCGACATCACCCTACGCAATCGAGAGATATCACACATACATATATGTGTAAAAAAAAATTTTTTTTTAAGGTCCTAGCCACTGAAATCTCAGGAAATTAGGTGGCAGGACCTGCCAGAGTGAACTAAAGACTATCGGGTACCTGGTCTGCCTCCACGGGGCGTAAGTGGGGAAACGTTGGGCCTCAGAAGAGGTCCAGCGTCACAAAACACCACACTTCCATAATCCATACACTTTTAAATCTCTGGCCTTCCCAGTGAACTGGTACACCCACAATAAAAGCAACGCGGAGCCGTTAGACACTGAAAACACTTACACCCGTGGTAGTACAGGGAAGAGACCAAGGTTCGAATCCAGGCAAAGGCATTTAGGAAGCTTTTCTAGCCTTGTACGCTCACCCGGTCTCAAGACGTGGAGTGAAGGTTTTGCCCGGTACTCCGGTTTGTTCTCACAGAAACTATCCTTCCTGGGCGCACATCACAGAGACGTACAAGGGGGGGGGGGTTAAATTCAATTCAGATCACCCGTTTTTGGGTATAGTGAATTTTCAAGAATTAATCTTACAGAAAGTAAAGGAAAGGGAATTTCACTGTTTGTGTTTAATGAAATTTTACTTTCACCGAAAATTGGTTTTTAACCTGGTTTCTATTCCAATCCTATTCCAAAATATAAGTAGAAAATTATAATAAACTGATTGCCGTTCATCTTTTTATTTTATGTGGCAACTAACAATGGATTGAAACTGAAGTTTAGTAATCACGTGACACTAGCCACGCGACGTGAAATACTGAAATTAAAGCGATAGCATACGGGGCCACGGTAGCCTTGTGGCAATGTTGCTGGCTTGCTGAATAGCTGGTCGCGGTTCGATTCCAGCCGCTATCCTTAAGGAAATTTTCCCACGGGTTTTTTCATTCAGCATTGAGTTTGGCGGTCTCAAACCGTGGTCGTGAGGTTTTTCACCGGGATTGACTCCGGTTTTCCCCTTACAACAGGCAAACCGCCCTTCGCGACACGGAGGGGTATACGAAAATTTGATAGGGCTAGGGACGCGAGTAGACTAAACTCCGCAGCGTTTTCGCTGCGGACTTTACTCTTGAGGGAAGGGGGTTAGTAGGGCAACTGTTAAATAGACTGCCTGCAACCCACCCTCATACGGTGGGTTGCAGGTAGTCTATTTAACAGTTCTGCTCCTTTAAGTACTAATTTATTTTATATTTTATGTGAATTTCTGTTATAAATAAATGTGTGTATATTGTTCCTAGGGGGTGTAAAATTCCACCCCCAGACGTCCCGCATTGGAAACTAAGGATTTGGTCACTTTATGGATGGCCCATGTGATATATATATATAGCAAAAAAAGAAAATAATAACTGGAAATCTATTGGTGTGATTTTAATGAAACTTAGGAAGGGTCGACATATCTTTCTTACAGATCGAAAAATAAAATGTCCTTAAAATCCATCCACTGGGAAGGGTTATTACATGCAGACAGATGGACGAAGAAATAATTGTGGCATTTCTATTAATCCGATTTTAATGATATTTAGAATGCTGAACAAATCTTGATAAAAGGTCCAAATATAAATTTCATGAAAATTGAGTTGTTGCGGGCTGCAGGCGTGATGAAGGTGCATTGTTAAGGTATGTATGCTTACTTTTATTTATATACATGTATGTATATATATATATATATATACGGTATTTTCTACGGTCCAATAAGAAAACGTGTATGTAATTCAATGATTACATTTTGAACTTCCATTTACATACGCACTTTTGCATTTACAAACAGTAAGTTAGGTTTAATTATAAATTAAGTAACATTTGTTTGGGAAGTAAGTCGAGAGAAGTTAACGTACGCGTGTGTGTGTTTGTCCGTCAGTGAAGGGGGAAACCCCCTCCCCCTTTTTTCACGGGACTGCTCACCAAAATATCCACTCTACCCTGAGAAGTTGCTTGATGAACTGAAGCAGCTTCAAGGATTTGCTATGAAAGCAGAAGGGAAGTTAAAACAAACACACAATGTAGTAATGTACCGAAAAAATCGAATTAATTTTAGCTTACATATTATTTATTTTCATTATTAATAATAAGTACTTGAACTAATTTGCAAGTATTGAAAGATAGTAACAACTCTTAAAATTTATTCATGTAAACTAAGTTTAGTCTCTTTTCAAGGCGTGAGTTACGCGATCAGCTTATTTGCATAAATTTCAAATTTAGTGAGGTGTTTGTTGTCTGTATTTGTACGTGTTCTAAAGGTCGATTTGTCTGCAGGTTAGGGGGAAACCCTCCTCACGTGACTTGGTACTTAAAGAAAAAAAATTTTAAACGTGTGTACCCGTACGCAGCAGGCCTCCATAGCCGAGTGTCAGGCGTGGGAGTGCACGCTCTTTCAGTAGACCGGGGTTCAAGCTTATGACTGCTAAATATGGTCAATCTGCCAAACCGCACTGGACCAGCGTGCCAGATTATGGTCCATTTCCTTCGACATGAATCGTTGAGGAGACTTCCATCCAGCAGTGGATTGGTAATGGCTACAGTTTACCTTTTTTTTTTTTTTTTTTTGATGTGATGAAAACATCGTTGGCTTGGAAAGATTATGGAAATCCATTTATAGAATAGAATGATTGTGACATTGAGACTACATCGGCACAATCATAAGTATGATTATGACATCAGTCATAATTCCTGCAGCTATTACTGCAGGTAGTATGATTGCAACAATACAAATATTTGACCACAACATTTGCATTTCGGTTATTTCCATTGTAACAGAAAAAAAAAAAAAAATATATATATATATATATATATACAGTGAAATTTCTCCTAACGGACACCTCTCTACAACGGACATTTTCAAATTCCCCAACTCACCTCTATTGGTTTTAACGTGTTTGCAGCTTCTGTCTAGCGGACATTCTCTGTAACGGACGCGGACAGGCAATCTGCACTGTTTCGTTTAGATTAGCACTTAATTTGATCTCCTCATAACGGACAGCGGGCGAGCTTACGGCCCTTTTTCTAGGAACTTTTCTTCCACGTATTGCCTCAATTGTGTGTTTATTTCTATTTCCGATTCTCTGAATTTTATCAAGGTTTACGTCGCGGTTCTAAACCCTTTTTCAAGAATTTTAAGGCACGTGTAAAACTTCTGATGAATTCGCTGTGTGCAAGGGGGGGGGGGAGGAATATGGTCGGCCTTTCGTCTTTTCAGTTTCAGTTTTGTTCAGTGTCGTGTGAAGTGCACAATGTCTTCTCGTAAACATTTAACTTTAAAAGATAAAGTCGAACTCATTAATGCGTATGATCGGAAAAAAAAATAGTGTTCGCAATCTCGCTGCAAAATTCAAAATCGGGAAGACGCAGGTAAGCGACATCCTAAAGAAAAAAAAATTAACTGCTCAAACAATTTTGGCAACACGGAAATGATCAGGTTCAAAAATCATTCCCGAAAACTGTTGGACTTCAAATTGACAATGTTACGTATGAGTGGTTTTGTCGCGAACGTGCTAAAAAAATTCCCATTAATGGGTCTATTATTAGGGAAAAGGCTTTGGAGGTTGCGAAATCTATGGGAGTAAATGAGTTCAAAGCTTCTGTGGGATGGCTAGACAAGTTCAAAACTCGGCATAAAATTTCTTGGAAAACCGTAAGTGGTGAAGGTGGATCTGTTGATACTGGGGTTGTAACAGAGTGGACCGTCAAATTGGAAAATTTATGTGGTGATTTTGAAGCTAAGGATATTTACAGCTGTGACGAAACAGGGTTGTTTTTTAAAGTTCTTCCTGAAAAAACAACGAGTCTAAAAAACAAAAAGTGCCAGGGCGGAAAAATTTCTAAGGAACGCTTGACTGTACTGTTGTGTACAAATATGCTGGGAGACTTTGAACAACCTCTTGTTATAGGAAAACCACAAAATCCTCGTTGTTTCAAGGGCATAAAGTTGAATGTTGATTGGAAGTCTAATAAAAAAGCTTGGATGACACGAGATATCATGAGAGAATGGATAAGTCACTTGAACCAAAACATGATTTGTCAAAACAGAAAAATTATTCTTTTCATGGATAATGCTGCATCTCACCCGCACATTGAATTGTCTAGCATTCAAATCGTTTTTCTGCCACCAAACACATCTGCAGAGTGTCAGCCCTTGGATCAAGGGATAATAAAAAATTTTAAACTTCACTACAGAAAACATGTTTTAAGACATCTCATTGCAAACATGAACGATGTAACATGTGCGAGTGACCTTGCAAAGAAAATCAGCATCCTAGATGCGATTCAATGGATTTCCTCTTCAGTAAATGCAATTAGAAAACAACCTGCCGTGAACTGTTTTGTAAAGTCTGGCTTCTCAAACGCAAAAATTGAAGTTGTGAACAGAAATGTTGAGCACCAAGAAGAACAAGAACTTCATCTATTGATAATGTACGATACTTCAGCTACAAGTGACCCTGGCTACAAAGATATAGACTCGAACCTCACTACAGAAGATGGTGCTATAGATATCAACGACATTATCATCGATATTTTTCAAGAAGTTCCTCATGAGGATGAAGAAATGGAAGGAGGTCATTCTGTCGAAGAACATATTAATGACAAACCACCGATGAAAATAGAAGAAGCGCTCATACAAATCAATCGTTTAAAAATGTTTTTCGCCGCTGAAGTATCTTACTGAAGGACTTTCGATGGTTTCTTCACTCCAAACAAATGTTGAAAACAAAATTATCAGCCGGAAGAAGGTGCAGAAGAAAATAAGTGATTACTGTATGTATTTTTCATAAGATAAAGTCATAAATATGCATAGCACAATTGTATGTATATTATTTACAAAATCTGTATATAATTTAATTTAATTTTACATTAAACGTTTAACGATTTTTTCTTTATCTCTTGTGTATGTAATTGTATATTATTTACAAAAATATTGTTCAAATTCTGTATATATTTTAATTTAATTTTACATTAAACGTTTAACGATTTTTTTTTTTTTTTTCTCCCTCAGACTTCTTGTTAGCGGACACTTCTCTCTAACGGACACATTTTCGTTCCCCATGGCTGTCCGTTCAAGGGAAGTTTCACTGTATACAGTACTTCACATTGATCAGAGTTTATAATTAGCCATGTCAACAGAATGCTACTAACCGTATTTTTGAGGTTCCTCAGATTAGAACAGTGTTTTAGTTACTTCAGGAAGAACTGTTGATTACATACAGGTACGGTAGGAACTCAAAAAGGCTAGCAAGTATCATTTCAAAAAAGTTCAATGCATAAAGGCTAAATATTCGCTTTTTAGATCTCCTTGGGCTTCGGAAAATGTATCACAACGAAAAAGCTGAGGCACTGAGACTGCTAAAAATAATGAGGCTAATTTTGCCAGACTACAAACACAAGTACACATTTTCTTAATTACATTTTTAACTACACTTCTCCTTCCCTTTTAGAGCCTTAACTCCACGAATTAGGCCCTTTCAATATTCTCAGTTTTGGATCAAGAGAGTAGAGATTCTAACACTGTTTTCTCAGTTTTGGATCAAGAGGGTAGAGATTCCAACACTGGTATTTCTGCCTTTTCTGAAGAAAATTTGTGGGATGATTCTTGACATAAGAAGAAAGTGTTTCAAACATACACCATGCTCTCTGATTTTGTGCCCTGTAAATTTTTCATGTTCCCATAACTGCTGTTTTCTTTATATATATATATATATTTTTTTTTTTTTTTATGTGAACCCCAAACACGAGAGGTATTAGAACCAATAGTACTTGGTACCATGCTTGGGTTGGAGGTTGAGAAGACGAAAGAAGATATTTGTTCACATTGGACTTGAACTACTGTAGATTGTAATTTTCAGGAAATACGTATGAAGGAAGGTTGTTCCAGAAAACGGCAGTTGAATGAATAAATGAGGAAGATGAAAAGTTGGTTCTATGGGTTTGAAGTTTGACAGTAAATGGATGTTGGCTGGTGGTGGCACGTGTTTGGACTGTTTTGAAAAAGAGAGCGGGAATTATAGAAGCCAATTCAGAAGAACAGTGCCCATGAAAGTATCTGTAGAAGAGGCATGCAGCAGAAACAGTATGTCTATGAGAAAGCGAGTGGGGAGACTCTGTTAGAGATGAATCATTAATTAACCTAACTGCCCTCTTCTGAATGGAATCAAGAAGCCTAAGAGAGGTTTTGGGGGCACAACCCCAGATGTGGAAACAATATTCCGTGGTAGGGCGGATTTGCGATTTATACAGAGTGAGCAGATGTTTGGAAGAAAAGTAACGCCGAGAGCAAAAGAGAAAACCAAGTTTTTTAGATGCAGAGGAAGCAATATTTGTAATGTGCTTGTGCCAAGAGAGATCAGATTAGATTTTGGGAATTAGAGTAATCCCCAAAAGAGATATATCATTTTGCCTAGAAATCGTGGTGCCACTAAAGATAAGCATAGGAGCAGAAGAATCCTTTTTGCGAGATATAAGACAAGACTGAGTTTTAGAAGGGTTGAAATCAACTAAGTTGTCTTTGCCCACTGGAGAATTACCTGAAGATCGGTATTTAAGGAATTGGTAGCAAAATTTCGAGAAGTTGAAGCTGATTGAGCAGGACAAGGTTTCTCAAAATGAAAAGTGGAATGCAATGTGCTATCATCGGCAAAACTATGGATAGGATTTCCAGTCAATGGAAGAAGGTCATTAATATACAAGAGGAAAAGAGTGGGGGAAAGAACTGAACCTTGGGGGACACCGGCATTAGTGGAGAAGTTAGAAGACAGATAGCCATCTACCATCACCCTCAGTGAGCAATCAGAGAGAAAACTGGATAACCAATTACTAAAAACAGTTGGCAAACCATAAGATGGAAGCTTGTTTACAAGACCTTTATGCCAAACATGATCAAAAGCCTTTGAGATGGCAAGTGCAACACTTGTGTTTCACCGAACCTTTCCATTGAATTAGTCCATAAATGGGTAACATAAGCCAGAATATCACCAGTGGATCGACACTGACGGAATCCATACTGGCGATCATTGATCAGATGGAAGGTTTCTAGGTAGTTTAAGAGTTGGCAGTTAATTGATTTCTCCATTACTTTAGAAAGAGTAGAAGTAATTGCAATGGGACGATAATTGGATGGGAGGGATTTGTCGTCCTTTTTAGGAACTGGCTGGATATGAGCAAATTTCCAAGCAGAAGGAAAAACACCTTTGGAATAAGAAAGTGAAAAAAGGCGGCAGAGAATAGGAGTAAGTTCAGGAGCACAGGTTTTGAGAACAAGTGGAGAAATACCATGAGGACCCGGAGCTTCCTTAGCATCAAGATTCATCAAAATCCTTCTGATATCCTTTTGACGGAAGACCACAGGAGGCATTGAATGGAGCCTGTTGGGAATGGTGGGAGGTGTTTTACCAAGATCATTAATACATGAGCTGGAAGAAAAATGGGATGCTAGCAGGTCAGCTTTATCCATGGCTGAAGTGACAACAGAACCATCTGGTTTGGATAGAGGTGGGAGCAGAGATGGGCAAAAGTTGCGGCCAATAGCTTTGGCAAGAGACCAGAATGCTCGGCTACCATTAGGGCAAGAAGCAAGTTTTCTACTCTTAGCCTGTTCAAACTCTAGTTTGGACTGATTAATAACTACTTTACATTTGGTGTATGCAGAAAATGAAACTGAAGAATTAGAAACAAGCCAATTATGATATGCAACATTCTTCTCTTGAACAGCCTTAACACATTTATTGGAAAACCAAGGTTTAGATAAAGGATTCCATTCCTGCAAGAATAATTTCACTGACATGATCCGAGGAAACGTTGACATCAGAAGTTTTGAAACAGTAATCCGACCAAGGAAAAGAAGTCTCTCAGATCATCCCATTTTGCATTCTTGTAATGCCAAACAACACGAGGTTGGGAATAGCCATGAGATAAAAGGTTCCATTGGATCTGAAGTGCCTAAAGGACCTCTCACTTCGACCGTGTACTTAGAAGGGTTGTTTGTGAGAAAAAGATCAAGCATATTGGCTGTATGATTGGGACTGTCCGGTATTCTTGTAGGTAAATGAACAATCTGTGCTAGGTCATTAGTAATTGCAAAAGCCTCAGCATCTGGACTTGTTGGGTTGGTGTGACTAGAAAACGGAAGCCAGCTGGAGTTGTGAACATTAAAATCACCAAGGAAAATACCTCACTGTTAGGAAAGTTGGACTGGAGAAAGTCAAGTTGCAAAGAGAGGAAGTCAAAGAGCTCCAAGTGATTAGTGGAGTTGGGAGAACGGTAGAGACAACAGATGAATTTGACACAATGAGGTAGAGAGATTTTCAGCCAGAGAAGATCAAAGAGAGGAGATTCCAAATTGCCAAGTCTCTGACAGGGAATATCAGAACGGACATATGCGCAAGTATCGCCTTTGAGGCGAAAGGAATCATACAGCGAATAATTTGGCATCTGAGATGAGCAGTAGTTGAATCAACCGATAACTGAGATTCTGTCAGAAAAAGTACATGGAGTTTGGCAGAGTGCAAGTGGAAATGGACATCTTTGAGATTAGAACTGAGACCATGTATAATTGTGAAATGAATTAGGAATGGCTTGGGAGGTTTAGATCTTTTCGCAGATAAGCTTGCTCTATTAGTTTGGCAATTCATGGTGTATTCAAGAGTAAGAAAAAGTGGGTGGGACATGCTGTATGAAATAATGAAATTTTTGGATATGGCGTACACTTCGTAAGAATATATACCCAGATCCTTGACATAACGTGGCCTCGACAATGCTCCCCTCATACACACTACTCAGACTCCCTCCAGTCACTATCTGGCAGAGTAGAGGTAGCAAGATTATACACTAGCTGATCCGGAAGCCTCCTAGAGAGTTACCAATAGGTTCGGTCCAGTGTACTAACTAGCGGACGGCCTGCGAACACCGCTTTAGAGCTGTACCCTCGAAATGTAAGGAATAATGGATCTCGCCACGATGTTCATTATAACCGCAAAAGTCATCAATCATACTGCATGATGGAAGAGATAGGGAAGGGTTGACCAGAACTTAGCTCTAGAGACTAAACATGGGTTCTACCACTTCAAGCCTCCAATAAGCAAAGTGGTGGTATTTCACCGGTTGATGAGAGTCATCTACCACCTAGTACTGCCGCCTGGTAACATAGAGGGGTGGCGTTCCTCCATGTGGTGTGGGCACCACACCTTGACCTCTGCTTATATTGGTTCACACCTGGGTGATCACCCACCATGTACTTGTGCATGGAGGTTATACCCAGGATTACTAACAGTCCCACCATCGTGAAGGTGCAAGCAGAGGATTTGGCTGTCACAGACCATCCGGACTTCGCCGAAATTGGATCCACTTGACTTGAGTGTCACCCGAATATCAGTTCTATCAGCGTTTTTGACCCCCAGATAACAAGTACAGCTCGTCTGGCATATCTGAGAGAATGTCTGTGACAACCTCAAGGACCCCACACACACACACACACACACACACACACACACACACACACACACACACACACACACATTTATATATATATGTGTGTGTTAATAGTGTAATTAAGATTATACTATAATAGTGTTTGAATCAGTTAGTGCTACTATATATATATATATATATATTAGTTTGATTGCTTAGATAAATTAAACTTTAGTGTCTATTTTCCATTGGGTATTAGGGTGTATCCTGAACAGGAGATTTTGTTAGCATTTCAAGTCTAACATATTCCTAGGGGTCTGTGGTGGCGTTCAAATTATATAATAAACAATAATAAAAAATTAGTTCTAATACTAATTATTTAATTTTAATTAATGTTATTAATCAATACTAAAAAATACTAAATAACATTCCCTCATCTGGTCATCTATCCGCTACTTCTTCAGGGGCTTTGAGCGGATCGATAGCCAGTTTTAAAGGAATGTCTCATAATTACCCGTTTCTGTTAACTCCTTATCAGTTTTGCCTTTTTAGTGAGATTTTTTATCTCCTTTAGATTATTTAATTTATTAAACAATGATATTTTTATGCTAATTGGTCTTTCAGTTTATTTTTAAATTTTTGAAAATTTTAATACTTAATTTAGGAATTCAGCAAACTGGTATAGGAGAAACAAAGCCCAACGGGTAATTATCGGAATAAGCGAGTGGAGCTATACTTATCTGTCCGGTGGTGGTCCTTCAGTAAAAGAGGGGTTAGTTCTCTTCACTGTTTGTTTCATCCTTGGTTTGGTTTTTAGTGCGCAGTCGCGTCTATTGTTGCTTGATATTGTTGTAAGGTGATATTTTAGCAAGTCATCCGATGAGTGGGTTGGTTCCTACGTCAGCCGGGGTGCGGCCTGGGTAGGGGGGTTTTTGTTTCCGTTTTAAACTCCGTGTTGAACATTAATTTGAATAAAACGTGATATGTTTTTATTTTATTTACAAGCGTTATTTATTGTTATTTACATAAGTTGGTTTGCTATCCCTTTGGACTGGGCCGGTATAGCTTTTCTAAGGCATAACAGCCCGTTTTGCCCTCGGGGATAGCTATTTACATATTTACAGCCTCCTGTAAAGTGAATTTTACCTTGCGACTGGTTACCCATAAATTAATTTTTTTATTTTTATTTTGAAGGGTGGGTTAATATAGGAAACCGGATTATAGTGCGGTCAGAGGACGAGCCTCCTCTGAGCGTAAGAGATCCGGACCTTAATTTAGGTTTTGGTATTGCTTTGTGATTTAGATATTAGATTTTTGTTATTAATAAGTGTGGCCGCTTTTATGTGGTATTTGCTGTAATTATAGGGTATATTGTTTTTTGTGAGTGTTTCTATCAGTTTGTTAATTGCTTTTGTTGTGTTTTCTGCATTACTGCATATTTTTATTATTCTGGTCGTTTGGTTCCTAATTGTGTTTCCGTATATGTGTTTTGCAATGTTGCTATCCCAGTGGATGAGTTTTATAGCTGGGAAGTTGAAGTGGTCTCTTTTGTCATAATGTTTAGTTTCGATTTTGTTATTGTTGATAGTAATCTGGCTGTCTAGGTAATATGCTTGTAAGTTGCTGTTTTGGTTTGTACGTTCTATGCTGAGGTCGGTTGGATATATTGCTTGGGCTAGTGTTTCAAATCCGTCGTGGTTGATGATTAGGACGTCATCAATATATCTGAACATGTTAATTTCTTCTGTTATGTTATTTTCGAAGTGGTGTAAATATAGGTTGGCAATCGCACTGGAGCAGCACGATCCCATGGCTATTCCTCTGGTCTGTAAATAGATTCTGTTTCCCATCATTATGTAGTTATTTTTGACGTTGAGATTGACTAAATCGTTCCAGTATTGTTTTTTACAGTTTAAACTAATTTGGTGGTTTTGAAAATAGACTGAAAGGACTTTGATTAAATTGTCATGTGATATGCTGGTGAATAGGTTTTGGAAGTCGTAGGTGTATAGGCTACTTATCTTATTGCTTTTGTTTTGGATGTATTCTAGATATGTTTTGTTGCTGGTGATTATTTTGGTACTGGTTATTTCATTTAATATAATTTTAAGTTTGTCTTTAAATAGGTTACTGGAAACTTTTGTGTAACTGTTTTTCCCTGCTGTTATGAACCTTTTGCCGGTGGGTATTTTGTGGAATTTTGGGATCCAGTAAATGAATGGGTATTTTGTGATTTCTATTTTCAGTTTTAGTTTTTTGTGTAGTGCTATCATCTTCTTATTGACGCTGTTAGGCGTGGATACTATTTGTTTGTAAGTTTCACTGTTATCCATTTCTTCTTTAATAGTCTCTATGTAAAGTTTTTTGCATATTATACTAAAGTTGTTGCTGGCCTTGTCTGTGTTCGTTATAACGAATTTCTTCTGCAGTTCTTTGGTCTTATATCTAATGACTTTCAAATTGTATTGTTTGACTTGATTTTTAACTGTTAAGACATCTTGGATTATTTCCATGATTTTTTCCGTGGTAATGTTTATCCATATTTGGAATGCCTCTATGGGTGTGTTAAATTTGTTTGCAGTTTTGAATGTGAATTGCAGTAAATCCTTGTATATGGATTTACGTGTGCTAAATAAATTGGTTGGGCTATTGAGTCTGAATTTTGTTCCTTTTTCCATTATTTCTTTTAGTGTTTGATCTTCTATAATGCTGAGGTCGCCTGTTATGATGTGTTTGTGATGTGGATCTATGTATTTTCTATATTTGCTATCATTGCAGTGGCAAAGTTGTTCCGTACTATTCATATTTTCGATTGTGTTTTTATAGTTACACATGGTTATGCCTATTGGTTTTGTGAAACGATATCTGACTTTAGTATTAATGTTTTGAATAGGTAAAAACCCTTTTGTGTTTTCCAACATGCCCACAGAGTACACCAACAAAACGATGATAACGCACCAAACTTTTGTCACACCAAAAATGTAGTCTACTTAATTACTTGTAAAACATGCGGAATACAATACATAGGACAAACCAGCACAGAACTGCACATAAGAATAAATCTACATCGGTCACAAATAAAGAAACACGGAGAAAACCCCACAAAAGCCAATACCACAGAAAAATACACCAATGAAATAGAATACAAACACTTTCAAAAACACAAATTCACCAATATAACTATTGCGATCTTAGCCATAATAGAAAATACCGCTAAAAGAGAAAACATGGAGGACATGTTAATAATAATGTATAAAACACTATACCCATACGGACTCAATAACAGATTCAATGGAAGAAACTTCACATATACAAACCCCGGACAATGTACATATACTATTTTTCAGCTCTACAAAGACTGGCAAAAAAATGGTTTAAAACTCAACATAATCAAACAAGAAATTGACGAAGATAATAAAAGCAAAGCACAAAGCCTAAACAACTTCGATAAGCTCATCACACAATGGGACACGGAACCTATTAACGTTAAAAGCATACACAACATCCTATTTTCACTTAAAATCAGCAAACTTAAAGCACTAAGCAGAATTCACCAGAAACTGAAGATTAAGAACATACACCTCAACCATACACTAGAAGATGTATTCAAATTCAGAATCGGCGATGATTACAAAGACATTGACACTAAAGAATACTGCATCATTAAATTCCTGAACCGAACATTCGACTACGTCAACTTCCGTGACATTATGGAAAACACAAAAGGGTTTTTACCTATTCAAAACATTAATATTAAAGTCAGATATCGTTTCACAAAACCAATAGGCATAACCATGTGTAACTATAAAAACACAATCGAAAATATGAATAGTACGGAACAACTTTGCCACTGCAATGATAGCAAATATAGAAAATACATAGATCCACATCATACATAGACCTCAGCATTATAGAAGATCAAACACTAAAAGAAATAATGGAAAAAGGAACAAAATTCAGACTCAATAGCCCAACCAATTTATTTAGCACACGTAAATCCATATACAAGGATTTACTGCAATTCGCATTCAAAACTGCAAACAAATTTAACACACCCATAGAGGCATTCCAAATATGGATAAACATTACCACGGAAAAAATCATGGAAATAATCCAAGATGTCTTAACAGTTAAAAATCAAGTCAAACAATACAATTTGAAAGTCATTAGATATAAGACCAAAGAACTGCAGAAGAAATTCGTTATAACGAACACAGACAAGGCCAGCAACAACTTTAGTATAATATGCAAAAAACTTTACATAGAGACTATTAAAGAAGAAATGGATAACAGTGAAACTTACAAACAAATAGTATCCACACCTAACAGCGTCAATAAGAAGATGATAGCACTACACAAAAAACTAAAACTGAAAATAGAAATCACAAAATACCCATTCATTTACTGGATCCCAAAATTCCACAAAATACCCACTGGCAAAAGGTTCATAACAGCAGGGAAAAACAGTTACACAAAAGTTTCCAGTAACCTATTTATAGACAAACTTAAAATTATATTAAACGAAATAACCAGTACCAAAATAATCACCAGCAACAAAACATATCTAGAATACATCCAAAACAAAAGCAATAAGATAAGTAGCCTATACACCTACGACTTCCAAAACCTATTCACCAGCATATCACATGACAATTTAATCAAAGTCCTTTCAGTCTATTTTCAAAACCACCAAATTAGTTTAAACTGTAAAAAACAATACTGGAACGATTTAGTCAATCTCAACGTCAAAAATAACTACATAATTGATGGGAAACAGAATCTATTTACAGACCAGAGGAATAGCCATGGGATCGTGCTGCTCCAGTGCGATTGCCAACCTATATTTACACCACTTCGAAAATAACATAACAGAAGAAATTAACATGTTCAGATATATTGATGACGTCCTAATCATCAACCACGACGGATTTGAAACACTAGCCCAAGCAATATATCCAACCGACCTCAGCATAGAACGTACCAACCAAAACAGCAACTTACAAGCATATTACCTAGACAGCCAGATTACTATCAACAATAACAAAATCGAAACTAAACATTATGACAAAAGAGACCACTTCAACTTCCCAGCTATAAAACTCATCCACTGGGATAGCAACATTGCAAAACACATATACGGAAACACAATTAGGAACCAAACGACCAGAATAATAAAAATATGCAGTAATGCAGAAAACACAACAAAAGCAATTAACAAACTGATAGAAACACTCACAAAAAACAATATACCCTATAATTACAGCAAACACCACATAAAAGCGGCCACACTTATTAATAACAAAAATCTAATATCTAAATCACAAAGCAATACCAAAACCTAAATTAAGGTCCGGATCTCTTACGCTCAGAGGAGGCTCGTCCTCTGACCGCACTATAATCCGGTTTCCTATATTAACCCACCCTTCAAAATAAAAATAAAAATAAAAAATTAATTTATGGGTAACCAGTCGCAAGGTAAAATTCACTTTACAGGAGGCTGTAAATATGTAAATAGCTATCCCCGAGGGCAAAACGGGCTGTTATGCCTTAGAAAAGCTATACCGGCCCAGTCCAAAGGGATAGCAAACCAACTTATGTAAATAACAATAAATAACGCTTGTAAATAAAATAAAAACATATCACGTTTTATTCAAATTAATGTTCACCACGGAGTTTAAAACGGAAACAAAAACCCCCCTACCCAGGCCGCACCCCGGCTGACGTAGGAACCAACCCACTCATCGGATGACTTGCTAAAATATCACCTTACAACAATATCAAGCAACAATAGACGCGACTGCGCACTAAAAACCAAACCAAGGATGAAACAAACAGTGAACAGAACTAACCCCTCTTTTACTGAAGGACCACCACCACCACCAGACAGATAAGTATAGCTCCACTCGCTTATTCCGATAATTACCCGTTGGGCTTTGTTTCTCCTATACCAGTTTGCTGAATTCCTAAATTAAGTATTAAAATTTTCAAAAATTTAAAAATAAACTGAAAGACCAATTATCATAAAAATATCATTGTTTAATAAATTAAATAATCTAAAGGAGATAAAAATCTCACTAAAAAGGCAAAACTGATAAGGAGTTAACAGAAACGGGTAATTATGAGACATTCCTTTAAAACTGGCTATCGATCCGCTCAAAGCCCCTGAAGAAGTAGCGGATAGATGACCAGATGAGGGAATGTTATTTAGTATTTTTTAGTATTGATTAATAACATTAATTAAAATTAAATAATTAGTATTAGAACTAATTTTTTATTATTGTTTATTATATAATTTGAACGCCACCACAGACCCCTAGGAATATGTTAGACTTGAAATGCTAACAAAATCTCCTGTTCAGGATACACCCTAATACCCAATGGAAAATAGACACTAAAGTTTAATTTATCTAAGCAATCAAACTAAAACATATCAAGCACGTATAATTGTCGAATTGCCAACGGCAATGGCATTAACGTAGCAAGGGATAAAATATTAAAACAATCAAATTTAATTCATCTAAGCAATCAAACTAAAATATATATATATATATATATATATATATATATATATTTTTTTTTTTTTTTTTTCAATGAAACCCCAAACACGAGAGGTATTAGAACCTATAGTACTTAGTAACATTCATGAGCAGGAGGTTGAGAAGACGAAAGAAGATATTTGTTGACATTAGACTTGAAATTCTGTAGACTGTAATTTTCATGAAATATGTATGAAGGAAGGTTGTTCCAGAAAATTGCAGTTGAATGAATAATACGCAAGGAAGATGAAAAGTTGGTTCTGTAACTTTGAAGTTGGACAGTAAATGGACGTTGGCTGGTGACGGCACGTGTTTGGACTGTTTTGAAAGAGAGAGAGCAGGAATTATAGAAGTCAATTCAGAAGAACAGTGCCCATGGAAGTATCTGTAGAAGAGGCATGCAGCAGAAACAGTATGTCTATGAGAAAGCGAGTGGGGAGACTGTTAGAGATGAATCATTAATTAACCTAACTGCCCTCTTCTGAATGGAATCAAGAAGCCTAAGAGAGGTTTTGGGGGCACAACCCCAGATGTGGAAACAATATTCCGTGGTAGGGCGGATTTGCGATTTATACAGAGTGAGCAGATGTTTGGAAGAAAAGTAACGCCGAGAGCAAAAGAGAAAACCAAGTTTTTTAGATGCAGAGGAAGCAATATTTGTAATGTGCTTGTGCCAAGAGAGATCAGATTAGATTTTGGGAATTAGAGTAATCCCCAAAAGAGATATATCATTTTGCCTAGAAATCGTGGTGCCACTAAAGATAAGCATAGGAGCAGAAGAATCCTTTTTGCGAGATATAAGACAGGACTGAGTTTTAGAAGGATTGAAATCAACTGAGTTGTCTTTGCCCCACTGGAGATCAGCAGCAGATATTTGAGAAGTTAAAGCTGATTGAGCAGAGTGAGGTTTTTCAAATTATGGTGTGCGATTTACCAGCACTATAGTGGATGCTAAAAATATGATATACGAATGTGATAAAAACACAAAATTATGTGCTAAATGATTTTTAATAAAGACTCAATATTAACTACTCTAATTTTATGTAGTGCAGTGTTATGATAAAAACACAAAGTGATGTGCAGAATGATTTTTGATGCGACATTTACACTATAACATGCAGTCTGAATTCAGCTAAAAATAAGAAACACAAGTTGGACAATACAAGTCTAAAAATTTCACCCTATGCAATGCTACTGAAAGATTTCTACAGAAGTGTCATCGTGAGAAGACACCTTAGTTGCATTTCAATGTGGTCTCTTGTCATCAATGTGATAGCTCATGCAAGAAAAAAGAAAACACAACAAAGGTGGAGAATATAGGTCTATACTTCGTTGTCTGCATAATAGTGTGCCAAACTTCATGTTCTGTCTGAAAGGCAATGCATTCTTCCATTATGTGGACATGAATAACAAATTACATTGCAATATGAGTTTCTGCAAAATTTTAGAACTGGTGTTCCTTTTAAGTACTGCAAATAATGGACATGGCACTCTATAACTGACTAGTATAACATGTGCAGAGAAGTGTGTGGAGCCACTATTTCTCACAATGCACGAGGTAAGATGGTTGGTACAGAGCATACTAAATGGCGCCCAAGCTCCTCTCTCCGAAGATAGTAATGCAGTTGTACAAAACAACATTCACTATGGACCAAGAATTGATGGGCCTTGGGTTTTTGGTCTCAAGCAAGGCCCTGATTGTTAGTATTTTTATGTGCAATTGCATGACAGAGGCGCCTCCGTAGCCAGGTGGGAAGGAGCAGCAGTGCGTAGCACACGCTTCTTGATTAGACCGGGGTTCGAGCCCGTCACCACCAAATACGGAAGATGCGGAAAGGTCAGGGAATGACCACCGCACCGGAGCAATATGGCCTTAGTTGCTAATGCTCCTAAAAACCAAATAACAACAACAACAGCATGACAGAGGCACCTTGATCCCCATCATTGAACGGGAATGTGAATCTGGTTCAATGGTTCATTTTGATGAATGGCCTGTGTATAGCAGTCTAAATGTCACGGGTTACAGCAATTTTACAATGAACCATCAAGAAAATTATGTGGACGAATGGATTTCAAAACACGTATTCTAAAGAAAATGAGAGGCATTAACAGTAAGCTTTTTCTATCTCATCTTCATCACTTTTGCTGGAAAGCGCTAAGAAAAGATGCAGTGATTTATTTGTGGCATTTTTAAATGATATTCGAAGTGCATATCGTTAAAAAGTATAAGAAGTATAAGTCATTAATTTAAATGACATACTTCTGTTTGTGTATTAAGGATATCATTTAAGCTAATATTTAGTCTTTATTAAAATCATTTAGCACATAATTTTGCATTTTTAACCCATTCATATATCATATTTTTAGCATCCACTATAGCGTCCGGTAAACTGCATGCTATAGTGCTGGTAGTCTGCAAGCTGT
Source organism: Mastigoproctus giganteus (assembly GCF_048544385.1). Classification (NCBI taxonomy): domain Eukaryota; kingdom Metazoa; phylum Arthropoda; class Arachnida; order Uropygi; family Thelyphonidae; genus Mastigoproctus; species Mastigoproctus giganteus. Next base: position 94,497,862 of record NC_143586.1, on the reverse strand, counting down.
AGTGTATTCTCACACTATAGCGTCTGGTAGATTGCACGCTACAGTAGCCACCCAACAATTAATATTTTTTATTTATTTTTATTGGCTTTTATAGTTCGGTTGATGAACAGTCACGAATATACAATCCATGAAAATTAGTTCTGGAAATTCATGTCTATTTCTTTGTCAGAAGATTCTAAAATATCTTGGCAACGAAAGCTAACAGAAATTCAAGGGACAACCAGAGAGAATAATACCCTTGATCTGATTATCAGCAATGAAGACGCATGCATTAGGAATTTGCAGATAAAGGAACCACTAGGTGACAATGATCACAGTGTACTGATGTGGGATTTACTTAAAGATGTAACTGCCATCAAGGGTAAAGGGAAGGGTTTTTGTTTTCATAAAGGTGAATTTATTTATTAATAATAAATAAATTTATTTATTAATAATATTTAATATATTTTATATTTAATTTATATTTATATTTAATATATTTAATATTTTATATTTAATAACGAAATATACATCAGAGCTAAAAATTTAATAATAATTAACAAAAGAAACACTAATCATGTTTTATTAATTAAAACATGATTAAACATGATTTACTAAGAATGACTAATAATAAACTGCACGCTGACCTGCCGAGTACGTGTCTACCTAATCTATGATGCAAACTGAGTCAAGCGAAATGCGTTCAGTGCTACCTACAAGTAGCCAAAATTGCAGGTTTTGCTCGGAGCCTTGGGTGAGCGTTGTAAGGCGTATAGAGCACATATACATGCAGTGCCACCACTGAACTACCTCCACTGAGTATACAGGACAGATCTGTAAAATTTTTTTAATAAACTTGTAAAACAAGTGTAAAATATTAAACCACTGTAACATTGGGAGGGGGGGGATGCGTGTGTACCCGTATGCACGAAAGACGTTTTATGTGAAAACATCTTTGACCAAAATCAGAACTGTTTTAAAATCGAACAGCTAGAACTGAAGTTCTGAACGATGTAGCATTTTATGCTCACACCCGCTGCTTACTCTGTCAAATCAACATTAGATCATACTTCAGTCCGTAACGTTTTATGCTCACGCCTGCTACTTACTCTACCGAATCAACGTTTGAAAGAGGTAAGCAAAATACAAGCCAACAGCCTAATTACCCATCTGATTGTAGTCATTTGTTGACTAGTATGATTGCAACAATACAAGTATTTGTATTGTTGCAATCCACATTTTCTTTACATTCCATTGTTAGGTGCCGCTATAGTTTGCACATCAATATTTTTCTGATTAGTGAAAGGGACTGAATGCCACACTGCTATAGTTGAGTGTTCGACGATGCCGAAGTCAAATGTAGAGCATTGTTGAGAGTATCGAGTAAGCCAACTGAAGAAAAGAAAGATGGAGATAGCAATGAGTGTGTGAGAATGAAAAAGACAAGCAGAAAATCAAGCGTTGGATTTAGCAGTGCTTTCAACCAGCAATGCTGCTCCATCTAACAATGATGTATCCAAAGTGAATATTAATTACATGTATGTACAATAGAATATTTCTCCAATTGCAGAACAGATGAGTTTAAATTATCAAGTTCCTTTTCCTTACAGCAACTAACTACTATTTGCATAAGAATGCACAGAGTTTGAAAGGGTATTTATGAAAAATGATTTCTGTTCTGTATGCTATATTAGAGATTGTCTATGGTTCGAAAACGACACAAAGAACCAGCTGATAAAGATACACCCCACTGATATGCACTGCATTTCCCAATGTTGCATCGATGGGATCCTTGTGTGTAATAGCTGTAGAGGATCACTTAAGAACAAGGACCTTAAGTGTTACCCAATGGCCAAGTGATATAATAGTTGACTATATATCTCCTAACAGTGACATACAGATATGATGGACTTCGTTCATTTTGTTTTGTTGCTGTACTCGTACCAGCATATTGCACACCCATGGTCATGAGCAGTGGTTTCAACATTAACTTTGGATTGGAAGAAACTAAACCATTAATTACTTTCCTGCAAGAGACATGCGATCTAACTCTCAACACTAACCCATCAATTTCAACTACAAGATCGGGTACCTCAATCGACGGTGTTTTCCAGAGATATTTAGATACACTGCAATCACAAGTATATGTATCTTACTTTGAGGCTATTATTACATTAATACCAAATTTATTAAGCTTTTTGCCTGCATTACTATACATTAAAGTGACGCTTCGGGTATCATAGACAAGAAAACATTATTGAAAACGCTTACCATGCACATCCACCCTCACAGGCTTCAGCAAATTCATAATGCTCTGCAGGATAGATCAACAGTTAGTAATCTGCTTATGACTACGAATGCCATCCTTGAATCATTTGAGGAGAAATGAGAAATTGCAATCACATATCTAGATCTACAAACTGTGTTGTGTTCGATAGTGTCAACATTCCAGCCCTGCTTAAGCTATCACTATCAAATCACAGGCCAAATATTGAAGTTTCTGACATCCCTTCTTCAAAATAGAACCATCCAAATGTCCATAGGAAAGAAAACGTATATACTAGGCAAATACAATCAGGCATGCCGCAAGGGAGAATCCTGTCTGGAATTCTTTTTACAGCTATCATTAACCTGCTAATACACAAGAGAACAGATATCATGTGCGGATGACTTGAAGCTCTTAAAAATAAAATCAGCCCATGAAGCAATAGACACTACAGTAACAGTCAGATATACAGCAGTAACTCATGAGATTTGGTCTGTCTGCAAATTAACCTTGAAAAATCTGCCGTCATGATATACTCGTTTAAACCCACATCAACACAATTCAGCCTGCAATTGATGGGAGTCCTGATCCCCCGTGTTGAAAAGAAGAGATCCATCACCGCATAAAACTCTGTGCCAAATTCAACAGGAAATGATGGGTTGCCAAGCAGCACTTGCTACATATCCAGAACAAAAATCTGATAAAAATATATATCAGGATGATGATTTTCGAAGGTGTACTGTATTGAGTAGAGTTGTGGAGCTCAGCTGCAAACACCACAATCAAACCATTAAATGCTGCAGAATACTGGCTCCTGAAGTGGGCAACCTGGAAGTGTCACCTCCCATCACAGCAGCACACAACACCAATGGGCAAAGCACTAAATGTAACCAGATTTTCAGCATTAATGCATGGAAGATGACTCATCTTCACCATACAAATGATTGCTCGGAGAATCTCAGCACCCAACATGTGGAACACTGTATTGGCAGATCCCCCAACCGGCTTTCCACTCCCAAGCTTCTTGCTCTTCCTTCGAGGCTGTATCTTAAAGATCACTTCCTCCCTTATCAAAAGCTCCATTTAGCCCAATCCTTGGATTATCCTCCATTTAGCCCAATCCTAAATGGAGCCGACCTGTGTAAAATCGTAGATGACAAGACGTATACAGACGTCACATCCTAGATCTGCACGTTTATTCCATAACCATCAACTGATGTGAGATCGCTCTAGCTCGCCAAGAATTTGAAGGAAAACCAAACTCAAGAAAACTGTCCTGTGTTATTTTAATTTATTTTATTAATTTTTAATTTGATGTATTATTATTATTTTATTTTGTTACTTTTAAGTCAATATAATCTGAATTATGTTATTTATACATAATTTTTCTTTAATTTAAATGCATTAAAACTATTGTATATATCCTGTATTATATTTCCGACCAGATGATATCTCTGCCACTTGTTAACCCCTGGCTTTTTTTTTTTATGAAAACCTGTAGTATTTAGTACTGTGCTTGGATTGGAGGCTGAGAAGATGAAAGAAGATATTTGTTGATATTAGCCTTGAACTTCTAGACTTTAATTTTCAGGAAATATGTATGAAGGAAGGTTCCAGAAAACGGCAGTTGAATGAATAAACGAGGAAGTTGGCTGGTGGTGGCATGTGTTCGGACTATTTTGAAAGAGAGAGCGGGAATTATGTAAGCCTATTCAGAAGAACAGTGTCTGTGGAAGTACTTGTAGAAGAGGCATGCAGCCGAAACAGTACGTCTATGAGACAGCAAGTGGAGAGACTCTGTTAGAGATGTCATTAACTAACCTAACTGCCCTCTTCTGAATGGAATCTAGAAGCCTGAGAGAGGGTTTGAGGGCACTGCTGCAGATGTGGGAACAATATTCCATGGTAGGGTGAATTTGCAATTTGTACAGAGTGAACAGCTGTTTGGAAGAAAAGTAATGCTGAGAGCAAAAGAGAAAACCAAGTTTTTTCGATGCAGAGGAAGCAATATTTGTAATGTGCTTGTGCCAAGAGCGATTAGAAGTCAGATCGGCAAGATCTGACTTCGGAGTGTCAGATCTCGGACACTCCGAAGTCGGAGTGTCATTAATCGGACAGAAATCGGAGTGTCATTAAAATAAGCATAGGAGCAGAAGAATCCTTTTTGCGAGATATAAGACAAGACTGAATTTTAGAAGGACTGAAATCAACTAAGTTGTCTTTGCCCACTGGAGAATTACCTGGAGATTGGCATTTAAGGAATTGGTAGCGGATATTCGAGAAATTGAAGCTGATTGAGCAGGGCAAGTTTTCTCAAAATGGAAGGTGGAATGCAGTGTGCTATCATTGGCAAAACTATGGATAGGATTTCCAGTCAGTGGAAGAAGGTCATTAATATACATGAGGAAAAGAGTGGGGGAAAGAACTGAACCTTGGGGGAAACCAGCATTAGTGGAGAAGTTAGAAGACAGAGAGCCATCTACCATCACCCTCAGTCAGCGATCAGATAAAACTGGATAACCAATTACGAAAAACAGTTGGCAAACCATACGATGGAAGCTTGTTTACAAGACCTTTATGCCAAACATGATCAAAAGCCTTTGAGGTGGCAAGTGCAACACTTGTGTTTCACCGAACTTTTCCATTGAATTTGTCCATAAATGGGTAACATATGCCAGGATATCACCAGTGGATCGACACTGACGGAATCCATACTGGCGATTGTTGATCAGACGGAAGGTTTCTAGGTAGTTTAAGAGTTGGCGGTTAATTGATTTCTCCATTATTTTAAAAAGAGTAGAAATAATTGCAATGGGACGATAATTGGATGAGATGGATTTGTCGCCCTTTTTAGGAACTGGCTGGATATGAGCAAATTTTCAAGCAGAAGGAAAAACACCTTTGGAATAAGAGAGTAAAAAAGGGTGGTAACGAACAGGAATAAGTTCAGGAGGACGTTTTCAAAGCAAGCGGAGAAATACCATCAGGTCCTGGAGCTTTCTTAGCATCAAGATTCGTCAAAATCCTTTTGACAGAAGGCCACAGGAGGCATTGAATAGAGTGTGTTGAGAATGGTGGGAGGTGTTTTACCAAGATCATTAATACATGAGTTGGAAGAGAAATGGGATGCTAGCAGGTCAGCTTTACCCTTGGCTGAAGTGACAACAGAACCATCTGGTTTTGACAGAGGTGGGAGCAGAGATGGGCAAGAAGAAAGTGTGGACTGATTAATAACTGCTTTAGAATTGTTGCAAGCTTTGGTGTAGGCAGAAAATGAAACTGAAGAATTGGAAACAAACAAATTACGATATGCAACATTCTTCTCTTGAACAGCCTTAGCACATTTATTGGAAAAACCAAGGTTTAGATAAAGTACGAGATTTTAAAGTAGAGTGGGGAATAAAGGATTCCATTCCTACAAGAATAATTTCACTGACACGATCTGAGCAAATGTTGACATCAGAAGGTTTGAAACAGTAATCCGACCAAGGAAAAGAAGTCTCGCAGGTCATCCCATTTTGCATTCTTGTAATGCCAAACAATACGAGGTTGGGAATAACCATGAGATAAAGGCTCCATTGGAGAAGAGACAATCACTAAATTGTGAGCTGAGGTGCCTAAAGGACCACTCACTTCGAAGGGTTGTTTGTGAGAAAAAGATCATGCGTGTTGGCTGTATGGTAAGGATTGTCTTGTAGGTAAATGAACAATCTGTGCAAAGTCATTAGTAATTGCCAAAGCGTCAGCATCTTGACTAGCTGGGTCAGTGTGACTAGAAAGTGGAAGCCAGCTGGAGTTGTGAACTTTAAAATCGCCAAGGAAAAAGAAATATATATATATATTTTTTTTTTTTTTTAATTTGATGTATTGTTATTATTATTTTATTTTGTTACTTTTAAGTCAGTATAATCTGCTTTATGTTATTTATACATAATTTTTCTTTAATTTAAATGCGTTAAGACTATTGTATGTATCCTGTATTATATTTCTGACAAGATGATGTCTCTGCTGCTTGTTAACCCCTGGCTTAGTACCATGAAGGGTTTTGTAAATTTTTTTAATGGTAAAAAATTATAATTTTTTTACCATTCAAAATTCCATAAATAACTTATTCGCCTAGTCTTGATCCAGACAAAAAAATTCATACATGAGAAGATTAGTAAGAAAATAGTTCTCAAAAATGTGTCGATTCTTAATTTTATTGATATGTAAATGGTGAAGAACTTTTGACATATTGAGAAAATGCATTTTAAAAACAAGTTACTTGTATGTGTTCATGTCGATTTGTCTGTTGATGAGGGAGAACCCACCCACAGCCAAATTGACAACCCAATCCACTCATTATCAAAACAACTCTGTTACGTTAATTATAATTAAATCTACTCTTGCATATCAAGTTGCATTTAATATCCATTTAAATTTACTCCTTGCTTAAAAAATAGATTAAATTTTTTATGAACAAAGCTGTTGTAATTATGAAATTCATACTGTTCTGGATGTTTCAGGATGGAAATCGGTATTTTATTCACTGAATAAAATACCGATTTCCAAGAAGGAAAAAAAAAAAACTTAAAAAAAAAAAGAAGCTAAATGAGAAAAACTGATACCTTTAAAATATCCACAATGTATGATTGTACCTTTAAAATACCGGAGATTTTAATCTTCCTTGTGGTTTTCATGATACCATACTCTACTGCCTCCAGTTCGCATTTTGCATGACAGTTTACTCCATTTGATCCTTTTTTCCCCCTCCTTTCTATCTTCATCCACACACTCGGCGTCATCTTGAAAATTAAACTCTCCATTGTTGAACAGCTCTTTTGCTGATGCTGCCATTTGAGAAGGAAACTAGTCTTCATAAGAGGGCTGTTCGTCGAAGCCATTTTTTGACATGCGTTTGAGAATTGCCTCTGATGTCTTTACAACTTCTGACAACTGGAAACGCTTTCCCTCACAGTTCCTTTAACATTGGAAATTAAAAAATATTGCAGAGTGCAAAGTCAGGATAGTAGGGCAGATGAGGAACATCTGATATTAATGCTGGCTAAGTGCTCAATGACGGTATGAGCAATGTGAGGTCTCACATTGTCATGATGCAGAATCTACCCACCTGTGTGCAGTAGTGGATCCCACAAAGTATAGTTGTATAGTAATGTCCCGTAACAGTCATATGACATGGCACAACATGCTGGTAAATCATTTTTTGAATGTCAAAAAAAAAAAAAAAAGATGACCATGACCCTTCCTGCAGTAGCCACAACTTTTGCCTTTTTTTGGTGTTGGCGATAACGTAGACTTCCAAACAGAGCTTGGTTGCTTACTCTCTTGGTTGAAAACAATGAAGTTATGTCTCATCTGCTGTTATCACTTTGTGCAGAACATTGAGTCCCATTGGAGGCCCAGCGGCCAAATGACCAGAGGAACAATGGTACATGACATATACAAGATCCATACACCTTTAAACCTCTGGCATTGACAGTGTTCTGTTTCACACCTACAATGTATGCTACACGGAGATTGACACTAAACACACTCTACACTGTGCAGAATCTCAACAGTTCACCTGTGGTTATCGTCCATTGTGGACATGCACAAAAGGAGGACCGCTTGATTGGTACCATAACAGATTTTGGATTTTATCAACTTTTTCCAAGATGGATTTTTACATTCTGGAAGTAGTTACAGATGGTAGGAGCAATAATTAACGAGGTAAGTGTATTTTTATTAATTAGTTTTAGTGTGTAATTTGGACTTTCGAACGTGTTTCAGCACAATAGGTTCACTGCAGTGATAGCGATGACGAAGGTATCGTTTTTTCGACCATTCAGAAATTGCAACAAATTTTTGGATATTGGACATGACATATAGTTCTAGATATATTTTAGATCATGGGGAATGTGTTGAGATTTGTGATTTAATGTTATCCTTATTATTTCAAGTTGCATTCCTTATTGTGAAGATCAACAATGGGCAAGAATTTCTTCCATCCCCTAAACCCATATAACTTGGGTTTTAATAGTCCTACTGATATAAGTTATATATCAAAATACTCCTTAGAACTTCAGAAACAGGAATATAATATGAAAATGGTAAACCATGATCAAACTTCAACAGAAAAGGGACTTAAAAATGAAAATACTGATCATGCCAGTGACTTAGTGGACCTCCCTGAGATTGAGATTAATCAAGTTTTCAGGGAAAGTACTAACAAAAATACTACAAAAGATGTAGAATGCTGCCCCCCTGAGCACTAAAAGGGCAAGAAAGGGGAGAAAACAAGGAAAACAGAAACGAATTACAAAGCATTGAAGAAATTAGACATCTTGACTGGTATAACTAACCCAATCAAATAGGCCAAGGAATTTAAATTATTCTTAGAGAGGACTACATGCACAAACAGACAAAGAGGATTACATCTGCCATCAGACTGCAGATTGTGAACTGTTGGACCATCTTGGAACAAAGATTAATTGAACTTACGCAGAAAATAGTCTTAAAATCAAAGCTTGAAACTGTAACAGAGGAGAAAAAAAAATTATAAAAGCAATTCTTTCATACATATTTTAACTAATGTTTAAATGAAAAAATGGCACAACTAAGCATTAATGATAATACGTATTCTACTTCGGATTCACCTAGTTCGCATAGATATTTCATATAATATGTAGGGATATTCGCATATGAGTTTACTAACTTCTCATATTAAATTATAGTTTTATTCAGTAACAGTAATAAAGATGAGTGTAAAAATTAAAAATGAAACTTTTTTTTTTTTTTTTTTTTTTTTTTTTTTGAGACCTGAGATTTGAGGCCCCCTCTATTTAAGAGGGGGCCCAGGCGCGCCTTGTGCGCCTGTGCAGAAATCCGCCACTGCTTATAATAAAGACTGAGGACCCTTTTACTGAGCCCTCAGTCTTTCCTGGTAATCCAGACTATAGACACTGTATTTCTTTACTTAAGTTGTTGTTGTTATTTGGTTTTTAGGAGCATTAGCAACTAAGTAAGGCCATATTGCTCCAGGAATATGCGGTGGTCATTCCCTGACCTTTCCACATCCTCCGTATTTGGTGGTGACGGGCTCGAACCCTGGTCTAATCAAGAAGCGTGGGCTATGCACTACTGCTCCTTTCCTTTGCTTAAGTATTCCAAGTGGGGTGTAAAGAATCAATTGTCATCCAACATAATCCCTAAGTTGTCATCCAATTATGTTGGATCTGTTTACTATTAATAACTAAACAGGGTGGTCTCCCGTAGTTTACCTTTTAATAACATCATTACAGTCTTATTAGAAGAAATTCTAAGTTTATTATTCATAGTCCAATTCATCAGGCTACTGACTACCCCTTCGAGTTTATCTTCAATTACTCATCTGGATTTCCCCTGCACACACAGCACCAAGTCATCCGCATATGCGACCTTGAGACAATCCACACAATCTTGTTCTAACCGAGTGTTAAGGACCAGATTCCAAAAAGTCGGTCCCAAAACCAAACCTTGTGGGCACTCCCAATTAATTCCTCTCTCAAATTTCAAATGTTGAGAATTAACTATAATTCTTCTATCTGTTAAGTAATTGCTGATTGTCTTAAATAAATCAGGACAGTTCAAAGTTCTCAAAGATTCCAAAACACTGGGGTACCAAAACTATATCAAAAGCCCCTTCAAAATCTATGAAGAGAGCTAGGACATACTTACAATTAGAACAAGTAGCAAAATTAACAAGATAATGAATTGCATTCTGTGTGGAACATTTCTTTTTAAATCCGTATTGACAGGGAAAATCCAATTTCCTTGTACGTTAAGTCTCGCAAGCAGTAACTGTTCAAATATCTTCCCAAAGTTTGCCACCAACAATATAGGCCTATAACCTCTTGGATCAGTCAACGGTTTCCCTGGTTTATGAAGCAGCTTCAAAAGGGCTTCTTCCAAGATCTTGGGAATATACCCTGAAGGAAACATTTATTAAACATATATAACATTATCTCAGGAAACAGCTCAACAAATTTATTATTTTCAATTTTATCAGGACCAGGTGTTTTGTTCACAATTAACTTAGAACACCATCCTAAGTTCAGTAATACTGAATAATTCACTATCATGACAGCCAATATAATTTATATTCTCTTCTCTAACCTTATTCTGCATAACTGTCTCCTCACTAACACAGTCAACCAAAAACAATCTGTCAGTTATTGTTGTGATAGTGGAAAGCCAATCAACAGATTTCTTATTGTCAGAAACAACTGTACTAATTAAATTACAGTAGGCCCTCGATTTAACGGACTAACTGGGGGAAGGGGTGTCCACTATTGCTGAAAATCTGTTAAATCAAATGTATTTTAAAAACATATATTAATAACGAACTTACAATGTACAGGATGTATTAAAATGTTATTAAAATGCATAAGTATGAATAAAATATTATTGTAATTTATACACGCCACTAAAACATCTGTTAAAAATATAAAAATAAAATTACGACAGGGACCAAACTTTATTTTAATTAAACACGTCAAAAACTATGCAATGTAACTAATCGAGTGTTTCCACCACTTTTAAAAAAAAAAAATTTTTTTTTAAAGATCACACAGTTGTTTTCAACGTGAATGTTAGTTTTTTCATTTAAATCCATTTTATAGGGAGAAAAAAATACTTTAAAATTCTTAAACTCTATTGAATAAAAAAACAAAAAAAAAACGTTAAAAAATGAATAACATTCAATATTAATATTAACTTATATTGAAAGAATCAATTTTCAGAGTCAGAAACAACTGTCATATGAGGGAGAGATGTTAATTCCTTGCTGGTAGAGGGTTCTGGTGAAACAGGTCCAGTTGAAGTGGTCTTGAAGAAATCATCAAGCTTTAATTGCCTTACACCTTGGTGCTGCTTCCTTATTACTGTAGATCAAAATTCTCTAAAATGTTCATAATAAGGAAGCACATCAGGATCTAATGATGAATCAATATAATGTATGATATCATCCATATGTTGTCTTATAACAGACAATTTAGGATGAGGTGCAACTGATTCTTCGTCTTTGTCATCATCGTTGTTCTCCATGAAGAACATTTCCTGCAATCTCTACCTCAGAAAAAATTTGATAGCCCAAATCACCTTTATCATTTTCGAGCCACTGTTCCACATCATTCTCAGTTGCATTTTTGTTGCCGGCCCTTAGAAGAGTGTCCCGAAAATTAGATGCCTCGACTCCTTCAAAGTCCATTTCAGGTTCTACGTCGCACAACAACTTTTTCCAAGCATTGTCCAAGGTAGTAATCTTCATATCTTTCCAATCAGCTGCTAAGTTGAAGATAGCAGATCTGATGTTGAATGTATATAAATTTGGCCGTGTCTTGGTGCCTCTTGTGTCTTCTTATTCTGTTTCTTCCAAAACAACCATCACCTCTTCCAAAAACTTCTTCTTATACAACCTCTTACATGCAACGATTACACCCTGATCTATCGGCTGTATCAATGTAGTAGTATTAGGAAGCAGAAAAACACATTTAATTATCCCATCCCTGCTAACTAACCTCTCAACGTTAGGGTGAGCAGATGCATTATCTAGCAATAAAACACCTTTATTTCATGAGAAGGAATTTTCAGCACATCTGTCTGATGTGTGACACTATCAGATATAAATAGGTTCTAAATTTTTCCTTTAGGACAGAAATTTTTTGTCCATTAAACTTGAAGTCCATTAAGTCGAGAGCCTACTGTATTAATATTCAATTTTTTTCTTGTAAGTTTAAAAAAAAGGCCCCAAGGTTCATTATTCCATGGGAACCAAATCCTTCCAAGCTTCAAACTTATGATTATAAATAGCTTTATGGTATTGCTTTTTCGTAATTTTGTACAACTCCTTATAAACCAATGCCTCAGTAAGACTCCATCCCCCGTGTCTTTGATACCTTTTCCTCAGATCAAATACTTCTTGTACAGAAAATAGAAGTACAATACATGTTGGCCATTTCAGCAGACTTTGCTGGGGCATTTGACTCATCTGGTGGCATAATGTCCTCAGGGGTACTCCACCAGAAAAATGCCCCACAAAACCTCTATCAGTTAAGTAAGAGCTATCTCACAGACAGAAGTGTCTCGGTTCACAGAGGGTTCCAAGAATTGACACACCCTAAAGGATACCCGCAGGACTCAATCCTTGGCCCTTTCTTCTGGACAATTGTCTTAGATGCATATTTGGCCTTGGATCTGAGCAGTGGACAGACTAGCTTTTGCAGATGATTTGATTCTCCTAATAAAAGGCAACACAAGAGTGGTACTAGAGTAAACATCCAATGCCACCCTCATGCAACTGCAAGGTGGGCACAAATGCATATGCTCAGGATATTGCCCGATAAAACAAAATCAATACTTTTGAAAGAAAATTTAAACATTAGGAGACCTCTGCAAAATAAAATTAATGCAACAACAATCAAAATGGTACACAAATTAAAATACCTCAGGGGGTTGTTTTTGATTCAAAATTAACTTTGTATCCCTATTTGGCATATCTGGCAAAAAAAGTCAGAAATCATGCAGGCATGATTGCCAGGATCAGTACAGCAGACTAGGAGCTTAAAAGAAAGACCCTGGCAATCATCTATCAAGCAGAGTTCTTACCTGTTATTGCACAATCTATCCTACATCTGTCTTTCCTCAATTTTAATTTATGCCCTCTCAAATGATTATTCTGAGCAAGAGGAAGAATTCCATCAGCCTTGAGCATGCTCAAACCATCCAAGGCTTTATACACCTCAATCAGATCACCTCGCAGGTGCCTAATCTCCAGACACTGTAATTAGCAAAATTTAAGCCTTTCTTTGTAAGAGCAACCCTTTGTTCCATTCACTAATCTTGTTGCCCTTCTCTGTACTCGTCCAACAGCTCTACATCTTTCTTAAAATGAGGCTTCCAGACCTGTATACAGTACTCAAGGTGTGACCTGACCATTGCCTTGTGTAAGGAGATAATCACCTCCTTATCCCTGATAGAAAAATTTCTGTATATCAATGACAAGACACTATGAGCTACCCTTGCAGACTGTCTGTACAATTACTCCCAGGTCCTTCTTGTTCTCTACCACTGTCAGTGTAGTACCACAGAGTTGATATGTCACTCTGGGGTTGCTGCTTCCCATATACAGTACTTTACATTTGTCAAATGTTAAACTTCAGTTGCCACCTCTCAGCATTTCCAGATCCTGTAGCAGGAGCATACTGTCATTAGTGGCTTAACAACCCTGCCAACCTTTGTATCGTCTGCAAACTTGGACATTAAGCTTGATATACCATCATCAATATCATTTATAAATGATATTGATCATATTTATAATATTCATAAATGACACATACAGATTTGTTTGTTTGTTTGTTTTGGTTTTATTGGCGCATTACCTACTAAGGCTATAATGCGCCAAGACCATGTCATTTATAAAAAAAAATTTAAACTTTCAGTGACCTAATTAGTTAGGTCACTATGTCAAGAAGTATAAAAAAAATGTAAATTTTATAAATGAGTAAAAATATTTATTGATTTTAAAAATCTAAAAATAGCAGACACATTGTCATTGTCGGATAAAATCTGACAGTGTATACGGCTCAGTCAGATGATTAAAAGCAGTAAAACGGATATTACTAAAATCTGGACAATCAATTAAAATGTGTCTCATAGTTAAAATTGTGCCACAGGACACACACATAGGAGGGTCATCAACCCTCAACATTTACAGAAAACAACAATAGACCCAATACTGAACCCTGAGGGACTCCACCAATAACATTAGTCCACGATGAGCAGTGTCCATTAATTACCACTCTCTGTCTTCTGCCACTCAACCATCCCTTTATCCATAGCAACAACCACCAATGCCACACTGCTCCAATCTGTGCAGCAGTCTTCCATGTGCAACAGTATCAAAAGCCTTTCTACAATCCAAATATATGATATCGTTAATCCCTGCATCTAGTTCTTTTGTGACTGCATCATAGTATCCAAGCAAATTGGTCAGGCAAGACTTTCCCTTAACAAAACCATGCTGTGTCCGAGCTATAACTGAAGTCTTGTCTAGATGATTCTGCAGTGCCTCCATTAATTTTCCTGGAACAGAAGTTAAACTCACCGGTCTATAATTACTTGTGTCAGCCTTTGATCCTCCTTTGTGAATTGGGGTCACATTTGCACATCTCCCGTCTATGGTTACTTCCCCTGAGTCCAAAGAAGCTCTCATAATTATGGCTAAGGGTTTGCTTACTTCCTTTGCTGCCTCCTTTAATATAACTGGATAGATTCCATCCACCCCGGGTGCCTTTTTTATGTTTATCCTCAACAATTTCTCCTCCACTTTCCTCTCAGTTATTACAAAATCATCTAGCTAAAAATTAATCTACAATCATCTAGAAATACCCCGGTATTCATCAATATGCCTCGAAATTATATTGTCGATGCTAAAGGTGCAAAAGAAATCAAGGTCATTAGTATGGATCATGAAAAGCATCTATGAAAATTTGCTGATGGCCGAAGGTTGCTGCCATATATAATTTTAAACTGCAACACTATACCAAGGAATAAGATCTTCTCCAAAGATGTTATTGTGCATGGATGACAACTGGCTAAAAGTCAACCATCAACCAGATGCTCTACGTAACCCATGTTAGTTCTTGATGTGTTTTGTTGACATTTATTTGAATAGTTAAAGAATAAACTGGCCGAAAAGTGTAGTGACCTGGTTGCTATAACTGGCGGCATGACTAGCCAACTGCAACCCTTCAACAAACCAGTTGAGGAATGAAAATGAATATGAATACAAACCAATGTGAATGCTGGTTGTTGATTGAAAACTTTCTGTAGACACCTGGTAAGATAAAGAAAGCACCGGCATTAAAACTTGCAGAGTGGGTGTCAGTGGCTTGGAAGAAAAACCAGCGACAATAGTGTAGCATTCCTTTAAGAAATGTTGCATCACCAACACTTTAGATGGCACAGGGTACGATATTCTGTGGGATAATTTTTGTTTTTTGTGTACAACAAAAAAAAAAAGTGCACAGTATTTATTCATGAAATATGCAGAACATTATTGCATACTTTGATATGTTCTTGATTGGTGACAAGATTTTGTACTCATGAGCCAAAATATTATGCCCACTTAACTAATAGTGTGTTGAGCTGCCTTTGTTTGATAATTGCTTGAATCTCGTGTCAAACAGACTCCACAATATTGTGGAAAGTGTCCTTGGATATCCTTGACCGGCTGGACTGAATGGACTTCCCGGAGTTTGGCAACAAAGCACTGCAACAGATAAATGCTATTTTTCACTACATCCCACAAATGTTCTGATGGGATTGATGACCAGGTGAGCACACAAAATGCTTGGACATGATCCTCAAACCATTCCTGCACAATGTGGGACTTGTGACAATGGGTGTTGTCTTACTCAAAGAGTCCAATGCCACCTGGATACGTGGTCACCATGTAAGGTAACTTGATGCAAAACAATGGCAAGGTAGGATCTGACAGTGAGGATGGTGGGGGGACCCAGTGATGGCCATGAAAACATTCTCAGACTGTGATACCACTACTGCCGGCCTATTTCTGTCCATCCATGCAGTCTGGTTGCAGCTGTTTGCCTCTTTGCCATTGAATATGCACTCATCCATCAGCCGACTCTTTTCCAGTTGTACAATGTCCAGGAATGGTGCTCCATTATCACTGAAGGCAGTGGTGTGCTTGGAAACACATCTTTGTGCACCCTGATTGTGGTCTGCCATTAACTGGGTGATCTGTCTGTTGTCTCAGACAACACATGTCAACTGCCATTCACCTTGATTGTCAACGAGTGTTGGTCTCTCCGTCTCATCATGCCCACCTATATTATTGTGTCACATTCTTCAAACTATTCTTGCCACACCTTCACTATGCTCGCAGTTGCTGACCCACCTTCCCAGTCCTTTCCGATCCTTTCCTTTCTCCATTACATAGGCTTTGTACTGATAAACTTTATCAGTACAAAGCCTATGTTGACAGGCACTACCAGTACCATCACTGCTATGTGCTGTTTGTTTGTTATTAGGAGCATTAGCAACTAAGGCCATATTGTTCTGGGGATATGCGATGGTCATTCCCTGACCTTTCCACATTCTCCATATTTGGTGGTCATGGGCTCGAACCCAGGTCTAATCAAGAAGCATGTGCTACACACTGCTGCTCCTGCCCACCTGGCTACGGAGGCACCTCTATGTGCTGTGGAATGATCATAATGTTTTGGCTCATGAGGGTACAAGCAAGTACATGTGTGCTGTTTTTTTTGCTCTTAGTAACCCTCAAGACAGTCCATGTATTTTGTTGTCCTGTGAGGACTCCTAGCAAGCTTTGTAATTTCTGTCACTTCACTTCCCAGTTTGCTGTACGTCCCAATAGAATTTAGTATCATTTACAAACAACCTTCTATATCAACCTTTTACTACCATTCTATCAGAAATAATAAATAAATCAATTTCAGTTATGCATCCTACACGCTGTTTAATTTAAAAAAATTGTGGTTTATAAATTTCAAAAAATTAATTGAAAAAAAAATAATAAATAAAATAAATAATAATCTAAGCAGAGGAATAGTGACAACACACTGGTACCATTGCTCTTCCAGTGGAATCAATTTTCTTCCTTCTCCAAGAGCTGTTGGTAAAAATTTAGAATTATCTTCAGTTACTCAACTGAAGACTTTATTTTGGCAGGGTGAAGTCACTACACCAACCTTTCCAGTAATCATTAGTTTACAACAATATTGTTCATATACACATTTAATATTTTTGAAAAAAAAAAAGAAAAACAAAATATAATTTTGCAAAATACAGTGCATGCCACTACTTTTAGCACAATCTGCAAAGCTGAGCATAACTTATTAACTGTTTGTTATCTTAAATGTAATATTTCTATCACAAAAAAAAAAAAGGAAAAAAAAAGTGAGTTCTTAAAGTTGTTGCTTCCTTATTCACTCATCTGCTAACCATATCTCTGAACCTGTTAGAAAAGAATGGTTCCATTAACCATGTGAGGGCTCTAGGGTGTATGAATATATAGATCCACATTTTTGAAGATCATTCCAAGTATGCTTCAAATAATGTGCAACTTTTTAGAGAATTGCCTTGAAACATCTGTGTTTCCATTTAAATAGTAGACAGTTTTAATAGATGGCAGAATGAAAACAGCTTTGTAAATCAGACAACTTTACACCTTGACAATTGTTTTCTAATTCTGGCTTACAAAAAGTTAAAATTCTCTGGAATTCTGATCCAGAAGTTGTTGAAATTAAATTAAGCAGGAGCATCGTTTTAGGTTATATCTCATATTGTGAATACCTTCACAACGAGTTGCCATGATATTGCACTACTTCGAATAAGTAACGCTTCACCTAAGGAGAAGACTAATGTTACTTATTCTCAGATAGGTACCACCACCCAGACGGCACCGTTTCAAGACTATTTGACCCTTCTTCGGTGAGTGGGTAGGTACCTAAGTGATGCAATGATGGCAAAAACAGTTACGAAGTATAACTGTTTATGAAGTATAAACTGAAGTATAAATGCACCTTAGTCTAAATACATCATACACCATCAGGCATCTCTCATATTGTGGAGTTATACTTCATAACTGTTTTTGCCATTATTGCATCACTTGGGTACCTACCCACTCACCGAAGAAGGGCCAAATAGCCTGAAACGGTGCCGTCTGGGTGGTGGTACCTATCTGAGAATAAGTAACATTAGTCTTCTCCTTAGGTGAAGCGTTACTTATTCGAAGTAGTGCAATATCATGGCAACTCATTGTGAAGGTATTCACAATATGAGATATAACCTAAAACGATGCCGCCTTAAAAATTTTCTGTTTATTCAGAAATGGCTGTGTGGTTGCGATGCCCCCTTTACGTTGATACCTGGACCTGGTCACAATGCCCCCCCCCCCTCCATGATGATACCTGGATATGCCACTAAAAATAAGTGATTCATAAACTAGTGCAGAGGATATTATTTCTTCATAAAATAATAAAAAAGTAATGCTGACTTTCTTTTCTTTTTTCCTCATTTTTTTTTATAAATTGTGTTTTCAGTTTTGATAAAAAAATTTCGCACAACTTCAAAACATAACAAAAATATTTTCTCCACAGAACCCATTCCTATCAAAAACTTGCTACAGCAAGCCCAAAAACATTTTGGGAAAGTCACTTGGGAAAGGATTCAAATCAAAATTTACATTAAAATAAGCTATTTCTTAGATGAAAATAGACCAAACTACCTGAGACTCGTCCCTAGATACCCAGGCCTGTTCTGCTTTCTTGGTTTGCACTAGCCTCCTGACTTGCTGTCGATATTTGGTCATAATTAACTCAAGAGCAGACTGGTGTTCTTCCAGCATAGTACGTAGTTCTCTGTTTTCCTGTTGTAGTTCTCTAATATGACGATTTTCCTGCTGTATGCTAAGAATTAATGCAGATCTTGGCCGCTGGTGTGCAACAGCATTTAATTCAGCTAGTTCTTCATGATACTACAATAAGAAAATTATGGATAAGCAATTTAAATATATGACCTCTTCATAACTATAAAACCTCAACATTCCAAAACTCATTTCACCTAGAGTACTCATACATCACTCACTTTGTTTTATTAAAATACAAGATGGAAGCTAATTATGGGTGGTTATAATGAAGATTCAAAATACATGAAACCTCAAAAATTTGGAACTTTTTTGAATATTTCTGCAAGGTTAGTTGACTGTATGAGAACAGAAAGGAAATAGGATGCTCAGATTTAAAAATAGCACTGCAGGTGCTGGATTTATGTTCCATTAATAATTTCCAAACACCAATTACTTTCTGTTTAAACATTTCCCAGACTGTATGACATTATTTCTGTGTATCTGCAAACACATAAAAACCATTAATTTTGCAAGACATTCAATACTAGGTCATAGTTTAGTTCTTAACAGTACAAGTGTGTAAAGTGTAGTGTTTTTGGGTCATATGGCACAAGGGGTTTCCCCCATCTCCGCATAGTATACATTGTTGTGTGATACAGTACACTGTAAAGGACAGACATTTAAAAGTGTGTGGATCGTGTATATGTGTAATGTTTTGTACCATTATTCATCTGGCCTTTTAGCCATTGGGCCCCTAATGGGACCCACCATTGCCCACACGTGGCCTCGTGGAAGCAGACCAGGTACACCCAGTATAGTTATATTTACTCTGGCAGGCCCTGCCACCTAAATTTACTGAGATTTTGGTGGTTAGGACCTAAAAAAAAAAAAAAAAAAAAAGTTACTTTATTTTATGCTGAAAGGGGGTAGGCTGAATGGCAATAGGGTTGTTGCATGGTTGACTTAAGTTTTTGAGTGTGGGTTTGGAAAATTTTGGTTTCATTAGATGCAGTCGCAAAGTTAGAGAGAGGGTGGGGAGACTGAAGACTAGGGAGGGTAAGACAGAGGTGAGGTCAATAGAGAAGGAGACCCCAGATGGCCAGTGAGGCATGCCCATGCCCCACCAGATGGAAGAAAATGGGGTGGCGAGGAGACAATTGACCTCCCTACCACCCAGGAAGTAGGAAGAAAGTACCGTGCAAGAGTGCACTAGTATGGCAGGACAATGGCCTTAGCAGCAAGCTGCATGAAACAAACTCATGTCCAGTGAGTTTGTTTCAGAGGTCAGGTTCAGGAGATGTGTAGAGTCAAGTCTGACTTGGTGATCACTGGTGTCTTCCGCCGCAGAGGGACCTCGAAACAGGTGAGCAGTGGACTGCAGCAGTTCCGTGTCTGGTCCTGGTCCTGTTGCAAAAGGTCCTTAGCGTGGTTAGCTCAATCTTTCCGTTTGAATGTTTCTGTTCAATTAGGTCGAGTTGTTTCATTTAGTTACTGGCTTTAGTTGTGATGAATAGTAATAAGTGTCCTCTGCCTAGAAAACACCTCTTGCACAAACTTTGTGAAGGCCAGAAACTCCTCCCTCGAGTCTAGAAGGTGATGCTCCAGTCCTGCTGGTAGATATGCGAGTTCCGTCATAAGTCAACAGCGGAGGTCCTCATAATGGTTGCAGCTGTACATAATGTGGGACCATGTTTCTGTCTCTCCACACGTGCAGAAGGGGGGGGTCTTCTGTTATTCGAAAATAAGTTAACTTGGTGTTGAAGGCACCATGGCCTGTCAGGAGAAACGTTGTAAATAGACCTGGGTAGAACCAACAGGGGGCTCTAGGATACATGCGTCCGACTGCAGGTAGGGACTTCCTGGTAATTTCCCCTTTTGTTGAAACAGACCACCTTTCCTGCCATGCCTGCTGCACATGATTCTCAAGTCTGGTCCTTTCTTCTCTTCTGTTCCCTGCTACGTTGATAGTGTATTCCCCCCAGAGTGTAGGGTAATCTTTAGTCAGGTGGTACATCATTCCGCAGAGTACAACTTCTAGGTCGAGGGCAGGACTTGGAGGGCATGCGTACTAACAGTATGGCAGGCACGGGTGATGACCAGGAGAATTGAGCATTGTATGGTGTCCAAGACCTTTTTGTTAACCACCTTTGTGGCTCTATGGAACCACAGGGGGGAAGAGTACATAATCGCCGGGGTGAAGGTGGCTTTATAGCAGTGTTAGCATGCGTTTTTTGAGTCCCCAGTCCTTCCTTGTTATTCTGGCTATTAATCCGGTATATCTTCTTATATTTTTTCTCTCAAGTATTTGAGTTGAGGGTGGAAGGACAGGTTGGTGTCTAGAATGATACCTAGATGCTTCAGTTCGGGGACAACCATGCCACTTACCTGTGCCAGGTAAGTGGCATGGTTGATTTAATACTACCATAGGAGAATTTATCAGGAACTCCTCGAGTCGCCGCCCATTATGTGTCCCTCTCCTATTTTGTGTTTGCCTGTTCCCAGGTGGATTTTAATTTGTGGTAGTCTCCTTAAATTTAGGCTGCCTTTCAACAGTATAGATTTAGTTTTTTTGCAGCTGATATTTTTAAGAATTGGACAGTGGCCCAGTCTTGAAGGAGTTTAAGTGCTTGGACTTCCATTTGTGCTCGGCTTTCAGCAGCGACTGTCAGTATTAGATCATCCGCGAAGGCCTGGGAGTTAATTTCCCCCAGGTCCAGGGCCAAGAATTCATCTAAGATCATATTACAGAGCAGTGGCCCTAGAACTGAACCCTGGGGGCAGCCCATGTAGAGCGATCTGGTCAACTTATTATATGGTGCTATTACCTGGATTTCTCTGTTGGTTAAGTAAGATTCCATAACTTTGTACAAATTCATAGGTGTGTTTGCCCTTCTAAGTCTAGCTAGGACGCTCGGCCACCAAATGGCGTCAAATGCCCCAGCAAAATCGACTGAGATGGCAAGGAAATATTTTTTGTCACACCCTGCTGCCACCCTCAAAAGGCCACTGAGGGCTTCGATGGTCGAAGTTCCTTGCTTGAATCCATATTGTGTTGGCATGCTTAGTCCAGCTGTTTCGTAGTGGTGAGCTATTCTTTTACTTATCAGCCTTTCGAATAGCTTACTTGCCACTGGGAGCAGGGAAATTGGCCGATAAAAGTCCAGTTGTTCTGGAGGCTTTGAAGGATCCTTGGGTATGAGCTTCACGGTTGTGAAGTTTCCAGTCGGCTGAGCAAGTTTCTGTTTTTAGGCATGCGTTGTATAATCTAAGGAGCAGTTCCGAGGTAGTGTCTCTTACCTTTTTTATAATTTCTGGCTCCAGAAGATGTGGGCCGGGGCATTTTCTATTCCTTATGAGAGCCGCAGTGGTGTGCAATTCCTCCATGGTAAAGGGCTGTTCATTTGCTGTGTTTTGTATGCTTCATTTTCTCTACATATCTGTACCTGTTCCATTAAGCTTGGGACAGCTGGTTCTTGATAGATCTGGTTGAGTATGTTATTGATAGACTGTTCCCAGGTGGTGGCTAGTGCGCCCTGCGGGGTTCGAGTTGCATTTATGATTTCTCCTCTGGGAGTTTGCTAGAAAAACTTTGCAGACTACTCCCCAGGGATCAGCGTTTCCAGCTGTGTTGACCAGGTGCTCCCGGGCCTTGCACTTGCTTTTGCATATCAGGTCTGTGTAGCTGTTTCTAACAATATTGTATCTTTTCCTTAAGAGTCTTACTTCCGGCTCCGGCAAGATACATCTCGCCTTTGAAACTCTTTTGTTGCCTTTATGACCTGCTTTCTTAATGTTTAAATTTCTTGGGTCCACCAGGGGACTGTGCCAGAGGTTGGAATCTTCCTCTTCATTGCTGTTTCACTAACGTTTGTGATCATTTTTGTGACCCTCCTCTGGATCTCATTCCGGTAAAGTCGTTGGTCAGAACCAGTGCCTTGCCACCTGGCACAGCAGGCTCCCAAAGAGTTCCCAGTCAGCCTTGTTAACTGCAAAACAGTTCATCATGTGTTTGACTATTGGAGTTCTGCTAACTGTCTGGCTGATTTGGTAGGTAAGTACTCTGTGGTCTGACGTCCAGGAGTCTTGGACTGCCCAGTCCACATGTCCGGCCACATTGGTGGTTGCCAAGGAGACATCTACTGTGGCCTCCCACATAGTGTTACAGAAGGTCGGTAAGTGGCATGGTTGATTTAATACTACCATAGGAGAATTTATCAGGAACTCCTCGAGTCGCCGCCCATTATGTGTCCCTCTCCTATTTGGTGTTTGCCTGTGCCAGGCCAGTGATCAACAGTTGACGTCTACCCCGATGATGATCTTCTGGTTGGGAAGTGTATTCAGCAGTGTCTGCAGGTCACCCCTACAATCAGTTGATTGTAGGGGTGATCTCCTCTCCTGGCCTGCAGTACAAGGAGCCAATGTAAAAGGTGCCTAGTGGTGAAATGATGTGTGCACAAGCAGCCCAGGCCGTGCATAGTTGGGTTATTTTTGTGAGAGTCAGGTTGGAGTTTCGTACTAAATATAAAAATACTAGTCAGTATTTTTATATTTAGTTACCAAAAACAATTTTATTATGCAGCTGAAAGCTCTGCCCGAATTCACAGGAGTAAAATTAAAATTTTGACTCCGACAATGTGATTGCATTCAATTATATCTTCATCTCGCTGAGCACAGAATACGTAATACAAATTATCACTGAATACAAAAAGGCTATATGCGTAAGTTCCAAAAAAAAAATTGGAATTTTCAGAAATGTGGCATGTGCTTATTTCCTGAGGATGCCTGATTCAACTTGTGTACTGTAGTTACTGGGCATATGTATCATTCTAGACCAGTGGTTTTCAACTGGGGTGCTGCAACAACATTCCAGGGGTGCCACCTAATTTGGGTTTAAGTTACTTAAACTTATTTTTTAATTTATATGCTTATTTCATTACAAAAAAGGTGTACAGTATCTTCTTAATTTTTTGGTAATCTATAATTGAGGTTTGCTTAGTACCTCTTTATAAAGAATAAAATTATATACACCTAATTCTGTTTATACAAGGTAGATACGTTCCTGAAAAATACGTTTAAAAAAAAAACGTATTTATGGAAGAAAGGAAGATTGGTTCCGGATCTAAAAAATCAGTAAAAATAATTTTAAAAAAACACATAAAAATATTCGTTTTAAGCTTATTTTATTTCAATAAAATACACATGTAATAATATGTAATGAAAATGTATTAAAGTAAATTTGTATGCATATGAAATGAAAAAAATTCTTCATGAACAAAAAAAATCTGTTTTACACATAATAAGATTTTATTCATTTTCACTTTCTGACAATAAATGGCGCATACGTTTGCGTACGACTGGAATATCACTGCTATCACTAGAAATGTTGTGGACATAGTCTTCTTCCTCTATTAATGAAATTCTTTCTGTGATCTCTTGAGCAAAATCAGCACGAGTCTCCTCTGGTGCTGATGTTTCACCGGTTTTACGAACGAATTCAGTTATTAATCGTTGTGTTTGTGTTTTGGTTAGGCCATTATATAATTCTCTGTAAGAGGCTGTCAACAACTTCAGTTCACGTTGAAACTTCCCAGCGCGTTCCTCATTAGGGTCATGTTTGACAAAATGATTACCTAATTTTCTGGCCAGTTCCAGACATTCTTTTATTAAATCTGCACTTAGAACAGGATCATTATCACTACGTTCTGTGGGATAAGGAGTCCCAAGGCGCCTCCGTAGCCAGGTGGGCAGGAGCAGCAGTGCGTAGCACACGCTTCTTGATTAGACCGGGGTTCGAGTCCGTGACCACCAAATACGGAGGATGTGGAAAGGTCAGGGAGTGACCACCGCATATCCCCGGAGCAATATGGCCTTAGTTGCTAATGCTCCTAAAAATCAAATAACAAAACAACAACGACAAGGAGTCCCATATTTCATCTTCGCTTAGGGCTTTGTCGGTTAATAATTCATCAATATCTTCAAACGATAGATCATCGAATCCTTCTCCACCAATTTTGTGTGCCATTGTAATGATGTTGGGAAATTCGGTCGTATTAGGGATGATGGGATCTTTGCTTTTTACACATTGTGGCCAAACTGCTTTCCAACACACATTTAAAGTTGCTGGTTTTAATTCAGTTAACGCTAATCCAACTTGATTGATACAATTCATAATTGAGAATTTCTTCCACACATCAATGACTGTTAGTGTTTCATCATTCAGTTTGTCCAAAACGTGTTGGAATGTTCGTTTTACGTAGTATGTTTTAATTGTCGCAATTATACCTTGGTCTAGCGGTTGTATCAAAGATGTAGTATTAGGTGGCAGAAATAAAATTTGTACGTTTGGGTGTTCCAAGACAGGATGGCCGGGTGCATTGTCAAGAATCAGAAGAACTTTAAATTTGAGACCTTTCAAATTCATATAACGTCTGACTTCTGGGACAAAACATTTGTTGAACCATTCTGCAAAGATAGCAGTGGTCACCCAAGCCTTCTTGTTTGCCATCCAGTGAACAGGCAGTTTATTGATATCTACACCTTTCATTGAATGTGGGTTTAGGGCTCGATTTACCAGCAGTGGTTTCAACATATGATCTCCTGAAGCGTTGGAGGAAAATAATAAGGTCACATGATCCTTAGCTACCTTAAAACCACCAGCAGTTTTCTACAATTTGGCTACATACGTTCTGTTCAGCATTCATTTCCAGAAGAAACCAGTTTCATCTGCATTCCACACTTGATCAGGAGTGTATCCTCCATCTTCAATAATTTTTGCAAGTTCCTGCGGGAATACTTTAGCAGCCGATTCATCTGCAGATGCAGTTTCACCTTTAATTTTTATATTATGAAGAGCATTCCTTCTAAGAAACCTGTCATCCAACCTGTACTCGCAGAAAATTCATACTTTCTGTTTAACTGAGATGAAGTGCTTGGCTCCTTTTCTTTAATCTGTGTGTAAATTCTTAGTGCTGTTTGCTTTGATTTCCATCTACTAGTACTCTTTTTTGTAACTGATCTTCTATCCATATTACCGACCGCGGATAGGCCACGGCCTAGGGAGCGGATTTGGCGAATGGAGGTTAAAATGGTAATGTACTCACATCTACAGTATTGTTGCCATAAACATTTCTGAGATGCATATGGATTCCAGTAAGCATCATTTCTTCCTTGGTAAGAAATTCAATCACCACCCTTTGCTTGATACGTATATCTGCAACATCCACCATTTTGAACTATCTGTGTGCTGCTCTCAGGAGACCGATCACAGTGGCACTCAGTATGGTGAAACTAGGCACCTCTAGTGACCACTTGGTGACATGCAAAATTATCTATCCATATTACCAGAGCCTTTTCCATATTTTCCTTGACAATATCTCTTGTATATGATGATGAATTAACACTTACTTTTGTTCCAGAACATACCGACTTCCTAATTGCAGCTTCATTTTTCTTAATAGTTCTTACGGTAGCTTCATATACACCAAAATGCTTTCCTACAGCCGTAGCCCCTTGTCCAGTTGCAAGATGATCTAATATTTGAATTTTAAGTTCCAAAGAAATCGCTTTCCTTTTCATTTTGGTAATAGGCAAATTATTCGACATTATATAAGGGTTACTGAAAAATTTCTCAGTTATAATTAATAAATAAAGGTATGAAAAATTTGTAAACTTACAATTTATTGACTATCGGCAAAATTAATAAATTTATATGTGCATAAATTTCACTTTGAAATAGAGCTGACTACTAAATGTCTTCCGAAGATACAATGCATGAATACCGTAGATGTGTACCAAATTCAATAAAAACGACGATTCATAGATACCTAGATGTACACATTGGTAAACAAAAGCACGCATTTCAAAATGCACACACTAGCTGTTATCCAATCTATTGGTGTGTGTAATATAGAAATGATACTAATATGCCACAAATAAAAAAAATTTTTCTTAGAATTTAGGCAAAAAAAAAAAAAAATTCTTCTTAGAATTTAGGCAAAAAAAAAATTCATAGAAATCGTGTTAAATCAAAATGACTCGTGTAAAAAGAGAATGGAATATTTATTTTGAATTCGTGTTAAATCAAATTCATGTAAAAAAAGTTGTGCAAAAACAGAATTAGATGTATTGTATATACAGGGTGTCTCAAAAATATTGGTGCAAACGTTTAGGGGAGGTAGGTAACATCTAAAGGAATGTGAATCGCATAGGAACCCATAACCGGAAACGTCACGGGAAAGTAGTAGCAGAGGCACAAGAAGCAGAAATGATACAAGACAGTAATTAGTGGCAAACATTTATTTGACATAATATTAACAATGGAGTATGAAAGGGATGCATTTCATGATGTTACAACAGATGCTCGAAGGTTCCACCACGAGCATCTGTTGTAACATCATGAAATGCATCCCTTTCATACTCCATTGTTAATATTATGTCAAATAAATGTTTGCCACTAATTACTGTCTTGTATCATTTCCATTAATTCCAATGGAAAAAAAATGGAATATCCATATTACCAGAGCCTTTTCCATTTTTTCCTTGACAATATCTCTTGTATATGATGATGAATTAACACTTACTTTTGTTCCAGAACATACCGACTTCCTAATTGCAGCTATGAAAGGGATGCATTTCATGATGTTACAACAGATGCTCGAAGGTTCCACCACGAGAGGCGATGCATGCGTGACACTGACGCAGCATGGATTGGCGGACACGGTCGAACACACCTGGAGTTTCTTTGACAGTAGCAGCAGCGCAGACGAGTATTGCCACGAGATCCATTTCCATCTCCACAGGCGATTCATACACGACAGGTTTGAGGGCACCCCACAGAAAGAAATCAAGGCTCGATAAATCAGGTGAGAATGGGGGCCAGGCAACGGATCCACCACAGCTAACCCATCGATGCCCAAAACGCCTGTTCAAATGGTCACGAGCACACCTTCCATATTGGGCAGGTGCCCTGTCATGTTGAAATCAAATGTTGCGTCTCACATTTGCTGGAACATCGTCAAGCAACCCTGGTAGAACTTGTTCAAGAAAGATCTGATATTTAGCGGAGTTCATGCGGGATGGTAACAGGTATGGGCCGACTAAGCAGTCACAACCATATCGGCCCACACATTTATTGCAAAGCGATGTTGTGCCGCATGGGGGCGCACACACGAGCATTGTGCTGATTGAATAAGCCTTTCCCAGGTGAAATAAGCCTCATCCGTGAACAAAACATAGGCTGGAAAATTCAAATCTTGTACACTTTCTTGGAGAAACCACTGCGCAAAAGCCACACGTGCAGGATGATCTTGAGGGAGCAGTAACTGAACCCTTTGGAGATGAAAGGGATGTAAGGAATCGTCGTGCCAGACACACTGTACACTGCAACGAGACACTCTTAAGGCAGAGGCAACGGCACGTGTGCTGGTAGTAGGATTATTCTGGATGGCATTCAACACACTTTCTTCCATGGCGGGAATTCGCGTCGAACGTGGACGCCTGCACTACTCCTGTTACCTCTAAATGACCCATAATTGCACAAATTTTGATGCACACGTGCAAACAAATGGTGGTTCGGTACATGTCTGTCTGGGAAGCGTTCTCCATAAATTTGTTGAGTGACTTGCCCATGCCCTCTGCTAATCCATGCACTAGGTGCATGTCTGCGAGCTCACAGTTCGTATATCAATGCATGCTCTTCGTGTGGCAACTACTGCTTGAATGAGTAAACCAGAAATTTTCCTTCTCGCGAACTGATGAACAGCGCCGAGTACTGACTTATGGTGACGTTTCCGGTTATGGGTTCCTATGCGATTCACATTCCTTTAGACGTTACCTAACTCCCCTAAACGTATAATGTACCAATAATGTGCCAGTAATAATGTACCAATATTTTTGAGACACCCTGTATATAATTTGTATTATGAAATGTAATTTTTATAATTATATTATTGTAATAAACATCATATAACATATATATTTTTTAATATTATAAAAATATATATACAGAGAGAGAATTGGATCTACCAGGCAGAAAATTGAGTAGGGGTGCCGCAAAATAAAATAAATTACTTAGGGGTGCCGTTATTATAAAAAGGTTGAAAACTGTTCTAGACAACAAAGTTTTTTTTTATAGACCCTTGAATAAAGGGTCAACAAAAAAAAAAAAAAAAAAAAAAATCACACAACTAACATCAAGAAGAAAATTATGTAATGAAAACTGAATTTGTATATATATTTTTTTTTATTGTAAAAGGCTTCATTATATGAATATATAAGATATATATCATATCAATAAAAAAATTTTATAACAGGTGGAGTTTCACATTTGAGAACTTATAATAAACAAATAACAATTATCAAAAGATACTCTTAAAAGAGTATCTTTTGAAACCTTTAAACTTATGTTGTTACTGAATAAATTCAGTAACAACAGAACCGAGTATCACTATTTTGGAACTGGGTTACTGAATAAATATCAATAACCCAGTTCCAAAATTATAAGATAAATATTTTTCAGAAGACCTACTGCATCAAGAAGAATGGCAAAAGATGGCAACAACAGATATATGATATAAAAATTTCATTAATTATCTGTTTTCAGGATAACAGAAATTATTTTATACCAATAAATGTGTCCGAAATAGTATTTGCATATTCATAGTGGAGAGATATTTTTACAATTTCATATGTTTCTTCTTATTTTTTTTTATAAAATCATCCATATTTGTTTTGGTAAAAAAATTAATTTTCATTAAAGCTTTATATCACTTCTTCAAGATAATTTTTCAAGCAAGAAATTAATGAAGACCTGAGCAATTGGCATTCAACTGCTTCTTGCAACTTTTCAAAAATAAATAAATAAAAGTATTAATCACTATAAAGTTGCAAACCACCATTCTGACATGTAAAATTTTGAACGTGTTCAAAATTTTAAACCATTCTGATATGTTCAAAATTTTAAACCATTCTGATATGTTCAAAATTTAACCATTCTGATCAGAATGGTTTATTGAACCCCAAAAATAGGAAGTCTTAAACCTGTTTCCTACTAACAGGCACATTCAAATACACTTAATAATACTGCATTTTTGTCAACATTTCAGATCCATCCAAATTTATTATCAAGACAAAATTTAGCAGGTGACTGGTCTCTCCAAGTTTGTCCTGTATCTTTTTGGGGGAAACTTAGGCAAATATTTGAAGGATATAATTTCAAACATTTGGCAGAAAATCTTTCTAATTAGTTCATATGAGAAACACTTTATTCATTCATAATACACATTAATTTCATGAAATAAAACAAAAACTAACTAGGGTATCAAAGCATATTCACTTCTCTTAACTTTCCTTAAAAACTTGCAAATAAACAAACAGCTGTTTCTTTAAAATTTGCATTAAACTCACAAAATTAACTTCCTAAACCTTTTATTGTTATGTTACTGAAATTTTCTGTATTGATTCAACCATTACAACTCTTTGTGCACTCTCACTCTCTCTCTCTCTGCATTTTGTTTGTAAAACAAAAACAGTAATCAGCTGTCAGACACTTGAAAAACTACCACATAAATTTGGGATGTCACATGATATCTAGCTTCTGACAGCCATTTTTGTTTTCGTACATCAGAAAGTACACAAAAGCAGAACAAATTAATTCTTACAGAATTCACAGGTTGTATAACCAAATGTAAGTATCTAACTTATTTCAGTAATCACTTTTTTTTCGAACTTCAAATTACATTTGCAACATATAATTACTATTGTTAGTACAATATGTTTTCAGGCATCCTTTTTATTCATCTTCCACGTCTCAGCAGCATAGGTCAAATACAGGGACCAAAATATGCCATATTTATCGGCTTTTTACACTTCATTGGAACTTCCCTAGCCCATAACAGGCTATTAACATTACAGAAGAAACTCTGACTCTACTATTCTCCTAGTTATTTCCAAATCTAGGCTGCCATCCTTTGTTAATGAACTCCCTAGGTATTAAAATTATCCACCACTTCCAACATTTCCTTCCCCAATTTCATACCTTTTACACTCACCTCTCCCCATCACCATCTCTTTCTTTTCTGGTCACTTATCTTTAAACCATACTCACTAACTACTCTTTCCCAATGTGTTAGTTTCTCTTGAAGTTCTTCCTCCTTGTTTGCCCAAAGGACAACATCACCCGCAAAAACCGCTGTTCCACCTTTTTTTTCATCCACCGCTGCAAGGATTTTGTCCATGACAATAATAAAATATAGTGGTGACAATACACTACCCCGTCGAAGTCCACTGGACACTGAAAAGCAATCTGATTCCCCAAATTTTGTCCTCACGCAACTTTCACTGGTAATTCATCTACTCCAGGTGATTTTCCATTTTTCATTGCTTTTACTTCATCCTCTGTGGATTCTGCTCTTCTTATACATCTTCCTTCCCATTGGCCTTAGCATTAAGCAAGGTTGCAAAATAGCCTGCCACTGTTTCCTGATTTCCTTTCTCCATGACTAATTTTTCACCTATATCGACTATGAACCCAGGTTCTTCATTGTTCCTTTTCTTATTCCTCAAGAACCCATATATCATCTTTGTCTTCTACTTCATTAGCATTAGCATTTTTAGCATTAGTAGAGGCATTTGATGCAAGAAAGCAAGCTTATGCAGCATCATCCAAAAAAAAAAAAATAATAATAATAATAATAAATAAATAAATAAAAAATAACCACTTCCACTTCACCCCTCTGTTCGTTTGAAATACCTGCCCAGCTGAGCCTTAAACTTATTTAGGCTATCAACTTCCACGACAAGGGATGGAAGTCTATTCCAGCAACCAACCACCCGCTGGCTAAAGGCAAATTTCCTCACGTCTATCCTCAATTTGAATTTATGCCCTCTCAGGTGATTATTCTGAGCAAGAGGAAGAATCTCATCAGCATTGAGCATGCTCAAACCATTCAAGGCTTTATACACCTCTATCAGATCACCTCGCCGGTGCCTAGTCTCCAGACACTGTAATTTGCAAAACGTAAGCCTTTCTTCGTAAGAGCACCCCTTTTTTCCATTCACTAATCTTGTTGCCCTTCTCTGTACTCGTTCCACCATCTCTACATCCTTCTTGAAATGTGGCCTCCAGACCTGTATACAGTACTCTAGGTGCGGTCTGACCATTGCCTTATACAAGGGAATAATCACCTCCTTATCCCTGCTAGAAAAATTCCTATATATCATCGACAATACACCATGAGCTACTCTTGCAGCCCGTCTGCACTGCTCAGAAAACTTCATATCTGCCTGCACAACCACCCCCAGGTCCCTTTCATTCTCTACCACTGTCAGTGTAGTACCACAGAGTTGATACGTTGCTCTGGGGTTGCTGTTTCACATATGTAGTACTTTACATTTGTCAATGTTAAACTTCATTTGCCACCTCTCAGCCCATCTGCTCAACCTTTCCAGATCCTGTTGCAGTAGCATAGTGTCAGTAGTGTCCTTGACAACCCTGCCAACCTTCGTATCGTCTGCAAACTTGGACATTAAGCTTGATATACCATCATCAATATCATTTATAAATACAGAAAACAATAATGGACCCAATACTGAGCCCTGAGGGACTCCACTAATAACATTAGTCCACGATGAGCAGTATCCATTGATTACCACTCTGTCTTCTCCCCAAATCCTTTCTCATCAAATCCTTTCAGTGTGGACATTTAGGAGAGAAACAGTTGGGGGGGGGGGTAAATCAAGGGAATAAGTGGGGAGTTAGCTCTACAAACCCACACTTATCCTTGGTAATGAACACAAAATGTGGCCTATCAGTGTCATTCAACAGAAACAAGACCTATTTTTCTCAAAACCTAGGCCTTATAAGTAAATTCAAAACTCAAATCATTTGTTTAAAAGAATAGCACTTTTCTCACAAATTCCTTTTGATGTAAATTTCTATCAAAGAAAGTGATCACTATGAGAATATGATCAATATTTTTGAAAACAAAATTTGAGCACATTGTTCATCATTTGTCTATGTGCACTGTATTAGAAAACGGATTTGTGCCTATTATGATCGAATCAAGCAAGGAGGAATCATCAGCAACTAGAATGAGCTATTTGCATGCTTCATTTTTGATCAGTTTTTCAACAGTCAAAACACCATCAATGTATAAATTTTTTGACAATTTCTGGGGTTTGGAGCAGCCAATAAGTTCATCTTCCACATTCTCATGGGCATCCCAAAATTTTTCAACCTCATGAAATATGTGCAAGCAAGAGGAAAAATTGTTTTACTGATTCATAGGTTTCAACCTCACTTTCTCCAAGCTTGATTGACAGGTTTCAACCCCACTTTCTCCCAGCTTGATTCACAGGTTTCAACCTCACTTTCTCCCAGCTTAGCTTGAAACAAAATAATGTTTTTCCTTCACTCCATTATTTAACACAATGAACCAGCCTTTAACAGCACTAAAATGACTGTGTATAGATGACTAACAATAAGTAAGTGACCTTGTAAGAAGGAAACAGTCATGTAGGTCAGCTGATGGGATGACATGCTGCATCATGGTCCTACATTCATTTACACGGGTGCTATGGACCCAGTCCTGTTACTTGTCAAACCCTGTACATAGGAGAAAGCCTGAGACTGCAATTAAACAAATACATCTTGTACATGGAACCAGTGGCATAAATATGCCAATGCAACTGCACTGGAGCCTGAGCTTAAAAAGGGCTGTGAAATTTATAAGACAGACTCATTTCTCAAGACAATTAACAAATTTCATTAATAAACAAGAAATTTTTTTTAATTAAATGTAAATGGGAAAAAAAAAAAAAAAAAACAAACAAACCACCAAGTAGATAAGAAAATACAAATTATATGCTTCCCTCCTCACAGGTAACTATCCAGTTGACCTTTGAATTTGAATTTATGCAAACTGTCAGCCTCAACTACCTACAGAGGAAACTTGTTCCAGCAATCAATGACTCACTGGCTAAAAATAAACTTCCTACAATCTACACTTCCTCAACCCCCATAATTTGAATGGCCCCTACTTCTGAAATTCTTTATTAACAGTGAAAATTCCACCTTCATTCATTTTACTAATCCCTCGTAGAGCCTTCTAAACCTCAATCAGGCCACCTCTGAGGTGACCTGATTGAGGTTTAGAAGGCCCACATAATTGGAGTCTTTCCTTGCACAGTTGTCCTTTTGCCAATCTCACATGACTTTATCCTGATAGGTTATAAGTTTGCAGTGCACTTAGTGTACACCTGCAAACATAAATTGGAATCTATGAAACTTTTAATAATACAGACTCTCTCTCTCTCTCTCTCTCTCTCTGCCAGAGTACAAAACAATGGTGTTATGAAATTATCTGAATTAATAATAATAATTGATTAATTAATGCATTACACAATGATATAGGAAAATTAAACATTATTACAAAATGCAATAAATCATTTAAAGAAAACTACAATTAAAAATCATAGTTTTTTTCATACGTTATACAGAAATTATTGTGAAGTAATAGTGAAAAACTATTACTCCACAATAATTTCTGTATAAAGAACAGCACATTTTAGGATCTACATCATTCCCTTGATCATATGCACAACTCCTCTCAGTGGTCATGGGAGGAGTGCAATATCAGGACAATATGTTCTAATGGCAAATCTATTATGCAACAAGAAATACATGTAAGGCCACTGCATTAACTACATAGGCAATTAATGAAAGTCACAAAAACACATGAAAGCATAAGCTAGTCCTTCCAATTTCATATTTCATTAAGGTTATGGCTTTACTGAAATTATTTGAAATTGGGAGCAATAGCTGTTTTATAACTGATATTCTAAATATTTCATTTAAAATATAAAGTAAAACTATAATACTATAATGTATTAAATAATTATTTTATTTTATAAAATAATAGCCAGAAAATAATTTAAAAAAAAAAAAAAAAAAAATAGCATACAGAAATGACACAAATTTTGGTTTAATTAGAAACCTCATAATACAACCATGCTATTACATGGTTTTTAGTGCTAGTGCAGATGTTGGGACAAATATTTTTGGGTGTTACTGCAGATGCACAAAACTCAGTGTTACTGCAGATATCCTCTATATTAAATGGCCAAAATAATCTATACACATGCCCAAAAATATGTGTTTACCAAAAACAAAGTAAAAAGGCGATCTGCTTACATAACATCCAAATCAGAGCTTGCATTTCTAACAAAAAGACTGTTTATTTATTTCTTATTATTTTTTATTTTATTAACTGAAACCTCACTATTTATGAGCACAAAAGGAAGTAACATACTATGGCATAATCAGCATGTGCACCTTGTATGCACGAAAGATGTGTTATTTTATGTGAAAACATTTATGGCAGCACCAGAGTAAAACCGTTTAAATTTTTTTAATGGTTTGATCAAAACTTACTTACTTAGAAGGTTGATGGTGATCAAAGTCTTGAGAAGCAGATTTTATTAAAGTCTTTGTTTTATTCTTGCATAATATTCTGCTTTTATTCTAGCATAATATTACTACCTGCTACTTACTCTGGGTGCCTCCGTAGCAAGGTGGGCAGGAGTGGCACACGCTTCTTGATTAGACTGGGGTTCGAGCCAGTGACCACCAAATACGGAGGATGCAGAAAGGTCAGGGAATGACCACCGCATACCCCCGGAGCAATATGGCCTTAGTTGCTAATGTTCCTAAAAACCAAATAACAAACAAACTACTTACTCTACCGAATCAACATTAGTGACTGAGTTCACATTATTTAGGAAGTGTTGTCATTTCCACATCTTAGTACAAACTTACTCTACTGAATCTTTTTAGCATTAGCAAAGGCATACGATGCAAGAAAGCAAGCTTATACAGCATCAGTCAAAAAAAAAAAAACCCCTTCTCATTTCACCCATCCACTGGTTCCAAATCTTTGTCTAATTCCGCTTTGAATCTATTTAAGCTATCAACTTCTACAACAGATGGAAGCTTGTTCCAGCAATCAACCACCTGTTAGCTAAAGGCAAACTTCCTCACATCTATCCTGCAACTGTCTTTCTTCAACTTGAATTTATACCCTCTCAGGCAATTATTCTCAGCTGTCATTTGGTTTTTAGGAGCATTAGCAACTAAGACCATACTGCTCCGTGGATAATGCGGTGGTCATTCCCCCACCTTTCCGCATCGTCCATATTTGGTGGTCACGGGCTCGAACCCCGGTCTAATCAAGAAGCGTGTGCTACGCACTGCTGCTCCTGCCCACCTGGCTATGGAGACGCTTATTCTGAGCAAGAGGAAGCATCCCATCAGCACTGAGCATGCTCAAACCATTCAAGGTCTTATACACCTCAATCAGATCACCTCGCAGGTGCCTAGTCTCCAGACACAATAATTTGCAAAACTTTAGCCTTTCTTCCTAAGAGCAACCCTTTGTTCTATTCACTAATCTTGTTGCCCTTCTCTGTACTCGTTCCAGCAGCTCTACATCCTTTTTAAAATAAGGCCTCCAGACCTGTAAACAGTACTCAAGGCGTGGCCTGACCATTGCCTTATACAAGGGGATAATCACCTCATTATCCCTGCTAGAAAAATTCCTGTATATCAGGGGTGTCCAACTTAATTTGTGATGCGATCTACTTTTTTCCTTCAAAATGTGCCGCAATCTACCATCTCAAAAATTTCATTGTACAAGGCTAAAAAGTTAATCAACACAGATTTAAAAATGTTGTTTATAGATTTTAAAATTCAATATAATTCTTATTTTAAATTTGCAATTTAAATTTTTAATTGATGTGAAGTTTGTGTCTTTATGTCATCTGCCAAGCTTTCAAAATCGGGAATATATCAAATATTCCTTATCATATATTCCCGATATTTCAAAATCGGGAATATGTGATAAGGCCAACTGTAAAGAATCTTCTGTATGCAAGTACTTAAGAGCACAGCGATTCTTTGTTTTTGTTTGTTTCAAATACGAAAAGGCCAATTCACATAAATATGTGGAACCAAAACAAGAATTTAAAAGTTCACTGCATTTTTTTTCATTTGGGTACTTTTCTCGGCAAACATTTACAAAAAAAAACTCTTTTTCTGATGACCTGGCTTTTAGGAAGATATCGTTTCACAATGTAATAATTTCATTTTCAAGTAATATTTTCTCCATGTGAAAAATTGCAGCGATTTTTTCTGCAATTTGTTTCGTATCTAAGTTGACATTAAATGGATAAGAAATATATTGAACAATGTCTTCAATTGTTTTAAAATCACTGAATCTGGTTTCAAAATCGTCCACAACATTCTCAATTTCAGAAACATATTTCTCGCTATTAAATTCAAAAACAGGATATTTTTGCAAATGATCTTGCATATTTGCAAAATGGTAGAATTTTTTTTTTTCTTTGAGATCCTTAGCCATTGCCAAAAATTGATATTTATATTCAGAAATACTACTAATCGTGTCACCCACATATTTATTTTTTCCTTGTAATTCCAAATTCAGATCACTTAATTTACTGGTAAAATCTGCCAAAAAAGCCAGATCACACA
Source organism: Mastigoproctus giganteus (assembly GCF_048544385.1). Classification (NCBI taxonomy): domain Eukaryota; kingdom Metazoa; phylum Arthropoda; class Arachnida; order Uropygi; family Thelyphonidae; genus Mastigoproctus; species Mastigoproctus giganteus. Next base: position 94,460,665 of record NC_143586.1, on the reverse strand, counting down.
ACTACTCCGTATCTAGTAGCTGCTGATAATCATCTCCCCTTTGATCAACAAATTTCGAAATCTCTGTAGAAACTTACTCCGACTCAGCCACCTCACATTTGTGTTACTTTCAGATCTGGTTCTTTTTCATCGAGTTGCATTTTGAAAAGTCTCCTTTGAAGAGATGATGGAATTCACGATTTTGAAAACGACGTTCATAACACTTTTAGTATTTAATCTTTTGCTGGCTAACACTTGTTGGTGGATGATACAGTGGTAACTAAAAAAATCTGGGAATTCATTATCCTTTTGGCACAATGCGATGAATTCGTTAAGATGCCCAGTCAATGCTTTAGCTCCACCTGTTGTTACTGATACGAGCTTAAATAGTGGCAATTTAATTTTTTCAATAAAATGTTTGAATGAGTTAAAGATATCAAGAGTTCTCCAGTTCTTTCTTTTAACGAAACCATACCCAGCAGTTTTTCTCTAGTGGCAGAATCATCGAAAACCATATGAATAAAAATGAGCAACTGAGCTGTATCACTGACATCTGTAGATTCATCCAGTTGTAAAGAAAAGGACACACAATTAGCAATATCAGCACGCAATTGTTCGCTCACATTTTTACTCATTTTTTGGTGTGTCGCATCACAGTATTTTGAGATAATTGCAAATCTTGAAGGGCACTTTTAGAGAATCTGTTATTTCTAAAAATGCATCTTTGATGAATTGACTATCAGAAAATGATTTGCATTTTTTTGCAAGATGACTCACTTTAAATGATGCTACAGTTACTGCTTTAGATTGTAAATTAAGTGTCATGAAGAAATTTTGTTGTGCGAATAGTCTAGATTTAAGTTCTAATTTTTTCTAAGGTCACTATTCGGTGGAAAATACGATTAGTATTTACCATGGAGGGCACTGAAGTGCATTTCTAAATTTCCTTTTTTGGGTATAGCCACGGAAGCATTGCAAATCAAACAGCAACATTTTTCTTTCACCATTACAAAACAAAAAAGTATTCTAGTTCCCTCTCAAATGATACGTTTTACACTTTTTCGTAGCATTCATTTTAAATCAAAAGGTATTAAATTAACATATAAGTACTGTCCAGTTATTAAATCAGCAAAAGCAATGCTTACTGATTAAAACACTAAGTTGCGCGAAGCGGAAAAATATTCTGTCTGAACAACTAACGAAGGATAACTGATGAAGAGGATTCCCAAATGAGGAAGTTGTTTCAAAAATAACCGGACAAACATACCACCGTTTATTGCTCTGTTTGGTTATATCCTTATAAGAATCAGTTTTGAATGCCTTTGTGATATTTCTCTAAAGCTATTTCTGGAGGTCACGACCATAAAACATTAAAAACAATTTGCCCTTTTCTGTTAGTGCAATCTAATTATAAATGGGTAGTAAACTCAATCTTATTGCATTTGCAATAATACCTACAGCTGGAATTCTGTGGGATTTTACTTTATTATGGTGAAATGTGTTTCTCCTTCAATGAAATCTTCAATCATGCAAAAAAAAAAAACAAAAATAAATGTTCAAAATCTGATCTTCATTCCTATTTTTTAAGCTTCATAAATAAAAAAAAATACGTGCAGGTAGCGAAACCAGCTGCACAATATAAAATTTTGGTAGTATACCTGACTGTGCAAATCGAGGGATGACTGTATATTTCAAAATTCATCGTTATCAACCGAAATTAAAGCCGCAATCGACTCGTTGGCCACCCCTGCTGTTCATCATTGACAAGACACCATGAGCTACTCTTCCAAACTGTCTGCACTGCTCAGAAAACTTCATATCTGACTGCACAATTACCCATAGGTCCTTTTCATTCTCTACCACTGTCAGTGAGTACCACAAAGTTGGTACGTTTCTCTTGTGTTACTGCTACCCATATGGAGTACTTTGCATTTGTTAATGTTAAACTTCAGTTGCTGCTTCTCAGCCCATCTGCCTAACTCTTCTAGATCCTGTCATTAACAACCCTGCCAACCTTTGTATCATCTGCAAGCTTGGACATTAAGCCTGATATACCATCATCAATATTAATAAATACAGAAAACAACAGTGGACCCAACATTGAATCCTGGGGGACTCCACTAATAACATTAGTTCACGAAGAGCAGTGATTACAATGCTGTGTTTTTTCCCACTAAACCATCCCTTTATCCACAGCAGCAATTTGCTTCCAATGCCATGCTGCTCCAATTTGTGCAGCAGTCTTCTACATGCAACAGTATCAAAAGCCTTTCTAAGATCCAAATATATGATATCAAAATTATTCTTTGCATCCAGTTCCTTTCTGACCACATCATAGTATCCAAACAAATCAATCAGACAAGACTTTCCCTTAACAAACCCATGCTGTGTCCGAGCTATAACTAAAGTCTTGTCTAGAAGATACTGCAGTGCTTCATTAACCAATGCCTCCATTAATTTCCCTAATTTACTGGCCCACTCTATTTCTCGGTACAGTTGTTTATTATACTCATCAGAGTCATTAGGCCTATAACACACTCCTACTCTCAATTTTGATCTCCCAATGCTCATGTCACACCAAACTGACTAGACACTGCACTCTCTAGTGATGTCGACTGGCTTCACTTCCTTGGATTTTATGTGTTTCTTAACTAATAGCATAATCCCTCCTCCCTTTCTATCCTGTCGGTCCCTCCTGTACACATTGTACTCCCCAAATTCCAGTTCTGCATTCCTTATATCTGTGTGACACCACGTCTCTGATATCCCAACAATATCTGACTTTAATGTTTTGACCAACACCTCAAATTCATCAAAATTACTTACCAAACTCCTAGCATTGGTATACAGGCAAGTATACATGCACCTGTTCCTTTTCTTAGCTACCCTAACACAGCCCATGTATTTACTTGTTCCGAAATGGCTCCCAGCAGTCTCTGAAATCCCCTGCAACCTGTTTTCTAGGCTGCTGCTCATTTCAATAGAAGCAGTGGGAGAATCACTTTCACCTCTGCCAGCAGCTATTGTTATTAGTACTTATATCCTCCCAAGCTAGCAGTTTTCCGACCCACCTAACACTGCCTCGATAGCATCAGCAAATATTCTTGCACCCTTTCTATTTGAGTGTATCCCACCCCTGTAGAAGCAGTCTCTCCTGTTAACAAGCACAGACCAGGCTGAGAAAAATTCTACCCCTCAATCCACAATACCACAATCTCTCTAGGACTGAATCGATCGACAATTCTCTCATCATATACTCTCTCCTATCGTGTCTGGACAGAATTGCACACACTTTCAAATTCAACCCTAACTCAGGGCATTTTTTCAACATTGACCTGTACTTGTTAAGTAAATCTGCCAGCCTCCTACTCTTAATATCATTAGTGCAAAAGTGTACAACAATATCACCTTTTGTGCCCTTAAAAATATCTGCTCTACAACATCATGAACCTTTGCCCCTAGCAGACATACCCTGGTCCTGTTCCACCTATCCTTTTTGTACAATATATTCCCAAATATATCGTACAACAATATTGTACTTTTCCCTGACAATACAGTCACCGACCACTAGTTCCTGTGGGACCAGCGCGTTCTGCCTTAGGGGTTGCCGCTGCGTTGTGTGACATTCGGGTGCAAACTCTTGCATTGATTTGGGCAGCTGAGAACTTGATGGGCCCATTAATTTAAATCCTTCAAGGGCATCAAAGTCCCTGTCCTTCAAGCTTTCATATAGGCCCATAACAACGCTGAGTTGGTGCCCGTTTTCTTCACACTCCTTACATCGTGCACACCCAAAGACATTCTCCTTGGCAATATCATGTCCTGTTTGCTCCATAAACATCAAACAAGCAGTACATTTCAAAAGGCTGTGATTCAGAGGACAACTGCTCTCCCCTCAGTTCTCCCCTGAGCCACAGCACTCCCATTAGCTTGAGCTTTTTGCTTTGCTGCTCTGGGCCAAGTCATGATTTCAATTCAATTTCAGTACAAAAATATAACCCTAAACTTATATCCCAATGCAGTTATAACACTATCTATATAAATATATAACACTATATATATATTTCAGTATCGAGTATTATCTCCAAGTTACGTTTTATGAATTTCGAATCAACTACTTATTCAACCGAATAAATGTTAGCGACTGAGTTAGCATCATTAGTGCTATTTAGGAAGTAACATCATTTAAAATCTAACAGCCACCTAATAAGAAGTTGCGTCATTTCTGTAAAAAAATTTCATTTAAGAATCAATTGCGTCATTTCCGCTATAAGAAAATTTCATTACCAATTGATTTTATTCTAGTACCGCCATAGATATTTTTACATCAAAAAGGGAGGGGGGGGGGCATAAAATGGCAAGGGACATTCTTTTGTCAATTTTACAGGAAAACGGTAAAATGGCAGGTATGTTATAAGAGCCAAGTCTTGATGTGTAATGCAGTCATCACATTTGTGTGAACAACTGATAGTCCATCGGTTTTTTTGTGTTTAAATAAATTTTGTTGTCTATCACCTTCATTCACCTTGATCTAACTCTGTACTATGGCATTATTAGTTATTTTTTTAAAATTTCAATGAGGAAATAATGCAGCAAAAATGAAAAGAAAACCAAAAATCACCCCAAAAGATCTACCCACATAGATGAGGAGAGCGGGAAGATCTAACTACAATATCTTTTAAATACATTAAAAGTTATTAATGTAATAGAAAATCCAACCAAAATACAAACCTGTTTCATTGTTTGTACATTATTATTAACAGACTGAGCTTGAGCTATAAGGGTATCTGCACGATTATCATGCTCCCGGAGTCGGGTAACAAGGCGTTTCGCATCATTAAGAAGTTGTTGAACTGTCAGTGACATAGCTGACAGTAAAGCCTCAACTTCTGCAAAAGAAAATTTATACAAGAATTGGTATTGGAAAACTGTGGAAAATAAAACTCACTGGATTTACACGTTGGTTTAATAAAATCCAATTTTCATTTTAAACCTTTCATATATATAATTTATTTTATTTTATTAATACTATATAAATTATTTGCAGATCTGTCATTTTCATTATTAATCCTAATAAAATTTCTTCTAATATATTTTATTATCTAAAACTGCTACCGCAAATCTTTTATGTATCCTATTTTTTTAATCTAACAAATCGCAGCTTTCCTTATTAACTATTTCTGACTCAAAGTACTTAACTCTACAAAAGTAAAAGTTCAAGAAAGTCCTTAAAATATCATTACTTGTGACAGTGATTTTCGTAAAGTTAAAAATTTCAAGATAATACAATACAATTACATACCATTACAGATAAAAAGGAGATAAATATAAAGGGCTTATTATATACAACTACATTTCCAGCTGGACCATAAAGCTTTGTTTTGTGTAAGTGAATCCTTCACTTCGTAACCAGTACAGGAGTCCCATAAAACAGGATAGCAAACTTCTTTCTGTTAACTGAAGTTAACTAGGTTACCTCTATCATGCAATTGAATTTATTTATGTTTTGAAAATAAATATTTGAAAAAAAAAAAAAAAAAAAAAATGCCAGAGAATAATTAGAAGTGATTCAGATTTGTATATAATAGAACTGGGAATGACCACTCCAGTGACTTAATAATAATAGAAAACAAAATTAGATTGAGGCAAGAGAAGGCTGTCTCCACAGTAGTCACTTGGAAATTACCTTTGGATAATTCTATGCCAATTCAACAAGGCTCACAACCTGACTACTCCAATTTTCATGGATCTTGGTAGGACTGTGAAGATTGAAGCCTCTGCATCAAATAAGTCCAAAGTTATAGAACTAAAAAATGTTTAAGTCAAAGTCAATGCAACAAGTCACCATATGGAAGAGTATAAATAATCTATATAATATTGGTGTAAATATACCATAGAAAACTCTTAAACGAAAAAACTACATTTGTAGTGTAAAAGGGCATCATTTTATCTGTATCTCATATTGTGCTCATCCTTCACAAGTTGCCACGTACTGCACTACCTCGAATAAGTAACACTTCACTAAAAGAGAAGACTACTGTTACTTATTCTCAGTGGGCACCACCACCACCCAGACGGCACTGTTTCAAGGCTTATAAAATGTAAGAACTAAAAGAACTACACTAATGTCAGGATTTCGTGACATTTAAAATCTGCATGGCTCAGTCTCTAATCAAAACAAAGAAATACAGTTTGGACAAATTTGAAGCTCTTGATATGATTTATATGTAAGACAACCAGGCTTTTAGGAATGAAACTAATCAGAACAAAACTGAATTCCACAAAAAAAAAAAAAAAAAAAAAGCTATCAGGCCTCAGCTAAAAATGTCAGGGTAACGGTTTTACCTCCAAGGTTTTTCTATAGAGTGCCACAATATTAGTAATGCTTAATATTATTTCATAAAACAGTGCAAAATGCACCTATAATCTCATTTTGTTTCAAGTAAAACTCAGTTAACTCTAGGAACACAAAAATTCAAATCCAGGTGCAACACATTTTATATTAGAAAACATTAATCAAAGGAACACAAAATCAAAATATTTTAAATAACACCAGATAATCCTGTTCATAGTTATTAATCTTTTAAAGAAAACAAGACCTAATTTTTCAGTTTACTTTTTTTTGTATAGATGTTTTGTTTTAAAAAATTCTAAACACAAAATGTAATCAGTCACTACTTGCACTTTAGGTGAAAAGACACAAACTAGGCACCAGATGATAATTCCATGTCACTAAATCAATACATTCAGATGCATGAGACTTTTTGGGCAAATTTAATTGTTTTATGCACAATTTTACTGTTCTGCAATTTTCTCCTGTTGAAATAAAAAAATATATAATTCGTCAATTCATAAAGATATATTTTCAAAGCAGATTTGTATTCATCCAAAGTTGTGATAGACGGCTGAAACAAACACCATGTACTACACTTTTTCAACATAGTCAACAAACAAAATGGGACATTTTTGCCACCTCTCAATACACTTCTGCAGGCCAGTTTTGTAAAATTCCTCTGACTGTCCTTTAAACCACAACTCAACAGCAGAAATCACCTCATCATCATCAGAAGCAAAGTATTTTCCACAAAGAAAGAACTTCAAGGCAAGAAAAAATTGAAAGGTGCAAAGTGCAAGATGCGGCAATATATCAAACCCACATTCGACGTGCACATCTTGCTGCAGCATGCAAGAAATGCACAGGGGCATTATTGTGTAGCAGGTACACACCTTTTGACAGTTTTCCCTGTCTTTTTTTCTCTTATAGCAGCATGTAGCTTTATGAGGAGGCGGCTGGAATAATACTTTGCAATTACAGTACAGCCCATTTGAAGGTAAAATCTGTTAGTATTACACCATGCCGATCCCAAAAAACTGATAGCATCACCTTGCCAGCACTTGCTTGCACCTTTGCCTTTTTAGGGGTTGGTGATTCTGCATGCTTCCATTATTTCAACATTTGTTTAGTTTTAGAATTATAGTGATGGATCTAAGTTTCATCCCTGGTGATTAGACATGAAAAAAACTTCTCTTGCTTTTCCTGGCACATCAACAACACTTTGTGTGCACATTATGCCCTTTCCTTCTTCCAGTAAGGGGTCAGAAGGCTGGGGAACCCATCTAACAGACACTTGGCTCATATGCACCTGTTGATGTTCATTCCAGACCCTACACTAATTTGGAGCTCTGCAGTTAGTCCTTTAATGCCAATACAGTGGTCTTCCAGAATTAATGCCTTGATTTTGATGGATGCCCATCAAAGCAGTTGATGGGCATCCTGAGATTTCTTTGTCGTGCACTGAATTGTTTATATCAATGTGCAACAACACTGTAACCTGGACAGTCTTCTCTATAAACAGCAGGCATGTGGCATTGATATAGTCTGAAACAGTCGATTGATATAGAAAAGGACAGATGATTTAGAGGGGCAACATGTTTTTTATTTGGCAAAAGCAGAGAAAGCAAGAAATCAACTAAAGGGCTGATGGGAAAAAGGCCTGAAGAAATTCTGACATCTATACAATCACGATAGATTTACAAAAAGCCCTGCCATTCCCAAAATTAACTGTTTCTGAGGCCTACTATAGGCACAATATGTACTGCTATAATTTAGGTTTGCAGGACATCACAAATAACCTTGGCTTCAAGTTGACCATTGCATCAAGAGGTTCACAAGAGATTGCTTCTTGCCTAACTAAGCATATTAAGTTGAACAAAAAAAAAAAAAAAAAAGCATGTGATGATATACAGTGACATGCACTGGCCAAAATCAGAACATCAAGGTATCCTTATTGTTAATGAAACTGATTCAAGAAACTTTAGTTGAAGCCATGGACCACAAATTCATGGTTTCTGGCCACTCTTACCTTCCAAATGACTCAGACTTTGAGTTGATTGAGCAAGCTGGTAAAAACATGATTATCTATGTTCCAGATGGATAGCATGATACTATGAAGTCTGCCAGAAGACACACCAGGTTTATGGTATGAAAGATGCAACAAGATGACTTTTTGAAAACAGAAGCTATTGAAAAAGGCATAACAAAATGGAAGAACAATGTTGAAGGCGAAAATGTAAACTGGTTGAAGATACAGTGGCTTCATTATGAAAAAGGAAAACCTGTTCACGATTTTCTACAAGTGTATACTGGATGAAGACATCCCTTTCAGGGAACTGAATGTCAAATCCAATAAGGAGGGTCAACCTAAGAGCTTGAAAAGTACTGAACGAGAAAAGTTCCATGATAGTCATAGAGAGCTGAGCGTTCTAAAGAAAAGAAAAGAGACATGCTATACCTTCTCAAATACATCCCTCCAGTTCACCATGCCTTTTTTAAAGGTATTAGAAGCTTAAAAAAAGTTAATGATCTAGGTCCCTTATCTAACTATGAGGAAGAAGAAGCATACACAGTAGTTTGTTTGTAGTGACAGTGTTTTATGATTATTGAATTAGTGATGATGACTTTGTAGCTGCTTTTTTAAAAAAATGAGAACATCAACAAAAAGCAACTAATTTTTTTTTTTTTTTTAATTTTGTGACCATCTTTTACATTATAATTAAATTTATTATGTTCATCTTAGCCTTTTTTTTAATGTGAACCCCAAACACGAGAGGTATTAGAACCTATAGTACTTAGTACCGTGCTTGGTCTGCAACAACTAAGACAAACTATTTCGACAAAAAATTCTCAATGTGCCTATCGCTCAGGTTTTTTAAAATTTTGTTATAGTGTAAACTTTTTACAGGGAAAAATTACAATGTCTTCTGTATGAAATCATAGTTTTGATAACACAGTCATCTCCTTACAGTAATTTACCATTTTAAAATAGGTAAACTACAGTCGGACCTCTCTTTAACGAACTTCTATATAGTGAAATTTTCTATGTAGTGAACTTTTTTGATTTTCCCTTGGTCATTACATTGAAAATGGTTTCTGTATAACGAAGAAAATTTCTGTATAGCAAACTGATTTCGAGAGACCTGGGTATGCACTGTTCGCACCTCTGGCTTTTAGGCAATAAAGCTGATGGTGTATAAAACACAAATTAAGAGATAAAAGGATTAAGCATTAATCACTTTAGCTTTTAATAGCTAAAGGCGTTAATTCCACAAATTAAGAGCTAAAACATTTTACAATTTGATAGTGCCTGTAAAACCCTGCAGGAGGAAACTGGCCAACCGTGGTGCAGAATAGAAAAAGATGAAAGGTTCTGGGAGATGCCTTTGCCCAGCAGTGGGTCAGCAATGTCTAAAAAGAACTAAAACCTATACAACTCATACATTACTATACCGAGAAGTCTTGCTGGTCAGCTGCCCACAGCCATTGGCAAAGATTAAGACATATTCCCGATGCGGGCATTGGCTCTGGTCAACCTGTTTTCTACTGTAAGCATCCTATTAGAGACTTAGGAGAGAGTGATTTCCTTTATCTCGGAAACTCATCTGTTGTTTTGTAGAAATGAATCATCCACACTTTCACTAAATTTCACCTGTCTCTGTTTACACGGTAGCTAGAAGTGGTCCCTAATTTCAGCTTTGTTTTAACTGCTGTGCAAGTAACCTTACAGTGTCTAAAAGGAAATTCTTGAGTGTGGTGTAAAAAATGGAAGTGCTTAATAGTATAGATCAGAAGGTTAAAAAAAGAAAAAGAAATTGCTTTGAAATTTGGTATTCCTGCCAGTAGTGTGTTAAAGAGCATCATGGCTTACTCAAGAAAGTTATTTCTGATGAAAGTGGAGTTGCAATCGAAGAAGACCATACCCATTGGAAAGAAACAGCTTTGAAAAAAATTATGGAAGACAACGAATCCAAAGACATATATAAACTCTAAAAGGAAGGGGATGAATCAGATTGGTCAACTTGATATCGATGGTTCAACTGTTGATGATCCTGCTCAGATAGCAAACAAAGTGAATGAGTATTCTGCATCTACATTCACACGAGAAGTTATTAAGGAAGGAAAATGCCAGAAGTTTATAAAACTTTAACAGGTGCTTAATGATTTTGTAATAACTGAGAGCAAAGTGGAGGAGAAATTGTTGAAGTTAAACATAAGAAAGGCACCTGGGGTGGATGGGACCTATCCAGTTATATTAAAGGAGGAGGCAAAACTAAGCAAACCCTTAGCCATAATTATGAGAGCATCCTTGGACTCGGGGGAAGTCCCCACGGAGTGGAGAAGTGAAAATGTATCCCCAATGCACAAAGGGGGATTGAAAGATAACACGAGTAATTACAGACCAGTTAGTTTAACTTCTGTTCCGGGTAAAATAATGGAGTCACTGGTTAAAGATGCATTGCAGGTTCATCTAGACAAGACTGTAGCAATAATTCAGACATAGCATAGGTTTGTTAAGGGAAAGTCTTGTCTGACAAATTTGAATGGATACTATGATGTGGTTAAAAGGAACTGGATGCAAAAAATAATTATATATCATATATTTGGATTTCAGGAAAGCTTTTGACACTGTTACGCATGGAAGACTACTATACAAATTGGAGCAGAATGGTATTATGGGTAAGTTGCTACAATGGATAAAAGGGTGGTTGAGTGGGAGAAGACAAAGGGTGGTAATCAATTGATGGCGCTCTTCGTAGACTAATGTTATTAGTGGAGTCCCACAGGGTTTAGTGTTGGGCCCCCTTTTTGTTTTGTATATTTATCAATGATATTGATGAAGGTATATCAGGCTTAGTGTCGAAGTTTTCAGATGATACAAAGGTTGGCGAGGTTGTTAATGAAGTAATGGCAGTGTGCTACTGCAACAGGATCTAGAAAATTTGGGCAGATGGGCTGAGAAGTGGCAACTGAAGTTTAACATTGACAAATGCAAAGTACTGCATATTGGTAGAAGTAACACCAGAGGAACATACCAACTGTGTTGTACTATACTTAGAGTGGTAGAAAATGAAAAAGACCTGGGAGTAATTGTGCAGTGAGATATGAAGTTTTCTGAGCAATGCACACAGGCTGCAAGAGCAGGTCATGAAGTTTTGTCAACGATATACAGGAATTTTGCTAGCAGGGAAAAGGAGGTTAATAACCCCAGGGGGCTCACATCTGATGAGTATGGGCTTGGCACACCCAGGGTGTGCCATGATATCATTTTTCCCTTTCTTGATGATTCCCTTCCATTTCTGACTCTTGTTTTCCTTCTCTCTCTCTCTCTCTCTCTCTCTCTCTCAGGGTAATTCAGAAATTTTTTTTTTGGCTGGTGCAGCATAAGCCTCAGGCTTCCTTGCACCATATAGCTAATAATAATAATTATACCTTTGTAGAAGATAATGTCAGGCCACACCTTGAGTATTGCATACAGGTCTGGAGGCCTCATTTTTGAGGCGCCTCTGTAGCCAGGTGGGAAGGAGCAGCAGTGCGTAGCACACGCTTCTTGATTAGACCGGGGTTCGAGCCCGTCACCACCAAATATGGAGGATGCGGAAAGGTCAGGAATGACCACCGCATATTCACGGAGCAATATGGCCTTAGTTGCTAATGCTCCTAAAAACCAAATAACAAACAACAGCCTCATTTTAGGAAAGACATAGATTTGCTTTAGTGTGTACAGAGAAGGGCAACAAGATTGGTGAGGGGAATGGAGGGATCCTCTTACCAAGAGAGGCTTAAGTTCTGCAAATTGCAAAGGCTGGAGAATACGCACCTGCAAGGCGATCTGATTGAGGTGTATAAGGCCTTGAATGGGTTGAGCATTCTGAATTCTGATGGGATTTTTTCGCTTGCTCACATTACGAATCTAAGGGGGCATAAATTCAAATTGAGGAAAGACAGTTGTAGAATAGATGTGCGGAAATTTGCCTTTAGCCAGCAGGTGGTTAATTGCTGGAACAAACTTCCGTCTGTTGTTGTGGAAGTTGATAGCTCAAATAAATTCAAGGAGGAACTGGACAAACTTTTAGAAGGAATGGTTGTGTGAATTTTTTGGCTGATGCTACATAAGCTCATATGCTTGCTTTCTTGCATCACATGCCACTATTACTATTACATATTCAACGTTGATGAAACATGTCTATTTTTTAAATGTTTGCCAAACAAGACACTGACTTTTAAAGGAGGTGATAAATGTTTAGGTGGTAAAAATAGTAACCAGAGAATTACACTCTTGGTTGCAAATATGGCTGGTAATGAAAAACTGAAGCTTTTAGTAATAGGAAAAGTAAATAACCCCATATTTCAAAGGAGTAAAGTTACAGCTGGACTACAACTACAACGAAAAAACCTTGAATGGCGAGTGAGCAGTGGATTTTAAATTTCGATTGAAAGATGATGAAAGAAAAACAGAAAAATCGCGTTGATTGTCGACAACTGCCCTGCCCACCTTCACTCAGTAATTTTGAAACTTGCAAGCGTGAAGCTTGTTTTCTTCCTTCTGAATAATTCGCCATAACTGCAGCCATCATACCAAGGCATTATCAAGAATGTGAAAATGCACTACAGAAAGCACATACTGAAAAAAATTATACCGAGAATAGAAACCAACCAACCTATAGATTCTGTTATAGATCTGTCGATGGGCATATCAGAGTTGGCGAAAGTGTGGAGTCATGATGTGACGGAAACAACGATTAAGAACTGTTTTGTAAAAGCAGGTTTTGCTAAAACTAATTAATAGAGATGAGTGAGAGGAACTACTAGAAGACTTAAGGAAGATATCGAGCTACTAGAAGACTTAGGAAGAGTTCCAAGCGAGGTTTGATCAGTGGAGAAATTGTTCTTGATGAATTTTTAGGAATTGATAATGTCATGGTAGCTGAATATCCGAGTGACTCCAACATTTTGGAGTGTATTTAAAGAACTAGTGACAATATCAACAATAAGTTGGTTTAAAATGAGGGTAATATTAAACCCTCCAATCAAACGTTGGCAGCATTTGAAACTTTACATAGGGGCCTTCAGTGGGAAGAAAATGTAACAGAAAATATATCTGAGTGTTTAAAGTTTAAACAAATACGAACATTTTTATGAACCATGTACAGTAGAATCCAGGGTACAACAAAATATAACCAAATATTTTACGACATAATTCTTAAAAGTGTACTAATACATTGTACACATCATGTAAGTAGTCATTTCTTAATATGTGTATTAATAAATTGTTTTAAAACGTTAGAAAATTTATTCATTCCCACTTCTTTCCCATCTTTTACTATATTTCTGAATTTACGGTATTTTTCATTGTTGAAAAGGTCTTTAAAACGAAATTTCTGTATAACGAATTTTTTCAAGGGAATGATCGATTTTGTTATATAGATGTCCGACTGTACTTAGAAACATAATGGTGTAAGTCAATTATATAAACACTGCTGACCAAAAAATTGAATATTAACAAAACTGTCAAGCTCGTGTAAATTTTTAAACTATTTTTAACCTCCAGATGTATCACAATTCATTAAATTAATTTTTTCGAGTTTTTTATGAATGCAAACTCAAAATGCCCTGTTCTCAAAAATCAGAATAGACTGACTTACACTACTATGAATCTCAACTCTCCATATGTATCACTAGAATCATGGGAACTGTTCACAAGAATTAGTTGGATACTCAGTGAAGAATAATTTATGGAATAACTTTGACATGTTAGTTGTCATCGATCGTCCTTCAATGACACTACTATCTATGACCATCTTGATGAGAGCCAGCTAATCACATGGATTCAAAATGTCATCCAGACAACAATTAGCTATACTAGGAAGAAAAAAATTACAAATGTACATTGTGGTGGAGCCATGAACTCACAGTGCTCAGATGGAAAGGTTCAATCAAGCACAACTTTTATATCAAAAGGCCAAAAGAAAGACATCCTAAGAATGAAATTAATAGATTGCATCTCAACTATGAAAATATTAAAAGAATGTGCATTAAGTTAATCTACAATTTTGTCAGAATGTAAGTTGAAATCATAGATTTAACTTACATCCTAACAAATTTTGTTTGTGAAACAGGAATGACAATTCACTGGCTCAACATGTTCGCTGCATCTGACGTACATAAACATTACAATACTACTACAAATGCTGTGCTGTGCTGTAATGCATTAAGCACTCGAAAAGCACCCAAGTACTGTTCCATAATGCATATAGGCAGTAATTCTTAAGTGGTTAATATATAAGTGGTGTAGAAGTAAAGGCACATGAAATTACTTAATTCTGTTAGTACACTGAATAAATTCTGGACTATTAGCAGCAACACTTCACTTTTGTTTAAAGCTTGCTGTTCACATTTTTATGGTTTTTCCTTGTGTTGAGATTAGTTTATATACATGAAATAAATGTAATTTGATAAAATCTTGACTTTTCTGATTTACAGCTCAGCTAAAAGTAAGTGTCCACTTTTAGCTATGAATTCCACTTTTAACTTTTCAACTATTATTTACGAATTTTTGGAATTTTGTTATTTCTCAACATTCCAAAAATTACTGCATGTTGAATGCACACCTTCAAATATAGGTGTCAGCAAATGTGTTAATTTATAAAATAAGTAGGAACAACACTGGTACTCTCAACTGGTCTGATGCAGAAAACAAGATCTTATGAGAGTAGTTAAAAAAAAAAATCTTTATTCGACCATGTACCCACAGCTGTGACCACCTAAGTGGGAGGCATATCTCTTCCCACAGATGGTATACTTCTTTAGCTGCTAGGGGAACAAATAATAGTCACTAGGGCCAAGATCTGAAGAATAGGGCCGATGCTGAAGCAACTGAAATTCTGCAGTCTGTACAGTGGTCATCACAATCTGGAGGGGGGACTGAGTTTAATGTGAAGAAGCAAGGCACTTTTTAGTTTTCCACACTGCTTTTCCTTGATGGCTTCACTAAAGTTGCCTTATAAGGCTGCCGTAGTATGCACCAGTGACAGTGGTGCCCTTTTCCAGGTAGTTAATCATGATGATGCCTTCTGCTACCCAAAAAAAATTCCTTCACCTTCCCAGCTAATAGAGCAACACAGAACTTCTTGGGAGGCAGAGAACATGGATGTTTCTACATTAAACTTTGTTTTTAGTTTCTGGGTCAAAGTGATAAACCCATGTTTCATCCACAGTCACAATCTGGGACCAGAAATTTCATGGATGTTCAGGGAACACAGCATGTTCAAGTTGGTAATGCACATTCGTTTGCAGCATGCCTTTTTCTCATCTGTCAACATTTGTGGGATCCATTTAGCAGTGACCTTTTTCATCTTCAAAGAATTTGTCAGAACTCTGTATCTGGTTCCATAGAGCAAAACTTACCATTCAAGCTAAACCCAATAATGTATAACAATGCTTTTCGCTTGCCCTATTAAGAGAGTACAGAACTTCTGCAGCCCATTCTCTTCAAGTTCTTGCTTGTCTTCTGCTTACAATTTATAAAAGATTTTCATACCATATCAGAAAGGGCTATCCTCTTTGTTTTCTGGCATCACTTATAACCCATTGACAAATCACAAGGCAGAAAAATCTAAATGTTGAATCTCTTAAACAGCCTTAACAGTCTGAAAATCTTAATGGTCTGAACAGTACAAAAAAAAAAGGAAAAAAAAAGAAAAGAAAAATTATCTGCGGTGTTTGTTCCGGTTAGGAGTCAGCAATATGGATGGAATGTTTGTCATTCCTCCATGTTAATATGTCCAGCCGAATTTTTTACAAGCCAGCTGGCCAGGCCTGATGCTCTTGTTTTATTTTGGTGTTTCCTTCACCCAACATCAATGCAAACGTTTATCGTATGTAGTAGTCATGGGCTTGAACCCCAGTCCACTCAAAGAGCACGTGCCACTTCACTCTCGCTCCTGACCACTTGGCTACATCGTAGCTTCTTAATGGTCTGAACATTCTTAATTAACTTAATAATCAGTGGCAGGATAGATGGTCCAATACTACAAAATGAGCCACTACTAGATGCTTTATACCACATATGAATTTTAATACAACCCCAAAACTAGTTTTATCCAGGTCTGTATACCTCATACTTGCTTACGGGTCATGGATCCATTAATGCCTGTCTATTTCAGCTTAATCTCTCCAATTCCCCTAATTGTTCTTTCAGCACTGTTAAACTAGAATTGTGTATTGTATGGCTGCTCAAATTATCAGGAAGAATTTATGTAGCAAAATCCATATTTTCCCCCCAGGAAATGAGAAATGCCTAATTGCCAATCAAGACATACACTATCCGGTCAAAACATTATAACTACCTACCTGATAGTGGGCATGGACTCTACAAGGCCTCTGAACACTGAAAGTATACTGAGTGGACAGAAATCATGAGATACCTACCTAGTAATGGGCAGGCCCACCTTTCACCCAGATCATGAAAGTTCATGAAAGGTTAAACCTCAACTGCCACTTCTCAGCTTTAGAAATATCTAGAAATATTATGCTGACCTGCCTTAGTATTTCTAGGTCTTATTGCAATAGCATGGCTTGATTCCTGTCATTAACCATCTAGTCCACCTTTGTATCGACAGCAAACTTAGACAATAAATATACTTGACATGCCTTCATCAATATCATTAATAAATATTGAAAATAGTAAGGTGTCCAGAATAGAACCCTGAGGGACTCCATTAATAACATTAATCCAAGGAGAGCAATGCCATTTATAACCACTATATTCTGCCAATCAACCATCCCTTTATCCATAGCAGTAACTTGTCCCCAGTGCCACACTGCTCCAATTTATACAGAAGTCTTTCATGAAAACTATCAAAAGCTTTTCTGAAATCTAAGTATATGGTGTCAGTTCCTTTGTATACCAGTTTCTCTGTTGCCACATCACAGTAGCTAATCAGATTAGTCAGACAAGCTCACCCTTTAAGAAATCCATACTGTAATTTT
Source organism: Mastigoproctus giganteus (assembly GCF_048544385.1). NCBI lineage: Eukaryota > Metazoa > Arthropoda > Arachnida > Uropygi > Thelyphonidae > Mastigoproctus > Mastigoproctus giganteus. Next base: position 94,443,360 of record NC_143586.1, on the reverse strand, counting down.
TGTATAACTCCATTCCTATCAAGATAATCCTACAGTACTTCTTAAACCACTGATTTCATTATTTTCCCAGGAACAGAAGTCAAGTTTACAGGTCTGAAATTACTCACTTCAGCCTTTGATCCTCCTTTGTAAACAGGAGAGACATTTGCACATCTTCAATCTATAGGGACTTCCTCTGAATCCAATGATGCTCTCATAATTATGACCAAAGGTTTACTTACCTCTTTTTGATGCTTCTTTAATTTAAAATTCGATAGATCCCAATTTTAAATTAAAAAAGTCTTATTTACTTTTGTTGAAGCTACAAGTAAGTTTCAACAATTCTCTTCCACTGTTTACTCAGTTATCACAAAATCATTTAACTCCCAGTTATAACTTCATGTACTTTTGGTATTTTCATTCCTAAAAACTTTTTGCATGAAAGTACATACAAAATATTATTCATTAAATTTGTCAGCAATCAGAACAGGATCATGAATATTTGAACCATTTATAACTAGTGGGCCAGCCAACATGATTCATCCTTTTTTTATATAGTGTGAGCACAAGTAAATTCTTTACTTAGCCAAAAATTCTCATGAAATCTGCCTTAGCTTACTAATCCCCTTACTAACTTGACTGTAGACTAGTTTATATTTAAAGCAGGATTATGAGTCCACTACTAACTATCCTGCTAATCATAATTCTCCCATGAATTTTTCTTCTTTGCCATTAGACTTGTCAGTTAATCTGACTTCTGCACAGGTTTCAACCTTCAACAATAGCTTTCAGTTTCAATTCAACTGAAAATTGGTCCTACTGAAAGGGATTTACAAATTGTCTAAAACCATTGTAACCTTTAGGAAAGTAAAATCGCTTCTTATTCTTCACAGAGTTTTATCTTTGAATAGATCCTGGTTCAATTCATTATGATCACTGCCATCTAGTGGTTCTTTTATCTGAATATTAATATTCTTAATGTATGAAGGATCACTGCTGATAATCAGATCAAGATTGCTTTCTCTTGTTGCCTCTCTAACATGCTGATGCTGTCATCCAATTAATCCAAAAAATTTCTACTACTACATGCATCATGACGGATGCATGTAGGAAATATGGTGCTGCTCGGCCTTCATGACGAACCCGCAAGTTCCAGTCAATATCCGAAAAGTTAAAATCCTCCATTATAAGACATTCTGATTTAACAGATTATTATACTTTTCTGCGTAGTTGTTCATTGTATTCATCACAATCATTTAGCCTATGGGCCTCCTACTCTCATTTTAGTTTTTCCAGACTGATTCAGCATTACTCTGGCTGCCTATATTAACTGAGTGTACTGCCTTTGACTATATGTACTTTTCTTAATCAAGAACATAAACTTCCGCTTTCCCATTTCTGTTCTGGTTATCTTTCCTGTACACATTGCGCTCACTGCATTCAATTTCTGCATTCCTTAAGACTGAGTAGCACAGTGTTCCAATAGTCATAAAATGTCCACATTTTCTGACTTCACCAGTATTTAAAGTTCATCCAATTTGTTTGCTATACTTTGTGCACAAGTGTACAACCAAATATACATGCACCTGTTTTTGCTCTTAGTAACCCTAACACAGCCTATATATTTTCTTGTTGTCCCAATAGAAGCAGTGCAAGAATCACTTGCACCTTTGCCTGTGGTTGTAGTTAATTTATTAATCTTGTATCCCCCCAAGCTAGAAGCTTTCTGACCCACCTAACACTGCCTTGATATCATCAGCAAATATTCTTGCACCCTCTTCTATTCAAGTGTATTCCAGCCCTGTAAAAACCATCTCTCCTGTTTACAAGCACACACCATGCTGAGAAAAATTCTATCCCATGGATCTTGCATAGTCTTTCCAGAGCCAAATTGATTGATAAGGCTCTCTTCATACTTCTTCCTGTCATATCTTTGAAAGTGGCTGCAGAATAATTGCAGACAATTGCTCATTCCCCAATAGACTCCATCTTGTACAGCACCCTCCCATATGAAACCACATCACATACTTTGCTAAAATTAAGTATATGATGTAAAAATTGTTTCTTTCAACCAGCTTGTGTGACCATTTCATAGTAGGCTCTGCTGTTGAATGAATTACAGTTGCTTGAACTATGATATCCCACTTAGGGATATCATAGTTCAAGATGATCTTTCAATGAACTTAAGAGCAGTTTATACAGTAAACACTTTAAAATTTGGCCCCATCAAGAATTGAGAGGTGCCAGATTTTAAAATCTTACAGATTTTTGAGAGCTATACCTAGTGATTATGCAGAAGCCCATTTTAATAAACATTAAGCACAAACAGCTGAACTTATTTACATCTATAAGAATTTATCTTTTATCTGTTTTTGCAAGCAAAAGGATTTAAACTGCATATATAATGCAATGGTCTTAATTGTCACAGCAGAATAAACTTGCCTCCTTTGTTTGTTCTGCTGTGAGAAGAGTAGCCCTAGTATTGCACTACTTTCAACAGAAACTATATTACAACTTTGAAAACTGATTTCATATGCCATATGGCAGCTCACATCAGACACTTCTTTACAATTGTTTTGCCTGCATGTTGTCACTAGAAGCCACTTCCTATCTAATGAGAACCAACTGGTCCTGAAACAGGCTGTCATAGCAATCTTCTTTTAAACAAATGACCAGTTAACCATTTGAGAGGACATCTGTTTGAAAGTACAGTAAACCCCCGCTATTCGCGGTCGCTGATTTAATACAAAATGAAATCTAAAAAAACGTGAATTTTAAAGTGCCGTGAATATTTTCCGCCATAAAAAACATGGGTGTGGCTAAAATTATCTTTCCTGGTCAAAACAGCGCTCAGTTGATGGGGGAGAAGGGTGAAAAAATCACGAGCGTGGATGTTTCTCGCTAGTCCTTGTTCAGTATGTGTTATGCGCTTGTCGTGGAAGGTTTCGTCGTTTGCTTTTAATTTATATGCTTATAAATTGAATGAATTTATCAATTTATAAATTGATATGCTTACAAAAGTGATAAATCTACCGTTTTGCAGTGTAAAATAGACTTTTTTTCGAGTGTGTTAATGGAAGAAAGTGACTTTATTGTGGACAAGTTCTTTCTAACCCGTACAAAAATATGGCTACGAATAACAAGGGAAATGTGAAAAGATCAAAGAAGGTGATGACATTAGCAAATAAAATTGAGTTATTAGACAAAATTTCTAATGGTGAAAGTGTCTCCTCAGTGGCAAAACTATAAAATCATTGAGTCAATGGTATGATCAATCAAAAAATCGGAAGAAAAAATCCGCAGTAGTGTCTGTGAAAATGAGCTAATTGCTTCAAAAACTTGCTCTGTAACTCGTGAAGTTAAATTATAAAAAAATGGAAAAAGCTTTAAATCTGTGGATAGAAGACCGAACTCAAAATAAAATTCCGTTAAGTTCACTCATCATTCGTGAAAAGGCAAAACTCCTTTATCAACACTTCAGCGAAACTGGTGATAGCACTGGCGGGATAAGTTTTTTTGCTAGCAAAGGCGCTGGTTTGAAAGATTTGTTTGAAATTTCTAATAAATATTACGTTTAATATTAAATTGTTTTTTATTTTCATTTCGATGCCATATGCTTGCATTTCACTATGTACTGTCTATGTACATAGTCATATTATGAAGGTACATACAATACATACATAGTTATGTTTTTTTTTTTTGGTAATTGTTGGTGCATCAGCTTCTGTGGCCATAATGCACCTCCCAAGGTTTTTGCAGTACTTTGATCCAAGCCCGAGGCGGGATTCAAACCCGCGACCTTTGGGTTGCCAGGCAGGCACTTTACCCACCCGGCTAGCTGGGTCGGCCTACATACATAGACAAAATTTTAGACTAGTTTTTCTTATATATTTCATACTTTGGAACGGAACCCCTTTATTACTATGGGAGCCACAACTCAGTATTCGCGGCATTTCTCAGTAACGTAACCCCTGCGAATAGCAGGGGTTTACTGTAGTGCAATACAAAGAAAATTGTTGAAAAGACAAGTTTTTTCCAGCTGTGAAAATTAAGACCATTGCATTTTATAGTTTAAGTCCTCTCTTCTTCACCCCATTACACATTTTGTTCACTGGTTTTTGGATAAGTCATCATTCTATCTTCCTCTTGATCCAGTTTTTAAACAAACGGCCAATTAACTTATTGGTGAGAAATCTGTTTGAAACTAGTTTAATACCAAGGTAATTTGTTTAAAAGCATCTTATAAATAAAACAATGTTACTCTACTTTTTTTTTTTTCTTTTTGAAGGTATTCTTAAAGATAAATAAGATCATCAATTCCAATGCCAGATTATTTTCTTAATATTTCTGTATTGTAAAGTGCTGAAATTTACAGAGTTTACTATAAAATCCAACCTTCCAAATTTACCCATCCAACCTTCAACCCAACTTTTGTGTAATGGCAAGCCATTGGCACTTGTTCAATTCAAGGGGGGACACCCTGAATCTGGAAATAACCTCATGATTAACCATAAACTTCTTCTACATTCCTTTGCAACCTCTTTTTATGACTAGATAAATAACATCAGTATCTGGGGCCTTAACCTCATTTAAGTTCAGCAATGTTTCTGTTTGCTAAGATTGATAGTGACTGTAATATCAATATCAAATCTTAGCACTCAGTTGCAAAGCAGCTGTTCAACTTACCAGCAAAATCTGCTGGATTATCTGTAATTGTGACATTTCCTTGAGCAAGGGTACTACTATCTGGTTTACTCTTTCCCTTTTCATAGTTATAGGCAAGCAAAGTCAAAACTCAGACTTTACTTGCCTGTCTCCCCTCTCCCACTTCTGTAGTCTTGTTATAAAAAAAAAAAAAAAAAAAAAAGTAAAATGCAGCCATTATCAACCCACTACAGGATGGAAGCCTCCTCAACAATTCATGCTGAGGGAAATGGACCATAAATCTGCCACGCTGGTCCAGTGCGGGTTGGCAGATCGACCATATTCAGCAGTCAGGGGCTTGAACCCCGGTCTACTCAAAGAGCGTGTGCTACTGCACTCCCGCTCCTGACCACTTGGCTACGGAAACCGTTCAGCCTATAATTATTATATACATCTAAACTGCCAGTCACTATAATTTTCCACACTGCCTTCTTCTGTTGCATCAAGCTTACTTTTCATCCATTTTGGTATCCTCTTTGTGTGGTACTTCTTTAATAGAATGAATGCACTTCTGACTTAGTTGACAAATATCTTGAAATAATCCCATGGGCCAATTGTAATATCCTTGATCTATTTCATCCAAAGCAATCCAGTCCAAGATTATCCTTTGTTCCACATTAATCTCTTTCTTGAAATTAAAAATTCTTGCTCTTACTTGACTACCTTGACTACCAAAAACTTACTTTTCAACATCCACTTTAGGACCCTATGGTCACTCAATGTTAACAGTTCCTGTAGTAGTAATGCCATCTGTAATGCCACATTTCTTATATTAGCATTAGTATATTTTATTTTTTTAAAAAAAAATTTTTTGTTTTTGTTTTTATCATTGTTTTGTTCGGATTTTTTTTTTTTTTTTTTTTGGCTGGTGCAGCATAAGCCATAGGCTTTCTTGCACCATGCGGCCATTACTAATACTAGTAGAGGTATATGATGCAAGAAAGCAAGCTTATGCAGCATCAACCAAAAAAATAAAAATAAATAAATAAATAACAATCACATTTCACCCCTCTGTTCATTCCAAATACCTGTCCAGCTCAGACTTAAATTTATTTAGGCTATCAACTTCCACAACAAAGGATGGAAATCTGTTCCACCAACCAACTACCTGCTAGCTAAACGCAACCTTCTGCACATCTAGCCTACATCTGTATTTCCTCAATTTGAATTTATACCCTCTCAGGTATTTATTCTGAGAAAGAGGGATAATCCCATCAGCACTGAGCATGCTCAAACCATTCAAGCCTTTATACACCTCAATCAGATCACCTTGCAGTCTCCAGATATTGTAATTTGCAAAACTTAAGCCTTTCTTCGTAAGGGCAACCCTCTGTTCCATTCACTAATCTTGTTGCCTTTCTCTGTACTCGTTCCAACAGCTCTACATCCTTGTCAAAATGAGACCTCCAGACCTGTATACAGTACCTTATACAAGGGGATAATCACCTCCTGATCCCTGCTAGAAAAATTCCTGTATATCATTGACAAGACACCATGAGATACTCTTACAGACCGCCTGCACTGCTCAGAAAACTTATATCTGACTACACCATTACCCCCAGGTCCTTTTCGTTCCCCACCACTGACAGTGTAGTACCACAGAGTTGATACGTTATTCTGGGGTTACTCCTTCCTATATGTAGTTCTTTACATTTGTCAATGTTAAACTTCATTTGCCACCTCTCAGCCCATCTGCTCAACTTTTCTAGATCCTGTTGCAGCAGCAGCACACTGTCATTAGTGTCTTTAACAATGCTGCCAACCTTTGTATTGTCTGCAAACTTGGACATTAAGCTTGATATACCATCATCAATATCATTTATAAATACAGAAAACAACAACGGACCCAACATTGAACCCTGAGGGACACCACTAATAACATTAGTCCACAATAAGCAGTGTCCATTGATTACCACTCTGTCTTCTCCTACTCAACCATCCCTTTATCCATAGCAGCAATTTGCTCCAATGCCACACTGCTCCAATTTGTTCAGCAGTCTTCCATGTGCAACAGTATCAAAAGCCTTTCTAAGATCCAAATATATGATATCAAAGTTATTCCCTGCATCCAGTTCCTTTGTGACCACATCACAGTATCCAATCAAAATTGGTCAGGCAAGACTTTCCCTTAACAAAACCATGCTGTGTCCGAGCTATAACTGAAGTCTTGTCTAGATAATCCTGCAGGGCTTCTTTAACCAGTGCCTCCATTAATTTTCCTGGAAAAGAAGTTAAGCTAAAAGGTCTATAATTACTTGTGTCGCCCTTTGATCCTCCTTTGTGAATTGGGGTCACATTTGCACATCTTCAGTCCATGGGTACCTCCCCTGAGTCTAAAGAAGCTCTCATAATTATGACTAAGGGTTTGCTTACTTCTTCGCGCCTCCTTTAATATAACTGGATAGATCCCATACATCCTGGGTGCCTTTTTTATGTTTATCTTCAACAATTTCTCCTCCACTTTCCTCTCAGTTATTACAAAATCATCTAGCTCACTGCCAGAGTTTAATTCACCTCTGGCATTCCCCTCCCTGAATAACTCCTCATGTGTGAATGTAGATACAAAATACTCATTTAGTTTGTTAGCCACCTGAGTAGGATCATTAACAGTTGAACCATCAATATCCAGTGGACCAATCTGATTCATCCCTTTCCTTCTAGAGTTTACATAGGTAAAGAACTCTTTGCTGTTTTTCTTTGCATCCTTTGCCAAAGATTTCTCATAATCTGCCTTTGCCTGCCTAATCTCCTTTGTGACTTGATTACAGACCAGCTTATCTATCATACGCTTCTATGTCACCCATTAATTTATATGTATCCCATGTATTTTTCTTCTCTGCCATATGTCTCATTAGTTCATCTGACACTACGTGCGTGCGCCTGTGTGAGTCAGTCAGTAGTTTGTGTGCTCCTCGGTTTAATACTAATTACAGTGGTTTTAATGTTTAACCTATGGATGAAGTACACATCACCTATATGCTTATCGAGCGACTGATCCACTGACGAAGCTTTCATCCTGCCACCTGAATCAGGTAAATAGTATTTACCTGATTCAGGTAGTATTTTTCCATATTCATATCACTGCAAACGAATACAAAATGCTATAGCATGTTGTATTCTGCCAGCCTTTGTTCACCAGCCATAGCCCCGGGTGCTGAAAACCTTACTTTCCGATCACAGCATTAAGCTTAAGTGCGCCCTTTGTTTTCACTCAGCTTCCCCTGACTCTGCTTGCCGTACTATTCAACTGTGCGGAAAGTTCGCAACCCCTAGCTCGAAGCAAACTCACAGCAAGACATCCACGTAGACTATGCAAACGCCGTCTATTGAATATCCTCCCAAATATGAGCAGAAACGGAAAACTCCTAAACTCGACACAGAAATGTGCCCTCTGCTATCATTTGGCTGGTGACGTCATCCTCTGTACCAGCTGTGATAACCCCCATCTGTCCAGGATGTTCGGGCCTGTCCCCATCCAGCTGGAAGAAACTTTCCATGGCAGCCAGGCTGAAATTCAAGGGATCGTGCTGCAAGAAGCTATGCTCATTATGCCACAAGGACAACCCGAAAATTTCCAACAACAATTCACAGAACTCACCACGCACAACCCAAAGCGCAAAGCAGAAACAGCCCAGCAGGGCAGACTTCATGGAAGTCGCGTCACATCTTGATAATACTCAGCACTATGCCAAACTGCAAGAAAATATGAATGATAATACCTACGAGACTGACACCATCATTACAGATATAATGCCTCATACTGACGCCTCCTACAGACAAACACCAGGCCACCTGAACCTGTCTGCATTGCATGCAAGCATCGATGCATCTTCAGCAACCCCTCAGACAGCTTATATTATGCCAATATCTGAAAATAGCCAAAGCGCACCTGCGTGGAGGTCCGAAGGGTGCCAAACCGAACCAGAAATTAACACTCAATACTTAAAGTCATCCCTAAAGCATATCATTGACAGCAAAATCAACAAAATAGTGCATGATCTCATAGGGAAAATAACTAGTTGCCTAACAAGTCACGAAATCAATGCCAGTCTGCAAGCCAACTCTCACACACTGGAAAGCATGACCTGCAAATTTGCTGATACAACAGCATCACCCCAACATGGCTGCACAGCCCTAAGAAACACCCATGATGCGCAATCTTCAGAGTCCCCCCGGGATAAGTCATACGCGGAAATCCTGGCCACCGAGGTGAGCAATAGGGGCAAAACCATTAAAGGTCAAGCTCTAATATGCACTGCGATAAAATCGCACAGTTCCCTCCGAACTTCAATCCCGTACTGTGACCTAAACCCGTCGCTGACTTCCCAACGCAGTCAAGAAACTATACCGACAACCTCATCAAACCACGTCGACGCCCAAGCGAGCTCAATCGACACAATTCAAAATCAGACGAATGACAAGCACGATAACAGCACTGTCCAATCTGTAGCAGCTTCACTAAAAGGCGATACAAGACAAGAAACCCGCACTCAGAGAAACTCTGCAAAGTATGGCACAGCAATAAACTCCAAGCTGCGAGCTTTCAGGACTCAAGACATTACCAGAAACAGTACAACCAGCCTTTTCGTATCTCGACTGGATCCATGCACAAACCCCTGAACTAGTCAAACAGGTTATATACGAAGAGCTGAATCTACGGCCAACTGTACACAAACTACAAACTAGGAGTCAACAATACGCTGCATTCAAAATTGACTGTAGCCGACACCAAATAGACCTGATAGAAAGCGTCGCCATTTGGCCTGTCAAAACGGAACGAGGATCAGCCCATTTGTTCATATCAATCAACCTCGAAACCTAAAGCGACAACTCAGATCTGACAAAAGTACTCCCACCGCAGTCACAGCTGACTTGGCGATTATAATTGCCTGCCAGAAAGGATGCCAGCACCAGAATCTTCCCACACTAACATACTGGAACAAACTCTGCCCAAGGTTGGTAATACCGTCCTCCAACGCGAGAGAACCCAAGGTCGCCTCATCCCTGTCCTGATCTCTCATTATCGAGAGCCTCTACTTGTTCGCAGCCGGGAAGCAAGGTTCCCTTTCGTGAGGATAAGCATTACAACCTCTCCTACCATCCGCATAATGTTCCAGAATATCAGGTCCTTAAGAAATAAACTTAATACACTGGAAGAGATTCTACTCTCAAACTCACTAGACATCTTGTGCCTCGCTGAAACGTGGTTAGAAGCGAACCAGACAGATATAAACTGCTCCATTCCTGCAGGCTTTCATGTACTGGCTGCCTCTCACGATAACCACAGAGGGGGTGGAGTTGCTATAATTTTCAATACAATAAAGTTCTCCATCGTACACTCTGTCTCAAGTATCTCTCAAGATGTGGAAGCCTTAATGATAACTCTCGAACATCAAGGTACCACTATAGACGTCACATCCCTGACCTTCCTCCAACGCCAACTATGATGGCTATTGACGAAGCCACTAACTGGTTAATAAATAATCTCCACCCAGCAGCCACTCATATCGTATGTGGGGACTTCAATCTTCCACCATCTACCCAACACCTCAAAAGTCGTCTCACAGAATCTCTCCAATCAATCCAAATATTCCAAGTTAACTACCAGCCAACGAGAGACCAAAACCTACTGAACATTGTCTGTTCCTCTGCAATATGCCAACTTGAAGAAACCACAGCCGACATGTTTCAGTCAGACCACCAACCAATCATATTTACAGCTCTTCTACCCAAAAAAATATTTCAATAACCCCAAAACCAAATCTGTGAAAAAGGTCACGGCTCCAAAATTTCTGAATCCAGCACTCTGCATTGAAGCTGCATACACAGTCCCATGGAACATCTTAGATGGATGTGAACTGAGCCTCGCAATCGACTTAATGGCCAAATGGATCAATACCATAGCCCTTCACACCGCTACCAAGACAGTCACCATTACTCCGTGCTCCAGAGCATGGTGAACTCCCCAGCTCAATCAAAGTTTCCATCACAAACAATCACTACACGCCAAGTGGAAAGCTTCCAGCGATGTCCAAGACTTCATTTCATTCTCCAAAGCCAGGGCCGAATTCAACAGAAACAAATCAGCTGCAATTAAAAAGCACCTCAAAAGAACCCTAAAAAGGGGAAAACCATTTTACAGAACAAAGGCTAGTTCTTCAAACAACATCGACCCAATTGACTGGCTCAACTACGTTGCCAGATTTTCTAATCAACCTCCAGCTCTACCTAATCTGCCACTTCTCAACCACTCTCATCCCACTGATAGTCTCACTACGATCCGAATTTCCAAGCAACAACTGATGCAGGCCATTAATACTCTCCCTCTCACAGCAACCACCGGTGACGATGGCATTCCCCAGTTCATAATCAAATGCTTAAGCGCCTTCATCATCGATTCACTCCTCAACCTATACAACAGATGCCTCTATGTTCATTTCTTTCCACCCCAGTGGAACAGGTACTGTCTGGCCCCTTCCTAAGCACCAACAATCGACGCTCCCAAGCCAATATAGGCGCATCGGTTGCGCCTCTGTATTGCTAAAAATTCTGGAGAAAGCACTGCTACCGTCTGTCACCCATCAAATTCTCTGTGACAGTCCTCAGCAAATACACTATGGGATATCAGGAAGGTCAACTATAACTAACCTTGCAACAACCACTCTGCACATCTTAGAAGCCTTTGAACAAAGACAGGAATTGTCAGTTATATATCTTGACATCCATTCTGCATTTGATGCCATCTATATACCTAATCTCCTACGTCTCTTAGAAAACTACTTCAATTTTCACGCGATGTTCTCTGGTTCCTAGAATCTCTCCTATCAAAGAGAACCCTTGTTCTAAAGATCGGAACAAAGACCTTCACGCGTCACATAACTGCCGGTGTGCCTCAAGGGGGGTCCTGCCTGGCATTCTCTTCTCAGCAATCATGGTGCCGTTTGTGACCAACAAGTGCAATTGGATCACATATGCTGATGATGTCAAGCTCCTTACTAGGATAGCGCCACCCAACTCGGCAGCCGAAACCACTCAGCAAATCACTAGCAAACTGCAGGACATGGCTGACTACCTCAATACTTTCAACCTCCAAATCAACCCCCTAAAATCGGCACAAATAATTTATTCACTGAAGGGCAGCCCAACAACGTTGGAGCCTGTGCTTAACGGCTCCTCAGTTCCAAGTGTTCAAACGCACAAAAATCTGGGGGTCATTTTCGACTCCAAACTATCTTTCAACGATCACGTAAACCTCATACAGTCGAGGCTGAATTCACTACGCTGAGTCGCCAAACAACAGCTGCTCCACACCACCGACCCACAACTGGTAAAAAGATAAATCGAATCAATCCTTTACCCGACAATACTGTATGCTTCAGAGATATGGGCCTCGGCTGCCGAATCCAACATTAAAAGAATATTCTCTGTCGAATTCTGGCTTCTAAAATGGGCCAACAGCAAACTCCACCTTCCCCTAGCTCTCAGATCAATGCAGTTAGCAGAAGCCCTTCAACTACGCAGGCTCTGATCCTACATCGGAGAAAGAAGGCGGCTATTCACCATCAAGATGGCCACCGGAAAAATTACAGAGCCAAACTTCTGGGATCACTGCTCTTGGCACATTCCTCCCCCTTATCTCCGGTCTTCAGCACAGCTGCTAGCAAACCGTAATAACCGGCTAGTACTAACCGACAGATTCTGCTAAAGCAAATGCTGCCCTCACTGCAAGCCATCGACAGGGACCTCCAAGAAGTGGTCAATAATAAAAAATACAGGAAGGGAATCCTCGCCGAACCGAAAATGTAAAACTGTGCTTTGTTGCCTTCCAATAATCTGATGTAACTTATGTTTTTCTCATGTATCTCTTTTGTAAATATGTTTTGTAAACTCCTGGCACCACCATGCCGTGACTGGACTAATTGTATGTATATCATGCTGCAATTAAAGATTCTATTCTATTCTATTCTATCCATTTAGGCCTAAACCTTGAACAATATTTCTCAGTTGGTATGTAAAGCCTAAGAGCTTCCAAGATAAAAATTTACCCCCAGGGGCTCACATCTGGTGAGTATGGGCTTGGAACACCCAGGGTCCTGAGCTGGATATCATCATTCTTCTCTTTCTTGGTGATTCCTTTCTTTTCTCTCTCTCTTTCTCTCTCAGGGTAATAGGGAATTTTTTTTTTTTTTTTGCCTGGTGCAGCATAAGCCTCAGGCTTCCTTGCACCATATGGCTAATAATAATAATAATAATAATAAAATTCTTTGAATGCTTCCCATTTTGAATTTGTTGTTGGTAACATCATCAGTTTGTCGCACAGTATAGAATTTAAATACTGTCTCAGACCACCATAGTCACCTTTACGAAAGCAAAAACCCTTCCCTTTACCCCTAATGGTAGTTACCTCTTTCAGTAAATCCTACTTCAGCACACTGTGATCACTGCCACCTAGTGGTTCCTTTATCTGTAGATTCTTAATGCATGAAGAATCACTACTGTTAAGCTATTAGTACTTGTATTCCCCCAAGCTAGCAGTTTTTCGACCCACCTAACACTGCCAACAATATCATTCACATCACTGGTGATGACCAAATTATAAATATTCCTGCCTCCTTGTACTCTCTATGGTATATTAATACAAATAACAGTCATCAAGTTGATTCAAGAAATTTTTCCCATAGGTCAAACTGCCAGTCCACAATTTTCAATCAATGAGTGGCAAGTTGAATCTCCCATAATAAGGCACTCAGGTTTACCTGCCCAATCTTATAGTACCCAATGCATTTTATTATGCAGTCTGTAGCACACCTCAACTTACAACCTTTCTTCACTACTAACTACAACAACTAAAGTTTTCAGACTGGGGCAATAAAATTAATTTAGGCTTATGTTAGTTATATGTTCAACTTGTCTCATTCAAAGTAGCCCCTCTCACACCCAGATTTATACATTGATTCATTTTCTTCTACCATTGCTTGAAGCACCTCTAGAACTCTTGTTTCATGATGCTGTCCAACACTTTCTAAGATTCAGCTTCAATTGCCACAATGTCTTCAAATCTTTGTTATTTTAATATGATTTTCATTTCAAAGATGGAGTCACAGGTGGCCAGATTGGGGGAATAGGGAGTGTGTGTATGTGTGTGTGTGGCTGTCATCATTTTGTTCTTCACTGAAAACTGCTAACTGACAAAATCATGTCAACTTGCACAGTGTTGTGATGCAGAAGCCAGTCCTGAGTGGACCACTTATCTGGACATTTCCTCCTGACATCCTTCTTTGAATGCCTTAAAACCAAACAGAACTAGTAATTTACAGTTTGGCCTGGTGGAAGGAACTCCTGATGAACGATTCTCTCATTGTCAAATAAAACAATCAGTATGCTCTTGATGCTTGATCTGACCTGCCTTGCCTTTTTTTTGGATGTGGAAATAATGGACTTTTCCAGTGGGAGGACTGCTGCTTTGTTTCTGGGTCATAACCATAAACCCATCTTTCATCCCCTGTTATGAATGCGGAAAAAAAAATTTTCTGTCCTTTACAGCCTACCTTGCAGGTCCCTAGAGACAAAAAGCCAAGTCTGTTTCTGTTCATCACTAAGCAGCAAACGGGGCACAAATTTTGCAGCAATCCACCTCATGTTTAAATTTTCAGTTAAAATGCATCTGCATGCACCATGATTGACTATATTTGACTAGAATGTCAAATATGGTCAATCATATGCTGTCCATCCTCATGGATGACTTGATGCACTTTTTCAACATTTTCATCTATCACTATAGTCAGTTCCACTTAACGACAGATGATCAGAGAGCTCAAAATTCTCAGCTGAAGTTTGGTCACCTTGGAAACACCAATACCATTGAAAAGTTTCTGTTATACCCATAGCATCATCACTAAATGCTTGTTTAAGCATTTCATAAATCTCTAAAGCTGTTTTATCAAGTCTATAACAAAATTTTATGCAAATATGTTGTTCCTTAATGTCCACCATCTTACTTGGCAAAAAAAATTGCAAGATACACACAGCAGAAACGCATTTAAACACCAACTGTACAAAAGCACAGCGTTCTAACGTTGGCATGAAATAAACCTGGGGCTCACATCTGGCAAGTATGGACTTGGCACACCCAGGGTCCTGAGCTAGATATCATCATTCTTCGCTATCTTGGTGATTCCTTTCTACTTCTGACTCTCTCTCTCTCTAAGTGTAACTCAGAATGGTTTTTTTTTTGGTTGGTGCAGCTAAAGCCTCGGGCTTTCTTGCACCATACAGCTAATAATAATGAATTCAGCAGTATCTACAAATACACTGCTATACTATGTGTGGTTAATGCTCCATGCAGCTAGTTCATAAACTTTAGCCCTGCACCTCGTATATTACACACAGACTTTATACTCTCCTGAAACTGTTCTAAATCATGGTATGATAAAAGGCATAATCCCCCACCCTCTGTTCCTTTCTATACGCATGTTCCAAAATGAAACTTGCCATCCTCTACATCAGGGTGACAAGTCTGAATTAACACTATTATATCAGCGTCTGTAGACTTAACCAGTAGCCCAAATTCATCCATATTATTGACGACACCTCCATCAATACTATATACATGAACAGTTTACTCTTTATATTTTATTGTCATTCACATTTCTCTAATACACTTCTTGCAATTATTGAAGCAAGTTGTGCTATCACTGGCCTGTCATACTTTTCTTCCACCACACCCTTTTACATACTTCAGTAATGAGTAATCACCTTTAGTCATCTGAGACCACTCTAGAAACCTCTCAGTCAAACCCTTGAGGAAAGGGCAAGTGTGATCTTGGCCCATAGAACTAACTTGCTGCATGTCTTCAGCACCCATTTCCTTGGCATTAGCAGCTCCCTTTAGAGATTTAACAAATGCAATCTCAAAGATTGCAAATTAAACCTTAGTCTTTCTGTCCTTAGTCCTTAGATGTTAAACCTTAAGTCCTTCTGTCATTCATTAACAGTAAAGTAACAACAGTAGCAATTGATAAAGAAGTGGTAGGAATGTATCACCATCTCTGATTATGGTAGGTTTCTCTGATTGTATATAATTTACAATCATAAATAAACAGATACCCAGTTGTCAGCTGTGATTAGAAACAACCAGCAAGGGAAACATCAGTTAGATTCATAAAAAGAATATAAAAAAAGAGTTGACTCCACCAAACAGATTTTGATGCATTTTATATCTGCATCTTATGGAAAGAGTTAGTTAGTATTAGTAGTGTCAAATGATGCAAGAAAGCAGCCTTATACAGTATCAGCAAAAAAAAAAAAAAAAACACTTCCCATATCACCTATTCATACCCTCTAATAGACTATCTAGTTTTTTGTTTTTTTTTCTTCCTCCAAGATACCCATATTCTAGTTATGGCAGCCTTACAAATGCGGTCAAGTGAAGGAATGTAGTAGAGCTATCACTAATTGTACAGAGGTCATGGTCTGACGTATGCTCCAACACATTAAGTTATTTGCAGCGCATGGATGGAGATGATCTTCAGATCATATGCTGTTAGTTCCAATGTATGCACAATGGAGGCTGAGGCAGAACTCCATACTCCCCTGTAAGAAACTATAATATATGAAACAACTGGAAGATGGCCTGTTTCACTTTTAACTAAGTCCTTTAAACTGACATTGGTAATACAGGCTTTAAGACAATGAGGATATATCGTCATTTCCATGGCCCACAACCTGAGCAACTAAGATAACAGCACAATCACTCTATATACATTTCAGGTTTTCTAAGATAACAGCACAATCACTCTATATACATTTCAGGTTTTCTAACTCCATCAATTGTGTAGTAATGCAGCTCTTTGAGGACTGTCCACTGTTTTTGAGAAAAGTGATCAGTCACAACGTTAACTATGGCGTCATGTCACTTTATTCTGGCTCCATGGGAACATGACATCTTTGTGTAATGTGAGCTAGGGATTCTACAGCCTGATACATGGCCCTAAAATCCCTATCATCCTTCCAACCACAAGAAGTACGAGCTAGCTAAGATGGGCAAAGGATTAACTCTAGATTTTATTAAGTCAATGTATTCACTGCCAGATAAGAGCCAGTTACCATCCCCAACCCACAAATGTTAAGACTTTACTTTAGAGAACACCTTGAATGTATTACTATCGTATCATCCATGAAGAAAGTCCTTCCAACAATGTTTAACCTTCTCTTTCTTGGTGATTCCCTTCTACTTCTGACTCTCTCTCTTGGAGTAATTTTTTTTTTTTTTTTTTTTCTTTTGGCTGGTGCAGCATAAGCCTCGGGCTTCCTTGCACCATACGGCTAATAATAATAACCACTGTACTGCTGTTCCTCAGTATTCAATCTGCGTACAATAGTTCATACAAGGGCTTTTTCCCTTCCATAGATAACTTAGTAAATTATAACAATGTCTCATATGCAGCATATCAAAATCAACTAGCATATCTATTAGAAGTCAGGTCAATATTTAAAAAAAGTTGCGAGTTAGGGTTAAATTTGTAACTGTCTGCAATCCTGTCCAGACACGATATGAGGGAGTATATGATGAGAGCCTTGTCAATCAATTTGGCCATGGAGAGATTGTGCAGGGCTCATGGGGTAGAATTTTTCTTAGCGTGGTCTGTGCTTGTTAACAGGAGAGATTGCTTCTACAGGGATGGGATACACTTAAATAGAAAGGGGGCAAGAATATTTCCTGATGCTAGTGAGGCAATGTTAGGTGGGTCAGAAAACTGCTAGCTTGGGTGGATTCCCAGACTAATAGATTAACAGTAGCCGCAGGCAGAGGTGGAAATGATTCTTGAACTGCTTCTATTAGAATGAGCAGCAGCCCGGAAACCCAGTTGCTGGGGATTTCAGGAACTGCTGGTAAATCATGAAACAAATAAATACATGGACTGTGTTGGAGTAACTAAGAGTAAGAACAGGTGCATGTATACTTGCATGTACACCAATGCTAGGAGTAAAGTAAATAAATCTGATGAATTTGAAGTGCTGGTTAAGACATCCAAGGTGGATATTTTTGGGATATTAGAGATGTGGTGCCACTAAGATATAAGGGATGCAGAATTGGAATTTGGAGAGTACAATGTGTATAGAAAGGACGGAGGAGGGGTTAGGCTGTTAGTTAAGAAACACACAATCTAAGGAAGTGCATCCAGTTGACATAGATGGACAGTGTAATGTTGAGTCAGTTTGGTGTGACATAAGCACTGGGAAAGCAAAAATGAGGGTAGGAGTTTGTTATAGGCCTAATGACTCTGATGAGTACAATGAACAATTATGCAAAGAAATAGAGGGGGGCCAGTAAATCAGTGTCTTATAATGGGGAATTGTAACTTTCCATATATATACTGGAACGTCACTCACACACTAACAAGGCATTGGTGGATTTTTTTGGATGATTGTTTTCTACAGCAGCATGTCAGAGAGACAACAAGAGGGAGTAACACTCTTGATCTGATAATCAGCAGTGATTATTCATGGATTAAGAATTTACAGATAAAAGAACCACTAGGTGACAGTGATGATAATGTACTATTGTGGGATTTACTTAATGGTGTAGCTACCATCAGGGGTAAAGGGAAAGGTTTTTGCTTTCGTAGAGACAACTACAGCAGTCTCAGAAATTTTTTTAGGTTCTATATAGTGGGACCAACTGATGTTACCAACAGCAAATTCTAAATGGGAAGCATTCAAGGAAGTAATTTTGGAAGCTACTAGGCTTTTTGTTCCAACTAAGAAATACTGCTCTAGGCTCAGGCCCAAATGGATGTCGTGTGAACTAATAAGACTCTTGGCAGAAAAGAGAAATACATGGGATGCACATAAATTGTCAGGTGACACAGAAGCCTATGGTAGATACAAGCTAGTCTGTAATCAAGTCACAAAGGAGGTTAGGCAAGCAAAGGCAGATTATGAGAAATCTTTGGCAAAGGATGCAAAGAAAAACAGCAGACTTCTTTACTTATATAAACTCTAAGAGGAAGGGAATGAATCAGATTAGTCCACTTGATATCAGTGGTTTGACTGTAGATGATCATTCTCAGATAGCTGTCGAACTAAACGAGCATTCTGCATTTACATTCACACATGAGGATTATTCAAGGAGGAGAGGGCCAGACGTTTATCAAACTCTAACAGAAAGTTAAATGATTTTGTAATAACTGAGAGCAAAGTTGTTGAAGTTAAACATCAGAAAGGAACCTGGGGTAGATGGGATCTATCCAGATATATTAAAGGAAGTAAGCAAAACCTTGGCCATAATTATGAGAGCATCCTTGGACTTGGGGGGGAAGGGAGGTCCCCATGGACTGGAGATGTGCAAATGTATCTCCAATACACAAAGGGTGATCAAAGGGTGACACGTATAATTACAGACCTGTTGGTTTGACTTCTGTTCCATGGAAAATAACGGAGTCACTGGTTAAAGAAGCATTGCAGGATCATTTAGACAAGACTGCAATAATAATTCTGACACAGACTGTGTTTGTTAAGGGAAAGTGTTGTCTGACCAGTTTGATTGGATATTATGACATGGTCACAAAGGAACTGGATGCAAAAAATAATTTTGATATACTTGGATTTCAGGAAAGCTTTTGATACTGTTGCACATGGAAGACTACTGTACAAATTGGAGTATCACATTAAGGGCAAGTTGCTACCATGGATAAAAGAATGGTTGAGTGGTAGAAACAGAGTGGTAATCAATGGATACTGCTCTAAGTGGAATAATGTTATTAGTGGTGTCCCTCATGGCTCGGTGTTGGGCCCATTGTTGTTTTGCATATTTATCAATGATATTGATGAAGATATATCAGGCTTAATGTCAAGTTTGCAGATGATACAAAGGTTAGCAGGATTGTTAATAACAGTAATGACAGTTTGCTGCTGCAACAGGATCTGAAAAAGTTGGGTAGATGGGCTGAGAAGTGTCAACTGAAATTTAACACTGACAAATGCAAAGTACTGCATATGAGTAGCAGTAATCCCAGAGAAATGTACCAACTTGATGGTGTTACACTCGGGTAGTGGAGAATGAAAGAAACCCGGGGGGTAATCGTGTAGTAAGTGTTGTAGTAAGATATGCAGTTTTCGGGGCTTAGAGGGGAACAGGTATCCTGTGTGTTATCAGACACTCAGCCTAAAACACTGATGGATCCAATATTTCTCTATTACAGAAGATTTAGAAGTCCGGTTGGCCTGCCTCCCTAAAATCCACTCATGCACACCTTCTCGATGGTAAGCCCTGTTACGTCACTTAGGGGCAACGAACGTGTAGAGTGGTTCTCTTCAAGACACCTGGTCAGCATGAAGAGGAAGAGACCAAACCCTCCCGCAATGAGAGCACAACAATACAAATGGCCCTCAGTCCCCAGCAGCTTTCACTCTCCCTCTTACGGCAGCGAGAGGATCAGAGTGGAAGCAGAGGGTGCTAAGAATCTCTGGGTACGACCAGGCTGCCATGCACGGAAATTGAACTTGGCCTGTTATAACGTATGATCACTCATCAGTGAAGACAGGATATTAGAGCTGGAAAAGGAATTAGAAAATGTGAATTGGAATATCATCGGTTTGGCTGAAACAAGAAGAAGAAATGAATCACTTATAAGTTTATCAAGTGGAAATCTGCTGTACACCAATGGAAACAGTGAAAGGAGTGAAGGTGAAGTTGGGTTTCTGGTCCATAAAAATTTTAAAAACAACATTTTGGAATTCAAAAGTACATCACCAAGGGTGTCAAGAGTAATATTCAAGATTTCTAAGAGGTACAAGCTAAAGATTATAATGATTTATGCACCAACATCGAGCCATGATGATGAAGAGGTTGAAGAAATGTACACTGAAATTGAGAGTCTTCTAGATGAGCAGAAAACCCACTACACTATTATTATGGGGGACTTCAATGCTAAGGTTGGAAAAAGGCAAAACAGCACAAAAAGAGGAACTATAGGAAATTTTGGAATTGGTGAAAGAAATATAAAAGAGGTGAAAGACTTGTGGAATTTGCAGAATCTCAAGGACTGTCAGTAATGAACACTTTTTTCAAGAAAAGGGTGAACAGAAAGTGGACATGGAAGAGTCCAAATGGATTAACAACTAATGAAATCGACTTCATCCTCACTAACAGAAGATATATTGTGAATGATGTTACCGTCCTGAATAAGGTAAATGTTGGAAGTGATCACAGAATGGTAAGATGTACACTTGATATAGATGTAGGAAAGGAAAGGAAAAAACTGACTCGAGTAAATAATACAAAGGTCTTTGAAATAACAGAGGAGGAGAAAAAGCACTGGAACTTAAGAACACGTTTGAGCTTCTGCAGACTGCTCAGGACCAAGATATCGACGAGGAATATTACAACTTTCTGAAAGTGATAAAGCCCAAGAAACCTATAGGGAAACAGAAATCCAAAGAAAAAAAAATTAGTCAAGAAACACTTGTCATGATGAATCAAAGACGACAAATGAAGAGCAAGAAAAACACTGACAGGGAGAAAATTGAGTATACTGAGTTATGCAAAGCCATTAGAAAGAGACTCAGAGAGGACATAAGAAGATTTAACACAAGAAAAGTAGAACAAGCATTAAGGGAAAACAAAGGATTTAAATCAGCAGCCATGAGCAGTAATACAGAAAGACAAATGATACTGAAACTGAAGAATAGCGATGGTGTACTTATAAACAGCAGAGAAGGCATAATTCAAATAGCAGAAGACTACTATAGAGAATTATACAAAGAGCGAGGGAATAATACCAGCCGTGGGGAAGATGGATTGCAAAGTAGCAACACATACGACATACCCGATATTCTTCCTGATGAGGTAGAACATGCATTGAAGAAAATGAAGAATCGGAAAGCCCCGAGGGAAGATGAAGTTACTGTAGAGTTGTTAAAATTGGGAGGAAGAGACATAACACAAAAACTGGCAAGGCTCTTCACAAAGTGCATTAGAAAAGGTGTGGTGCCTAAGCAGTGGAATAATGCAATCATAGTTTTGCTGCATAAGAAAGGAGATAAATCAGAAATTGGAAATTATAGACCAATTAGCTTGTTATCCCACATCTACAAGTTGTTCACAAGGGTCATTACTAACAGATTAGAAAGAATATTTGATGAGAATCAACCGAAAGAGCAAGCTGGCTTTAGGACAGGATTCTCAACTATGGATCACCTTCACGTAATATCACAGCTAATGGAGAAAGCAAATGAATACAAAACACCATTATGCCTGGCATTTGTGGATTATGAAAAGGCATTTGACTCCATACAGCATAAGGCAATGTTTCGGGCACTGGAAAGACAAGGCATAGATATTCCATATATTATGATTTTGAAGAAAATATATGAGAGTGCTACATCCTTTATTAGACTAGACAAAGACAGTAGCAAATTTAAAATCGAGAAAGGAGTTCGACAAGGAGACACAATATCTCCGAAGCTGTTTACTGCTGCCCTTGAGGAAGCTTTCAGAAGATTAGACTGGTCGCAGAAAGGAATCAATGTGAACGGAGAGTACCTAAACCATTTACGATTTGCAGATGACATTGTGGTTATAAGCCACGATCCCAAAGAATCAGAGGAAAATCTTAATCAGTTATGCACAGTTAGTAAGGATTTTGGACTAAAGATGAATATGGCTAAAACAAAAGTAATGATGAACAAGTATGGCACGGAAAGGGAAATAATGATTGAAGGAGCAGTAATTGAAAAGGTGGAGTCATATACTTATCTGGGACAAGTTATTAGCTGTAATAATGATAAATAGCTGGAAGTCAAGAGAAGAATAAATTTTGGATGGATAGCATTCAGGAAATATAGTCACATACTGAAGAGCAATATCCCAGTTTGTCTGAAACATAAAATAATGAAACAATGTATACTCCCCACCAGGACTTATGGAAGTGAAACTTGGGCACTCACCAAAAGAATGGAAGAGAAGCTAAGAACTACACAGCGAAGAATGGAACGAATTATATTGGGAATCAGACTGTTAGATAAGAAGAGAAACACATGGATTAGGCAGCAAACTCAAGTAAAGGACATTCTTATCAAAACTAAAGAACTAAAATGGTCTTGGGCAGGACACATAGCTCGAAGACATGATGACAGATGGACTAAGAAAATAACAGAATAGTACCCAAGAGGAGCTAGAAGAAAACCTGGAAGACAAAGGCGGTGATGGATAGATGAAATTCATGAGGTTTTGAGTAGTAAATGGATGGCCAGTGCTCAAAACAGAGGGAACTGGAAAGTTGCTGGAGAGGCCTTCGTCCTGCAGTGGATTGAAAATGGCTGATGATGATGATGCAGTTTTCTGATCAGTGCAGACAGGGTGCCAAAGTAGGTCAATGATATTCAGGACTTGCAAACAGGGTTAAGGAGGTGATTATCTCTTTGTATAATGCAATGGTCAGGCCACACCTTGAGTACTGCGTACCGGTTTGGAAGCCTCATTTTTGGAAGGATGCAGAGTTGCTATAACAAGTACAGAAAAGGGCAACAAGACTGGTGAAGGGAACAAAGGGGTGTTCTTATGAAAAAAAGTAAAGTAAATTGCAGCCATTATCAACCCACTGCAGGATGGAAGCCTCCTCAACAATTCATGCTGAGGGAAATGGACCATAATCTGCCACGCTGGTCCAGTGCGGGTTGGCAGATCGATCATATTCAGCAGTCAGGGGCTTGAACCCCGGTCTACTCAAAGAGTGTGTGCTACTGCACTCCCGCTCCTGACCACTCGGCTACGGAAAACCATTCTTATGAAGAAAGGCTTAAATTCTGCAAACTGCAGCTTCTGGAAACTAGGTACCTGCAAGGCGATCTGATTGAGCTGTATAAGGCCTTGAACGGATTGAGCAGGCTCAATGCTGATGGGATTCTTCCTTTTGCTTGGATTGCAAACCTGTGAGGGGCACAGATTCAAAGTGAGGAAAGACAGTTTTAGAACAGATGTGCAGAAGTTTGCCTTTAGCCAGCAGGTAGTTGATTGCTGGAACAAACTTCCATCTGCTGTTGTGGAAGTTGATAGCTTAAATAAATTCAAGGCACAACTAGACAAACGTTTAGAATGAATAGATCAATGAAATAGGAATTGGTTTTTTTTTTTTTTTTTTTTTTTTGGCTGATGCTGTATAAGCTTGCTTTCTTGTATCATGTGCCTCTACTAAAGCTAATGCTAAGTCAACTTAATCTTACGAAGTGAAATCAAAAATAGAAACTGGATGATTACTTGCAAAATATAGTAAGGTTACATTGTGTAAAACATAAATTAAATAAACTCCTTTGTACGGAAATATTTTATAATTCCCCAGAAAGTCAAATTGTGGTGGGCACATGTGGAAAAGAAAAAAAAAAAAAAGAAAAAGTTTTCGAATTAAAAAAATTACGGCGTTCTTTTACAATATATATATATTTTTTTAATAATTAAAAAAAAAAAACTCATACGAAGTAAGGATCGTTCCTCACCTTACTACCGGCTGAATTGCGTTCAGGACCGGAATATAAGTTCTTACTTTCAATATATATTTTAAGTCAATATATATTTTAAGAACTTTATTACAAACACAATCGGTCAGCGTATTACACTGCACACTTACTATTTGCCAAAAAGAATAAAAATTCCATGCCTTTAGCAGACCTGTACATAAAGATGCGACGCTTCCCGAACCATTAGGCTTAAAGTTTATATTAGTCATACCCTCTTGTGACAGTTTGTGCTGCAAATAAATTTGCACTTTAGCCTTTTTTCGCCTTTATATATCCGTTGCACTTTCACTTTGTACATCACTTTATTGGTGTTATTACATTGCAATATATACACCCCATAATCGCAAAGTATATTTCTTAAATAGAACCTCACCTCAGAAACATCAGCTGCAGGTCATACACGGTCTTTCACCCTTCCGTAGATAACTTAGTAAATTATGGCAAGCGAGCAAATCAGTAGGCATACAGCTGACTACTTAATCAAATTTTCGAATCGTTAAATCAAACTTTCACTTGCTTCACACGCTTTCTAAACTTACGTATCACGTAAATTAAGAGTGACTCAAATTCAGTAATTTTTATGTAAATATTTCACTGCAGAACCGCATTCTTGCCTGAAATTCTTATTAAAACAAGCTATATGTTTACTGTACATACGCGAATTCATCAGTTTACAGTACACAAACTTGAAAAAATAATATACAAACATAGAGTACAGTATAAAGTTGAAAAATGGTAGAGTGTATAAATTTTTGGTTAAGGTTGAAAAATAATGTACAAAAGCACTAAACTGTATAAAATGAAAATTAAATAACACAGTCTAAATTTAAGCAGACATTATTTAATCTGTATATGAATTTTTACGTCATGGCAGAGTCCCAGCCACTGGTGTTTCAACAAATAGTTACTTTGAAACAGGTAAATTTGATAAAGATCGTAGGAGCACCCAAGGGGGGGACAGATATCCTTCACATCCCCATGGGCGCGATTATGATCATTTTGAACGTTTCGTTTCCTTTTATATAACTGTTTTTAATTTATATAATTATCATGCACTTTACACTTGTAAAAGCTACTAAGTAAAACGTATGAGAACACTCCCCCACCACCTCCAACGCTTCAAACAGAGAATTTCTGGGTGTGCTACTGGTAAGGAATTAACGGATGCCGACGGTGCCCTACTCAAAATGGCATTGGGAATTTGAGGGGAGGAAATCCACCCACCCTAACAGTACAGGCGAGCCTTGATTAACCCGATTAATTCGTCCCGCGAGCGTATCGCGCAAAGCGGAAACGCATTAATCGAATATATTAACCAATAGGAAAAATTATAATTGGTCCTTGACCTTCTGGAATGTCCATAAAGAATTTTAAAAATACCTTTAAAAGAACTTTTTAACTGTATATAATGTAAAAGATAATGAAAATAATTATGGAATTAAATGTTTATTGCGGTTCTTAAACTGTGCGCCGCAGAATATTTTAAATTTTCGAGGGAAGCACAGTGATACTCGTTTGTCGGACACCGCGCGAACTACTAGCTCGAGGTAGTTCACAGTTTCAGCATTTCTTATTAAGTTGTTTGGACCTAACTACTAAACGAAACTGTTAGGTATTTCTTTTGGTCTGGGTGCACCTTGAAAAAAATTACTGAGACATTAAAGGCGCCGTGAACCGAGAAACTTTGGGAACCTCTGACATAAAATACACAATGAAGAAATTACTGTTGCGGAAATATTTGAACAGTGTTCACTTTCTCTTTTCATCAATCAATTTCGGATAGCCGACAACAATCTTCTCTGGGCCCTGGCGAAATAAATATCGCAGAGAACATCAAACCTTTTGTTTGGGGTTCTATGCGATACGAAAGATTTCATCTAATTCTTTTACCGTTATCTCCTTCGCGGTAACATTTTCATCTGGCTCATTTAAAAATTTGAATTTTTAAATGCAAGTCTGCATTGACTTTATTAGCAGGAGACAAACACGTCTTCTTCCGATGGCTGATGGAACACACCGCAGCAGGCAAACGTTTGTTTATTGACCGTACGACTCGCGGTAAGCTTAAAGCGCGATTCAAATCTTTTTCAACTATCGTATAACAACAAACAAAAAAAAAAGATCGCGTTAACTGGAAATTTGCATCTTGTAAAGTGAAAAGTGGTATAGTTTTTCAAATAGCGTTAACTAAATATCGCGTTAATCGAACTCGCGTTATGCGAGGCCTAGTTGTATCTATTTTTGAAATGCAACTTCTTTAGGCGCGCTCCAGGCAGTTTTCAGATGAGAGTAACTTGCGTTTGTGGATTGGCAAAAAATGCAACGAAATGCGACCGTTGCCATAAGTAAACTCATTACAGGCACTCTGAACAGTCAACTATTGTACTAGGTCCATGCCACGGTTCTTGTACGATCGCCAAAATTATTATTATTATTATTATCCATATGGTGCAAGGAAGCTTGGGGCTTATGCTGCACCAGCCAAAAAAAATTTCTGAGTTACCCTGAGAGAGAGAGAAAAGTAGAAGGAAATCACCAAGAAAGAGAAGAATGATGATATCCAGCTCAGGACCCTGGGTGTGCCAAGCCTATACTCACCAGATGTGAGCCACTGTGGTTAAATTAAGTAACCTTAAGCCCAGTTAGTAACTGGGAGGGTAACTAACTGGGAATACGAGGTGTATTGTCTTCCTTTCTGTTTTTTTTTTTTCTCTTGTTAACCTGTGGAAAACATTCTTTCGATTTTCACGTATCATTTAATTTTGTTAATTGATAAGGTAATAAGTGTAAATCTGTGCTTTATATATTTATTTTTATGCCTTTGTGGATAATATCCCCCTAATTTAGCTTATTATAATCGCCGTTAATAGAATTAAAATTCAATCCGTAAACGTGATAACGATGACCGGCGCTTACTACACGTTGTATAGTGAACGGTATTTTGTTATGGAGTGTCTATCGAAAATAGATTTGATCGTACAGTGAACCAATCGTAAAGCGAGGGTCCACTATAGTACACGTGCAATACGTCCAAGAAAATGCGACACGAAATGATTCATCCAACTCCACCATTGTACCACTCCGTACCAGGCACGAGCGACGCATGACCCAATCAGTACCCCTACAGATTGCATCGTTCTCCACCGTATTTAATATAAAATTTCGGCCAAAAAAAATTGTATAATTCAAAATCTCGAAGACTAATGTGCGTTAAAAGGCGTACAGAGCACGTATACGTGCAATGCGACCACTGAAACTATCTCCATTGAGCACAAAGGAGAGATCTAAGCTATTTCGACAGCGGAAGAATTTACAGCGAGCGATGGAGTTGAACAAAGAAGCCAAGAGAAGATCCATCCACATCTTCGGAGCCTTACATCTCCCCAGAAATGTTATAAGTGAATTTGGAAGGAGTCATGAATGTTGATACTGCAAATGAACCTCGAAACAAAGTTGTAAACAAAGAGCGAAGTAGCCTAAACCGACTGCCAGTACTCCACCAAATCGTTCAACACGTTATGCACAACCGGAACAGCAACGGGATTTTAAGATACACCGAAGCATCCACGCACAGTTTAAACGTACATTCCTGGATAATGATTTCGGTTCAGTCTATTCTATGTGTGATCGGGTTTGGTTCAAGAACGAGGTGAAGATTGTAGCAGGTCGAGATCACGCTTTTCAAGCAGCATTTCCAAATGACGAAGTAAGTCAAATGTTGACTTGTAACAGCTGTCGTGGCTCTCTCAAGAACAAAGTGATTAAAGCGCTATTGAAGTCAAATAGTTTTAATTATCATCAGATGGCACAGCACTTGCCAAAACTAGATTTGGTAACGGAACGTCTCATTTCTCCGAGGCTCCCATTCATGCAGATTAGTCTGCGGCATTGATACGATCAATACGGAATACTCAATCAAGTGATAAATGTTCGCCTAAAGAAGTTTCACTTAACTTCCGCTATGCGTGCTCGGCGCACATATATATATATTTTTAACTATTATATTAGGTCACCTGGAATAAAAATTCACAATACATTTACAGTATTGTGACTGTAAATTGTGTGTTCTCTAGTTGATTTGTCTGGTTTGCTGGATGAAAAAAACAGTTTTTACGGAAAAAAAAATTTGCTATCTACGCCTGAGACCAACTAATTCAATGTGAAAGAAGCCCATAAAAGTTCCTCGCGTCATCGACGAGACTCGAACCCGGGCCTTTTCCACTCGGTGTGTGGAGGCCGGTGAAGATACCACTGTGCAGACCCGCACTAGTACCTATACAAACAGGAGCAAATAGGCAGGGGCGCATTATCCAAATGGCAAAAAAGACACATAGGGTCTCCGATCAGAGGGGGACCCAAAAATCACTGTTTGAAAAACTCATTGCTGTTTTTAACTAATATTTTTAAGTGATTTTTATCGGAAACTGAGTTTCTACCTGAAGGTCAATGAACTTGAAGATCAATTTGAAAATTACGTTTTTCTTCAAAAATGGTTTTACCGACTTTTGTGAAATTCTATATTTAGTTCTTCCTTAAATAGTTCAATTCGTTGAAAAGGTAAAGACTGCCTTGTATGGAACCAGCGCCTCTGAAAGCCTTATGCTTAAGGGTGTTTCCACGTACAACGCAGGTGACCGCTTATCTGGAACTAGCAGCGAAATGCAGCTAAAGCTTCTCACAGACTATGATAATAATTGAAGGTGGAAGATTAAAACATTTTTGCGAATGAATTTGAAAATCTTCAAAATAAAAATTAGAATTTACAACATGCTGTAAATCTTTTAAAATCATTACCATTATATACAGTGGTGGACAAAAAAACTGCCTCTCCTTAAAAAAAGTAATATTTGTATTGAATATATAAGATATTGTTTGATTATAGTCATCTTGTTTGTCTCAAAGCAGCAAAGGTATTGCGTCAGATAAAGCTTCTGTTGCATCAGACAGGCAAGGTATTGCATCAGCCGTTTCTATAAATACGGCATTGGAAGGGTGTACATGCTCATTAGTATCCTGTTTTGTAAGCATGGCTCCATACGTTCAGTTGACACTAAGAAAAAAAAAGTGTAGCTGTTGCTCTGTCCCAGGAAGGGCTTTCTACTCGTGATATCACTGATAAAATAGGCTGCCACCAGTCAACAGTATCCCGGTGCTGAAATTAAAGCGTGAAACCGGTGATGTGAAGAGAAGACCTGGATCAGGCCGTAAGAGAGTGACTAGGTCTTCCCAAGATCGATATTTGAAACGCCTATGCCTTCGTAATCGCCATGCTAGTGCCTCCTGATCTAAAACTGGCCGGTGTTGAAACAAGTGCACGAACTATCCAGAGACGGCTTTCGGAATGTGGTCTGTATGCCAATCAGCCCAAGAAGAAGCCTCTGCTGAGTCAACAAATGAGGAAGAAGCGACTTGCTTGGGCTAAAACGCATCTTTCATGGACAAAACAGCAATGGGACACTGTCATCTTTTCTGACAAATCGAAATTCAACCTGCAAAAAAAAAAAAAAAAAAATTATGATATTAGGGTAATTTTTTTTTTCATTCACAGAGATATATATATATATTCCATTTAACAAATGCATTTCGAACATTTCTGCAACCCACAATGCAGCGTAAAACAAATTATTTGCAAAATTCACAAGTGATGCAGTTTTTTTTGTCCGTCATTGTAATTTAATTAATACTTATTCGAACAACATCGACGCTAATGTTTTTCAAGAATTAACGCATTTTATACATTTTGCAAAAAATGAAAATTTATGTTCACCTTTAATGTACGAAGCAATTCAAGGAGGATTAATATCAACTTTTCCTAATGTGAACATAATTTTAAAAATATTTTTGTCAATTCCTGTTTCGAATGCATCAGCAGAAGAATCGTTCTCTGTGCTTAAAAGAGTTAAGAATTATATTAGAAATGCACTTGGACAAGAAAAATTAAGTAATTTGGCAATAATTTGTATTGAGAATGATATCACAAACAGGATTGACTACAATGTAGTATAAAAATACTTATTAGTTGAAGTGTATGTATTATTTCTGAATTATTCTTCTGGATTAGATATTTTTCTTATGTCATATAATTTTTTTTTCTTGTCACCATAAAATGAAATTGAAAATGTTCTTTATTAGTTTTTTCTTTATATGGGGCCCCAAAATTCCATTTTGCCTTGGGTCCCATGAGTGTATAACGTGCCCCTGAAAATAGGCACTCTAAATGAAAAATATTGCGAAACGAAATGTTCAACACCATCACAATAATAGAACAGGCAGCAGCTAACGCCATTCTGTACGACAAACCAGAGAAGCGTTCTCACGTCCATTTACAACCCTAGGCGAAAATACTATATACTGTACTGTATTTTATAATATTAAGTTTTCGTTTCTTGACAATGCCTGTTAAATGTATATTAAATAATGACAGTTTAAATTAATTTTCAATAGCTTTATTTTCAATTACTGTTAACCATATACACTGAGGTGGCTACTTTATTAAATACTGCTAACTAATAGAGAACAGATCCCACTCTAGCCCTTAGATGTTACTGATGTAGGATTTTTTAGGAGTATTGCACCATAACTATTCTGCGCAGTAGCACAGTGTTATCGTCACCGTCCTCCCCACATCGCGGGGGGGGGGGTAAGGCCCGGATTCGAATCCCTTCGACGACGCGAAGAATTTTTTTGGTGGGCTTTTTTCACTCCGTGGCTGAATTAATCGGTTTCAGGTGTAGATAGCAAAGGTTTTTCCCCAGAAACTGGGGTTTTTTTCATCCAGAAGACAGGAAAATCGACCAGAGAACACACGCAATTTATAGACAAAATAAATATATGGGTAGATGTAATCATTTACAGGGGCCCAAATATCATTTTTTTTCTTTTTCTGGCACCGTAATTATTATGTGTTTTGTGCGGATTTACCAGTTTGCTGGAGGAAAAACCCTCCAGCAAACTGGTAAACCCTTCTGGCCTCGATTAACCTTCAATTAAGGGTTCTGTGGGCCACTTGTGTCCCGCAGAACCCTTAATTGTGGCCCGCGAACACAACGAAGTTTCCAAATATATATATATATATATAATAGCGCAACGTGGAGTATACCAATTCCTGAGCCATCTATTAGTTAATCAGGAAAGCTCAGTTTCCCAACGAGCGTGCACAGGTGGCGCTGCTAAATTTTTGCGTAATTTCCAGTTCTAGTGTTTACCGGAAAAGTATTCTCGAGTCTCTCGACCTTCCTATAAACTGTCACAGTGTATATATATATATATATATATATATATTGCGTGGATTTTATTCATTCAGTCAGTTAGTATTAGATCTCGCGACACGTTCTTTCCGAACTTTCGATTATTAACGACTAATATTAATTCTTTAGTTTTTATTACGTTGTTTGAGTGTTGTAAAAATAAAGCTAAGTGAATTTAATCATTTAGTGAAGTTTTAATTATCTTTGGTATATAAAAACGTAACAACGGTAATAAGAGGCCCTAGTAAATTCAAAATGGCGGGTACAAGCGAAAAACGTGTTTACAGTGAAGTTGTTCGCAAACGAAAAATGGACTGATTTAAACTTCTTTGTGGAAACTGATGGAAAGCCTGTTTGTTTAATATGTCACGAATATATCTGCTGTCAAGGAATACAATTTTAAAAGACATTTTATGACACGAAACATGCAACCAAGTTCGTCAAATCTCCAGGGTCAGGTACACACAGACAAACTGAACCTTCTCAAAAAAATCATTAAAATCGCAATGATCAGTTTTTAAGAAAGTATAGGAAACATAACGTCAAAGCTAATTATATCATTGCTCAAAAAATTGCTAAAAGGTCGAAACCATTTTCTGATGAGAATTTGTGAAGAAGTGTCTTGTAGCACTGCTTCACAAATCAACTTTTGGGCACAATTTCAGCACTCTGCCTCTGATTAGCTGCCACAGATATAGTTCCTGACATTGAATTATTAGTAAACTTCAGCAGCTGAAGTTGTGCCAACACAAAGCTGATACCTTCAAAAAGATAAGCTTGTCTCTAATGACTGTTACTAGGAGAGCAGAAGAACTGGCATTGAATGTTGAGGAGACATTGAAAACAAATTTGCTAGCATGCAAATTTTACTGATTGGCATTAGATGAAAGCATTGATTTAAGCAATACAGCTCAGTTGGCTATTTTTATTCGTGGGATCGACGACGAACTTAGTCTTTGAAAAATTGTTGGCTTTATGTCCCTTGAAAGGAACCACGAAGGGAACAGACATTCTGGAAGCTATGAAAACAGCTCTAGGAGATATCACCTCAGTTTGAACGGCCTTGCAGGGTTGGCGACGGATGGAGCCCCAGCTATGGTTGGAACAAAACCGAGATTGGTAGCACTTTTAGAAAAAGAACAAGAAATAGATACTAACAGATTTACCAACTACCATTGCATCATTCACCAGGAAAATTTGTGTGCCAAATCTCTCGGTTTTGAAAATGTCATGAAAGTTATCACAGAGATTGTGAATTTCATCCAAGCAAAGGGTTTGAATCATCGACAGTTTCAAAATTTTCTACAGAAGGAATGGGTTGCTGATCATGGCAATGTTGTCTACTTCTCCGACGTGCGATGGTTAAGCCGTTCAAAAGTGCTTACCAGGATTTTTCAGTTGAAAGATGCCATCCAAGAGTTCATGACAGCAAAAGGCAAGCCAGTATCAGAGTTCGACGATCCGAAGTTTGCCAACTTTGCCTTTCTTACGGATATTTCTTCTCATTGGAAGCTCCAGTAAAAAGATCAACTGGCACATGTCCTGTTTAATCATACCAAAGCTTTTCAGATGAAATTAGAACTCTTTAAGTGCCAATTTCAAGACCAGAATTTATCTCATTTCCAAAGAATTTTGAAATTGTAGTCTGCAGAATATGCTTCTCAATATGTGGCTGCAATATCTCAGCTCCAGACTGAGTTCCATGAGAGAATCCAGATTTGCGCGTTCAAGAAAGGACCCTGAACCTGGAAATTAACCCCATTCTCTGTAAATATGATGGAGACTCCAGGGGACCTCCAAATGGAAATCATTGACCTTCAAGGTGATTCAGAGCTGAAAATCAAATTTGATGAAGTGTCTCTCCTAGAATTTACCAAAAATATGTAGAAAAGGGAAAATTTATCAATTTCAGAATGTATGCGGCAAGAATCTTCTCTCTCTTCGGAAGCACGCACTAATGTGAACAGATGTTTTCTAGAATTAACCACTCCAATTCAAAATTGAGGACAAGAATCACTGATTGTCATCAGTGATTCTGGGCACTCTGCCTCTGATTAGCTGCCACAGATATAGTTCCTGACATTGAATTATTAGTAAACTAAACAGAGTCAGTTTTCTCATTAACTGAATCTGTCATTCCTTTCATTGCTATTGTATTGTAATAAAATTTGCTTATAAATGCAGTTGGTTTACTTCTTTTAAAGTTTAAAATTTAAACGATTCCTAGGTTTACAAAACAAAGTTATTACATGGAGTCAAATTCAAAAACAACTCTCAAGAGAAATATTTTGCTCTCGAGAGTAAAATGCACAGAACAACACTGCAATTGGTTTTAAGTGTTTTTACTCAACAAATTTTCCCTTAGGTGTTGCTCCTGAATTCGAGCCCTAAAAGTGGTATATTGTTGTTGTTGTTTGTTTTGTTTTTAGGAGCATTAGCAACTAAGGCCATATTGCTCCGGGATATGCGGTGGTTATTTCCTGACCTTTCCGCATCCTCCGTATTTGGTGGAAAAGGCGGTATATAAGACTTGTTTATTATATGGTCAGCGACGAGTACCAAATTTTTAAATTGGCCCGCGACTTCCAAAAGATTGAGCACCCTTGGCCTAGCACCATAAATAAATGGATATTTATTAATATCAACAGACAGAGCCGTTCACGATTGGTTCTTCATCAAATAAGCAGGAGCGAAATGCGTCTTTAATACGCAGGCTAATCAATCTTCAAGGACCGCAAAATTTACTTCCCTAAAGTTCCGTTTATTTTCACTCTTGGTGTGAAAACAAAATGTGTATCTTTGGATTCTAACATACGTACAATATAGTTTTCTGTTGACGAGTTTATCCAGTGCCAG
Organism: Mastigoproctus giganteus; assembly: GCF_048544385.1. NCBI lineage: Eukaryota > Metazoa > Arthropoda > Arachnida > Uropygi > Thelyphonidae > Mastigoproctus > Mastigoproctus giganteus. Next base: position 94,409,059 of record NC_143586.1, on the reverse strand, counting down.
ATTAAGATACGGGCTAGCAGAGCCTTACCCGGAGCAGTATTCTTTAAGGGGAAACAAAAACAGAAGAATAATGAGGCAAATATATATATATATATTTCGTAAAGGGCGTTGAAAAATCATTCTGCCCCGGTTGCGGAAATACCCTGGTCCGACAATGAGTTTATCCCTCCGATTTTTTGAAAGTGAGAGAGTGTACAATACATTACAATTCAAAAAAGTATTTATTTTTGAATTATAATCTGGAACAGGGGGAAATTTCATGGCGTACTAAGTAAAGAACGATCGTTCTTAGTAGCCCAAACTTAATTGGATGGCCACTTGACCAAAGTTATAAGCTCTCGTGGGTAGCACAGTTTATATAATCAGCGTTTAACTACACCTGGTGGAAAACACCTTCGATTCCCGTCAATAGGGTGAGGAATTTTTATGTTATTTTTCACAAAGTGGCTGAGTTCCTCGGTTTCACGGTTTTTTTTTTTTTTTTTTGGTCCAGCCAACAGCAAATCGATCACAGAACACACGCCATTTAGAGACATATCATATACGGTGCATTTTGGCCTAAGTTACTGATATGCACAAAACTCAACAACAATCTTTGAAATTTGTCAACACTTGTGGGTCTGCGCCAGTTTTACATGTGTAATCTAAGCTATCGAAAATAAATAATTTTCTGTTCATATTCTGGGATAGATATACAGATTTGTAGTTCACAAGAGCTTCGCCAAACTGCATTATGGGCACGTCAAAATCTAAGAATACGCAGTATTGTTTTGCTTAGAAAGCTATCGCTAGCTGTACTTAAGGCTTGCCACCTGTATGTTAATTAATGTTGCAGTCGCCTTCTGTGCAAATTTCAATACTCTGTATCAATTTGTTCAGGACAGGATTCTAGATATAAACGCACCTTTAGCAAATGGAACTTTCTTGGTACCAATTATAGAATATTTCTTCACTCTTCCAATTGGTGCTCTGATGACCAGCACAGCATTAGCATTAGCAAGGGCACATGATGCAAGAAAGCACGCTTATAAAGCATCAGAAAAACACACACACACGCACGCGCGCGCGCGCGCACGCACACACACACACACCTCTTCTCATTTCACCCATCCACTAACTCCAAACGTTTGTCTAGTTCTGATTTTAATCTGTTTAAGCTATCAATTTCTACAACGACAGATGGAAGTTTATTCCAGCAATCAACCACCCGCTGGCAAAAGGCAAACTTCCGCCGCACATCAATCCTACAGTTGTCTTTCCTCAATTTGAATTTATGCCCTCTCAGACGATTATTCCCATCAGCATTGAGCATGCCCAAACCATTCAAGGCTTTATACACCTCAATCAGATCACCTCACAGATGCCTAGTCTCCAGATACTGTAATTTGCAAAACTTAAGCCTTTCTTCGTAAGAGCAACCCTTAACTCCATCCACTAACCTTGTTGTCCTTCTCTGTAATCGTTACAACAGCTCTTCACCCTTCTTAAAATGAGGCCTCTGGGCCTGTATACAGTACTCAAAGTGTGGCCTTATACGAGGGGATAGTCACCTCCTTATTTCTGCTAGAAAAATTCCTGTATATCATTGACAAGACACCATGAGCTACTCTTGCAAACCGTCTGCTCAGAAAACTTCATATCTGCCTGCACAATTATCCCCCCAAGTCCTTTTCACTCTCTACCACTGTCACTGCAGTACCACACAGTTGATATGTTACTCTGGGGTTACTGCTTCCCATATGCAGTACTTTACATTTGTCAATGTTAAACTTCAGTTGCCACCTCTCAGCCCAGCTGCTCAACTTTTCCAGATCCTGTTGCAGCAGCGTACTGTCATTAACAACCCTACCGACCTTTGTGTCATCTGCAAACTTGCACATTAAGCCTGATTTATACCATCAATACCATTTAAGAATACAGAAAACAACAAAGGACCCAACACTGAACGCTGGGGGACTCCATCGATATCAAGAGGTCTTTTCCACACCGGGTGGAAAAGACGTTTTTTCAAGACCTGTCAATGACATGAGGAATTTTCATGGTTTGGTCACAACGTGGCTGAGTTGGTAAGCGAGAGTAGCATGGTTTTTCTCCTGGAAAATAGGGTTTTTCGTCCAGCAAACAGAAAATCGACCACAGAGCACAAACTATTGGATCAATATGGCTTAAGTCATTGATGTTCCTAAAACCCCTCTAAAACAATAAAAGCAATATCTTCCGATTGGTGCGGAATTATTATTATTCTGTTGTTTTCTGTTTTTATCTAGTGGAGTGCACTACTACATAGGGATCAGGGATTTAGTCCGCTAAGAATGCATATACAGGGTGATTCACAACCAGTGGCAAACTTGCAGGAGGTGTAGGGGGCACAAAGACAAATTGGAATCACATAGCATTGTAGGGTCCAAAATGCCTTCGTCATGCGGTAGAGGACGTTGAAAGGGAGGTCGCGTGAACAGCGATCCCGCTGGAAGTCAGTATTTGCGAACCGTTTCTGTTGAAGAAACCAAGTAGCAAAAGTCCTCCGGAGTGGATAATCCGCAGGCTCCAATGATTGGACGCGTATGAACTCATTTGGTTTGTTGACAGTATCCTCCATACAGTGGATTGAGAAATACCCAATCGTTGGCCTATCACTCGAGTACTCGTACTCGGATTGCCTTCTGCAAGACGTAAGACATTCTCCTCATTGTCTGGCGTCCTCGTCGTTCGCTCTCGATTCATGGTACCTCTCGTGAAACAACCAGTTTCACGTAACCTTCTGTGCACACGTGCGAAAATCGTATGATGAGGAGCACGCCTGTGCGGGAAACGTTCCTGTTACAAGCGCAGAGCGGCGCGCCCGTTACAGTCCGCAGCTCCATACGCGGGGTACATGTCGGCCAGTTCAACATTTGAATACTCGTCCATCCTACTGCCTCTGGAACCGATTCGCAAATGCTTACTTCCAGCGGGATCGCTGTTCACGCGACCTCCCGTTCAACGTCCTCTACCGCATGACGACGGCATTTCGGACCCTGCAATTCTATGTGATTCCGATTCGTCTTTGTGGCCCCTACACCGCCTGCAAATTTTCGCACTGGTAGTGAATCACCCTGTATAGATGTGGCGTGAACGGATACTGGAGAGTATCCTTCCTGCTAAAAAAAATTACCAGAAATAGCTTAGCAACGTTCAAGCACTGCACAAACATTAATGCACTAATTTCTAGCCATTTCACAGGGTTATATATCACCACCATGTACTACGGTGGAATTGAACTAAAGTTCAGGATTTGCCTCACATAAGACAAAACACACGACATGCCCGTTTTGAGGTAGTAGGAAGCAAAGGCAGAACCTGGAATGCTCCTGTCGCACATGACACCCTACCGACTATGCTTCCTAAATATATTCGCTTTGAGCGAATGTCATCGTCGCCTATTTCCAGCCGATAGTGAGTTTCCACTAGCCCTATACTGCTCGACAAAATTAACAGAACAAAATGTTTTTTAGAAATATTTTACTGTTAACAGTGTTTCCGAAGGCAAATATTCGATATTATAATTATTCTGGAAATCAAATTCCGAGTATCCAATATAAATCGATCTATCACCTTACAGAGCCGCACATTATGCAAATTATTCATTATACCCATTAAAAAATGGGATGCAACTATATCACTTCATTGTAGTTTATTGGCTCAGTGGGATAGCCACATCTCCAGTACTGAGGACGGCAAGTCATCCTCGTTAAATGCTTCTTTGAGATGGCAGGCTGTCGAACGACATGAATTCAGGCAGTCGAATGAGTCACAGTGTTGTCTCGGCACTATGGAGTTAGTGGGTCTGAGGCGTGGATAGCATATGGTTGGATTTTTCTCCCGGAAAAGCGGAATTTTCGTCCAACAAACAGAAAATCGATCAGAGAACACAAATAATTTACAGAACAGTTTACACGGAGCAATAATGATCAACGGACGCAACCTTCATATTTTTGACAGATGTACCGTAACTGCACAGAGGTATCAAGAACAGATCCTAGAGCCCTATGTGCGAATCAGGCTACGGTTTGCCCAGATTTTCTTTTCATGCACGACAGCGCCACTGCACACAGAGCTCAAGTGGTTGAGGAATATCTTAACGTGAAAATATTCAACGACTGCCATGGCCAGCATGATCCCCAAGATTTAAATCCGATCAAACGTGTGGGACACTCTTGGGCATTGCATTGCACGCAGAGAGCCAACTCCTCGGTTACTTATTATTATTATTTTAGGGTTACTCTTAATTAAATACATTAATCCGTATTTGTGTCTGTAAATTGCGTATGTTCTATGGTTGATTTGCCAGTTTTGCTAGACGAAAATAACCCCAGTTACTGGGGAGAAAAACCTTGCTATCTACGCCTGAGACCAACTAACTCAGCTACGGAATGAAAAAAGCCCATTAAAGTTCCTCGCGTCATCGACGGGATTCGAGCCCAGGCCTTTTCCACCCGGTGTGGGGAGGACGGTGACGATACCACTGTGCTACCAGCGCAGACCCTCGGTTACTTAGTGAGCTAAAGTCTGCAATGGTGAGAGAATGGGATTCCTTGCTACAGAATCTTATAGATACCGTTATATCAAGCACTGTTCATCGCTGTCAGGCTTATTTAGCCGTTGGAAATCATACGACGTACTGATGTCGTGTGACCATATTTCCGAGCACCTTATATCGACTTTTGTAATGTAATCATTTTGGTAATGCATATACTCCCCATATAAATATTCCTTATACCTGTCCGAAGTTTCATGCTGTCTGGTAATTTCATCGTTATTCTCTGGTACACCACCATACCAAATTTTGTCCCAGTTCATCGCAAGCTCCACGAGATACACCATGTTTTCTACGTGGTCTGTTAATTTTGTTGAGTAGTGTACTACTGGTGGCAGTTGTCCTAAAGAAGAGTACACACTCATTGATTTTATTACAATACTCCTGACGTTGTTGAAGACACCGGTCAAACAAAGTGTCCGTGTATTATTTACTGCCGGAAGACATCCAGGGGCTCACATCTGGTGAGTATGGGCTTGGCACACTCAGGGTCCTGTGTTAGATATCACCATTCTTCTCTTTCTCGGTGATTGCCTTCTACTTCTGGTTCTTGTTCTCTCTCTCTCTCTAACACACACACACACACACACACACACACACACACACACACACACACACACACACACACACACACACACACACACACACACACACACACACACACACACACACACACACACACACACACACACACACAGGATAATTCAGAAATTTTTTTTTTGCTGATGCAGCATAAGACTCAGGCTTCCTTGCACTATATGCTAATAATAATAGTAATAAATAATAATAATCCCCTAAAGTTATTTAAACAGAACAGAGATCGGCTGAAAAGTGAAATGACATGTTCATCTTGAAAATATGCTAAGAATAACATCTAAGAATTCTCAACCAGATATATTGTCAGGGAAACGGGGAACAATCTTTGTAAAAAGGATAGGTGGAACAGGACCGGGGTATGTCTGCCAGGGGCAAAGGTTGATGACGTTGTAGAGCGGATATCATCTTTTAAGGGCACAAAAGGTGATATAGTTGTACACGTTGGCACAAATGATATTAAGAGTAGGAGACCGGCAGAATTACTTAACGAGTACAGGTAACTGTTAAAAAAAACCCGTGAATTACGGTTGAATTTGAAAGTGTCTGCAATTCTGCCCATTCACGATAGGAGGGAGTATATGATGAGAGCCTTGTCGATCAATTCGGCCCTGGAAAGATTGAGCAAGGCTCAAGAGGTAGAATATTTTTCAGACTGGTCTGTACTTGTTAACAGGAGAGACTGCTTTTACAGGGATGGGATACACTTAAATAGAAAGCGTGCAAGAATATTTGCTGATGCTTTCGAGGCAGTGTTAGGCGGGTCAGAAAACTGCTAGCTTGGGGGGACACAAGGATTAATAGATTAACAGTAGCCACTGCAGAGGTGAAAGTGATTCTTGCACTGCCCCGGCCAGGCGCTGTGCCGTGGTGGTCGCAGGAACTTGGCCTACTTAGGAGAGATATGAACAGGAAAAGACGTGCCTTCCAAAGAGCCAGACGGTCCTGGCCTCCTCCTGAGGTTGAACCTCTCAGACAACAATACAGGGAGGCCAGGAATAACTACACTGCGATGATCAGGCAGCAAAAGAAACTGTCCTGGGAGCATCTGGTTTCCACAGTCGGCAATACAGACCCATGGAGCATCATACATAGAATAACCACAAACAAGTTACCAAGGGGAGAGGTCACTCCCTCCACCATCACCCCACAAGGCACCATGACAAAAAACTGGCACGACACCGTCAACAACATTCTCAATGCCACCTTCAAACCCATCGAAGAGGACAACACACCTCAACAGCATCAGCTGTGCCACGCCAACAAAACCTACCAATCGGCTCGAGTGGAACAACCATTCACTCTGCAAGATTTACAAACTGCTATACAAAAAAAAAAAAAAAAAAAAAAAAGAACCCCAGGACTGGACATGCTTGAACCAGAACTGGTAAAAAAGGTGGCCGAGTATGTCCCGAACTTGCTGTTAGACTTATATAACCATTGTCTTCGTCAGGGCTGGTTCCCCTCGGACTGGAAGGTAGCCAGCATAAAATTAATCATAAAAAACCCATCAAAGCAGCAACATATACCGGTGCTTTGTTTTTTGACAAGCGGCACCGGTGCTTTCGCACAACTCCGCATTTGAATCTCTTGTGAAGTAAGACAGTACAGTACTGTCAAGGCCAGATAGCATATGTTAGTGTATGTTCATGTTTGCTTAGTGCGGGTTATGTTGTTCATCTGGCCGCTTAGCCTAGGGTCCGTGGAACACCACAGACCGCTAGTTACCGTCACTGGCACTGGGAGCCGGACCAGGTATGTGGGAAGAGAACTCTGGCTGGCCGACCCTGGGGTTCGCCTGAGCTTCCCAGGGAGAGCCAAAAAAAATAAATAAATAAAAAAAATAATAATAAAATAAAATAAAATAAATTAAAAAAAAATAATAAATAAATAAATAAAAATAAATAGCAACATATACTGGAGTCCTACCGACCTATATCCCTCCTGTCTGTACTCAGCGAAGTCCTGGAACAACTTCTTAGACAGAGGCTTGAAGTACATTACACCGCAGCAAATTTAACAACAGACAAACAATTCGGATTCAAAATGGGGAAATCCACTCTGGATGCACTAGAATATGCTAGTGCATCCAGAGTGGATTTCCTCGTCAGAGTCTGCTGACGAGGCTACTAGTGACGGTCGTGTTCCAAGCCGCTAAGTGGATTTTTATTATTTATTGATTTGAAATTATTGTTTTTCTAAAACTTTTGATTTAAATTTAGTAGTATAACATTATTTTGTGATTTTTTGATTAATTTGGTGTATTTATTCTTTACTCGGCCTTGTAAAAGTATCGGTAAGGGTTTCCACGTGTTCGTAACTACCGCTACCGTTATTAACTTTCCCGCCATTGTGATACCGTACTAGATATACCGTAGGTTATATACCGTACTAGATAGCGTTAGTTGAACTTCGTTAGCAGTTAAATTGTACGTTTAAATAAATACATATAACGACTTAGATTACAAACGTAATATAATTAATAACATAACATAATTAATTAATAAATTAATAGAATCATGACTCAGACCAGAGCAGCAAAGCAAAAGGCTCAAGCTAATGGAAGTGCTGTGGCTCAGAGCAGAACTGAGGGGGGCAGTTGTCCTCTGACTCACAGCCTTATAAAATGCACTGTTTGCTTGATGTTTGCAGAGCAATCGGGTACGGGACTTGATACTGCCAAGGGGGATGTCTTTGTGTGTGCGCGATGCAAGGAGTGTAACGATATCAGGCAACAACTCGGCGTTCTTTTGGGCCTATATGAGAGCTTGAAGGACAGGGTGGATGCCCTCGAAGAAACTAAATTGAGGGGCCCATCAAGCTCTCAGCTGCCCACATCAACGCCAGAGCTTGCACTTGGGCATCGCGTGACACAGAGACAACCCCCAAGGCAGAATGCGCTGGTCCCGAAGGAACTAGTAGTTGTTGGTGACTCTATTGTCAGGGAAACGGGGAACATGCTTTGTAAAAAAGATAGGTGGAACAGGACCAGGGTATGTCTGCCAGGGGCAAAGGTTGATGACGTTGTAGAGCGAATATCATCTTTTAAGGGCACAAAAGGTGATATAGTTGTACACGTTGGCACTAATAATATTAAGAGTAGGAGACCGGCAGAATTACTTAACAAGTACAGGTCACTGTTGAACAAAAGCCGAGAATTAGGGTTGAATTTGAAAGTGTCTGCAATTCTGCCCAGACACGATAGGAGGGAGTATATGATGAGAGCCTTGTCGATCAATTCGGCCCTGGAAAGATTGTGCAAGGCTCAAAGGGTAGAATTTTTTTCAGCCTGGACTGTACTTGTTAACAGGAGAGATTGCTTCTACAGGGATGGGATACACTTAAATAGAAAGGGTGCAAGAATATTTGCTGATGCTATCGAGGCAGTGTTAGGTGGGTCGGAAAACTGCTAGCTTGGGGGGAGACAAAGACCAATAGATTGACAGTAGCCACTGGCAGAGGTGAAAGAGATTCTTGCACTGCTTCTATTAGAATGAGCAGAAGCCTGAAAAACAAGATGCATGGTATTTCAGAGACTGCTGGGAGCCATTGTGGTACAAGTAAACACATGGGTTGTGTTAGGGTAGCTAAGAATAGAAACAGGTGCAGGTATACTTGCGTGTACACCAATGCTAGGAGTTTAGTAAATAAATTTGATGAATTTGAGGTATTGCTCAAAACATCGAAGGCAGATATTGTTGGGATATCAGAGACGTGGTGTCACACAGATATAAGGGATGCGGAACTGCAATTTGGGGAGTACAACGTCTACAGAAAGGATAGACAGGATAGGAAGGGGGGAGGTGTTATGCTATTAGTTAAGAAACACATAAAAACCAAGGAAGTGAAGCCAGTCGACATCGCTGGACAGTGCAGTGTGGAGTCAGTTTGGTGTGACATAAGCATTGGGAGATCAAAATTGAGAGTAGGAGTGTGCTATAGGCCTAATGACTCTGATGAGTATAATAAGGAACTGTACAGGGAAATAGAGTGGGCCAGTAAATCAGAGTGTCTTATAATGGGAGATTTTAATTTCCCAGATATTGACTGGAATTTGGGGGCTGGATACTCACACACTAGCAGGGCTTTTGTGGATTTATTGGATGATTGTTTTCTACATCAGCATGTTCGGGAGGCAACTAGAGGGAGTAATACTCTTGATTTGATTATCAGCAGTGATTCTTCATGCATTAAGAATCTGCAGATAAACGAACCACTAGGTGGCAGTGATCACAGTGTGCTGAAGTGGGATTTACTCAAAGAGGTAACTACCATTAGGGGTAAAGGGAAGGGTTATTGCTTCCGTAAAGGCGACTACGATGGACTGAGACAGTATTTAAATTCTATACAGTGGGACCAACTGATGATGTTACCAACAGCAAATTCAAAATGGGAAGCATTCAAAGAACTTATCTTGGAAGCTACTAGGCTTTACATACCAACTAAGAAATATTGTTCAAGGTTTAGGCCAAAATGGATGTCAGATGAACTAATGAGGCATATGGCAGAGAAGAAAAATGCATGGGATACTTACAAATTAACACATGACACAGAAGCCTATGATAGATACAAGTTGATATGCAACCAAGTTACAAAGGAGGTTAGGCAGGTGAAGGCAGATTACGAGAAATCCTTGGCAAGGGATGCAAAGAAAAACAGCAAAGAGTTCTTTACTTATGTAAACTCTAGAAGGAAAGGGATGAATCAGATTGGTCCACTTGATATTGATGGGTCAAGTGTTGATGATCCTGCTCAGGTGGCTAACAAACTAAATGAATATTTTGCATCGACATTCACACATGAGGAGTTATTCAGCGAGGGGAATGCCAGAGGTGTATTCAACTCTAGCATCTAGAGACTCTAGAATCTTGAAATAACTGGGAGTAAAGTGGAGGAGAAACTGTTGAAGATAAACACAAGAAAGGCACCCGGGGTGGATGGGATCTATCCAGTTATATTAAAGGAGGCAGCAAAGGAAGTAAGCAAACCCTTAGCCATAATTATGAGAGCTTTCTTGGACTCAGGGGAGGTACCCATAGACTGGAAATGTGCAAATGTGACCCCAATTCACAAAGGAGGATCAAAGGCTGACACAAGTAATTATAGACCTGTGAGCTTGACTTCTGTTCCAGGAAAATTAATGGAGGCACTGGTTAAAGACGCACTGCAGGATCACTTAGACAAGACTTCAGTTATAGCTCAGACACAGCATGGTTTTGTTAAGGGGAAGTCTTGCCTGACCAACTTGATTGGATACTATGATGCAGTCACAAAAGAACTGGATGCAGGGAATAACTTTGATATTATATACTTGGATCTTAGAAAGGCTTTTGATACTGTTGCACATGGAAGACTGCTACACAAATTGGAGCAGTGTGACATTGGAGGCAAATTGCTGCTATGGATAAAGGGGTGGTTGAGGGGGAGAAGACAGAGAGTGGTAATCAATGGACACTGCTCATCGTGGACTAATGTTATTAGTGGAGTCCCTCAGGGCTCAGTGTTGGGTCCATTATTGTTTTCTGTATTTATAAATGATATTGATGATGGTATATCGGGATTAATGTCCAAGTTTGCAGACGATACAAAGGTTGGCAGGGTTGTCAAGGACACTACTGACACTATGCTTCTGCAACAGGATCTGGAAAGGTTGAGCAGATGGGCTGAGAGGTGGCAAATGAAGTTTAACATTGACAAATGTAAAGTACTACACATGGGAAACAGCAACCCCAGAGCAACGTATCAACTCTATGGTACAACACTGACAGTGGTAGAGAATGAAAGGGACTTGGGGGTGGTTGTGCAGGCAGATATGAAGTTCCCTGAGCAGTGCAGACGGGCTGCAAGAGTAGCTCATGGAGTATTGTCAATGATATACAGGAATTTTTCCAGCAGGGATAAGGAGGTGATTATTCCATTGTATAAGGCGATGGTCAGGCCACACCTAGAGTACTGTATACAGGTCTGGAGGCCTCATTTCAAGAAGGATGTAGAGCTGCTGGAACGAGTACAGAGAAGGGCAACAAGATTAGTGAATGGAACAAAGGGGTGCTCTTACGAAGAAAGGCTTAAGTTTTGCAAATTACAGTGTCTGGAGACTAGGCACCAGCGAGGTGATCTGATAGAGGTGTATAAAGCCTTGAATGGTTTAAGCATGCTCAATGCTGATGGGATTCTTCCTCTAGCTCAGAATAATCACCTGAGAGGGCATAAATTCAAATTGAGGAAAGACAGATGTAGGATAGACGTGCGGAAATTTGCCTTTAGCCAGCGAGTGGTTGGTTGGTGGAACAGACTTCCATCCCTTGTGGTGGAGGTTGATAGCCTAAATAAGTTTAAGGCTCAGCTGGACAGGTATTTTGAACGAACAGAGGGGTGAAGTGGAAGTGGTTTTTTTTTTTTTTTTTTTTTTTGGCTGATGCTGCATAAGCTTGCTTTCTTGCATCAAATGCCTCTACTAATGCTAATGCTAATGCTAATATATCATGAATGCCGCGTCAAACCGCCAACGAAATTACCTTCTTCTCATCTCTGTGGACTTTGCAGGGGCGTTCGACGCCCTCTGGTGGCAGAGCATCCTCGAAAGACTAAGAGCTGCCAACCGGCCATCAAACCTATTTGGATGCATTCAGAGCTACCTGAACAATAGGAAGTTCCTAGTGCAGGCTCCTTACTGCAAGGTTGAACGTCAAGTACACAGGGGCTGCCCTCAGGGCTCTGTACTGGGTCCCCTCCTTTGGAACTACGTGCTGGATGAGTTCTTCTCCCTGGAACTGGGGGATGAAAGCGCTCGCATATGCAGATGACCTCTCCCTAATCCTCTCTGCTGATTCAAGAGCACAACTGGAAACGCTTGCCAACTCAGCACTTTCTACACTAAGAGAGTGGACCGAAACTCATCACCTTAATATCTCTGCCACTAAAACCCAATCTATCCTACTAAAGGGATATCTAACTCCTACCAGACCACCGCAGATAAAAATCTACAACAGAACGATCAAGTTGGTCACAGAACTCAAGTACCTAGGAGTGATCCTGGACCGAAATTTATCATTTACACCCCACTTAAAATACATCCAGAAGAAAATGAAAAACTATGCTGCCATGCTTGCCAGGATTACCAGCCGTGACTGGGGGCTGAAAAGAAGAACCCTTGCAATACTTTACAAAGCAGCCATCATCCCTGCGATTGCATATGCTTCTGGTGTCTGGCACCATAAGGCCTCTACGGCGGTAAATCGTCGGCTACTCAACATCATTCACCGACCGATTTTATTAACCCTCACCAGAGCGTGCCGCACTGTATCTACTCATGCGCTGCAAGTACTCACTGGGACCCTCCCTCTTGATCTTGAAGTGATTCGCCTAGGCATGTTACAGCAGCTTAGACGCGGAAATCCAACTACCTTCCAGGCTCACACTACAGACCCAACTGCAAATCGGACATTGGAGAAGAAAAGACTCCAGATCTATTTGCGATCGATATGGCAGCAGCGCTGGACGACCTCCACAAAAGGGGAAGTCAAGCGGAGGTTCCTCCCCGATCTACAACAAATATACCCACAGTATCCGGTATGGCTTTGCCCTGGATTGTATAGCACGTATCTCCTAACAGGACTTGGAGCGATCCGCCACAAATTACACCTTCTCGGTCTCGAAAACAACCCAATGTGTGCATGTGGCTCTGTGGAGACCTGGGGACACCAGATGTATGACTGCGAATTTTATGAAGATCTTCGTGTTGAATTAATCATCCAAGTGCGCCTTAATCCCAAAAACCGGGAACACTACTTACTGGAAGATGAAGCCTCATATATAGCGTTCACCAAGTTTGCCCAGAACCTGTATGCTAGACGCTTGACCATTCCTCTGCCTGCAAACTTCGAACAGATGTGTCAAACAAAGCTTCTCAGAGACCCCCAACCAGATTTCAGGTTTGACTGCTTGATCCTTCATGCAAGACAAAACTGGAACTCTTATGAGAAGTGAGAAAACTCCACTTCCCAGAACATTGACTACCGGACGGGTCAACAGTCCCATGAATGACTCCCAACTGTGACATTTTGCACAACCTATTGGATCGCCTCTGCTGGGCCTCAAGTTTTTCTGGATGGTGCGGACCTGACCCTGCGGTCTGGTTTGCTCCCACCCATGCACACAGGCCACATTGGCAACCTGAGCCAGCTCTCTTGTCTGGCTCACTGTCTCACCTCTTCCTGGCAGGTGGGAAGGGGACAGTAAACTGTCCCCTCCCCACCCTACCACTCTATTTCTTCCCTCTGGTGGGACATGGGCATTCCCCACTGTAAACTGGAGTTGCCTTCCCTTTTGGCTCCATATTTCTGTCTATTTGCCCCCCAGTCTTCAGCCTTCACCCCACTTTATCTGATAGCAACGTGAACACGCCCCACACAATTTAAAATCACCAATCTAAATTAATTTTGCCCAACATTTTGGACTTCTAGCGCTGCCGCGACGCGTACGCGATTTTTTTTTTTTTTTTTTAAGGTCCTAGCCACTGAAATCATAGGAAATTAGGTGGCAGGACCTGCCAGAGTGAACTATATACTAGTGAGTACCTGGTCTGCCTCCACGGGGCTAAAATGGGACAACGTCGGGCCTCAGTAGGGGTCTGCCGGCTAAATGACCAGATGAACAACGGTACAAGGCATCAAATATATACAAAGTCCATACACTTTTAAATCTCTGGCTTTTCCAGTCAACTGGTTCACCCACAATGTAAACTACGCGGAGATGGGGGAAACCACTGGTGCCGCTTGACCCTAAACACACTTTACACTTTACTTTGCTTCTATTGGAATGAGCAGAAGCCTGGAAAACAAGATGCAGGATATTTCAGAGACTGCTGGGAGTCATTGCGGTACAAGTAAACACATGGGTTGTGTTAGGGCAGCTGAGAATAGGTACAGGTGTGTGTATACTTGCGTGTACACCAATGCTAGGAGTTTGGTAAATAAATTTGATGAATTTGAGGCATTGCTCAAAACATCAATCACATATTAGATATTGTTTGGATATCAGAGACGTGGTGTCACACAGATATAAGGAATGCAGAACTGGAATTTGGGGAGTACAATGTGTACAGGAAGGATAGACAAGATAGGAAGGGAGGAGGGGTTATGCTATTAGTTAAGAAATACGAAATCCAATGAAGTGAAGCCAGTCGACATCGCTCTACAGTGCAGTGTCAAGTCAGTTTGGTGTGACATAAGCATTGGGAGATTAAAATTGAGAGTAGGAGTGGGTTATAGGCCTAATGACTCTGATGAGTATAATTAGAAACTGTACAGGGAAATACAGTAAATCAGAGTCTTATAATGGGGGATTTTATTTTCCCACATATTGACTGGAATTTGTGGGTTGGTCACTCACACACTAGCAAGTCTTTTGTGGATTTATTGGACGATTGTTTTTTACATCAGCATGTTTGGGAGGCAACTAGAGGGAGTAATACTCTTGATATGATTATCAGTAGTGATTCTTCATGCATTAAGCATTTGCAGATGAAGGAACCACTAGGTGGCAGTGATCGCAGGGTGCTGAAGGGGAATTTACTCAAAGAGGTAACTACCATCAGGGGTACAGGGAAGGGTTTTTGCTTTCGTAAAGGAGACTATGGTGGTCTGAGACAGTATTTAAATTCTATACAGTGGGACAAATTGATGATGTTACGAACAGCAAATTCAAAACGGAAAGCATTCAAAGAACTTATCTTGAAAGCTACTAGGCTTTACATACCGACTAAGAAATATTGTTCAAGGTTTAGGCCAAAATGGATGTCAGATGAACTAATGAGACATATGGCAGAGAAGAGAATTGCATGGGATACATATAAATTAATGGGTGACAGGGAAGCCTATGATAGATATAAGCTGGTCTGGAACCAAGTCACAAAGGACATTAGGCAGGCAAAGGCAGATTATGAGAAATCCTTGGCAAAGGATGCAAAGAAAAACAGTAAAGAGTTCTTTACCTATTTAAACTCAAGAAGGAAAGGGATGAATCAGATTGGTCCACTGGATGTTGATGGTTCAACAGTTGAGGATCCAGCTCAGGTGGCTAACAATCTAAACGAGTATTTTGCATCTACATTCACACATGAGGAATTATTCAGGAAGGGGAATGCCAAAGGTGACGTAAACTCTGGCAGTGAGCTAGATAATTTTGTAATAACTGAGAGGAAAGTGGAGGAGAAATTGTTGAAGATAAACATAAAAAAGGCACCCAGGGTGGATGGGATCTATCCAGTTATATTAAAGGAGGCAGCAAGAAGTAAGAAAACCCTTAGTCATAATTATAAGAGCTTCTTTTGACTCAGGGGAGGTACCCATGGACTGGAGATGTGCAAATGTATCCTCAATTCACAAAGGAGGATCAAAGGCTGACACAAGTAATTATAGACCTGTTAGTTTAACTTCTGTTCCAGGAAAAGTAATGGAGGCACTGGTTAAAGAAGCACTGCAGGATCATCTAGACAAGACTTCAGTTATAGCTCAGACACAACATGGTTTTGTTAAGGGAAAGTCTTGCTTGACCAATTTTATTGGCTACTATGATGCAGTCACAAAAGAACTGGATGCAAGGAATAACTTTTATATTATATATTTGGATCTTAGAAAGGCTTTTGATACTGTTGCACATGGAAGACTGCTAACAAATTCGAGCAGTGTGGCATTGGCGGCAAATTGCTGCTATGGATAAAGGGACGGTTGAGGGGGAGAAGACAGAGAGTGGTAATCAATGGACACTGCTCATCGTGGACTAATGTTATTTGTGGAGTCCCTCATAGTTCAGTGTTGGGTCCAGTATTGTTTTCTGTATTTATGATATTGCTGATGGTATATCAAGCTTAATGTCCAAGTTTGCAGACGATACAAAGGTTGGCAGGGTTGTTAAGGACACTACTGACGCTATGCTGCTGCAACAGGATCTGGAAAGGTTGAGAAGATGGGCTGAGAAGTGGCAAAAGAAATTTAACCTTGACAAATGTAAAATACTACATATGGGAAACAGTAACCGCAGAGCAACGTATCAACTCTGTGGTACTACACTGACAGTGGTAGAGAATGAAAAGAACCTGAGGGTAATTGTGTAGGCAGATATGAAGTTCTCTTCATATGACTACTCTTGCAGATGGGCTGCAAGAGTAGTCATTTTGTCTTGTCAATGTTATACAGGTATTTTTCTAGCAGGTATAAGGAGGTGATTATTCCCTTGTATAAGGCAATTATCAGGCCACACCTTGAGTACTGTATACAGGTCTGGAGGCCTCATTTCAAGAAGGATGTAGAGCTGCTCGAACGAGTACAGAGAAGGCAACAAGATTAATGAATGGAACAAAGGGTTGCTCTTACGAAGAAAGGCTTGAATTTTGCAAATTACAGTGTCTGGAAACTTGGCACCAGCGAGGTGATCTGATAGAGGTTTATAAAGCCTTGAATGGTTTGAGCATGCTCAATGCCGATGGGATACTCCCTCTTGCTCAGAATAATCATCTGAGAGGGCATAAATTCAAATTCAGGATAGACGTGCGGAAATTTGTCTTTAGCCAGCGAGTAGTTGGTTGCTGGAACAGACTTCCATCCTTTGTTGTGGAAGTTGATAGCCTAAATAAATTTAAGGCTCAGATGGACAGGTATTTCGAACCAACGGAGGTGAGAAATGGGAGTGTTTTTTTTTTTTTTTTTTTGGCTGATTCTGCACAAGTTTGCTTTCTTGCATCGTATGCCTCTATTAATGCTAATGCGAATGCTAATTTCTAAAAAGAAGCAGTCAAAGGCCCAGCTCCATTTTTTTCTGATCAGGTCTCTTGAAAGTGACTTCTAATGCACCTCCTTTGCCATTACATAATAATAATCCCAAATGAAGGATCAGATTAAGTCCTCTCTCCCTTCTGTTAAGAACGTTCCTATTCGTGCAGCACACTCAGAAAACCTCAGGTTATTTTTCAAAAAAAAATGAATTTACAAATACAGTGCATAACGACCGCTAGGTGTACACGTTTTTATATTGTTTACTGTTTTTTTCCTCTCGTATTATGTTCACGGAGGGTTTTTTGGTTTCTTCACTTTGTTAAAAGAAAAAAATGGCATCAAATATATTTTCTGTTTTAGTAGCAGTTAGTGCATTTCTTCTTTGTTTTGTTACTGTTTGTCATTTCGTATGCTTTTTATCGTGCCACGACTACGGCCATTTCACCAAATTGGAACGTGTTGAACGCTTCTCAATTAAAGGGTATACCTATGTTGAAGTGTATTCTGAAACCGAGTTTGAAAAGGAAACAGAAAGTAAGTAACGCAACAAATAAAGGAATACAGTCACACATGAGTAATATAATGCACATGGGTATGTGCATTATATTACTGTCATAATAACTGTGATATCAATAATATAATGCACATGGGTATGCGCATTTTATTACTGATGTGTGTAACGAACCCGAAGTTAATTTACTAACAAACCAAACAAACAACAACAAAAAAAAGAAGTGAAGGCGATATTACATCACGAGCTCGTTTAGTTTTAGGCAAACTGGAAAGTTGATATAGAAGGGCAGAAGTGCCGGTCAAATTTCGCGAGACGGAACATCTAATGGGGACACAGGCCTCCATAAGTTACAGAATAATCGTTTTTTATTTGAAATTTGAAAATAATAATCGTTTATTTGCTATCAGTCAGAAGTACAAAGCAATTGGTCATGTCAATACAAAGCTAACCAAGAAACGCAGGTTTCACCAAAACAAGTTGGAAGCACTTTTGGGCAGAAACCAAGCATGGATGCGACATACTAAAGACGATGACAAGCGAAGCGTGGCCGGAGACTACCGTGATACAGCTGTAACGCTTACATAAACAGTGTTTAATAAAATAAACAAAAGTAACAAAAAAATAATATGTAATAAAAATAAAAAAGTTAAACTGAAACAAAATTTAACATTTAGTATACCAAGTTATTTTGTAAAAAGAGGGGCTTATAGTGTAAAATCTGGGTAGAGAGAGAAAGGATCCAATGTATTTATTGGTTGTTTTTGGATTGACTGAGATTTATGGTAGATTCATTTGGACTGGCCGATTAGTTTTTCTGCATGCAAAAGAAAGGTTTTATTGTGAAGGAATAAGGCAGGGTCTAAATTCAACAAGCTAAAGTATAATAAGATAAGGATCAAGAATCATATGGGCATTGAAACTAACAGTAATCAGATGTAATTCCCATTCCATTTATATATGTTGACAATGAAAGGGGTTAGTTATGGTTACAACCCCTCTTTTTCTGGTTACAAATATATTTCAGAGTGCATTTTCAACCATACTAAAAATCAAAAGTCTGTACCCATGGCCTCAATCAGCCATTGGTTTAATAATTATGGAATCCAGTATATATAAGTTAATACACTGATCGGCAAACTTAACAGAACAAAATATTTTTCATGAATATTTTATTGTGAACAGTGTCCCCAAAGGTGAATATTTGATATAATAGCTATCCTGGCATGCAAATTCTGAGTATCCAATAGAAATCAATCTAGCACCTTACACAGCTGCATGTTATTCATTCCTATAAAAACATGGGTTGTGACCACTTCACTTCATTCTCATTTTTTGGCTTGCTCTGTGGGATAGCCATATCTCCAGTATTCATGATGGCAAGTTATCATAGTTTAGATGATTTTTTGAGATGGCAGGTAATTGGATGACATGAAACCAGGCAATCGCAGGTAGAGGTAGCTTAATGTGTCATGCAGTTTCAGGAGACAGAAACCATTGCAAGAAGAGCTGGCCAAGGTTGCCTTGAGGGCCACTTCAACCAGAACAGACTGCTATCTGGCTCTAATAGCAAGATGCACTCCTACGATGTGCTGTCATCAACTGTCTCTAAGTTGCTGCTGTCACAGGTGAAAAATTTCTAAATGGACTGTGTTAAGAAGGCTCAATTCAAGTGGACTCTATGCAAGGAAGCCAGTGGTTTGTATCCCATTATCACAAACTGCTGCAAAGTTCGTTAAAACTTGTGCCATTAATGTGTCACTTGAAGTCCTGACAAATGGGGTACAGTTCTGTTCTCTGATGAGCCGTTTTAGCCAACAAACATATATTCTAGATGTACTCCATTTGGAGACAATGAAGGATGAGGTATCATCCCTCCAACATCATAGAAAGGGACACTTACGATGGAGGAGGTGTTCAGCATGTGGGGTGGAATAATGATCAACGGCTGCATCCCCCCTTCAAGTTTTTGACAGGGCTACCATAACTGCACAGAGGTACTGAGAACAGTCCCTTGAACCCTATGTCAACCTTTTAGGGGGTGTCGGTTGGCCCAGATTTTCTTTTTATGCACAAAAATGCCACTGCACATAGAGCTCAAGTGGTGGAGTCTTGAAACCTGAAGATATCTAATGACTGCCATAGCCAGCATGATCACCAGACTTCAATCTGATTGAACATGTGTGGGATGGCATTGAATTGCACACTGACAGCCAACTCCTCGGTCATTTGGTGAACTAACGTCTGTGCTAGTGGAAGAATGGGATTTGTTCCACAGAATCTTATAGACACCCTTATATTGAGCATGGTTTACCATTGTCAAGCCTGTTTAGGCATTGGAAGGAATCACGCCGTACTGATGTCAGGTTGCCATATTTTCAAGAATCTTGTATCAACTTCTGTAAAGTGACTCTTTTGGTAATTATACAACTCCACTTGATATCGATGGTTCAACTGTTGATGATCCTGCTCAGGTAGCTAACAAACTAAATGAATATTTTGCATCGACATTCACACATGAGGAGTTATTCAGCGAGGGGAATGCCAGAGGTGTATTCAACTCTGGCAGTAAGCTAGATAATCTTGTAATAACTGAGAGTAAAGTGGAGGAGAAATTGTTGAAGTAAACACGAGAAAGGCACCTGGGGTGGATGGGATCTATCCAGTTATATTAAAGGAGGCAGCAAAGGAAGTCAGCAAACCCTTAGCCATAATTATGAGTGCTTCCTTGGAATCAGGGGAGGTACCCATAGACTGGAGATGTGCAAATGTGACCCCAATTCACAAAGGAAGATCAAAGGCTGACACAAGTAATTATAGACCTGTGAGTTTAACTTCTGTTCCAGGAAAATTAATGGAGGCACTGGTTAAAGAAGCACTGCAGGATCATCTAGACAAGACCTCAGTTATAGCTCGGACACAACATGGTTTTGTTCAGGAAAAGTCTTGCCTGACCAATTTGATTGGATACTATGATGCAGTCACAAAAGAACTGGATGTAGGGAATAACTTTGATATTATATATTTGGACCTTAGAAAGGCTTCTGATACTGTTCCACATGGAAGACTGCTGCACAAATCGGAGCAGTGTGGCATTGGAGGCAAATTGCTGCTATGGATAAAGGGATGGTTGAGGGGGAGAAGACAGATAGTGGAAATCAGTGGACACTGCTCATCGTGGACTAATGTTATTAGTGGAGTCCCTAAGGGTTCAGTGTTGGGTCCATTATTGTTTTCTGTATTTATAAATGATATTGATGATGGTATATCAAGCTTAATGTCCAAGTTTGCAGACGATACAAAGGTTGGCAGGGTTATTAAGGACACTACTGGGCGCCTCCGTGGGCAGGAGTAGCAGTGCATAGCACACGCCTTTTGATTAGACCGGGGTTTGAGCCCTGAGCCACCAAATACGGAGGATGCGGAAAGGTCAGGGAATGACCACCGCATATCCCAGGAGCAATATGGCCTTAGTTGCTAATGCTCCTAAAACCCAAATAACAACTACAAGGACACTACTGATGCTATGTTGCTGCAACAGGATCTGAAAAGGTTGAGCAGATGGGCTGAGAGGTGGCAAATGAAGTTTAACATTGACAAATGTAAAGTACTACATAGGGGAAACAGCAACCCCAGAGCAACGTATCAACTTGGTGGTACTACACTGACAGTGGTAGAGAATGAAAAGGACCTGGGGGTAATTGTGCAGGCAGATATGAAGTTCTCTGAGGAGCGCAGACGGGCTGCAAGAGTAGCTCAGGGTGTCTTGTCAATTA
This sequence comes from Mastigoproctus giganteus, assembly GCF_048544385.1. NCBI lineage: Eukaryota > Metazoa > Arthropoda > Arachnida > Uropygi > Thelyphonidae > Mastigoproctus > Mastigoproctus giganteus. The sequence goes on along the minus strand of NC_143586.1, from coordinate 94,387,828 downwards.
TATACAGGAATTTTTCTAGCAGGGATAAGGAGGTGGTTATTCCCTTGTATAAGGCAATGGTCAGGCCACACCTTGAGTACTGTATCCAGATCTGGAGGCCTCATTTCAAGAAGGAAGTAGAGCTGCTGGAATGAGTACAGAGAAAGGCAACAAGATTAGTGAATGGAACAAAGGGTTGCTCTTATGAAGAAAGGCTTAAATTTTGCAAATTAGTGTTTGGAGACTAGGCACCGGCGAGGTGATCTGATAGAGGTGTATAAAGCCTTGAATGGTTTGAGCATGCTCAATGCCAATGGGATTCTTCTTCTTGCTCAGAATAATCACCTGAGAGGGCATAAATTCAGATTGAGGAAAGATAGGTGTAGGATAGATGTGCTGAAATTTGCCTTTTGCCAGCAGGTAGTTGGTTGGTGGAGCAGACTTCCTTCCCTTGTTGTGGAAGTTGATAGCCTAAATAAATTTAAGGCTCAGTTGGACAGGTATTTTGAACGAACGGAGTGGTAAAATGGAAATGTGTAATTTTTTTTTTTTTTTTTTGGCTGATGCTGCATAAGCTTGCTTTCTTGCATCATATGCCTCTACTAATGCTAACTCCTATAAATGCCCCTTGTACCTGTTTGAAGTTTCTCACTGTCTCTTCATTTCATCGTTGATCTATGGTATATCACCATACTAAATTTTATCTCACTTCATTGCAGGCTGCACAAGTTACAGCATGTTTTCTACATGTTCTGTTAATTTTCACCTTAGTTTGGGAATGTACTTACCAAAACCAAATTCACCTTTCCCAACTCTACTTCTACAGACAGTACTCTTAATTAAATGATATTGTTTTTCAGGAGATGAAATGGAATGCTTGTTAATAAAATAACTTCCTTTTAATAGTGAAATACGTGCATTATATTACTGATGTATGTGATGAACCAGAATTCTGTTCCAGTACAATCTCGTGCATTTTGAACCTTGACGTTTTTTTGGTAAAACCATTCACTGATGAGGATAAAATAAAAAATATTAATATGAATGGAAAGGAACATGATTGTTTTTACTTTTAAACATGACCATATGTGAGATATTCATTCTCTAAAACTTGCTGGTTCAACCCACATATATGACTGATATTTTACATTTGCTGTTTTTTAAATAGGGACAGCGGCTAGTTCTCATTCTCAAGAAACTCACTGGCTTCAAAAACATAGTTGAATAAACCAAAAGAATTAAATGATAGTAAATGTCAACATAAAATGCCTAATTTCCATTAATAGGGAAATGTACTATACAGGTAGGACCCATTTTACGACATGATTAGGTTCCAGCAAAACAGGGTCGTAAAATGAAAAGTCGTAAAACAAGACCAAATTATAATGTAATTGAATGAGATAAGTTCCAAAATTCCCAAAATTTTTCCAAGTATACACTAATATTTCTGTTCTTTATAAATAATTAAATATTTTAACCATTTAATGCACGTTTTATTTATTCTTATATATAAAATAATTGATAAAATAAAATTTTACTTTGGTCCTGTGGAGTCATCACTTGAGTACATATTTACTCAAGTGATGACTCCACTTCCCGTTTCATCCACATTAAAAACTAAATCAGGGTGGTAGTTACCTTTGTCCATTAAGCATTTAAATTCGGAAGGATACTCTTCCACCACTGCAACGTCACTAGCAGCCTCACCAGACACTTTCACGTTGTGAATTTTACAACAGTTTTTAAACTGATGAAACCACCCTTTGCTGGCCGTAAATGTTTCAGTGCTACCAGATTCCTCACATATTTCGTCAAATAATGACTTTGCCTTGTCCAGAATTACCACCTGTGTAACAGGGATTATTAGTTATTTGGTTCATATCATCAACCTACAACACTAACAATTTCTTCATTTTTTTCCATTGTCTCACTGCATGAATAAGTTGTTTGGAGGATGACTCACTTGTTATCCCTGTGTGTGTGTGTGTGCGCACGCACTTTATTTTATCAACATTGTTCATAATCGCTGATACAGTAGAAGGTGCTACACTCAACGCCTTACACACATCCGATAAATGCTCACCAGACTCCATGTGACGATCACATCCATTTTCTCCTTAATTGTTAGTGTTTTACACTTTTTTTGCCCCCCCCCCCCCCGGCACAGAAACTGCCCTATGCTTAGAGCTCATGGTTACACAAAAATTATTATTAATGAGAAATAACACTATGTAACCCGTTAACAATTTAGGGAAAATTCACAATGAAATGAACATGACACACTGAAAGTAAACAAAGAACCCTGGGGGCTCACATCCGGTGAGTATGGGCTTGGCACACCCAGGGTCCTGAGCTGGATATCATCATCCTTCTCTTTCTTGGTGATTCCTTTCTACTTTTGACTCTCTCTTTCAGGGTAACTTGGGAATTTTTTTTTTCCTGGTGCAACATAAGCCTCAGGCTTCCTTGCACCATATGGCTATTAATAATAGTAATAATAACTCTTGGCGTAGCTATCATTCCACCCACAATGCACCACGAAAAACAAAAGAAACGCCTAGTGCATGTTTGGACTTGCAGGTGTTACTGGGTTGTGATATTTTTGTTATTTTCAATTTTTTCAGGTAATATTTTGAAACAGTCGTTAATGTGAAAAGTCGTAAAATGGACCATCATAAAACGGGACCTACCTGTATTGAGCATATATGTGATAAGATAATAAGAGTTACAAAAGTTATTAAATCTTAATAAGAGTTGTCTAAAATATTCCAGTAGCACATGAGGAACAGCTATAGGGATCAGTAGTGCACTGTGGGGAGGCTGCAAGGGTGAATTTGTACCCCCTTTAAAAAAAACTCATTTTACTATTATTGGTTTAAATTATTAAAAATGGCCTATTGACAGTATTTAAAGTAGACAGTAATAAAACCTAATAATAAAAATAAAATGAAACTAGACTTACTACTTTCCTTCTATGTTTTTTTTTTTTTGAGTAAGAAAAATTAAAGAAATAACTTTTCTAAGTTAAAACAGCAATGAACATTAGTAAAGACATACAATGCAAGAAAGCCAACTTATACAGCATCAGCCAAAAAAAAAAACCTTCATATTTCACCCACCCATTCAATCCAAAGGTTGTATAGTTCAGTCTTGAATTTATTTTGGAAGCTTTCAACTTCCACAATGACAGATAGAAGCTTGTTCCAGCAATCAACTACCCACTGTTTAAAGGCAAATTTCTGCCCATCTATTCTACAACTGTCTTTCCTCAGTTTGAATTTATGCCCCCTAAGGTGTGTAATCTGAACAGGAGGAAGAATACCATCAGCACTGTGCTTGCTCAAACCAATCAAAGCCTTCTTATACACTTCAATCAGATCACCTCGCAGGTGCTTAGTCTCCAGATGCTGCAATTTGCAGAACTTAATCCTGTATTGGTAAGATAAACCCTTTGTTCCACTCACAAATCTCGTTGCTCTCCTCTGTACTTGTTCCAGCAGCTCTACGTCCTTTTTAAACAAAGCCTCCAGACCTGTATACAGTACTCAAGGTGTACTGTATACAGGTCCTGACCATTGCCTTATACAAGGGGATAATCACCTCCATATCCCTGCTAACAAAAATCCTGTATATCATTGACAAAATCGCATGTTCTACGCTTGTAGCCTGTCTGCACTTCTCGGAAAACTTCATATCTGATTGCACAAATACCCCCAGGCCCTTTTCATTCTCCACATCACTGAGTGTGGTACCGCACAGTTGGTACATTACTCTGGGGTCACTGTTACCCATATGCAGTACTTTGCATTCATCAATATTAAACTTCAGTTTCCACCTCTCAGCCCATCTACTCAACTTTTCTAGATCCTGTTGCAGTAGTGTACTGTCATTAGCAACCCTACCAACCTTTGTATCATCTGCAGACTTGGACATTGAGCTCGATATATCATTGATAAATACAGAAAACAACAATGGGCCCAACATGGAACCCTGGGGGACACCACTAGTAGCATCAGTCCACGAAGAGCAGTGTCCATTGATTACCACTCTCTGTCTTCTCCCATTCAACCATCCCTTTTTCCATAGCAGCAACTTGCTCTTAATGCCATATTGCTTCAACTTGACTTATATATTACAGTAGACTTATATGTGCAACAGAGTTAAAGCTTTCCTAAAATCCAAGTACATGTATGTGATATCAAAATTATTTTTTGCATCCAGTTCCTTTGTAAACACATATTATAGTATCCAATCAAATGAGCAGAAGTCTGAAAAACAAGATGCAGGATATTTCAGAGACTGCTGGTAGTCATTGCGTTACAAGTAAACACATGGGTTGTGTTAGGGTAGCTAAGAATAGAAACAGGTGCATGTATACCTGCGTGTACATCAATGCTAGGAGTTTGGTAAATAAATTTGATGAATTTGAGGTATTGCTCAAAACATCAAAGGCAGATATTGTTGGGATATCAGAGACGTGGTGTCACACAGATATAAGTAATGCGGAACTGGAATTTGGGGAATACAATGTATATAGAAAGGATAGACAGGAGAGGAGGGGTTATGCTATTAATTAAGAAACACATAAAGTCAAAGGAAGTGAAGCCAGTTGACATCGATGGACAGGGCAGTGTCGAGTCAGTTTGGTGTGACATAAGCATAGGGAAATCAAAATTGAGAGTAGGAGTGTGCTATAGGCCTAATGACTCTGATGAGTATAATAATATATTGTACAGGGAAATAGAGTGGGCCAGTAAATCAGAGAGTCTTATAATGGGGGATTTTAATTTCCCAGATATTGACTGGAATTTGTGGATTGGTCACTCGCACACTAGCAAGGCTTTTGTGGATTTATTGGATGATTGTTTTCTACATCAGCATGTTCGTGAGGCAACAAGAGGGAGCAATACTCTTGATCTGATTATCAGTAGTGATTCTTCATGCATTAAGAACCTGCAGATAAATGAACCACTAGGTGGCAGTGATCACAGTGTGTTGAAGTGGGATTTACTCAAGGAGGTAACTACCATCAGAGGTAAAGGGAAGGGTTTTTGTTTTCGTAAAGGCGACTATGATGGTCTGAGACAGTATTTAAATTCTATACAGTGGGACCAACTGATGATGTTACCAACAGCAAACTCAAAATGGGAAGCATTCAAGGAACTAATCTTGGTGGCTACCAGGCTTTACATACCAACTAAGAAATATTGTTCAAGGTTTAGGCCTAAATGGTTGTCAGATGGACTAATGAGACATGTGGCAGAGAATAAAAATGCATGGGATACATACAAATTAATGGGTGACATGGAAGCCTATGATAGATATAAGTTGGTCTGTAACCAAGTCACAAAGGAGATTAGGCAGGCAAAGGCAGACTACGAAAAATCCTTGGCAAAGGATGCAAAGAAAAACAGAAAGGAGTTCTTTACATACTTGAACTCGAGAAGGAAAGGGATGAATCAGATTGGTCCACTGGATATTGATGGTTCAACAGTTGAGGATCCTGCTCAGGTGGCTAACAATCTAAACAAGTATTTTGCATCTACATTCACGCATGAGGAGTTATTCAGGAAGGAGAATGATGTAGGTAAAGTAAACTTTGGCAGTGAGCTGGATGATTTTGTAATAACTGAGAGGAAAGTGGAGGAGAGATTGTTGAGGATAAACATAAAAAAGGCACCTGGGGTGGATGGGATCTATCCAGTTATATTAAAGGAGGCAGCAAAGGAAGTATGCAAACCCCTAGCCATAATTATGAGAGCTTCTTTGGACTCAGGGGAGGTACCCATAAACTGGAGATGTGCAAATGTAACCCCAATTCACAAAGGAGGATCAAAGGCTGACACAAGTAATTATAGACCTGTTAGTTTAACTTCTGTTCCAGGTAAATTAATGGAGGCACTGGTTAAAGAAGCACTGCAGGATCATCTAGACAAGAATTCAGTTATAGCTCAGACGCAGCATGGTTTTGTTAAGGGCAGGTCTTGCCTGACCAATTTGATTGGATACTATGATGTAGTCACAAAAGAACTGGATGCAGGGAATAACTTTGATATTATATATTTGGATCTTAGAAAGGCTTTTGATACTGTTGCACATGGAAGACTGCTGCACAAATTGGAGCAGTGTGGCATTGGAGGCAAATTGCTGCTATGGATAAGGGGATGGTTGAGTGGCAGAAGACAGAGAGTGGTAATCAATGGACACTGCTCAACGTGGACTAATGTTATTAGTGGAGTTCCTCAAGGTTCAGTGTTGGGTCCATTGTTGTTTTCGGTGTTTATGAATGATATTGATGATGGGATATCAAGTTTAATGTCTAAGTTTGCAGATGATACAAAGGTTGGCAGGGTCGTTAAGGACACTACTGACGCTATGCTGCTGCAACAGGATCTGGAAAGGTTGAACAGATGGGCTGAGAGGTGGCAAATGAAGTTTAACATTGACAAATGTAAAGTACTACATATGGGTAACAGTAACCCCAGAGCAATGTATCAACTCTGCGGTACTACACTGACAGTGGTGGAGAATGAAAAGGACCTGGGAGTAATTGTGCAGGCAGATATGAAGTTCTCTGAGCAGTGCAGACGAGCTGCAAGAGTAGCTCATGGTGTCTTGTCAATGATATACAGGAATTTTTCTAGCAGGGATAAGGAGGTGATTATTCCCTTGTATAAGGCAATGGTTAGGCCACATCTTGAGTACTGTATACAGGTCTGGAGGCCTCATTTCAAGAAGGATGTAGAGCTGCTGGAACGGGTACAGAGAAGGGCAACAAGATTAGTAAATGGAACAAAGGGTTGCTCTTACGAAGAAAGGCTTAAGTTTTGCAAATTACAGAGTCTGGATTCTAGGCAACGGCGAGGTGATCTGATAGAGGTGTATAAGGCTTTGAATGGTTTGAGCATGCTCAATGCCAATGGGATTCTTCATCTTTCTCAGAATAATCACCTCAGAGGGCATAAATTCAAATTGAGGAACGACGGATGTCGGATAGATGTGCGGAAATTTGCCTTTGGCCAGCGGGTGGTTGGTTGGTGGAACCGACTTCCATCACTTGTTGTTGAAGTTGATAGCCTAAACAAATTTAAAGCTCAACTGGACAGGTATTTCGAACGAACGGAGGGGTGAAATGGGAGAGGGTTTTTTTTTTTTTTTTGGCTGATGCTGAATAAGCTTGCTTTCTTGCATCATATGCCTCTACTAATGCTAATGCTAATGCTAATTGGTCAGACAAGGTAAAAAAAAAAAAAAAACCCATGCTGTGCCTGAACTGCAATCTTGTCTAGATGATCCTGCAATGCTTCTTTAACCAGTGACTATTTTATTTTCTCCAAAACAGAAGTTAAACTAACAGATCTGTAATTACTCGTGTCACCTTTTGATCTCCCTTTGTGAATTGAGGATGCATTTGCACATTTCTAGTCCGTAGGGACCTCCCCTGTCAGTCCAAGGATGCTCTCATAATCATGGTGAAGGGCCTGCTTACTTCCTTTGCTGCCTCCTTTAATATAACTGGATAGATCCCAACCACCCCACATGCCTTTCTTATTTTTAAATTTAACAATTTCTCCTCCACTTTTCTCTCGGTTATTACAAAATCCTTTAGCTCCCTGTTACAGTTGGATAAACTTCTGACATTCTCCTCCCTTAATAATTCCTCATGTGTGAATGTAGATGCAAAATACTCATTCAGTTTGTCAACTAACTGAGCAGGATCATCAACAGTCGAACCATCGATATCAAGTGAACCAATCTGATTCATTCCCTTCCTTCTAGAGTTTATGTAAGTAAAGAAGTCTTTACTGTTTTTCTTTGCATCCTTTGCCAAAGATTTCTCATAATCTGCCTTTGCTTGCCTAACCTCCTTTGTGACTTGATTACAGACTCTCTTATATCTACCATAGGCATCCGTGTCTTCCGATAATTTATATGCATTCCATTTTCTTCTGTGCTATGAGTCTCGTTAGATCATCTAACATTCATTTAGGTCTCAACCTTGAACAGTGTTTCTTAGTCAGTATGAAAAGCCTAGTAGCTTCCAAGATTAATTCCGTGAATGTTTCCCATTTAGAATTTGCTGTTGATAACATCATCAGTTGGTCCCACTGCAGAATTTAAAAACTGTCTGAGACCACTGTAGTCATCGTTGTGAAAGCAAAAGTTTTCTCTTTTACCTTTAACAGCAGTTACGTCTTTAATTAAATTCTATGTTAGTACACTGATCACTTCCACCCAGTGGGTCTTTTGCCTGCAGATTTTTAATGCATGAAGAATCACTGCTGATCATCAGATCAAGACTTTTACTCCCTCTTGTTGCCTTTGGAATCTACTGCTGTAGGAAACAGTCATCCAATAAATCCACAAATGTCTTCCTAGTGTGCAGGTGACCAACCCACAAGTTCCAGTCTATATCTAGGAAGTTAAAATAGTCCAATTTTTATGAATATTAGCAGGTTTTGATTACAGAAGTTGTCTGTCCAATATGTCCTGATTTCATTTCATGTGGTGTTTTCAGTTGTGGAGTTATCTGGACAGATTGTACCAGCACAACATCCAAGTGGACATAAAAGACAGCCGAAGACATGCTAGGGAAGGGATATTCGTGAAGGAAATGTTGTGAGCAAAAGTTGACATTCCTCTATGATTTCAGAATGTTAGTGATGTCAGAGAAAATCATGTTGTACAAGCAGTTTAATAATAACAAATGGTAAACTATATATTAAAAAAAAGTCATTTTACACTTTTACACTTCTAATGCACAATTCAAAGGCTAGAAATAGTTTTAAATTGTGCACTTGGCATAATCATTTTAAAATTATAATGAATACATTATAATTTTTTTTTTTCTTTTTCTTTTTTCTGAAACAAAGCAACAGCAGTGGCAGCCTTTGTGGCTATAAAAGCATATGTTTGTTTTTAATTAACAACACTGTGGTGCATCTTTTTGAAGAAAAGCAAGGATAATGAAATATGAAATTAAGGCAATTATTTATTCTTCATTATTTTAATATTAGCATTAACATTAGTAGAGGCATTTGATGCAAGAAAGCAAGCTTATGCAGCATCAGCCAAAAAAAAAAAAAAAAAAACCCACTTCCACTTCACCCCTTTGTTCGTTCAAAATACCTGTCCATCTGAGCCTTAAACTTATTTAGGCTATCAACTTCCACGACAAAGGATGGAAGTCTGTTCCACCAACCAACCACCAGCTCGCTAAAGGCAAATTTCCGCATGTCTATCCTACATCTGTCTTTCCTCAATTTGAATTTATGCCCTCTCAGGTGATTATTCTGAGCGAGACGAAGAATCCCATCAGCATTGAGCATGCTCAAACCATTCAAGGCTTTATACACCTCTATCAGATCACCTCGCTAGTGCCTAGTCTCCAGACACTGTAATTTGCAAAACTTAAGCCTTTCTTCATAAGAGCACCCCCTTTGTTCCATTCACTAATCTTGTTACCCTTCTCTGTACTCGTTCCAGCAGCTCTACATTCTTCTTGAAATGAGGCCTCCAGACCTGTATACAGTACTCTAGGTGTGGCCTGACCATTGCCTTATACAAGGGAATAATCACCTCCTTAACCCTGCTAGAAAAATTCCTATATAACATTGGCAATACACCATGAGCTACTCTTGCAACCCATCTGCACTGCTCAGAGAACTTCATATCTGCCTGCGCAACCACCCCCAGGTCCCTTTCATTCTCTACCACTGTCAGTGTAGTACCACAGAGTTGATACGTTGCTCTGCGGTTGCTGTTTCCCATGTGTAGTACTTTACATTTGTCAATGTTAAACTTCATTTGCCACCTCTCAGCCCATCTGCTCAACCTTTCCAGATCCTGTTGCAGCAGAATAGTGTCAGTAGTGTCCTTGACAACCCTTCCTCCCTTTGTATCGTCTGCAAACTTCGACATTAAGCTTGATATACCATCATCAATGTCATTTATGAATACAGAAAACAATAATGGACCCAACACTGAGCCCTGATGGACTCCACTAATAACATTAGTCCACAACGAGCAGTGTCCATTGATTACCACTCTCTGTCTTCTCCCCCCCAGCCACTCCTTTATCCACAGCAGCAATTTGCCTCCAATGTCACACTGCTCCAATTTGTGCACCAGTCTTCCATGTGCAACAGTATCAAAAGCCTTTCTAAGATCCAAGTATATAATATCAAAGTTATTCCCTGCATCCAGTTCCTTTGTGACTGCATCATAGTATCCAATCAAATTGGTCAGGCAAGACTTCCCCTTAACAAAACCATGCTGTGTCCGAGCTATAACTGAAGTCTTGTCTAAATGATCCTACAGTGCTTCTTTAACTTGTGCCTCCATTAATTTTCCTGGAACAGAAGTTAAACTCACAGGTCTATAATTACTTGTGTCAGCCTTTGATCCTCCTTTGTGAATTGGGATCACATTTGCACATTTCCAGTCTGTGGGTACCTCCCCTGAGTCCAAGGAAGCTCTCGTAATTATGGCTAAGGGTTTGCTTACTTCCTCTGCTGCCTCCTTTAATATAACTGGATAGATCCCATCCACCCCGGGTGCCTTTCTTGTGTTTATCTTCAACAATTTCTCCTCCACTTTACTCTCAGTTATTACAAGATTCTCTAGCTTACTGCTAGAGTTGAATACACCTCTGGCTTTCCCCTCGCTAAATAACTCCTCATGTGCGAATGTCGATGCAAAATATTCATTTAGTTTGTTAGCTACCTGAGCAGGATCATCAACAGTTGACCCATCGATATCAAGTGGACCAATCTGATTCATCCCCTTCCTTCTAGAGTTTACATAAGTAAAGAACTCTTTGCTGTTTTTCTTTGCATCCCTTGCCAAAGATTTCTCATAATCTGCCTTCGCCTGCCTAACCTCCTTTGCAACTTGGTTACAGATCAACTTGTATCTATCATAGGCTTCTGTGTCATGTGTTAATTTGTATGTATCCCATGCATGTTTCTTCTCTGCCATATGCCTCATCAGTTCATCTGACATCCATTTAGGCCTAAACCTTGAACAATATTTCTTAGTTGGTATGTAAAGCCTAGTAGCTTCCAAGATAAGTTCTTTGAATGCTTCCCATTTTGCATTTGCTGTTGGTAACATCATCAGTTGGTCCCACTGTATAGAATTTATATACTGTCTCAGTCCATCGTAGTCGCCTTTACGAAAGCAATAACCCTTCCCTTCCCTTTACGCCTAATGGTAGTTATCTCTTTGAGTAAATCCCACTTCAGCACACTGTGTTCACTGCAACCTAGTGGTTAATTTATCTGCAGATTCCCAATGCATGAAGAATCACTACTGATAATCAAATCAAGAGTATTACTCCCTCTAGTTGCCTCCCGAACATGCTGATGTAGAAAACAATCATCCAATAAATCCACAAAAGCCTTGCTAGTGTGTGAGTGACCAGCCCCCAAATTCCAGTCAATATCTGGGAAATTAAAATCTCCCATTATAAGACTCTCTGATTTACTGGCCCACTCTATTTCCCTGTACAGTTTCTTATTGTACTCATCAGTGTCATTAGGCTTATAGCACACTCCTACTCTTAATTTTGATCTCCCAGTGCTTATGTCACACCAAACTGACTCGACACTGCACTCCAGTGATGTCCACTGGCTTCACTTCCTTGGATTTTATGTATTTCTCTAGCATAACCCCTCGTCCCTTCCTATCCAGTCTATCCTTTCTGTAAACGTTGTACTCCCCAAATTCCAGTTCTGCATTCCTTATATCTGTGTGACACCATGTCTCTGATATCCCAACAATATCTGCCTTTGATGTTTTGAGCAATACTTCAAGTTCATCAAATTTATTTACTAAACTCCTAGCATTGGTGTACACGCAAGTATACATGCACCTATTCCTATTCTTAGCTACCCTAACACAACCCATGTGTTTACTTGTACCGCAATGACTCGCAGCAGTCTCTGAAATATCCTGCATCTTGTTTTTCAGGCTTCTGCTCATTCCAATAGAAGCAGTGCAAGAATCTCTTTCACCTCTGCCAGTGGCTACTGTTAATCTATTCGTCTTCCCCCCCCCCCAAGCTAGCAGTTTTCCGACCCACTTAACACTGCCTCGATAGCATCAGCAAATATTTTTATAACTTTTTTAAGAAAGTTGGTCATCTCCAAAAATGATATCTCAAAAAATGATAAGAATATGTATTAGTGTACTCTGTGCACTACCAGCAAGAGATGTGATTTTTTAGGCACATTCACTCATGATGTACTCAAGACTGCTGTACAAATTAGAGTGGTATGGCATTAAGGGTAAGTTGCTGCAATGGATAAAGGGATGCTTGTGGGGGAAGACAGCAGAGAGGTAATAAATGGACACTGCTCTATGTGGACTAATGTTATTAGTGGAACCCCTTCGGTGCTGGCCCCATTTTTATGTTGTGTATTTATCAACGTTATCGATAAAGGTATATCAGGCTTAATGTCCAAGTTTTCAGATGATACAATGGTTGGTTGTTAATGACACTAAAGACAGTATGCTACTGTAACAGGATCTAGAAAAGTAAGGCACATGAGCTGAGAAGTGGCAACTGAAGTTTAACATTGACAAATGCAAAGTACTGTATATGGGTAGCAGTAACCAAAGAGAAACGTGCCAACTGTGTGGTACTACACTCAGCGAGGTGGAGAATGAAAAAGACCTGGGGGTAATTGTGCATTAAGATATGAAGTTCTCTGAGAATACCAGATGAGCTGCCAGAGCAGCTCATATATCATTCTGTCAATGATATATAGGAATTTTGCTAGCAGAGACAAGGAGAAGATTATCCCTTTGTATAAGGCAATGGTCAGGCCACACCTTGATACTGTATACAGGTCTGGAGGCCTTATATTAGGAAGGATGTAGAGTTGCTAGAACGAGTACAGAGAAGGGCAACAAGATTGGTGAGAGGAACAAAGTGGTGCGCTTACAAAGAAAGGCTTAAGCTCTGCAAGTTGCAGCACCTGGAGACTAGGCATGTGCAAGGTGATTTGATTGGGGTGTATAAGGTCTTAAATGGTCTGAGCAGGCTCAATGCTGACAGGATACTTCTGCTTGCTCAGACTAAGAACCTGAGGGGGCACAGATTCAAATTGAGGAAAGACAGTTGTAGAATAGATGTGCGGAAGTTTGCCTTTAGCCAGTGGGTAGTTGATTGCCAGAACAGACTTCATCTGTTGTTGTGGAAGTTGATAGCTTAAATAAATTTAAGGCTGAACTAGACAAACATTTGGAGTGACCAGATAGGCAAAATGGGAAGGTTTTTTTTGGCTGATGCTGTATAAGCTTACTTTCTTGTATCATATGCCTCAACTAATGCTAATGAGTAAGCATGTGTTGTTTTTATCACATCAATCTGATCATCTATTTGCATTTAATAGCTCAACTCCCACTGGAAAAAATTTTCACAAAACTTTATATTTTGTGCATTTGGAAAGATTTGTTAAGCCATCCAAAATTTCATTAAAACTGGACAAACAGAAATCAGGAAATCATTATTAAAAATTTTGCTCCTTTATGGGATTTTTTCCACCCTGTGATGGGTAATGGTACCAAGTGCATGGGATGATTGTGTCCTATTATTATTATTACTGTTGATCAAGGAACTCTTACTTTCCTGCAGGTGTTCACGATCAGCTTTCCGGAGTTTCATTTAAGTGTTCTCTGGGAGCCTATTGATGCTAGGTTTTTATGGATGATCTTTGGCACCATGTAGGGATAGTCATTATTTGTTCCATATGCCACATTTCTTTGACTTCCTATCTTAGGTCTGTGTGCTTCCTGATATTTTCTTTGTAATTTTCTGGAGGTTGCTGGTGTTGGGCACCACTATGTTGATCAGGAAGGTAGCTGTTTCCTTTTTGTTGATGAGGATTATGTCTGGTCTGTTGTGCAGGATTGTTATTATGGCACAGTGCCAGTATAGTTTGTGAGCAGAGGTCCCTAGTACAGCCTGAAGTTTCTACTTGTAATATGGTGCACTTTCTTTGATCAACTGGTTTTTGCGCTAGCTTCTGAGGTATTATCCTGACAACTTGGTTGTGTCTGTGAGTGCACTCCATCTGGATGATCACCGTGCATCTCATGGTGATGTGATAGATTGTTTCTGGAGCCAGGTGGTATCGTCAACATCTGTCACTCTGGGATCCTTGGCAATGTAATTTGGGTAGTTCCTGGTGCCGCTTTGCATTCTTGGATGGCAAACACGAATCCTTCGGTCTTGGGAAAAAGCTTCTTGCTTATGAGCCATGCGTTGGGAGCCATCTTATCTTATGGAAGTCACTGTATTATCTGCCAGGAGTGCTTTCTTCACCCATCTTCATTTATTCTGCCTGTGTGAGCAGGGTCTCCTTGTTGAGGTTGACTGTTGTGTGCTGTTCATCTATCTTTCTTATTACTTGATAACGTGGTGCTGTGTTTTCCTGGAAGTAATCCTGCCGGTTCTTAGTCACAATCTTCTCTTGTCAATGAAGTCAATCAATCCCCTCCCACCTTCTTTTCCTGCTGTGCTCAATTTCTTGATGGCCAACTTTGGGTGGTGTTGTTGGCTCTTGGTCATTATTATACTTGTAGATCTCATAATGTCTTCCAGCTCAGAGTTGGTCCAACACTGGGACTGTGTAAGTGTTTATGGCTGTGACCATGTTCCCATTCAGCTTTGATTTTGGCAGGCTTCTCAGTCAGGTGGGCTTTGATCTCTTTGTGTTCTAACTGGTGATCCTGCATCATCCCCAGATATTTGTAGATCTCTCCCTCTGCAATGGTTTCACTGTTTTCAGCTGGTAGTTTTGGCTGATTGGATGTTCTTGATGCAATCCATGGGTCTTGAATTTGTTTAGGTTATTCATGCCAAACTCTTCAGTTATCTGGAGTAGCTGTTGAAGTTGATTCTCAGTTGCAGAATAGTTTGATGTCATCTATGTACATCAGAAGGAGAAGTACATCAGGTGAGAGGGTGTACAGGTTCTTCCTCTCCCTTCTTTAAGGGTATATCTGTACTTGCTGTTATTGAGCATGGTGGACAATAGGTTGAGTGCTAGACAGAATTATAGTGGGCACGAGGGCATCTCCCTAGAAGATTCTTCTTCTTATAGGAACGGTCTGGTCATGTTATTCTCGACTGTGATGGTGGTCATTTTACCATGGTTGCTTCTAGGAAGGGTGTCAGTATTAGGCTGACTTAGTAGATGTTCACTGTCTCTATCAGTCAGCTATGGGGCACAGAGTTGATGGCCTTGTTGTAGTCAATGTAGGCCATGTACAGGTTGCGGTGCTTCTTGTAGGCCTGGTATAACCGCCAGGCAAAGGTCAGTTGCTCCTTGCATCCTTTGCTTCTCCTTCTTCTTCCAGTCACATAGCTTTCTGAGGAGCTGTTGTAGCCACCAACAAATTCCTTCAACTGCATTGATCATGTGCTATACATGCAGCATCACAAAGTGTTATGCCCAGAAGTTCACTGATCCCATCCTTCAACCTAGTTGCAGGTCTCCCTCTTCCCCTCGGTTTTTCCTTCCATTGTATTCTTCAACAGAAAGTTTTCCCTTCTTACTATATCACCAAAAAACTTGTTTTCTTTTGTTGATGCTATGAAGAAGAATTTTAGGCCTGCCAATTTTATTTAATACCCACTCATCTGTTCTTCGATCCAAGTAAGAAATACGCAGTATTCTCCTGTAACACCATATTTCAATTCCTCAATTTTCTTCCTGTCAACTCTTTTCAGATTCCATCCTTCACATCCATAAATAGCAACTGGAAAAATTAACGAATCAATGATTTTCAGCTTTGTCTTTAGAGACAGATCATGATCTCTCCATAATTTTATCAGATCAGCGACCAACGTTTTAGCAATTGCCTGTCATCTCTTTACATTGTTTGAGCAGTCAGTATTTTTATTTATTCTTGACCCTAAAGTAATCAAATTCATCAACTTCTTTGATATCTTGCCCATTAACCTTCACTTTACTGGTATCGAGATTATCACCAACCATCAGAATTTTAGTTTTACACACCTTCAGAAACAATCGTTTTTTCTTACTTGCTTCACATACTCTCCTCAGAGTTTCTTTAAGATGATCCTTAGAATTACAAATTAGCGCCGTATCATCTGCACAACGAATGTTGTTTATCTTCAGTCCTCCAATTTTGATGCCAGTCTCTAAATCTTCCAAAGCTTCACGCATGATATCTTCGGCATAAAGATTAAAAAGGTGAGGTGACCAAATGCAGCCCTGCTTGACACCGTTACCTATTGTGAAAAAGTCCGTGTTTCCCATGTTCGTTCTCACAGTTCCTCCCTGTTCCTGGTACAGTAGCTTAATCAGCTGAATTATGTGGATTGGGAAACCCATAATAGTCATAGTTTCTCATGTTGAACACGATCAAATGCTTTTGCATAATCTATAAAACAAAACAACTGGAACATTGAATTCTTTGCATTTTTCAATAATCAGTCGTAGGCTTAAGATCTGATATCTGGTTCCTCTATCCCTTCTGAAACCTGCTTGCTCTTCTGGCATTTCTTCTTCAAGTTTTCTTGAGATTCTGTTCAATATGATTTTAAGAAATCATAAAAAGAAATTAGGCGAATAGTCTTGTAATTTGAGCAAATTTTCAGATCTCCTTTTTTTGGTAAGGGGATGAAAATTGATTTTTTCAATCTGATGGCCACCGTCTCGTTTCCCAAATTTTTACAATAATTTTATGGAAAAACTCGGTGCCCTTCACACCTGTAGCTTTAATCAATTCCGCTGAGATTTCATCAGTTCCAGGTGACTTGCCACACATTAGTTCCCTGATGGCTTTTTTGACTTCTTCCTCCAGTGGAACTGGTTCATGATCACACTCTTGAAGAGGGGGTGGCAGATCATTAGTGCCAGCAGGTGCTCAGAAGAGCTGCTCACAGTATTCTTTCCACCTTCCTTTGATTGTGTTCTCCTCTGTTAAAATTTCCACTTTGGAGTCCTTAATTACATTACGTTTTGGTTGGAACTTTTGTCTTAAGGACTTAATTACATCATACATCTTTTTAGTGTTGTTTCGTTTGTTGTGGTATTTGATTTCTTTACACTTTACATGTGTGCAGCTGAACTTCTTGTACTAGTAGTTGTGGATGTTATCTAGGGATGTGTTGGTAAATTTTTAACAACCAGCTCTCTAAAAGTGGGGGTACTGGTGATTTGAACTGATTTTAATTGAGACCACTGCCTAGCAGCGGCACCACCTGTCCCACAAGATCGTTTTGTGCAGATGATGTCATCGATAATGTGATTCATCTCTCCCGGATCCGGTGTTTTCTCTGCAAGGGTGCTTTCCGCGATCCTTTGTGTTTTCTCTGCCAACTGGCTGCTTTCCGCGATCCTTTGCACAACCACGTGACTCTCCGGTCCGTGCTCCAATATTTTTTCCCGATGGCTGTTTCCCATAATCCTTTGCACATGCCAGACTCTTGTTTTTTTATTTATTTATTTTTTTATTTTAAATTTTGCTACTGGAGTGAGTCACATTTTTTTCATAAAAATAATTTCATTTGGTGGGATTCGAACTGAGGTCTATGAGCTTTATGGGCAGGTACCCTAAACAGGAATATTATGTGAATTCGTAAAGTTTTGAAATTAATTTCAGTGAGATGAATTTTTAAATTCTAAGGAGAAATTAAAAGTTAAATGAAATTTCCCAACTGTGGTTAAAGTTTGAAAATAGTTTGAAAATTGTCAGACCCATGTCTCACAATTATAAAGTAAACATTGTAATTTCCAAGCTGTAATTATAATGTTCTTATTATTCTGGTTAAAATTCAAAAATCTTCATTAAAGACAGTTTTAATGAATGAAAGTATTTTTTTTGAATATTAAAGAGAATATCAGTGTGCACAGATCTTTACTAATAATAAAGTTCTCAAATCAGATAACATACCATTATGAGGACAGTCCATTCTTTTTTTCATTTCGTGTATGAAGTCTTCAAGTGTTGTTCAAGAAAGTGTTCTTCACTTGATTGCAGTATGGAAAAATTTTCGAATTCCACCTCGTGGCACCGAAGTAATTGTGATGTCATTAAAGATGGACACCTCCTCTAGTAAAACCTATGACTGCTTTTCAATGGATATTTTCTCTCTCCTAATTCTCTAATCGGGCGCTTACAGTAGTGCCCTGTTATAGAATTTGGGAATATCCCTTGATCTGCTCACTGTTCACCAGCACTACTCAGTATGTGGGACAGGTGGTCAGATAAGTTTTACGAGTACCACTAAGTTGTAGAATGGTAATCTCTTGAGCTCTCTTAATTTGTGCTTAACAGCAGCACTAATTGCCTGAAGGCCAGAAGTGAGAAAAGTGCGTACCCTTAAGTCTCTCCAAATCCATTTGTTATATGAAAATTTTCTTCGCTCAACAGAAACTATTCTAAATTTAATTTCCAAGGGGGAATTCAAAAAAATTCACTAAACATAAAAATTAGCTAAAAGGAGTTCGTTAAACAGAGATCTGATTGAGTAATTTAAAATTCTAAAAATGGTTATAAAGTTTTATATAACAAATATTTTAACAATAGACAACGAAAAATGCAAATTTAGTTAAATAATTATAAGATTATTTGAATAGTAGGTAAACATGTAAAAAAAAATTTACTGAATATTACAAATTTCAAAATTTACTACATCCAAATGTCACATGTCACTGTTAATAAAGGTTCTCGTACGTCATACTGTTGCATACCGTCATCCACAAAAAAAGCACTGACTGTACCTATCGTTGTGGTATATTTGTAGATAGTGAAAACCTAACAGTACAATAAATAAGAAAAGATACTTGTATTTGGGGTAGAGAGAAAGTAGAAATTTGATATTGAATGTTAAATTTAAAGCATATTTTATTAATGGCGCTGTGCCTGTGGCAAGTTCCTCACTTGCACACCCCTACTGCCAGCCCTTACTTTCGGTAACAAAAAGGGTAACTTCCTGTTTGATTTTACCACAAGGAACTTTTCAGAATAAAATACCTATTGTTACTGTCTTCACACCACACCACTTGACATTATTTCCAGATGGAATATTGACAAGTACTTTCCATCCATTTGAAGCAGAAAAAATTCTCTGATACCAAAATCTGGTATTGTGGCGCATTTTTAGAAAAGTAATACCACGATATACATTGTACAGCTTAAGTATTTATTTAGTGTTTTTAAAAATATTAACTTTTATATATATATATAATTCATTATTTATGTATTATTTTTGCAGTTAGTTTTGTTTCACATGTTTATTTCATAATTGTGTAGGTACTACTAATATTTTATACAACATATATATATATATATATATAATGAATAAAAAAAACATACTAAATATTTTAATAAAATAATCATTTATAAAATTGTTTGTTGTTATTAATTATTTACATGTTTAATATAATGTTTTTGTAATACAGACATATACAGATATTCAGGCACCTCTTATTTAAAACCAAAAATAACAGGTAGATTAGCATTAGGCACCTTTTTTGTGAATGTCTGACAAAAAATCCTGGTTACGCCACTGCTACTGTCTGATTTTACGAATGTTCATGCAAAGTTCCTTTGACACCAGTTTTCAAAGTTTTTAACACAGTTATCAGTAGAAATATTTTCTGAAAATTTCATTAGGAGAAAAAAATATACATCCAGAAAATGTGCTGCACCGATATTGTCTCTAAAAACAATTACAATAAAGCAAACTTTTCTTTTATTAAATGTGCATTGCAGTGTTATCAGTTTTACACCAGTTTTTTCCGTTTCTAGTGTGGTTTCTGATAGATGAATTTCTTGATTTTGTGTTAGTAGAGCAATACACATTGAAGAAAGGAATGATCTTTTCGTTTTTCAAAAACAGTGTTGCAATTCTTTTGGTAATGTTTCTTATGCCAAGAAACAATTGCATGCATCCCCCCACCCCGTATCACGCTCGTGAGTGATGAGGCCTTCTGTGTCACTCCCTGCTCCATATAACTTAATTTACTTTGGCCAGCAGCGAGCACACACGCAAGAAATGCAAACCAATTCAGTGATGCATTCTATAATCAAGGTCAACACCTGATTGTTTTTCTCTGGAATAATTAGAAAATGCATATTTGAACGTACATTTTTTTTTGCTGTTTGCACATTAATTAATAAATTTTTCATTTCTGTTTATGAATATTGAGAGTTTCAATTGTATAGACAGAACAGAAATTATAGAAATAATTAGTTAATTTCACTATGGTAATTTTCACCCCAGTGGACTAACAACCCTTGAAATTGGGATGGGACTGAAGCAGGGTGTTTGTTGGAAATAATATTCCTGTAAAATTGCTACCTGAGATAATCCCTACACAGGATGCTGAGTAGGGAAGGGTTAGGGGAAAGGAAGCACAAAGAGCCAAAATAAGTACGCCCCGGCTGGATTTTCCGTGTCACCATATACAAGCTTATTGCCCAAATGCTGCTAGCTATTGTGGAGTGAAGTGTATGCTGCTCTACAGTTTATAGCCATTATCAGTTTAACAACCAGCTCGCAAAATTCTTGAAATTTTAACAGCCAGCTGGCGTGAGCTGGCTCCAGCACACCACTGATGTTATCTATTCTTGAGGTTTTCCAGTTGTGGGAATTCCAAAGTTTGCCAGTTGTGGAATGTTAACCAAAGGTGTCCGTCTTCTGTCAGACAATCCACCGGCTCACACGGCCATTGCCACCACCAACTTTATTGCCCAGTGTGGCTTTGAACTACTGCAGCACCCACTCTATTCTGCTGAGCTAGTACCATCAAACTTCTTGTTTCGAGAAATGAAGAAACCATTGCGTGGAAGCCACTTTGATTCATCTCAGGAAGTCATCAGTGAAGTGGAATCATGGTTCCAAAACCACGATCGGGTAAAAAGTGCTGACTTCTATGACAAGGCATTAAACAACTGATCCATAGATGGAGAAATGTGTTATTATACATTGAGAGTACACAGAAAATGATTAAAAGTTTCTGTGAAGTTTCATCTTTTTAGGGCTATTATTTCTAAGGGTATAAACTTTTTTGATACCCCCTCGTATGCATCCCATACGTTTTTCTTATCTGCCTCGAGTCTCATTAGTTCATGTGACATCCATTTAGGTCTAAGCTCTGAATACTATTTCTTAGTTGGTATGAAAAGCCTTGTAGCTTCTATAGTGACATCCCCAAATTCTTCACATTTAGAATTTGCTGTTAACTTCAACAGTTGGTACCACTGCACAAAATTTAAATACTGTCTGAGACTGCTGTAATCACCTTTATAAAATCGAGTGCTCTTTCTTTTGCCTTTTCTATTAAGTTGAAGAAATTGTTTATATTGTTTGAAAACTGGAGGACATCACACCATTTTTGTCCAACCTTGCCTTACAAAGGCCGAAGTTCAAAGATTTCTCCAGAATTGATTAATCCATAATTGTTGAAATCAGATTAAGTGATAAATAACAGAGAGAGAGTGGGTATTATTTCTCCAAAAATAAACAAGCTGGGTAATGTACATAGTGCATTAATTACAGGGAATATAAGACACGTAGAATATATTGTGCAAAAAGGATAGGTGGAACAGGACCAGGGAATGTCTACCTGAGGCAAAAGTTGATAACGTAGAGCAGAAATCATCTTTTAAGGGCACAAAAGGTGATACTGTTGTACATGTTGACACCAATGATATTAAGAGTAGGAGAACGACAGAATTTACTTAACAAATACAGGTCAATGTTGAAAAAAAGCCACCAGTTACCGTTGAATTTGAAAGTGTCTGCAATCCTGCCCAGACACGATAGATAGGAGGGAGTATATGATGAGAGCCTTGTCAATCATTTCAGCCCTGGAGAGATTGTGCAAGGCTCATGGGGTAGAATTTTTCTCAGCCTGTTCTGTGCTTGTTAACAGGAAAAACTGCATCTACAGGGATGGGATACACTTAAATAGAAAGGGTGCAAGAATATTTGCTGATGCTATCGAGGCAGTGTTAGGTGGGTCGGAAAACTGCTAGGTTGGGGGGATACATGAACTAATAGATTAACAGCAGCTGCTCACAGAGGTGAAAGTGATTCTTGAACTGCTTCTATTGGAATGAGCAACAGCCTGGAAAACAAGGTGCAGATGAGTTCTGAGACTGTTGGGAGTCATCGCAGAACAAGTAAATACATGGGATGTGTTAAGGTAGCTAAGAAGAAGAACAGATGCATGTATACTTGCGTGTACATCAAAGCTAGGAGTTTAATAAATAAATTTGATGAATTTTGAGGTGTTGGTCAAAACAAAAGGCAGATATTGTTAGGATATCAGAGACGGTGTCACATAGATATAAAGAATGCAAAATTGGAATTTGGGGAGAACAATGTGTAAGAAAGGATAGATAAGATAGGAAGGGAGGAGGAATTATACTATTAGTTAAGAAATATAAAATCTAAGGAAGTGCAGCCAGTGGAGAGTGCAGTGTTGAGTCAGTTTGGTGTGACATAAGCACTGGGAAAGCAAAATTGAGTGTAGGAGTGTGTTATAGGCCTAGTCTCTAACAAATATAATGAACAACTGTAAAGAGAAATAAAGAAAGAAGCCGGTAAATCAGATTGTCTTATAATGGGGGATTTTAATTTTCCAGATATTGAGGCGCCTCTGTAGCCAGGTGGGAAGAAGCAGCAGTGTGTAACGCACGCTTCTTGATTAGACCGGGGTTCGATCCCGTCACCACCAAATACGGGGATGCGGAAAGATCAGGGAATGATCACCGCATATTCCCGGAGCAATATGGCCTTAGTTGCTAATGCTCCTAAAAACCAAATAACAAACAAAACAAACAAACCAGATATTGACTGGAACTTGTGGGTTGGCCACTCACACACTATCAAGGCTTTTCTGGATTGATTGGATGACTGTTTTCTACAGCAGCATGCTTGGGAGGCAACCAGAGGCAGTAATACTCTTGATCTGATTATCAGTAGTGATTCTTATGCATTAAGGATCTGCAGATAAAGGAACCACTAGGCGGCAGATCCTTAATGGTTCCTTTATATGCAGATAAAGGAACCACTAGGCGGCAGTGATCACAGTGTGCTGATGTGGGATTTACTCAAAGAGGTAACTACCATCAGGGGTAAAAGGAAGGGTTTTTGCTTTCGTAAAGGTGACTACAGTGGTCTACAGTGGTCTAACAGCAAATTCTAAATGGGAAGCAACTAGGCTTTTCATACCAACAAAGAAATATTGTTCAAGATTGAAGCCTAAATGGATGTCAGATGAATGAATGAGATATGTGGCAGAGAAGAAAAATGCATGGAATATATATAAATTATCAGATGACACAGAAGCCTATGGTAGATATAAGCTGCTCTGTAATCAAGTAACAAAGGAGGTTCGGCCAGCAAGGGCAGATTACGAGAAATCTTTGGCAAAGGATGCAAAGAGCTCTTTGACATATGTAACTATCGATATCAAGTGGACAGATTGGTTTACTTGATATCGATGGTTCAATTGTAGATAATCCTGCTCAGGTAGCTAACAAACTGAATGAGTATTTTGCATCAACATTTACACACAAGGAGTTATTCAGGGAGGGGAATTCCAGAGGTGTATTGAACTCTAGCAGTGAGCTAAATGATTTTGTAATAACTGAGCAAAGTGGAGCAGAAATTGTTGAAAATATACATAAGAAAGACACTTTGGGTAGATAGATCTATCCAATTATATTAAAGGAGGCAGAAAGGAAGTAAGCAAACCCTTGGCCATAATAATGAGAGCTTCCTTGTTCTCAGTAGAGGTACCCATGGATTGGAGATGTGAAAATGTGACCAAAATTCACAAAGGAGGATCAAATGGTGACACAAGTAATTACAGACTTATTAGTTTAACTTCTGTTCCGGGGAAAATAAAGGAGGCACTGATTAAAGAAGCACTGCAGATTCAGCTAGACAAAACTTCAGTTATAGTTCTGGCACATCATGGGTTTGTTAAGGGGAAGGCTTGTCTGACCAATTTGATTGGATACTATGATTTAGTAATAAAGGAACTGGATGTAAAGAATAATTTTGATATCATATACTTGGACCTTAGAAATGCTTTTGATGCTGTTGCACATGGAAGACTGCTGTACAAATTGGTGCAGTATGGCATTAAGGGTACATTACTGCTATGGATAAAGGGATGGTTGAGTGGGAGACAGCAGAGAGTGGTAATAGATGTACAATGCTCTTCGTGGACTAATGTTATTATTGGAGTTCCCCAGGGTTCAGTGTTGTGTCCATAGTTGTTTTCTGTATTTATGAAGGTATATTACGCTTAATGTCTAAGTTTGGAGATGATATGAAGGTTGGCAGAGTTGTTAATGACACTAATGACAGTACACTACTGCAACAGGATCTAGAAAAGTTGAGCAGATGGACTGAGAGGTGGCAACTGAAGTTTAATGTTGACAAATGCAAAGTACTGCATATGGGTTGCAGTAACCCAAGAGAAACCTACCAACTGTGTGGTAATACACTCAAGAAATTGGAGAATGAAAAAGACATGGGGATAATTGTGCAGTCAGATATGAAGTGCTCTGAACAGTGCAGACAGGCTGCCAGAGCAGGTCATGAAGTCTTGCCAATGGTATATAGGAATTCTACTAGCAAAGATAAGGAGGTGATTATCCCCTTGTATAAGGCATTGGTCTGGCCACACCTTGAGTATTGCATACAGGTCTGGAGGCCTCATTTTAGGAAGGATGTAGGGTTGTTAGAACAAGTGCAGAGAAAGGCAATGAGATTGGTGAGAGGAACAATGGGGTGCTCTTACCAAGAAAAGCTTAAGTTAGTGTTATGCGACTAGGCACCTGTGAGGTGATTTGATTGAGGTGTATAAGGCCTTGAATGGTTTGAGCAGGCTCAGTGCTGATGGGATTCTTCCCCTTGCTCAGATTAACAACCTGAGGGGGCATAGATTCAAATCGAGGAAAGACAGTTGTAGAATAGCTGTGTGGAAGTTTACGTTTAGCCAGTGGGTAGTTGATTGCCAGAACAGCCTTCTATCTGTTGTTGTGGAAGTTGATAGCTTAATTAAATTTAAGGCTGAACTAGACAAACATTTGGAGTGACCGGATGGGTGAAATGGGAAGGGTTTTTTTTTTTTTTTTTTTTGGCTGATGCTGTATAAGTTTGCTTTCTTGCATCATATGCCTCATCTATTGCTAATATAAGTTGTCAGTATTAGCATGCATGCGTCTACAGCTCTTTTGAAGTATGTGCTGCATTACACGGGTTTTTGAGTTGTGGTTCGATCTGCCTGTTTTTTTTTTCGTTTTTTTTGAGCAGTTTTGTATCGTTCAGTTTTATTGCTATCTTTTTTTTTTGGGAATACCGGTCACTCTGTATCCATGTCTTCTGCATAAAGATGTAATATAGTTTCATCTGTTTCAACCTTGTTGTCAACATCCATATATATTCTTGGCATTAGACATTAATTCTCCATTGTTCCAGATTAATAATATCTTCGCTTGTATGATTCTTTGATCAGCCAATTCTTGCACAATTTCTTCCAATGAGATGTTAAAGAGGCTCCTCTCTGCTATAACTCCTTTGGAGGTATTCAGATGGATTGTTTCTTGGTCTGGACATGATCTCTTGCTGCTGATTTGTCTGCTTTTTTAATAGTTGCAGGTATATTGGATGGAACTGAAATTGGAGTATTACTTCCATGTTCTTGTAGACTTTTTTTTGGCAGGGTGCAGCTTAGCATTAAGCACAGACCTGGCCTAATTCGACGTCGGGCTTCAAGGCCGAATGATATTGTCAGGAGCTCAGATTTTTCTGTTCGAACAGAAATTTCATTAGGTGTGATCACGTGACAAGAGGAAAATGGAGGAAATGCTAATATAAAATTAAATTTGAAGTAAATTTAAAGTAATCTGTTTTCAGCGCACAAGTGAGAATATCGGAAAACAAATAAAAACAACTTCAAGGACGTTGCTCCTGTGCCTATTCCGAAGCACCCTCCACTTCAACCAGCTACTTGGCACACTCAACGCAAATGTCCAGTCACAGGGATGCTCAAAAATGGCCAAAGGAGGAAAATAGACCAAGAGAATTACAAATTGAGAGGACGAACAAGTCGATCATTTTAATTTGCACAACTCATAACAATTTCTTACAAGTTCAAAATTTTTAGGGTTGAGAAGTAGTTTTTTGTTGTTATTAAATTTCATTTCATTCATTTCATTATTTTGACAGAATAAGTTCTTATTCAAAATTAAACTTTCAGTATTTGAACTTTCCTTTAACATATAACTAATTTTTCCTTGGTGCTGATTGAATTTCAAAATTGCGTATTTTGCCCTTGAATGTCATCCTTAATTCGATTATATAGGAAATTAAATTCTTCTTTATTCATAAGTACAGGCAGTTCTCGCTTTACGAGTTCCCGGGTTTACGAATTTTTTTACCCAAGTATCAAGTATCAACAAAATCGAAAATATGAACATTAATTGCAAAAAATGAATGTTAAACATTCATAAATACTGCATTCCAAACCATGTGCCATTTCTGTGACTAGCGCGTCTGCAATACGATAAAAAACTAGAATTCGAAATGTATCTTTTGCACTTAGTTCTGCTGGTACCAATTCCTCTGGTGTTTCAACAAACGATTTCTTCCTTTTCCACTTTCGATCTTCATAATGTCTGTAATCAGAATTTGGAACAAATTCTTTTGTAATTTTTTCAAAATCATCAAATTTGTCTTTGTCTTGAACATCATTCAAATAATCCAGAACAGCATCATATAATTTTACAATTAATTATGCATAACTCAATTCCAGGTTCTTGAATTGCTTTGTTTACTCTATGTTTTTTAGATCTTCCCAAATGACATTAATGCTATTTCTAATCTGTTCAGCTTATTTATCAAAGCTTTTGCTTTGTGAACCCCTGTCAGTTTTTGTTCTTCGCATTCTGAGATATCAATGAGTTCTGCACAAATTTTACTGTAATTTTTTTTTCAATGATCTCACAGCATTGTAACATGATGACCATCTTGTGTCTGATAGAATTTTGACCAAGATTGTATTCTCCATCATACACAATTTAGACCATCTTTGTAGTGAGGCTGCAAAGAATGTGTAGAGTGACTGTAAAATTCCAAAAAAATTAACAGCAGCCAAACAGCTTTCTGCCGATGTGGTCCCTACTAAATTAAGATTGTGTGAAGCACATGGAACCCATACTGCTAGTTTGTTGACTTCCTTGAATATGGCTTGGACTCCAGAATACATTCCACTCATATTAGCAGTGTTGTCATATGACACTGCTAATATGACAACACTGCTAATATGAGTGGAATGTATTAGCAGTGTTGTCATATGACTGAGATCTGCAATTTGCTACATCTGTTCCATGTTTATCAAGAACAGATGCTACCATGTCAAAAAGATATTTTGCATCATGCTTTTCAATGGGAACAAACAAGAAACGCTCAGGTACTTTGCCATGTTTTGATACATAAAGAATAATCCGACAACTGATCTGTGTGACTTATATCAGGAGTTGAATCTATGCTGATGCCTTAATATTTGGCTTCTTTAATTTCAGATGTGATGTGTGGCAACAATTTTGACCCTAATAAATTGATAAATTCTTCATATGTGGTTGAAGACAGGTATGAAACATTTCCACTTCCTGGATTTCTGCATTTTCTTATATGCTCTTTTAGAAAAGGATTGAACTCAGACAGAAGATCAATATACCCAAGGAAGTTGGCATTATTAGGATTATAGTGTTGCTCATTATCACCACAAAAAGCTATGCCTCTTTCTGCCAAAAATTTTACTACCGCAACTACTCTTCTTAAAACTTCAGTCCAGTATTTAGTTGCTTTTCGATTTGCAATTTTGTGTCAATCCGGGTAGACTTTTGGAACTGCAACATATTAAATATAGAAGCGAAATGCTCTTTTGATTTTTCATGCATTGTGATTCTTGCATGTGCATTTTTCCAGTTGTCAAATCCAATTTGAAATTGGATTCGATGACTGGAAAAATCTCAAGTACATCTTTTATTATCATTATCATTAAGTATATATCTTTATCATTAAGTACATCTTTAAATAACATAAATACATAACAATACACTTTTCCAGTAGATTCTGAGAATATCAGCTAGTCTCTTTTAACAACCCCCCATTTTCCTATAAAACAATTCTTTTCTTGCATATCTTACTGTTGCGCCAAAATTTTTAGACGTTGATTTCAAATTGCACTATAAATTCCGAGACGGCACATTTGGGCAACGTGATGAATGGGACCAGCGTTTATTTTACATTTGGCTGGATCAGTACTGAAATCTGATAGCGAAATGGTACAGATGTTTTTTGGGTACTTTTCACAGGCTCTGATTCATCCTTATTTGCAATTACATCAGTTGTCGATGTCGAAAGCACAGAATCTACCCGGTCTGATTCTAATTCTATATCAACTTGACCATTATTTGTTCCTTCATCGGTAGGTCTAGAGGTAGGCTTATGAATGCCATCACTGAAATCTCCAGATTGAGAAAGAGTAGGCATATTGCAGGAGTGGTATGGAACATTTATATATTTCAGCACTGAATTTTTCATTTTATCCAAAGCTTTTTGTTTTTCTTTCTTTTTTCATAACAAGATTCGTGTTTTCACATATGATATATCCATCAGACATTTTAAATCATGTCAAACACAGGTAACAATAAATTATCCTAGGATCAGAATATGAAAAACTGAAAATACAGCTCACCAATCTTCTTTTAAAACTCGCCCTATTTTCTTAAAATGTCACACCACAAACTTATTCCACTGTTTACTACTGCTCTCTTTACATATAACTGACACGTACATATTTGTGAGTAACTGTTTTGAACAGGAGAATGCACGTTTAACTCTCTACAAATACAAAACAAGTCAGTTTAACAAGATAAGCATGAGACAACAGTCATACACATTTATACATGTTCATACATGCATATGCTGCTGCGTATTGACTGCTCATACTTGCATTACATCAAAAGATGTAATTTGCAGTCAGTGTGTTAATACAGTATAATTTATTATAAGAAATATTTTACTCCCTTTCCCCACTTTTCAGAATGAAAGTGCCTAGGGCCTACAAACATTAAAATCTGGCCCAGATCAGAAATTAAAATTTCTGCTTAAGGAGAAAAAATCAGTGAGTAGGAAAACAGTTGATGATTTTGATATATGCAGTATTCACCTCACTATTCAACAATTTTATAGTGTCGATAGAAAGGTACCCATTTTAAATAAATTGTTGCCAATTATAAGGCAGAAATTGGATTTTCCATTCAGAAAAACAGCTCTATATGCAATTTTGGAAGAAATTTTAAATGGAAGAAAACAGAAGCCAAACAAAAAATCTTAATGGAAAGAGACGATCTTGTTCTGTGGAGAGAAAAGTACAGTCGGACCTCTATATAACTTAATCAATTGTTTACTTTAAAAAATTCATTAAACAGAAATTTTGTTATAAAAAATATGACTTTTTCAACAATGAAAAATAATTCAACCTTCAGAAATGCAGCATAGTAAAAGATGAGAAATAAATAAGAACTAAGTGGGAATAAACAAATTTAACATTTTTAAACAATTTATTAATACATACATATTAAGAAACAATTAATTAATTTTTTTGGTACGTATATGATGTGTACAATGTTATTACACTTAAGAATTATTTTGTAAAATATTTGATTATTTTTTATTGTACACTGGATTTTAGTGTACATCGTTCATAAAAATGTTTAAATTGCATTGATTTAAACACTTAAATATATTTTCAGGAATGCTTTTGCAGCATGTTTTAAAAGGACAAAATTTTTGTTGCTTAGAATTATTGACGTTTATTCAAGAAAAAAAAAATTAGTTGAATTATATCCAAATGTCACCTTTTCTCTTGGGATATTATTAACATGGACAATTACAGTTGCATTTGGAGAGAGGAGTTTTTCAAGACTCAAAATGATTAAAACATATTCATGAACAACAATTGGCCAAGTAAGAATTAATGGATTGGCCATTATGTCAATAGAACAAGATGTACTAAAAGATATAAAAACATCAGATGTTATACAAAAATTTATATATAAATAATGTACTAGTCATTAAAATTTAAATAAATAATTATGATTCAAATAATTTTTGGGTGTTTCCTTTATTTTTCAATTTTACGAATTCCACCTTTAATTTTTGTGAGGGGGGGGGACCTAGATGAATATTTCGACCAAGGCCAACAGAAGTTTAGGTATGGCACTCTTGATAAGAAATCTAAACTACATTTGAAAATTTTGAAAGTCACTTAAAATTTGCTCTATGACGTTAGAATTTTTTTTTTTTCTTTTTAATTTTTACAGATTTTATGAATAGGTTAATTCATATAAAAATACATAAAAACAGAACAGAAATAACAAAAGCTGTCTCCTCTTGTCAAGCACAAATGCCCACAAACTGGATTTATTATACCTAGACTGGGTTAAACTTGTGCCTTTTTGACTTACTCAGGTAGCATGTTTCAGTGGCTGTTCCTCTTTTTAGCATCCAGGAGTTGGTGGCCATCATGTTGACATGGCAAATTGGTATCGTTTTTTCATTTCTTTTATATACTGATGGAATCTTTACCTCTGCTCTTATCCAGAATGTCACTCACCATCATCTCATAATCTGTGTTTATTGTTTCCCAAAAAAATTGGGAACTACAAATTTTAAAGCTGGTCTAAATTAGGTACATGTCTGCTTATTTTTATTTTATTTTATTTTTTTTTAAATTATTTTTTACCATTAAACACTCCACACTCGTTTTTTAAAAATTCAAATAGTCAGGTCTCTGTAACTGTTTAGAATTAGACATTATGTTTATGTAATTTTCCTTCTGGACTCCCTAAAATATGTCTCAGAATTTTCTGCACTAACTTTTGAAACACTGTGCATGTGTTTGCGTGCGTGCGTGCGTGCGTGTGTAAAAATGAAGTTACCCTTTAGTTTAGGTTACATGTATGTTAAGTACCAAAGGAACTAAAGCTGTGAAGCATCAGTATATTGTGTGTATTCTTCAATTGGTTTGCTGGATAAAAGAGTTTCTCAAAGGAAAGGTCCTACAATTGTCACCCAAGACTTCTTCATGCATTAGGAATCTGCAGATAAAGGAACCACTGGGTGGCAGTGATCACAGTGTGCTGAAGTGACATTTACTCAAGGAGGTAACTACCATCAGAGGTAAAGGGAAGGGTTTTTGCTTTCGTAAAGGCGACTATGATGGTCTGAGACAGTATTTAAATTCTATACAGTGGGACCAACTGATGATGTTACCAACAGCAAATTCAAAATGGGAAGCATTCAAGGAACTAATCTTGGAAGCTACCAGGCTTTACATACCAACCAAGAAATATTGTTCAAGGTTCAGGCCTAAATGGTTGTCAGATGAACTAATGAGACATATGGCAGAGAAGAAAAATGCATGGGATACATACAAATTAATGGGTGACATGGAAGCCTATGATAGATATAAGTTGGTCTGTAACCAAGTCACAAAGGAGATTAGGCAGGCAAAGGCAGATTATGAGAAATCCTTGGCAAAGGATGCAAAGAAAATCAGAAAAGAGTTCTTTACCTATTTAAACTCAAGAAGGAAAGGGATGAATCAGATTGGTCCACTGGATGTTGATGGTTCAACAGTTGAGGATCCAGCTCAGGTGGCTAACAATCTAAACGAGTATTTTGCATCTACATTCACACATGAGGAGTTATTCAGGAAGGGGAATGTCGTAGGTGAAGTAAACATTGGCAGTGAGCTAGATGATTTTCTAATAACTGAGAGGAAAGTGGAGGAGAAATTGTTGAGGATAAACATAAAAAAGGCACCCAGGGTGGATGGGATCTATCCAGTTATATTAAAGGAGGCAGCAAAGGAAGTAAGCAAACCCCTAGCCATAATTATGAGAGCTTCTTTGGACTCAGGGGAGGTACCCATGGACTGGAGATGTGCAAATGTATCCCCAATTCACAAAGGAGGATCAAAGGCTGACACAAGTAATTATAGACCTGTTGGTTTAACTTTGGTTCCAGGAAAATTAATGGAGGCACTGGTTAAAGAAGCACTGCAGGATCATCTGGACAAGAATTCAGTTATAGCTCAGACACAGCATGGGTTTGTTAAGGGCAGGTCTTGTCTGACCAATTTGATTGGATACTATGATGTAGTCACAAAAGAACTGGATGCAGGGAATAACTTTGATATTATATATTTGGATCTTAGAAAGGCTTTTGATACTGTTGCGCATGGAAGACTGCTGCACAAATTGGAGAAGTGTGGCATTGGAGGCAAATTGCTGCTATGGATAAAGGGATGGTTGAGTGGCAGAAGACAGAGAGTAGTAATCAATGGACACTGCTCAATGTGGACTAATGTTATTAGTGGAGTTCCTCAGGATCCATTGTTGTTTTCTGTATTTATAAATGATATTGATGATGGTGTATCAGGCTTAATGTCCAAGTTTGCAGACGATACAAAGGTTGGCAGGGTTGTCAAGGACACTACTGACACTATGCTACTGCAACAGGATCTGGAAAGGTTGAGCAGATGGGCTGAGAGGTGGCAAATAAAGTTTAACATTGACAAATGTAAAGTACTACATATGGGAAACAGTAACCCCAGATCAACGTATCAACTCTGTGGTACTACGCTGACAGTGGTAGAGAATGAAAAGGACCTGGGGGTAATTGTGCAGGCAGATATGAAGTTCTCTGAGCAGTACAGACGAGCTGCAAGAGTAGCTCATGGTGTCTTGTCAATGATATACAGGAATTTTTCTAGCAGGGACAGGGATGTGATTATTCCCTTGTATAAGGCATTGGTCAGGCCACACCTTGAGTACTGTATACAGGTCTGGAGGCCTCATTTCAAGAAGGATGTAGAGCTGCTGGAACGAGTACAGAGAAGGGCAACAAGATTAGTGAATGGAACAAAGGGTTGCTCTTACGAAGAAAGGCTTAAGTTTTGCAAATTACAGAGCCTGGAGACTAGGCATCGGCGAGGTGATCTGATAGAGGTGTATAAGGCTTTGAATGGCTTGAACATGCTCAATGCCGATGGGATTCTTCCTCTTGCTCAGAATAATCACCTGAGAGGGCATAAATTCAAATTGAGGAAGGACGTATGTCGGATAGATGTGCGGAAATTTGCCTTTAGCCAGCGGGCAGTTGGTTTGTGGAATAGACTTCCATCGCTTGTTGTTGAAGTTGATAGCCTAAACAAATTTAAGGCTCAGCTGGACAGGTATTTCGAACGAATGGAGGGGTGAAATGGGAGTAGTGGTTGTTTTTTTGTTTTTTTTTGGCTGATGCTGAATAAGCTTGCTTTCTTGCATCATATGCCTCTACTAATGCTAATGCTAAGACCAACTAACTCAGCCACATTGTGGAAAAGCCCATAAAAATTCTTCATTTCATTGACAGGATTTAAACTCAGGCAATTTCCACCCATACTGAGAGGAAAGTGATTATTCCTTCTGTGCTACCTGCAAGGGTGAATAGTATCCTTAAAGTATTGTAAGGGGAGTAGACATTCACAGATTGTTACTAGGTGTTCCCACATGTTTGGAATCACAGCATACGACAACAGTTTTTGTTAATGTTTTTGAAATTAGCTATGACAATGTAAGGTTTAATATAAAAAACAACACACTACAAAGTATTTTAAGAATTTTATTAAGCATTGAAAAGTTTACAGCAAAAAAAATATTGAAATAATATTAACAAACATACTTAACTTTCATCAAAATATCCTCCACGAGATTTTATCACTTGCCTTATACAGATGTGGCAGTCTGGCAATTAATTTTGTAACAGTGGCTTTACTAACATTATTCCAAGTGATCTGCAAGGTTTCCCATAAATTTTGTGAAGATGGACAAACTTCATAAAGAGTTTATAACAGACTTAATGGTCTAGATCAGTGGTGTCCAACCTACAGCCCGTGCAGAAAGTGAACTAAAAGTTTTTTAGAGTCGAACCATGCATGTATAGGTATGCAAGCGTTGAGCTCTTGTGTATCAAACATGTACATGTAGTCCAGTACAGTCATATGTATAGCTTAATACATTTATGTACATGTCAATCTTTTCATATTGTGAAATTCTACTGTTTTGATATAACCTGTTCATTATATTGAATTAGAAAATCATCCTTAAAATGTTCCAAAGGAGGAATGTTG
This sequence comes from Mastigoproctus giganteus, assembly GCF_048544385.1. Taxonomy (NCBI): domain Eukaryota; kingdom Metazoa; phylum Arthropoda; class Arachnida; order Uropygi; family Thelyphonidae; genus Mastigoproctus; species Mastigoproctus giganteus. The sequence goes on along the minus strand of NC_143586.1, from coordinate 94,353,593 downwards.
ATTTGGAGTGTCATGTTTTTAATCAACGGTGGACTGAACTTTGATCCGCAAGGTTTGAACTCAATGAAGAAGACTATTTCTTCATTAAGTACAACAAAAAAGCAATGGTCTCTTTACACACCAAAAAAGTGTTTGGTGTGTAAAGAGACCAAGTCAGTTTCAAAGAACATAATTTAAAACAACACTATGATTCCAAGCATAAATCTTATGATCAATAAGATCAAAGAAAAGCATTCAAAGTTACAAAACAAACAAAGAGAACAAAACACACTGAAAATCTACCAGTCAAGAAATTTATGTGCCAGTTATCAAATTGCACATTTGATCACTTTTGAAAGTAAACAGTCACCTGTGATGGTGAATTTGTTAAAGTTGTTTGTTAAAGGTTGTGGAAAAAATTTGTCCAGAGAAATGAACAATGATACAAGACGTTGTTAAAGGGTTTTAGGAACATCAGCAGCTAAGGCCATATTGTCTGTAAAGTGCATGTGTTCTGAGAAATCTTTACCATTAAGGTCAATTTTCTGTTTGCTGGACAAACAAACCAGAGTTTCCAGGAGAAAAAACCAAGCTACCTTCACCTGAAACCGACTAACTCAGCCACACTGTGAAAAAGGCCCATAAAAATTCCTCACATCACTGACATGACTCGAATTCTGGTCTTTTACACTCGGTGTGGGGAGGATGGCCGTTCTATCAACTGTGCTACCTATGAGGACATACAAAACATTAGTTTGTCTCAACAAACAATCATGCAAAGAGTAGAAGATATCAGAGAGAATTTGTTCGAACAATTTTTGGAAAACATAACCAAAGGAAATATTTTAGTGTAGCACTGGATGACAGTGCTGATGTAAATGATACAGCCCAACTCCTTATCTTCATACATGAAATTAATTTTGTACCAGATGAAGATTTAGCTGATCTACAGAGTATGCACAGAGCAACCACAGAAGTGGAACCTCTGATTGGAATTCATTGCATTGTGCATCAAGAAGCTCTCTGTGAGAAAGTATTGTTCTCCAACATGTTATGAATATGGTTATTTCAACTATAAATATTATAAGATTACATGGACTTAATCACCATATGTTTCAACAGTTTCTTTCAGAACTTAAAGCTGAATATGAAAATGTAATTTTACGTAGTGCAGTGAGATGGCTTAGTCGTGGCAAAGTGTTATATCGTTGCTTTCAACTGCGTTATAAATTGATATTTTTATGACAGAAAAAAGGAAACCAATAAAATAACTATCAAATATGGAGTGGCTATTTGCTCCTGCAATTGTTGCAAACATTTCTAGTAATTTAAATGCTCTAAATTTAAAACTACAAGGAAAAGGAAAATTAGTCTCTGATTTGTATAGTGAAGATTTTCTGCTAATAAAAGAAAATGGCTACTTTGTTCAGATCAATGTAAGTTTGCAAGCAAATTTTTTCACGCATGAAATAAAATATTTAAAAAGAAACAGAATAATAGATGAGCATCTTCATTCTGTATTGAGAACTGGAGTCACAAAAAAATTTTGAACAATTATCTATAAATATCCAGCCTCAAACATCTCATTAAATGTTAAGTTTTGTTCAGTAAATGTTATTGTATATTATATTTAATAAAATTTTTGAATATTTCAATTTTAGGTGTATCGTTACATTTATTTATTCACTTTGTAATCGAAAAGTAGTGATCCTTTTCAGGCTGTAAATTTTCTAAAGTGAGCATTTAAAAGCAAAAGTAAGGTATTTAAGAATATATAAAGTATTTTTTAAAATACAATTTTTTTTTTTTTTTTATACTTTTATAATTTTAATGAAATCTAAGAAATAAATCACTGAAAGATTTGTTGCACATAAAAGTGTTGGGAATTTGCATTTTTTATATATAGCCTTAAAATAAAAAAAGATAACGAGAAAATGGAAACTTCCTTTTATATGTAACAAGATATGGGAAATATAACACACAAAATTTTTTCCGAATCACTTAGTGCGCCCCATGAAACAAATCTAACTTTGAATTTGGCCTCTCTATGGGAAAAGGTTGGACAACACTGATCTACATGAACCCATAAAAGCTCTATAGCATTTAAGTCAGGTGATTGGGGTGGCCACACCATAATTTGTGACACTCCCTCTTGTTTTTTAGTTGCTAGAAAGACCCTACATAGCTTAAGCTGTGCTTTGGGTCATTGTCTTGTTATAATATTAAATTTCTTCCCCAAAGTCTAAGTCCAGAGGATATTTCATTATGTTCAAGAATGTTTTTATAGCCTTCTGTTTTTAAAATTCCTTCAATTCTGACAATGTCACCACTCCAGAAAAATAAAAGCAACTCCAAATCATGATGGAACCACCACTGTGATTGACTGCAGGCAATAAACAATGTGGCACCATTTTTACTTCAGTTGATCGTCTGACATAAACTGTACACTTGGATCCAAAAATTTTAAAATTGGATTCATCTGTCCACAGTACATTTTTCCACTCTTCAGTTGTCCAGTGTTGATGGCTCTTAGCTCAAGCCACTGTTTCTTTTGATTTTCTGGTTTTAATAAGGATTTTTGGACCACTACAACCCTGCTTGTTTAATCAAAGTTTTACAATGATAGACACAGGAGTTTCTCTGTTCCAATTGAACTTAGCTTGGGTTCCATGTGCAGCAAGTTGTTGATTGTGTTTAAAAATCTGCGTTATGGTTTTATCTTGTTTCTACTGTTCATGGTTTTATCTTGTTTCTTCTGTTCATGGTTTTTCCTTTAAACTGCCAGTCTCCTTGAATTGTCAAATGGTAGTTTCTACTCCTTTAAATGAAACATCTAGTTTTTGCCAGTATTTCTCAGGAATAACTTTCTTTATACAGAGTTATAATAGCACTTATTTTCTCAACACTCAGTTCCTTATTTCTTGCCATGTTTGTTTCATGAAACAAAAATGCAAACATGTTTGTCGTGAAACATGCAAAATGTACGCCAAACAATCTGAATGACGAGTGTTCGATTTTATAAGTTACAGCTTTTAATTAATTTATATTATTGCAAAACACTAGAATCAAGTACAACATTCTACCACATTCAGTAGTCTTCTACACTTTTCTGGAATATTCTCAAATATTCTAGAAATTTCTTAAATATTATTTAAGTTTTTTGACTTTTATACATAACAGAACATATTTTAATAAAAACTGGTAAACATGTTGGTCAAATTTTAATAAAAAATTTGAAAATTAAGAAAAATGAAACAAGATTCCAAACTTTTAGGCTGGAGTTCACATCACTGTGTGTGTGTGTGTGTGTTACACTGACTTCTTAATTTATGCAAGGGTTATGTTCCAGAATGTCTCATGCAATTTAAATTCACATGTAATGTAAACAATCACCAAAAAATGTGATAATAGGCCAATGATAATAACTCTTGCATCTAGCTAAGTTACCCCTACTGGTACATATGATTAGTTTTATTTGGTTGGAAGATGGGCATTCTAAAGAAATGATGAGCAAACCAAAGAGATTCATCCGTATTTACTGATTTACTTTTTTTTTTTGTATAATAAGAAAAAGTATATTCACTATGACCAACATATACAGTAGAACACACAAAAAAACAATTGAGAGAGAGTGATTGGGGTGGAGGGTGGCCTTAGGCAGATTGATGAGAGGGATTGTCATGGTTAGATTCTGTTCCCTTGGATTCAAACCAGATAGGTTGGAGGTGGGGATGCTACGCTATTCCAGGAGGTAGAAAGTTCACTTGACTACTCCCTTGGGCGTTTGAAAAAGAAATCCAGAGTTAGTTGCTTTGCATGTTGCCTCTTCTCATGCAACAACTCATAGTAGCAACCAAGTTCTAGCTTAACTTTACATTGCATTCTAGAGCTTCGTTCACGATTAGGGTCTTCAGATTTAGGCCTTCATCTATAAGATTTAATGCTTTCGATATTCCTTTCACTGTTGAGCTCTGTTCTTTAACCTCTGGGCTTTCGCTCGCTGCTGCCTCCTCTTGTTGAATGCAATGCTGCTCAAGTGCAAACAGATCTTCATTTGACAATCCTTGATGATGCAAATCAATTAAATCATTGTCATCAGTTGCCTCCACTTCAGTGAACCCTATCTTTTTAGCACGTTTTTTTTTTTAGCACAAACTAAAGACACATTTGTCTTTAGTTTGTGCATAATCTTCATTGGTATCAGAGCCTTTAAAGGAGTTGCTAAGATCTGGACATAACTTATGCCCCGAACTCTGAATACAGTTATGGGAACTTCACATCAAGTTCCCATAACTGTATTCATTGCAGAATCAATGAATTTTAAAGCATCTTTTATATTGAAAGCTCGCCAGTATTGCTGCTTACTCATCTGGTCAGTCTTGTCAATTAGATCAGCCAGAATGTGCTTTAAATACTGAGCCTTAAAAGATTTAATCACATATTGGTCTATAGGCTGGAGTATCGAGGTTCTATTTTCTGGGAAAAAAACGAACATCAACAATACTGGTTGGATGGCTTGTGGCATTATCAAAAATAAGTAAGATGTTGAACGGAATTCCGTCTGCCTTCAATACACTTCCAATTCTGATCATAACTGAGATTCAAGATAACTTCTAAAAATAACAGCAGTCATCTACCCTTTAGGGTTTGAGTACCAGTAAACAGGCATCTACGACTTGTAACCTTTAAGAGTACGAGGGTTTTCATAGTGATAAATGCACATGGGTTTTGGTTTATGACTAAACCCATGCGCATTAGCACCAGGCAGAAGTGTTAGCCGATCTTTTGCTGCCTTAAAGCCAGCCGGAGTCTTTTCAGCAATGGAAATATAAGTGCGATCAGGCATTTTTTTTTTTTCCAATATAAACTTGTTTGGTCAAGGTTGAATATCTGTTTGGGTATGTACTTCCCCTCTCATGGCGCTTTCCGTAAATTGGTTGCTGCACATTATTTTAAATTCGCGTAATTTAAATGCATAAAGTAAGAAGCCACTGTATGTTCATATTTTGAACATACAGTGACTTCTTACAATTTTTTGTAGAGGATAAAGATGGAATGATAATAATGGATGTGCATACACTTTTAGCATTTGGTTATTATAGTAGTGTAAACATAGTGAAAGTTTCTTAATTTCATACAAGTTTCTAGCAACGGCCGACTAACTGGTTAAAATAAATTTATTAAAATAAATAATATATACATAAAATACTAAAACAGAAATGAATCTTGATCCCCGATGGGATACTGAAATCGTTGACTATTTACGTGATTACTGCCAGTGCTCATGGCTTGAGGCACTGCAGATAGCTACCAATAATAGTACTATGAATTGCACGAGGGGAGTGCACTTGCACCCTGTTATGGTATATACTGTATTGCAGTGTGATGAGCACTGGCGATCATCATGTGTACGTAATTCTGTTCTACCGACACCAGACTCGTGATACATGATCATGCTCAGCTGACTTTTGCTGTTGTAACCAATAATATATGCTGGAGTACACCATTCGCTAACTAGCTGATGAAGAGGCACTTTGTCTCGAAAGCTTCTGTGTTTTTAATGCTTTTATCATATTATATTTTTAACGCTTTTATTTTATTTTATAATTTATCTCTGTTTTAGTATTTTTGATTGAGTATTACTAGGCATATTGTTTATTTCCAATGAAACAGTTTTATTTTATAAAGTCATTTGGCTCGGTTGTTGTTTTATTTGATGAACTGATTAAAATTTAATTATTAAAATTGAGTAGCATATCTATCTCTTGCCAAACTCTAACCCAAATGAAATTGTTATTTTTATTTGTGGTGGGAGGGTCATACAAATTTACATATCAGTTTACTGCAGAATCTCAAAGTTTGAAAACTTAACAACATGCTATTATTATAAAAACACAAAATTAGAATAAAAATGGAATAAATTAGCAATTAATAGCCAAATAAGTGCTGAATTTTCTCAGTAGCCGAGGGATGCCAGTTTGATATTGAATGCCTTTATATATTGGGTTAACTGAGCAGAAGTATTTTGGATTATGAATATTTTGTATTTGGAGAAGTGACTTGTTGAAAGATAAACAAATCCCTCCATAAAAGGCTGATGACTCAAACCTCCACTAGCTTATCATTGCTTTAAATGTCATATTCTCAAATAGCACTTTTAAATAAAAACATTTTTTTCACTCAGCAAACTAAAACTCAGACTAATTTTGTGCAGTTGTTTGTTGTTGTTTGGTTTTTAGGAGCATTAGCAACTAAGGCCATATTGCACCGGGATATGCGATGGTCATTCCCTGACCTTTCCGCATCCTCCGTATTTGGTGGTGACAGGCTCGAACCCTGGTCTAATCAAGAAGCATGTGCTACGCACTGCTGCTCCTTCCCACCTGGCTATGGAGGCGCCTACAGTGTTGTGTCTAATCATTATAATACAACACCATGCCAAAACCACAATTAGTAAAATTTTCTCCTCATTTTCCCTTTTATTAATTTTGACCTAGCTGAACTTATAAACAGGTCCTTCAAAATAGACATTTCATATTGCATGTTTTAATGAGCATTAGATGTTAAATTTTATATTTTAGTTGCTGTTCATTGTGCAAAGAATAATAATGTTTTTATTGTTTATTAGATGTGTACCTTCTTATCATAGACCTTGGCCTATTGTTCTTGTTTATTATCCAACATAGTGGAATGACAAAATCAAAAGTAGTAGCTTATTTATTGCCAAGAAGACTTATGGTACTTCAGCGTACTGTGTATATAGTTTTTACATGCATTAGTTTGCAGGTTTGTTATTTATTCACATTATTTTAGTTTAGTTTCAGCTTAATTCCACTATATATATATTTAGTGTTATCCATAATAATACCTTTTATTATTGCAATAATTTCTTTGAAACTAAGATAAAAATTTAAACTCTGAAAACATATATATATATATATATATATATATAAAATTATCATTATGTTTAGAAACTAGTGTGGTCCTCATCACTAATGATAAAGAATGCTCCTTTGTGACTGAGTATTTATAATTTATTTACTGGAGCAAATTCTAACTGGTGTTTACTAGCTAGAATCTTAATCTAATCTAAATCTAGGATCTAAACAATCTGAAAGTCATCATTTTGTAATATTTAGGGTTGAGAGTTATAAAATCATATATTCTTCATCAATATATGGTGCTATTTTTGTAGGTTTTTTTTTTTTTTGGAAAAGTTTCATCATTGGAAAGTACAGTCCAATTTTTACCAAATTATATTCAAAATTTACCATTCCACACAACAATGTTATATCAATTTAGGTTAGACATGATTTTAAAAGTTGTTAAAATTTGTAATGCACAGAGCACATTAAATAGTAATTTGACTGAATGTGAAAGAGGAGAGTTAGGAAATCAGAATGTGAAACGCAGACTGCGGGATCGCCTGGGGGAACGCAGTAGAGCCCTTAAGACTGCAAATTACAGATGTTCAGCTGTAGGGAACATGCCTGGGAAACTGGGCATAGCATTACTGCTAAAGAAGCCGTGATCGTGGATAAGGTACATGGCTTTTGGAACCGGAAATGGCTGGAGAGTTTAAGAATATGTTCGTCCGAGCACTACAGTCTTAATAGGGATAAGGGCTGTCGCATTCATCCACTCTTTGAAGCCCTTATCCTACGAAGAGTCGGATGGTTTAGAATGGCCCGCCCATTTTCCGGTTCCAATGCATGAGAAGTGAACCGTGCGCAGATGCCATAGTTCATGTCGTAGACCTGCTGAGATGTGTGGTACATATAGATTGTCGGTCATCCTGCAACCACTATAGCTGATGAAGGTGGCCGCTGCTGCCGAAAGCTCCTGTATTAGTGTTTTTAAACAACTTTTATCGCTTTTAATTTTATATATTTTATTGAATTTTATTCTTGTTATACAACATTTATTTTATTTTGTTTTAATATTTTAACTTATAGTTATACAACTACATCAGTATGCATGTATTTTATTTTATCATAATAAAGACGTTTTACAGATTCAAGTCAGTGTTATTTAGTAGCATTACAGATGAATTACAGAGTTCCTGACTCCAGAAGCCTTTACAATGAATCATTTCAACGAATACCATTGTTAACGAAAATATGACATTAGCATAATAAAAATTCATTCTTCCAGATAAATATATAATCATTTCATCCTACTAGAGAAAAATATAATCACAAAGAAATTTGTAAAAAGCAAATCCTTAAAAAATATGATGTGAACTTCTGACCTTTGATGATCAGCATTTGGCAATACTGCAATGATTTACTAAGTATGCAGGTAATTGCCTGTTCGAAATTAGTGGCTTTACATATGTCCACCTTCAGTAAAGTCTAACTTGAGTAAGTTTGGGAATGTTGTGTACATGGAAGGCTCTAATTACATAACCAAGCATTTCTTATTGCTTGTTTAGCACTGTACTTTAGATTGGTTTCGTACTGCAAACAGTGTTTCGGTATGGAAGTGCCTTTGCTATAAATAAAAATAAAAATGCTTATGTCAAACACTTGCTCAGATGACACACGAGGGGCCATAAATTTAAATTGAGGACGAATGGTTGCAGGACAGATGTGTAAAAATATCCTTTCAGTAGGTAGTTTGAATAATTCTAAGGAAGAACTAGATAAATTATTAGAAGGAATGGACAAGTGTATAGGAAGTGATTTTTTTGGCTGATGCTGTATAAGCTAGCTTTCTTATTAGTACTACCAATACTAGTACTAATAAAAATTTTACTTTCTCAACAATTTACTTTCAAATTCTTGAAAACAAAATTCCCATCGAATTCCATGAACTGTTTTCTTTTATGAAGGTAATGAACAACTTCTTGGGAGAGAAACTTTAATAAATGTTGTGGGTTTGCATAAAAATATAATATATTGTAATGAATTTAAATATATTGCTATTAATTCACATCTTTCTAACCATAATTGTAACCATGTTCTTTACTTATGTAAACTCTAGAAGGAAGGGGGTGGATCAGATTGATCTACTTGATATCGACAGTTCGACTGTTGATGATCCTGCTCAGGTAGCTGACAAGCCGAATGTGTATTTTGCATCTACATTTACACATGACGAGATATTCGGGGAGGGAAATGCCAGAAGTTTGTCAAACTCTGGCAGGGAGTGAAATGGCATTGTAATAACTGAGAGCAAAGTGGAGGAGAAATTGTTGAAGTTAAACATAAGAAAAGCACCTGGGGTGGATGGGATCTATCCAGTTATATTAAAGGAGGCAGCAAAGGAAGTAAGCAAACCCTTAGCCATAATTATGAGAGCTTCCTTGGACTCAGGAGAGGAACCTGTGGACTGGAGAAGTGAAAATGAGTCCCAATTCACACAGGGGGGATCAAAGGGTGACATATAATTACAGACCTGTTAGTTTAATTTCTGTTCCGGGGAAATTAATGGAGGCACTGGTTAGTCATCAAAAGTCAAAAGTAATCATCTAGACAAGACTGCAGTTATAGTTCAGACACACATGACTTGGTTAAGGGGAAGTCTTGTATGACCAATCTGATTGGATACTATGATGTGGTCACAAAGGAACTAGATGCAAAAAATAATTGGATATCATATACAGTGACTTCTTAATTTATGCAAGGGTTACGTTCCAGAACGTCTAGCACAATTTAAATTCATGTGTAATGTAAATAATCACCAAAAATGAGTATAATAGGCCTATGAGAGTAACTCTTACATGTAGCTAAGTAACTCCTACCAGTACATACCATTTGTTTTCAGTTTGCTGTAAAGGCGACTACGATGGTCTGACACAGTATTTAAATTCTATACAGTGGGACCAACTGATGATGTTACCAACAGCAAAGTCAAAATGGGAAGCATTCAAAGAACTTATCTTGGAAGCTACTAGGCTTTACATACCAACTAAGAAATATTGTTCAAGGTTCAGGCCTAAATGGATGTCAGATGAACTACTGAGACATATAGCAGAGAAGAAAAATGCATGGGATACATATAAATTAACATGTGACACAGAAGCCTATGATAGATATAAGTTGATCTGTAACCAAGTTACAAAGAAGGTTAGCCAGGCGAAGGCAGATTACGAGAAATCTTTGGCAAGGGATGCAAAGAAAACACCAACGAGTTCTTTACTTATGTAAACTCTAGAAGGAAGGGGATGAATCACATTGGTTCTCTTGATATTGATGGTTCAACTGTTCGTGATCCTGCTCAGGTAGCAAACAAACTGAATGAGTATTTTGCATCTACATTCACACATGAGGAGTTATTCAGGAAGGGGAATGCCATAGCTGAAGTAAACACTGGCAGTGAGCTAGATGATCTTGTAATAATTGAGAGTAAAGTGGAGGAGAAATTGTTGAATATAAATACAAGAAAGGCACCTGGGGTGGATGGGATCTATCCAGTTATATTAAAGGAGGCAGCAAAGGAAGTAAGCAATCAGTTAGCCATAATTATGAGAGCTTCCTTGGACTCACGGGAGGTACCCACAGACTGGAGTTGTGCAAATGTAACCCCAATTCACAAAGGAGGATAAAAGGCTGACAAGCACAAGTAATTATAGACCTGTGAGTTTAACTTCTGTTCCAGGAAAATTAATGAAAGCACTGGTTAAAGAAGCATTGCAGGATCATCTTGACAAGAATTCAGTTATAGCTCAGACACAGCATGGTTTTGTTAAGTGAAGGTCTTGCCTGACCAATTTGATTGGATACTATGATGTAGTCACAAAAGAATTGGATGCAGGAAATAACTTTGATATTATATATTTGGATCTTAGAAAGGCTTTTGATACTGTTGCACATGGAAGACTGCTGCACAGATTGGAGCAGTGTGGTATTGGTGGTTGTTGCTATGGATAAAGGGATGGTTGAGTGGCAGAAGACAGAGAGTGACAATTGGAGCAGTGTGACATTGGAGGCAAATTGCTGCTATGGATAAAGGGGTGGTTGAGGGGGAGAAGACAGAGAGTGGTAATCAATGGACACTGCTCATCGTGGACTAATGTTATTAGTGGAGTCCCTCAGGGCTCATTGTCGGGTCCATTATTATTTTCTGTATTTATAAATGATATTGATGATGGTATATCAAACTTAATGTCCAAGTTTGCAGACGATAAAAGGTTGGCAGGGTTGTCAAGGACACTACTGACACTATGCTGCTGCAACAGGATCTGGAAAGGTTGAGCAGATGGGCTGAGAGGTGGCAAATGAAGTTTAACATTGAGCAACGTATCAACTCTGTGGTACTACACTGACAGTGGTAGAGAATGAAAGGGACTTGGGGGTGGTTGTGCAGGCAGATATGAAGTTCTCTGAGCAGTGCAGATTGTCTGCAAGAGTGGCTCATGGTGTCTTGTCAATAATATACAGGAATTTTTCTAGCAGGGATAAGGAGGTGATTATCCCCTTGTATAAGGCAATGGTCAGGCCACACCTTGAGTACTGTATACAGGTCCGGAGGCTCCTTTTTAAGAAGGATGTAGAACTGTTGGAATGAGTAGAGAGAAGGACAACAAGATTAGTGAATGGAACAAAGGGTTGCTCTTACAAAGAAAGGCTTAAGTTTTGCAGATTACAGTGTCTGGAGACTAGGCACCTGCGAGGTGATCTGATTGAGGTGTATAAAGCCTTGATGTTTCATGCTCAATGCTGATGGGATTCTTTCTCTTGCTCGGAATCACCTGAGAGGGAATAAATTCAAATTGAGGAAAAACAGTTGTAGGATAGTTGTTGTTGTTGTTATTTGGTTTTTAGGAGCATTAGCAACTAAGGCCATATTGTTCAGAGAATATGCGGTGGTCCTTCCCTGACCTTTTTGCATCCTCCGTATTTGGTGGTGATGGGCTCAAACCCCGGTCTAATCAAGAAGCGTGTGCTACGCACTGCTGCTCCTTCCCACCTGGCTATCAAGGCGCCCTGTAGGATAGAGGTGCAGAAGTTTGCCTTTAGCCAGCAGGTAGTTAATTGGTGGAAAAGACTTCCATCTTTTGTTTTGAAAGTTGATAGGCTAAATAAATTTAAGGCTGAGCTGGGCAGGTATTTGGAATGAACAGATGAGTGAAATGGGAGCGTTTTTTTTTTTTTTTTTTGTCTGATGCTAAACTTGCTTTCTTGCATCCTATGCCTCTGCTAATGCTAACCATGTATATTTATGAAAAGATTCTTTAGACATTTTCAAATAGGCCAATATTGCTAGATCTTACTTGGAACCATATCTGTTTCCAAGGAACTGTAAGCACAGTTTACAATAGAGGGCAGTAAAAAAGCTTTGAAATTTAGTTAAAAAATCATACCTGTTAGTGTCAGTTTTCCAGTTTGGGCATACAAAAGCTGAAATCAAGTAAATTCTTTGGCATTCTGATTTGTAAGTTGATGAAACCGGATCACACGATACATACATTGATGTAGTGGATATTACTGCATTGCAAAAAAAAAGAAAAAAGTCACCACAAGAACAAATTAATGTTTAAAAAGTTTTATGTACAAAGTGTTCATTTTTACAAGACTTTAACATTCTACAAAAGAAAAGCCCTAGAACTGACTAGAAAAGTTACTATTATAGGATAATGAAAGAATGTCTTCATCTCACATGCCCTCCACCCAGTGGTGAGCTGTGAATATTTCAACAATGGACTCGCAGTTTTTCAGACTTTCTGCAGAGTAAATTTGATTAGTCACGGAAGTGACATCAACTGCAGCTTCCACTAGAGGCACTTTTCACACTCGCACCACTATTAGTGTGATTAGAGTGTGTGACGCATTTTTACTTTCTTATAGAGGGTAACAAGCCACATCTGACGCAGATGTGGCTTATTACCCTCTTAACCATGCATATAAGCGAATGTGTAAAACATTCCTAGGTCTATCTAAAAAAAAAAAAAAAACTTAAAAACCTGGTCATCATGCCTCGCCTTACGATGATAACTGGATACGACAGTGTCTGGAGTTCTAACTTTTTAGAATTTTTGAATAGTATGACGTCACAATCATGCTTCCTGAAGTTATTACTGCAGTAACTATGATTGCAACAATACAAATATTTGTCAACAATTTATTTTTTCGTCTCGTATTTTTGTTACATTTCATTGTTAGGTTCCCCTAACAGCTGCGTATGTCACTTCAACTACAAGATCAGTACATCAATTGGTGCTGTTTTACAGAGATATTTAGGTACGTTGCACTCAAAAGTATACATCTCTTACTTTAGTTATCATAAATCTATCGTATCTTGTCTTCCAGAAATTATGAAAATCTGTGAATGATCAATAAAATATTTACAATAAAAAAGCTCTTTTATTTCATAATCGATATATACAAATCAAAATACCTAAAATAAAAGCAAAAGATGTTTCGCATAAACCATCTACTGTGCGTACTCGGCACATGCGCAAATTTTTTATTCATATGTTTTTTAAAAAAATAACATGAAATATTTCCCATATCACAAATAACATAAAAACTATCACAAAACATTCCAAAATATAAAAACAAATATTACATAAAAAACAAACTTTCTAGAAAAAGTACATAATAAAAGTACACAAAAAATCACAGATTACATGAAAAAAAATTATTTCACAAATATTCAAGAAAAATTTATTCTAAAAATAGCCATATAGAATTTACTTCTTTATTAATATTTGTTGTCGATCTTCTGCTTTGCTCAATTGCTGAGCAATGATTACAGAGGAATGATTTGACGTAACGATCAGGATCAAATTGAAGCAATGGTTTTCATTTAGAATGAAAACCATTCTAAGCAATGGTTTTCATCATAATCTGCAACGTGTTTAATTGTCACAATATTATTCATTACGGTGAAAGCTCACTCAGCTTCAGCACTGCTAATCACAATGGTTTCAAAGATATTTTATGGCTTTCTTAATTGAAAAGGTAATTTCACTCAATTTTAAAGATAAACTGTCTTCGACAAAATCTCTAAAATTATTAATTTTTATTTCATATTTTATCAGAAAACTTAAATTTCTTATTCGGTTTTCACTGTCTTGCCACCGAGACGAAAGTTCTTTCACATTCCACGATTTCCTGTAGCATATGTTTAAAATATCTTTCAATGGTATCGTTATTTTCTTTATTTAATTTAAAATTACTCTGTTGCATTAATAACTTATCCTTTAAGGATAAAACAATGCATTTAATAACTTGTCACAAGGTAATTTTTTACTGTTCTTACTTTCGATTTTGATTCCTTCAAATTCTTTCCACTTCAACATGCTCTCAGCTTTAGTTTCATAATTTCCTTCAGAATTTTTCAAATTAGTAATAGCATTGATAGTTCAAATAATTAATTTATCTGCTTTTACCGTTGATTCTGTAAAGCTTCTGAAAGGTAAGAGAGCTCCTGCAGGATGTCAATCATTATTGCTAAATGGTTAAGAAATTACAGATTTAAAAGTCGATTTAATAATCCAGAATATTTAACTTCTGATTAAAAATGTTTGCACAAAGTAGAATAATTCCAACCCACAATTGCCATCCGCAAGCTACAAGCTGCTCATCGTGGCCTGAACACAAGACTGATCTTTAGAGTTTCCACATCAAGTTCTTTAGCAATCATCCTTAATTTGCACTAGTTTTTTGGAGATTGGTCATACAGTTTTTTTTTAATTATTGCCTGTATGCCATTATATTTTAAAATATTTTCTACACAGTGTATGAAAATGTTTTAAAATATAATGGCATACAGGCAATAATTAAAAAAAAAAAAAAGGCTGGACACAGTTTCAAAATCTGCCAACATTTTATCTTCATAAAGTTTATATAATATCTTAGTTTCCTCAGTCCCCCCTTCTATGTTGCTACTCTCACTAGTTCTTTGAATACAGTGCAAAATGTTAGAATCACACAGATATTCAGCTACTGTGACCATGTAAACATAGACAGGAGAAATTTACTAGAAGGCATGGATCACTCACTTCTCCGAAAAACATATGCCCATTTGTTGGAGTAAAGGGGAACCACAACAAACGTTGACCAGAGGCTATAATCCATGTCGAGAACCTTCTTAATCCTCTGACAGGCTATGGAAAACATATTGACTAGCGCGATTTCTCGGCATGCGACTGCATAGGTTTTACTTTATGGACACCACTAACATTCTGAAACAGTAATCCCTTTCAACCTTAATTCGCACTTTCTAATTACTAAATTGCCTAAAGGCCAGAGGTGAGAACAATGCATACAAAGTTGTCTCTCCTAATCTGTTCGTTGCATGGAAATTTTATTCATTCAACAGAAACTATTTTAATGTAATTACCAAGAGGAAATCAAAAAAATTCGCTATAAAGAAGTTCATTAAACAGAGGTCCCACTGACAGTTGGCAATTATGTTGCATCACTGGCAACAACTGCCAACGAATCAAGACGGTATTGTCCCTAAACCTCGGATATTCGACTTCGAAGTGGACATAACGACCTCTCTGGTCTTGAAAACCAAATACCATTCATTTGTAAAATAAATGATCGTCTCAACAATGGGCTCTCAAATTTTCAAAAAAAAATAACAGTGGGCTCTTGCGAGCCCACCACTGGAAACTCACCATCTTTAACCAACATTCTGAAACAGTAATCCCTTTCACCCTTAATTCGCACTTTCTAATTACCTAAATTGCCTAAAGGCCAGAGGTGAGAACAATGCATTTGAAAATTTTACTGCTGTGGACCCATGTGCTTTCCAGGAATCCACTCATGAAAAGATTTTTTTTTTTTTTTGTCCACCCCAAGCTTTAATGCTATCATGCTAACTAAAACTGTCTTGCAACAGTTTGGAATGGAGTGTATCAGATCCATAGTGTAATAATTGCCTAGTTTATGGGACCAGACATGAATTATGATATCTTACTTGATGGCTTCTTTGCAGCAATTTCTTTGTCCCATAACATGCCAAGTTTCCCATTGGGATTTAAACCTATATGACTTCCTAGCCAAGATAAGCAACAGATATGAGAATATCACAGGAAATTCTTCAGTCAAAAATAAAACAATCCAGTATATGGTGCAGATTAATCACTATTATACTGTAAAGTACAAATGATTATGTAATATTCTACTTACATTGACTGCAATGTCACAAGGAACAGTGTCAAAATCAGCAGCTCCTTTCTGATCCAAGGAGGTTCAGTTCATACTCATTAGCATTAGCTGAGGCATATGATGCAAGAAAGTAAGCTTATAGAGCATCAGCCAAAAAAAAAAAATTTATGTACCAGGTACATAATGAGTTGCTGCTGCTCTACTCTGAGACTGAGTGTCACTGATAATGTCACAGCGACAGCCGTTAAAAACGTCTTTACTGCAGGGACTCATTATGAAACTGGTACAGTAAAATAAATAAAAAAAGTATTGCTGCATTACTTTTATTGAAAAAATAATTTCAGTACAATGAAATACAATGAATGGAAAAAATTCCATATGGCAGGGGTCCCCAACCTTTTTCACTGGAGGGCCACATAGAAAATTCATAACAAATGGCAGGCCGGAGTCAGTGCAATTTTGATGACTAAAAACACTGTAAACCAAAAAATGCAATTTTAGCGACTTCACCAGGTCAAACGGGGTGTACAAGATAGAAAAACAGTAAAAAATTATAAACAAGGGATATTTATTGTAAATAAAGACATAGTCATATTAAAAAGCACAGTTTTTATTATTATAATCACATTTGATATTACAGAAATAGCAAATCAATGAGATGTTTGTAGTTGTTTTGATTTAGCAATAATTGAAATGTTAGGTTTAATAGTAGAAGTTCCCAATCTTAAAAAGTCTTGCAAATGTTCATCTGTCATTCTTGATCGATGTTTGGATTTTATATATTTCATTTTTGAATATGTTTGTTCACGTAGGTAAGTGCTACCAAAAATAGAAATTATTCTGCTTGCTAATTTTTTTAATTGATTAAATTTAATTTAATTTTAATTCATTTTCTGTCAAAGTTTTATAAAAGTTAATTAATTGTCCCATAACATGCCAAATACATAACCGATATTTAAAATACATAACCGATTGATTGTGCCATTACAATGCTGGGAATGGGGCCCCACCCACCCCCCATAGTTTCGGCTCTGGATACTCAATAATTCCATTCAGGATGTCATTTGTAAAATAAATGATCATCTCAAATTTTCAAAAAAAAATAACAGAAAAAAAAAAAAAAAATCATTTTTAAATACTGTTTTCAGGTTATCGTTACTTTGAAGATCTATGATTTCTAATTGTTGATCTTTATCTATTTGTGAAACATTTACATCAGATGGATTCTGAAATAATGTAAATAATTTTCTATTGTTTTTGAAATCAACAAAATTGTCGGTAGAAAAATCACAATTGGGCATATTATTATACAAACTTTCACAACACAAAAAATGGGAAAAATTATTTTGTTCAATTTGATTTTTAAATAATTCTAATTTTGTCTGAAATGCTTTAATATTGTAGAACAAGTCATTTACAAGTAGATCGTAACTTTGAAGTTTTTTATTCAATGTATTCAAATGTTCACAAATATCTGTTAAAAATACAAGTTCCCATAACCATTTGTTAATTCTGGGACTGGTTTTAATTTTTCGTTCATGAATATGTCTATTTCAGTTCTGAGTCGAAAAAATCTTTTTAACACATTACCGCCACTCAACCATCGCACCTCCGTATGATACAACAAATCACCATATTCGCTTTCGATTTCCTCCAAGAAAATTTTAAACTGACGATGGTTCAGTTCATTTTTGCATATAAAATTCACAATGCTAATTATAGTTGACATGATTGAGTTCGAAGACAAAAATTTACCACACAACGATTGCTGGTGAATGACACAATGAAATTGCATAGGTCTTTTGATGTTTTTGGAATCAAAATATTTATTAACATGGCCAATGAAACCAATATTTTTTCCAACCATATTCTTTGCACCATCGGTCGTAATTGCTGTCAACAATTCCCAATCAAGCTGCAGGTCTTCAAACACTTTTGATACGCTATAAAATTCTTGTGACTTCAAAATTTTTATTTATACTGTGTATGTAAATGAGTAACTGTGCTGTGTTGGTATAATATCTTCACTTTCATCAATTGCAATCAAAAAATTTATAAAATCTGTAACTTTTTGTTTCAGTTGATCTTTAACATTAGCAGACAAGTCTTCGATTCTTCTTGCTAAAGTTGACCCTGATAAACTTATAGCAGCGAAGCGCTTAATTTGATCAGGGCATATTTCTTCTGCAATTGATAGGCACACTCTTTTCACAAACTCGCCATCAGTAAAAGCCCTCCCTTTTCCAGCAATGATTTGAGATGCTCACAAACTAGCTCTAATTAAATTTAAATTCTGATTAGGGAAACATGTCATCTGTTGTTGTTGCCCCTTGAAATCAAAGCTCAGCTCTTGTAATTTCTTGTTTCGCAACTCTCCTTGAAGTTTATCGTAAGTTGAGGCATGTTTTGTCGTATAATGCCGCTTCAAAGTATATTCTTTCAACACAGAATATACTTTGTACATATAAGGTAGGAACATCGGTTATTTTCCCTTATAAAAAAATAATTAATCGACCAAAGTTCATTGAAGACACGAAATTCGGAATCAATTTTTCTTTTCCTTGACATCTTGATTCACTAAAATTAAAAATTCAAAGTTAAATAAAATTAAAAATAATATGCAATTATACAAATAGCACTAATAAATTGTTGCGCATGATAATCGGTGCAGCGGCCCAATGACTATGGTCTGAATGAGAATAGCTGACCAGGAGAAAGATTAATACGCTTACTCGTCTTTGCATTGCAAACTGCAAAGAAAGCATTGCATACAATTCTTTCACTAATACTTGATTAATATTTAGATTAGTGTTTAGCAATTGTTTTAACAGTCACTTATTTTAACTTTACTATTTAACTTTTTGACAACTCGTGTTCGCCGGAAATACTCGAGGCTATAAACTTATATAGCCTTGGGCACTCGCACTGTTGGGATTTCTGACATCGCAAGAAACACTGCTGCGAAGTGGAAGCGCACAGAGTTGCAACAATGTTACAAAATTATATTTGGACGCATTTACATTATATTTTGATTAAAAATATCCTTATATACGATATGTAGCAACCAAAAAAGATTTCTATAGAATAAATTTCACGAGGCGGATGAAATAGTCTTTCGGGCTGGATGAAATCATCTGGTGGGCTGGATCCGGGCCGTAGTTTGGGGACCCCTGGTCTATGGTAACTGATATAAGATATATAATTTTGACACTCAAATAATTTTAATTCCCAAGCGAATACTCCATCGATTGTTGTTCCATTACATGTAGTATTTACTAAAGTATTTGATTTAATATCTAAATTGAAGACATCTTTCATAAATTTATAAAACTTCTTTCCAGTCTCTGAATTTAATTCTAGATTGAAACCACCAGTGAGAACTATAGGTATACAATCCAGAGGCTCTTCCAATAATTTTGCACCTTCAATGGAATACGGCATCGAATTCTTCTTTATGAATAATAAAAAAAATAATAATAATAATAATACGGCATCATATTCTTATTTATGAATTTTTGAATTATATCTAACAACATCCCTGGAGTGATGTATATGGCAACGATGAAAATAGATTCACTATTGAATTTGCACAAAGATAAATGTCTCCAATTTCATTTGATACCACTGTCGCATTGCTGCTATTATGCTGTGCAAAGATATGTGGCGTACTGATGATAGTTGAACCTTCATGTTGATATATCGCAACACCACCACTATGAACATCCGACTTTTTAAATTAAGTCACACCTTGGAATGGTTTAAGTAATATATGTTCATCATCATCCAACCACACTTCACTTAATACCAATATTTTTGATTGCTGTAAGATTGTGCCGTTTCAATATCTTGAACATAGGCCCGTAAACTTTGTATGTTCATTGACAATATAGATATACAGCTTTGCATGAAATCTTGCTTATTATTTTTCAAGTGATCTAGTTCAGCACGAAGTTCTATATTACTAGTAGCTTTGCCATGGTGAAATGTGAAATCATCGTGGGATTTGTAATATATAAACCTTGCAATGAGGTTACTCAGGATAATGTCACGTGTGCAAGTTGCTGTTGATGATCTTTCTCATAATTATATACAACTTTGTGAAAGGTCCCTCCTCGAGATTTATGTATAGTCAAAGCACGAGCACATACTAAAGGAAATAATTTACGTCTACATGTTAATTTTCTGTTGTTCTTGAATGGAATCGTAGTTAATCGTTTTATAATAAGTATGGGTTGATTAGGTAAATGTTTATCTTTCACATATTGTTTATAATGAGATCGAAGGTTATGTCCTATTTTTGAATCAGGAAATTTCATACTCGTTTAACTGTTTCATCGTCCTCAAATTCGAAATATACTAAAGTACCGACTGCACTGTTTACAAATCTATCGACCACATTTATATTTGTAGTAATCACGTACGGCTTTCCTTTCAATAATGGTAGAATGTATGGAAATCCTGCAGTTTCAGTCACTGACATTTTATGAATTTTATTTCGAATCCCTTGCAGACATAAATTAGTAGCATCTTCTTTTGTAACAAATCTCAATTCTATAATTTTAAATTCATCTGGTAGTAAAGCTGCTCCATCGCCTATTTTTGTAAGAATTTTAGAAAATGACTATCGGATTGTTGAACAACTTGTACTAATTCATGAAATTGTAGCGAATGCCATAATTCTGGAGCAATCTCTAATGATTTGTTTATAAATTCTTTCGATTCCAATATAGAATGAGTTATTTGTTTGTTATTTGGTTTTTTTTTAGGAGCATTAGCAACTAAGGCCATATTGCTCCGGGGATATGTGGTTGTCATTCCCTGACCTTTTCGCATCTTCCGTATTTGGTGGTCATGGGCTTGAACCCTGGTCTGATCAAGAAGCGTGTGCTACACACTGCTGCTCCTGCCCACCTGGCTATGGAGTCGCCAATATAGAATGAGTAATGTTAGCTGTTATTCCTACTGATTTAAATGCAATTTGCAAAATTTTCTGCGGTACACATTCACTTAATTTTCATTGCCATGTATAGCAAATGTTGGAGAGTTAATCCACGACAATCAGATCTACAAATTTCATGATTCCATCATAAAGGGAGTAATTTTCAATCCATTTTTAAATTTTCGTGCATGTCCCAAATATATAGCTGGAAAAGAAAGTTCTTTTGCATGTATATCAAATATGAAACTTGTTGGAGATGATTGCTAACCTGGTGTTGCTATACATAAATATTTATCTTCAGACCATAATAATGTTTGTTGTTGAATTATCAATAGTTCATCATCATTGTTGACAGGTTCCACAATTTCATCTAAATGTTCCTGTTCACTGTCGTCATTTATCCCCAAGAAATTGTCACTCACTTTAGAATTTATACAAAGGTTAATTTACCAAATACCGTAACCATATTTTCACTATTTTCTTCTGCATACATCCTTGTAGATATGATGATTTACATATGAGTCTTCGTTTTATATATACATTAATAGTATAATATGTCTGCCAGGGGCAAAGTTGATGACGTTGTTTGTAGAGCAGATATCATCTTTTCAGGGCACAAAAGGTGATATTGTTGTACACGTTGGAACTAATGACATTAAGAGTAAGAGATCTGCAGATTTACTCAACAAGTACAGGTCAATGTTGAAAAAAAGCCACGAGTTAGGGTTGAATGTGAAAGTGTCTGGAAAGTGTCTGCAATTCTGCCCAGACACGATAGGAGGGTGTATATGATGAGAGCCTTGTCAATCAATTCAGCCCTGGAGAGACTGTGCAAGGCTCAAGGAGTAAAATTTATTCCAGACTGGTCTGTGCTTGTTGACAGGAGAGACTTGTTGACTTGTTGACTACAGGGATGGGATACACTTAAATAGAAAGGGTGCAAGAATATTTGCTGATTCTATCAAGGCAGTGTTAGGTGGGTCGGAAAACTGCTGGCGTGGGGGGAAACACAGACTAAAAGGTTAACCGTGGCTGCAGGCAGAGGCAAAAGTGATTCTTGCACAGCTTCTATTAGAATAGGCAGCAAACTGGAAAGCAAGGTAATGGAGATTTCCAAGACTGTTGGGAGTCACAGTGGAACAAGTAAATACGTGGGCTGTGTTAGGGTGGCTTGGAGCAGGAACAGGTGCATGTATACTTGCATGTACACCAATGCTAGGAGTATAGTTAATAAATTTTATGAGCTTGAAGTACTAGTCAAGACATCAATACATTTATCCATCATTAGATGGATAAGTGTATTGTCTTTTGTCTTTTTATACATTTATCAGGTGGCGCTGGTTTCACATGCCAAAGCCACTTGATTGTTGCTGTGAATACGACAGTTTCTTCCAGCAACACTTCTTTTTGCTTTTTTTAATGTCTGTCTATTTGATACACTGCTTTTATCACTCCCCACATGAAATTTTAAAGGAAATGTCTTTATAGATTCTTTTTGTTTTTTAATATCTGACACAGCCTTGGCCAAAACCAAATTCTTCAGCAATTTTTTTCCAGGAACACCATTTTAAAGTTGTTCTATCACTTTGGGCTTGTTAATGATAGTTAAAATAAAGTTTTTCTTTTTATTTCACTTTTTATTCTTTAGAATCCATAATTATATAAAATATGTTAACTTATATACATAAGTTAACATATTTTATATAATTATAGGTTTTATATAAATATGGGCTAATAATTATATACTTAATTATATAAAACCCATAATTATATAATTCTGGGTATAAACAAGTATGCAAATGAAGCGATATAATTCAACCCCAGGGGCTCACATCTGGTGAGTATGGACTTGGCACACCCAGGGTCCTGAGTTGGATATCATCATTCTTCTCTTTCTTGGTGATTCCCTTCTACTTTTGACTCTCTCTCTCTCTCGGTAATACAGAAATTTTTTTTTTTTTTTTTTTTTGGCTGGTGCAGCATAAGCCTCATAAACTTTCTTGCACCATAGTTTTTTTTTTTTATGAAAACTCCAAACACAAGAGGTATTAGGACCTATAGTACTAAGTACTGTGCTTGGAGGTTGAGAAGACGAGAGAAGATATTTGTTGACATTAGACTTGAACTTCTGTAGACTAATTTTCAGGAAATACGTATGAAGGAAGTTTGTTCCAGAAAACGGCAGTTGAATGAATAAACGAGAAAGATGAAAAGTTGGTTCTGTGAGTTTGAAGTTGGACAGTAAATGGACGTTGGATGGTGGCGGCACACGTTCAGATTGTTTTGAAAGAGAGAGAGTGGGAATTATAGAAGCCAATTCAGAAGAACAATGCCCATGGAAGTATCTGTAGAAAAGGCATGCAGCAGAAACAGTACATCTGTGAGACAGCAAGTGGAGAAACTGTTAGAGATGAGTCATTAATTAACCTAACTGCCCTCTTCTGAATGGAATCTAGAAGCCTGAGAGAGGTTTTGGGGGCAACACCCCAGATGTGGGAACAATATTCCATGGTAGGGCAGATTTGCGATTTGTACAGAGTGAACAGCTAGTTGGAAGAAAAGTAACTCCGAAAGCAAAAGAGAAAACCAAGTTTTTTCGATGCAGAGGAAGCAATATTTGTAATGTGCTTGTGCCAAGAGAGATTAGAAGTCAGGGTAATCCCCAAAAGTGATATATCATTTTGCCTAAGAATCGGAGTGTCACCAAAAATAAGCATAGGAGCAGAAGAATCCTTTTTGCGAGATATAAAACAAGACTGAGTTTTAGAAGGATTGAAATCAACTAAGTTGTCTTTGCCCCACGAGAATTACCTGGAGATTGGCATTTAAGGAATTGTTGGTAGATATTCGAGAAGTTGAAGTTGATTGAGCAGGGCAAGGTTTCTCGAAATGGAAAGTGGAATGCAATGTGCTATCATCGGCAAAACTATGAATAGGATATCCAGTCAATGGGAAGAAGGTCATTAATATATAAGAGGAAAAGAGTGGGGGAAAGAACTGAACCTTGGGGGACACCAGCATTAGGGGAGAAATTAGAAGACAGAGAGCCATCTACCATCACCCTCAGTGAGCGATCAGAGAGAAAACTGGATAACCAATTACAAAAAACAGTTGGCAAACCATAAGATGGAAGCTTGTTTACAAGACCTTTATGCCAAACACGATTGAAAGCCTTTGAGATGTCTAGAGCAACTGCTTGTGTTTCACCGAACTTTTCCATTGAATTTGTCCATAATTGGGTAACATAAGCCAGATTATCACCAGTGGATCGACACTGGCAGAATCTGTACTGGCGATCGATCATTGATTAGACGGAAGGTTTCTAGGTTGTTTAATAGTTCGTGGTTAATTGATATCTCCATTACTTTAGAAAGAGTAGAAGTAATTGCAATGGGACGATAATTGGATGGGAGGGATTTGTCACCCTTTTTTAGGAACTGGGTGGATATGAGCAAATTTCCAAGCAGAAGGAAAAATACCTTTAGAATAAGAAAGTAAAAAAAGGTGGCAAAGAACAGGAGTAAGTTGCAGGAGCGCAGGTTTTGAGAACAAGTGGAGAAATACCATCAAGACCTGGAGCTTTCTTAGCATCGAGATTCGTCAGAATCCTTCTGACATCCTTTTAACAGAAGACCACAGGAGGCATTGAATGCAGAGTGTTGGGAATGGTGGGAGGTAAAATCATGTATAAATGATTTTAACAAAATCATTAATACATGAGTTGGAAGAAAAATGGGATGCTAGCAGGTCAGCTTTATCCTTGGCCGAAGTGACAACAGAACCATCTGGTTTTGACAGAGGTGGGAGCAGAGATGGGCAAAAGTTGCGGCCAATAGCTTTGGCAAGAGACCAGAATGCTCAGCTACCATTAGGACAAGAAGCAAGTTTTCTTCTCTTAGCCTGTTCAAAATGTAGTTTGGACTGATTAATAACTGCGTTACAATTGTTGCAAGCTTTGTTGTAGGCAGAAAATGAAACTGAAGAATTTGAAACAAGCCAATTACGATATGCAACATTCTTCTCCTGAACAGCCTTAGCACATTTATTCGAAAACCAAGGTTTAGATAAAGGACGAGATTTTAAAGTGGAGTGTGGGATAAAGGCTTCTATTCCTACAAGATTAATTTGATTGATACGATCTGAACAAATGTTGACACCAGACGTTTTGAAACTGTAGTCTGACCAAGGAAAAAAAGAAAAGAAATCTCGCATGTCATCCCATTTTGCATTCTTCTAATACCAAACATTGAGAGTCTTCTAGATGAGCAGAAAACCCACTACACTATTATTATGGGGGACTTCAATGCTAAGGTTGAAAAAAGGCAAAACAGCGCAGAAAGAGGAACTATAGGAAATTTTGGAATTGGTGAAAGAAATAAAAGAGGTGAAAGACTTGTGGAATTTGCAGAATCTCAAGGACTGTAAGTAATGAACACTTTTTTCAAGAAAAGGGTGAACAGAAAGTGGACATGGAAGAGTCCAAATGGATTAACAACTAATGAAATCGACTTCATCCTCACTAACAGAAGATATATTGTGAATGATGTTACCGTCCTGAATAAGGTAAATGTTGGAAGTGATCACAGAATGGTAAGATGTACACTTGATATAGATGTAGGAAAGGAAAGGAAAAAACTGACTCGAGTAAATAATACAAAGGTCTTTGAAATAACAGAGGAGGAGAAAAAGCAGTATGTACTGGAACTTAAGAACAAGTTTGAGCTTCTGCAGACTGCTCAGGACCAAGATATCGACGAGGAATATTACAACTTTCTGAAAGTGATAAAGCCCAAGAAACCTATAGGGAAAAAGAAATCCAAAGAAGAAAAAATTAGTCAAGAAACACTTGTCATGATGAACAACCAAAGACGACAAATGAGGAGCAAGAAAAACACTGACAGGGAGAAAATTGAGTATACTGAGTTATGCAAAGCCATTAGAAAGAGACTCAGAGAGGACATAAGAAGATTTAACACAAGAAAAGTAGAACAAGCATTAAGGGAAAACAAAGGATTTAAATCAGCAGCCATGAGCAGTAATACAGAAAGACAAATGATACTGAAACTGAAGAATAGCGATGGTGTACTTATAAACAGCAGAGAAGGCATAATTCAAATAGCAGAAGACTACTATAGAGAATTATACAAGGAGCGAGGGAATAATACCAGCCGTGGGGAAGATGGATTGCAAAGTAGCAACACATACGACATACCCGATATTCTTCCTGATGAGGTAGAACATGCATTGAAGAAAATGAAGAATCAGAAAGACCTGGAGGAAGATGAAGTTACTGTAGAGTTGTTAAAATTGGGTGGAAGAGACATAACACAAAAACTGGCAAGGCTCTTCACAAAGTGCATTAGAAAAGGTGTGACACCTAAGCAGTGGAATAATGCAATCATAGTTTTGCTGCATAAGAAAGGAGATAAATCAGAAATTGGAAATTATAGACCAATTAGCTTGTTATCCCACATCTACAAGTTGTTCACAAGGGTCATTACTAACAGATTAGAAAGAATACTTGATGAGAATCAACCAAAAGAGCAAGCTGGCTTTAGGACAGGATTCTCAACTATGGATCACCTTCACTTAATATCACAGCTAATGGAGAAAACAAATGAATATAAAACACCATTATGCCTGGCATTTGTGGATTATGAAAAGGCATTTGACTCCATACAGCATAAGGCAATATTTCGGGCACTGGAGAGACAAGGCATAGATACGCCATATATTATGATTTTGAAGAAAATATATGAGAGTGCTACCTCCTTTATTAGACTAGACAAAGATAGTAGAAAATTTAAAATCGAGAAATGAGTTCGACAAGGAGACAATATCTCCGAAGCTGTTTACTGCTGCCCTTGAGGAAGCTTTCAGAAGATTAGACTGGTCGCAGAAAGGAGTCAATGTGAACGGAGAGTATCTAAACCATTTACAATTTGCAGATGACATTGCGGTCATAAGCCACGATCCCAAAGAATTAGAGGAAAATCTTAATCAGTTATGCACAGTTAGTAAGGATTTTGGACTAAAGATGAATATGGCTAAACCAAAAGTAATGATGAACAAGTATGACCACGGAAAGGAAAATGATGATTGAAGGAGCAGTAATTGAAAAGGTGGAGTCATACTTATCTGGGACAAGTTATAAGCTGTAATAATGATAAATGGCTGGAAGTCAAGAGAAGAATAAATTTTGGATGGATAGCATTCAGGAAATATAGTTACATACTGAAGAGCAATATCCCAGTTTGTCTGAAACGTAAAATAATGAACCAATGTATACTCTCCACCATGACTTATGGAAGTGAAACTTGGGTACTCACCAATAGAATGGAAGAGAAGCTGAGAACTACACAGCGAAGAATGGAACGAATTATACTGGGAATCAGACTGTTAGATAAGAAGAGAAACACATGGATTAGGCAGCAAACTCAAGTAAAGGACATTCTTATCAAAACTAAAGAACTAAAATGGTCTTGGGCAGGACATATAGCTCGAAGACAGGATGACAGATGGACTAAGAAAATAACAGAATGGTACCCAAGAGGAGCAAGAAGAAAACCTGGAAGACAAAGGCGGAGATAGATAGATGAAATTCGTGAGTTTTTGGGTAGTAAATGGATGGCCAGTGCTCAAAACAGAAGGAACTGGAAAGTTGCTGGAGAGGTCTTCATCCTGCATTCGATTGAAAATGGCTGATGATGATGATGAATACCAAACAACAGAAGGTTGGGAATAGCCATGAGATAAAGGCTCCATTGGAGAAGAGACAATCACCAAGTTGTGATCTTAGGTGCCTAAAGGACCACTCTCATGGACCGTGTACTTATTATTATTATTAGCCATATGGTGCAAGGAAGCCTGAGGCTTATGCTACACCAGCTGAAAAAAAATTTCTGAATTACCCTGGAGAGAGAGAGAGAGAGAGAGAGAGAGAGAAAGAGAATCACCAAGAAAGAGAAGAATGATGATATCCAGCTCAGGACCCAGGGTGTGCCAAGCCCATACTCACCAAATGTGAGCCCCTGTACTTAGAAGGGTTGTGTGTGAGAAAAAGATCAAGCATGTTGGTTGTATGGTTAGGATTGTCTGGTATTCTTGTAGGTAAATGAACAATCTTTGCAAGGTCATTAGTAATTGCAAAAGCCTCAGTATCTAGACCAGCTGGGTCGGTGTGACTAGAAAACGGACACCAGCTGGAGTTTTGAACATTAAAATCACCAAGGAAAATTACCTCACTGTTAGGAAAGTTAGACTGGAGAAAGTCAAGTTGCAAAGAGAGGAAGTCGAAGAGGTCCAAGTGAATAGTGGAGTTGGGAGAACGGTAGAGACAACAGATGAATTTGACACAATGAGATAGAGAGATTTTAAGCCAGAGAAGTTCAAAGAGAGGAGATTCCAAACTGTCAAGTCTCTGACAGGGAATATCAGAATGGACATATGCACAAGTACCACCTTTGAGGCGAAAGGAATCATACAGCGAATAATTTTGGCATCTGAGATGAGCAGTAGTTGAATTAACTTATAACTGAGATTCTGTCAGAAAAAGTATATGGGGTTTGGCAGACTGCAAGTGGAAATGGACATCGTTGAGATTAGAATTGAGACCACGTATATTTGTGAAATGAACTAGGAAGTGTTTGGGTGGTTTAGATCTTTTTGCAGATAAGCTTACTCTATTAGTTTAACAATTCATGGTGTATTCAATAGTAAGAAAAAGTGGGGGTGGACATTCTGTATGAAGTAATGAAATTTTTGGATATGGTGTACACATGGTAAGAATAAACCCAGATCCTTGACATAACGTGACCTCGACAATGCCCCCACATACACACTACTCGGACTCCCCCCAGTCACTATCTGGCAGAGTACAGGTAGCACGATTATACACTAGCTGATCCGGAAGCCTCCTAAAGAGTTACCAATAGGTTCGATCCAGTGTACTAACTAGCGGCCGGCCTGCGAATACCATTTTAGAGAAGTACCCTGGAAATGTAAGGAAGATTGGATCTCATCATGATGCCCATCATAACCTCAAAAGTCATTAGTCATACTGCTTGATGGAAGAGATGGGGAAGGGTTGACCGGAACTTAGCTCTAGAGACTAAACATGGGTTCCACCACTTCAAGCCTCCAATAAGCAAAGTGGAGGTACTGCACCAGTTGATGAGAGTCATCTAGCACCTAGTATTGCCTAGTAACACAGAGGGGTTATGCTATTAGTTAAGAAACACATAAAAACCAAGGAAGTGAAGCCAGTCGACATCGCTGGACAGTGCAGTGTTGAGTCAGTTTGGTGTGACATAAGCATTGGGAGATCAAAATTGAGAGTAGGAGTGTGCTATAGGCCTAATGACTCTGATGAGTATAATAAGAAACTGTACAGGGAAATAGAGTGGGCCAGTAAATCAGAGAGTCTTACAAATGTCACAAATGTCAGTGAACAGAAATGTCAACTAGTCAGTATATTACAGTACGTATTAATTAAGCTATGCATGTAAGCGTAAATTTTTTTTTAATTTGCTGACCTGTGGAAAATATTCCTACAATTTTCACGTATCATTTAATTTTTTAATTGGTAAGGTAATAAAGGTTAAATTTGTGCTTAATATATCTTTACTTTTATAGCCTGTGGATAATATTCCTTCTATTTTCACTAATTACAATTTCTGTAGAATTAAATAGAATTAAAATTCAATTCACAAATGTGATCACAATGACTGGTGCTTACTACACATTGTATAAGAGTGAACGGTACTTTACTATGGTGAGTCCATCGTAACATGATTTGATTGTACAGTGAACCAATTGTAAAGAGGGGGTCCATTGTATTTTTAACTATTTACGTGAAACTTTGGATAATTGAGGCAGCCACTTAATCGGGCCAAAATGCAGTAGTCCCAATGTGTTCCAAATAACCGGAATCGACTGTGTGTGTGTGTGTGTATATATATATATATATATATATATATATATATCAATTGGCAATCAACCTCGCACTTCACTTTAAAAATAATACTGACCTTATTAAAAAAGCAATTTACACTATTCTTAAAAGCATCAGAACTTAATAAATGATATATCAAACTCACTGTTCGTGAAGGTTTGGGAGCTGAAGGACTTGTTAATGCTACCATCTCCTGAATGGCTAACCTCAATTTGAGGCGATGTAAGGGGTTGCTAATTCCGATTTCGTGCTGAATTTCTGTATCTGATAAAGCTGACATGATGGCACCACTTTTAACATTTGCCCGACATGCTGCTACATACCATGCTGGCATTCCTACCCAGAGTTTTTGAAAAAAATCATTTCATTTAAATTTAACATCACTACATTTATTTCCAAAACTGAGAAACAAATTTTAGCATGAAATTTATTACAGATAAATATATAATAGTACGTGTGTAGATTACTGAATTTCAACTAAATTAAAGGAGATGGTTAATAATAAACATTAAGTGCATTTGTTGTTGTATTACTGAATTTCAACTAGATTAAAGGAGATGATTAATAATAAATGTTAAGTGTATTTGCTAAAATTTGTGCAGATACAAAGCAAATACATCAAATTACTAAACTTCTTTTTCTTCATAGGATTTATTCCGTTATTACAATGGTTCTCCTCAACCTAACATTGAAAAGTCATTCCTTTATTCTTTTTTTCCATTTTCTTCTATCTTCCCAATCTCTATCCACCAGTCCTCTTCTATTCATGGCTGCTCTCACACCTTTGATCCATGTTCTTCTTGGTCTTCCTCTCTTTTTCCTTCTCCATGGCTTCTCTGGGCAATCTGTCGTCCTCCATTCTCTTCACATGGCCAAACCACTCCAATCTTTTCTCCTCTATTTTATTAATGATGGTTTTTTGGACATTCATTATATTCCTTATCATGTCATTTCTAACTTTTTCAGTCCTAGACTTTCTTGTCAATCTTCACCAAAAATCGATCTCAATGGCCAGTAGTTTATTTTTTTGTCTTTCAATTAAGGTCCAAATCTCACATCCATATTATAAAACACTTTGTAATATTGCATTATATATTTGATGTTTAGTTCTGTTAATAATATTTTTATTCCATAGCACAGAATTAAGCATTCCTATGACCTTTCTACCTTCACCCAGTCTTCTCTCAATTTCCTGAGCAGATGATCCATCAGCCTGGATAATTGCACCCAGGTATTTAAATTGCTGTACAGTTTCACCTATATTCCATCTAAATCCAGAATCTCCCCACTTCGATTCATGTACTCTGTCTTATTAAAATTAACTGTCAGTTCCCATGTTTTATATTCTTCTAGTAACTTTCTGCCCATGTAGTTTACATCATCATTGTTCTGTGCAAACAGTAGATTGTAAAGGTACTTATTTTGACCAAGAGGGAACACCCATTGAACTGCACTTCTGTGACCATAGTCTTAGAACAACTTCCAGGTACAGCTCAAACAAAGAAGGTGACAAACAGCATCCTTGAATTTTCTTGATATTCTTGAACCAATTTTTATACAGCATGTATTGTTCTTGTAGATTCTTCTAATGATTTCAATTAATGGCTGGCTTATTAACATTTTCTTTATAGCCTTCAACAGAAGATTTCTTGGCACATCATCATACTTTCTCTAAGTCTATGAATAGCACACCTACATCTTGGTTTGTAGCCAGAATTTGCTTAACAGTGAATAAATGGTCTATACATGAGCATGCAGTCA
This sequence comes from Mastigoproctus giganteus, assembly GCF_048544385.1. Taxonomy (NCBI): domain Eukaryota; kingdom Metazoa; phylum Arthropoda; class Arachnida; order Uropygi; family Thelyphonidae; genus Mastigoproctus; species Mastigoproctus giganteus. The sequence goes on along the minus strand of NC_143586.1, from coordinate 94,321,894 downwards.
AAAAGCCACACTGTTCCTCAGAAATATCAATCTCTTGTTCCAGTTTTGACTTTGCCACTTTTCCAAATAGTTTAGCAATAGAGCTCATAACACAGATTCCTCTATAGTTGGAGCATCTTCTGTCACCTTTCTTGAAAATTGATGTAATGAATTACTAAACTCGTATGCAAATAGCAGCTTTCGATGGAATCCTATAATCAGGCTGAATTAAAAAGAAGGGGGATAAAACCTGAACATTGCAGTAACAAATACATTAATAACTGAAAGTGATAAGTTATATTCACCAATAATTTTTGCAACTGAAAGATTATAAAATAAAATTACATAAATGAGAACAATTGCTTAATAAATAAATTTATGATGCAATATAGAAATGTAAGCTCCTTGGAAGAATGCAGAAAGGATCAATGGAGCTTAAAAAACACGAGACATCAAATTTAAGAATTCATGTTACATAACAATACTTGACAAGATAACTGAAAAATAGCTGTTACACCTTACTTACAAATACAGGAGGGAGGAATAAAATTAGTTATTATAACTGCATACAAAAAAAAAAAAAAAAAAAATCAGTGCCTGCAGGTGTTGTGCAATCATATTTGTAAAAAACTGGGATGTGATTACTGGAGGATTAATAATTTTATAATACCAGCTCTAAGGGTTTTTTTTTTACGTTCACAAGGAAATTATTATCATTAAACATGATGTAAAACATCTCCTTTAATAATATCTTTCCAGATTTTGAATTACTTAAACATTTTGAATTACTTAAACAAATCTCCAGATTTTGAATTACTTTAAATTACTTGAACAACAATGCCATTAAAAATCTGCAGATAAAAGAACTACTAGCTGGCAGTAATCACAGTGTAGTGATGTGGTATTTACTTAAAGATGTAACTACTATCAAGGGTAAAGGGAAGGGATTTTGCTTTCATAAAGGAGGCTATAGTGGTCTCAGACAGATTTTAAAGGCATTGTTGTTGGTAACAGTATTAGTTGGTCCCAACTAATGTTGTTACCAACAACAAATTCTAAATGGGAAGCATTCAAGGAAATAATCATAGATGTTACTAGGTTTCTTTTCATGCTGACTAAGAATTACAAGGCTTAGACCTAAATGAATGTCATATGAACTATCAAGACACATGGCAAAGAAGAAAAATGCATGGGATGCATATAAATTATCAGCTGATACAGAAGACTATGGAACATATAAACTAGTCTGTAATAAAGTCACGAAGAAAGTTAGTCAAGCCATCGCAAATTATGAGAAATCTTTGGCAAGGATGGAAAGAAAAACAGAAAAGACTTCTTTACTTATGTAAACACTAGGAGGAAGTTCACTGATATCAAGTGAACCAATGTGATTGGTTCACTTGATATCAGTGGTTTAACTGTTGATGATCTTACCAAGGTTGCTCACAAACTGAATAGGTATTCTGCATCTGCATTGATGCAAAAGTTCTTTATTGAGGGAAATGACTGAAGTTTATCAAAATCACACAGGGAGCTAAATGATTTTGTGATAAATGAGAGGAAAGTGGAACAGAAATTCTTGAAGCCTGGGGTGGTGGGAATCTATCCAATTATATTAAGAGAAGCAGCACAGGAGGTATGCAAACCTTTAGCCATAAATATGAGAGCATTTTTGGATTCAAGGGGGGTGCCTATGGACTGGAGATGTGTATTATCGCAATTCGCACAGGAGATTTCAAAAGGTGACTAGAGTAATTACAAACCTGTTAGCTTGACTTATGTTGCAAGGAAAGTAATGGAGTCACTGGTTAAAGAAGTAATGCAAAACCATCTAGACAGGATTGCAGATATACATCAGTCCCAGCCTGGGTCTGTTAAGGGGAGATCTTTCTGACTAATTTGAGTGGATATTATGATGCAGTGACAAAGGAGCTGGACGCAAAAAATAATTTTGCTATCATGTACTTGGATTTCAGGAAAGCTTTTGATACTGTTATGTGTAAAAGACTGCTGCACAAATTGGACCAGTGTGGCATTAAGGGAAAGTTACCGTTATGGATAAAGGGATGAGTTCAGTGCTCAGCCCATTGTTGTTTTTTATATTTATTAATGATACTGATAAGGGTAAATCAGGTTTAATGTCTAAGTTTGCAGATGATATAAAGGTTGGCAGGGTGGTTAACAAGTAATGAACATGTGCTGTTGAAACAGGATCTAGAAAAATAAGGCAGATAGGCTGTGAAATGGCAATTGGAGTTTAATATTGACAAATACAAGGGAATGCATGTGGGTAGCAGTAATCCCAGTGTAATGTATCAGCTGTGTGGTACTACACTCAGGGTAGTGGAAAATCAAAGGACCTGGGGGATAATAGTGCAGTCTGATATGAAGTTCTCTGAGCAGTGCAGAGAGGCTGCCAGGACAGCTCGGGGGGGGAGGGGGTTGTCATGATATACAGGAATTTTGCTAGCAGGTATAAGGAGGTGATAATCCCATTGTATAAAGCAATTGTCAGGCCACATCATCTGGTATAATTAAGTACAACAAAGAATCAGCAAAAAAAATACTGATAAATAGAAAATTTAAGATTAAATGACACTAATTTACATTTCTTTGGAACTATATAAATTCCTGGAAAAGATAAAACTGAATACTTACTCTATAACATATCTGAGAGAAAGTAAGAGTAACTCCTGACACTTAGAGTCCCACTGTTGAACAAAAGCCGAGAATTAGGGTTGAATTTGAAAGTGTCTGCAATTCTGCCCAGACACGATAGGAGGGAGTATATGATGAGAGCCTTGTCGATCAATTCGGCCCTGGAAAGATTGTGCAAGGCTCAAGGGGTACACTTTTTTTCAGCCTGGACTGTACTTGTTAACAGGAGAGATTGCTTCTAAAGGGATGGGATACACTTAAATAGAAAGGGTGCAAGAATATTTGCTGGTGCTATCAAGGCAGTGTTAGGTGGGTCGGAAAACTGCTAGCTTGGGGGGAGACAAAGACCAATAGATTGACAGTAGCCACTGGCAGAGGTGAAAGAGATTCTTGCACTGCTTCTATTAGAATGAGCAGAAGCCTGAAAAACAAGATGCATGGTATTTCAGAGACTGCTGGGAGCCATTGCGGTACAAGTAAACACATGGGTTGTGTTAGGGTAGCTAAGAATAGAAACAGGTGCAAGTATACTTGCGTGTACACCAATGCTAGGAGTTTAGTAAATAAATTTGATGAATTTGAGGTATTGCTCAAAACATCAAAGGCAGATATTGTTGGGATATCAGAGACGTGGTGTCACACAGATATAAGGGATGCAGAACTGCAATTTGGGGAGTACAACGTCTACAGAAAGGATAGACAGGATAGGAAGGGGGTAGGGGTTATGCTATTAGTTAAGAAACACATAAAAACCAAGGAAGTGAAGCCAGTCGACATCGCTGGACAGTGCAGTGTTGAGTCAGTTTGGTGTGACATAAGCATTGGGAGATCAAAATTGAGAGTAGGAGTGTGCTATAGGCCTAATGACTCTGATGAGTATAATAAGGAACTGTACAGGGAAATAGAGTGGGCCAGTAAATCAGAGAGTCTTATAATGGGAGATTTTAATTTCCCAGATATTGACTGGAATTTGGGGGCTGGTCACTCACACACTAGCAGGGCTTTTGTGGATTTATTGGATGATTGTTTTCTACATCAGCATGTTCGGGAGGCAACTAGAGGGAGTAATACTCTTGATTTGATTATCAGTAGTGATTCTTCATGCATTGGGAATCTGCAGATAAATGAACCACTAGGTGGCAGTGAACACAGTGTGCTGAAGTGGGATTTACTCAAAGAGGCAACTACCATTAGGGGTAAAGGGAAGGGTTATTGCTTCCGTAAAGGCGACTACGATGGACTGAGACAGTATTTAAATTCTATACAGTGGGACCAACTGATGATGTTACCAACAGCAAATTCAAAATGGGAAGCATTCAAAGAACTTATCTTGGAAGCTACTAGGCTTTACATACCAACTAAGAAATATTGTTCAAGGTTTAGGCCAAAATGGATGTCAGATGAACTAATGAGGCATATGGCAGAGAAGAAAAATGCATGGGATACTTACAAATTAACACATGACACAGAAGCCTATGATAGATACAAGTTGATATGCAACCAAGTTACAAAGGAGGTTAGGCAGGTGAAGGCAGATTACGAGAAATCCTTGGCAAGGGATGCAAAGAAAAACAGCAAAGAGTTCTTTACTTATGTAAACTCTAGAAGGAAGGGGATGAATCAGATTGGTCCACTTGATATTGATGGGTCAACTGTTGATGATCCTGCTCAGGTAGCTAACAAACTAAATGAATATTTTGCATCGACATTCACACATGAGGAGTTATTCAGCGAGGGGGAATGCCAGAGGTGTATTCAACTCTAGCAGTAAGCTACAGAATCTTGAAATAACTGGGAGTAAAGTGGAGGAGAAACTGTTGAAGATAAACACAAGAAAGGCACCCGGGGTGGATGGGGTCTATCCAGTTATATTAAAGGAGGCAGCAAAGGAAGTAAGCAAACCCTTAGCCATAATTATGAGAGCTTCCTTGGACTCAGGGGAGGTACCCATAGACTGGAAATGTGCAAATGTGACCCCAATTCACAAAGGAGGATCAAAGGCTGACACAAGTAATTATAGACCTGTGAGCTTAACTTCTGTTCCAGGAAAATTAATGGAGGCACTGGTTAAAGAAGCACTGCAGGATCATTTAGACAAGACTTCAGTTATAGCTCAGACACAGCATGGTTTTGTTAAGGGGAAGTCTTGCCTGACCAACTTGATTGGATACTATGATGCAGTCACAAAAGAACTGGATGCAGGGAAAACTTTGATATTATATACTTGGATCTTAAAAATGCTTTTGATACTGTTGCACATGGAAGACTGCTACACAAATTGGAGCAGTGTGACATTGGAGGCAAATTGCTGCTATGGATAAAGGGGTGGTTGAGGGGGAGAAGACAGAGTGGTAATCAATGGACACTGCTCATCGTGCACTAATGTTATTAGTGGAGTCCCTCAGGGCTCAGTGTTGGGTCCATTATTGTTTTCTGTATTTATAAATGATATTGATGATGGTATATCAAGCTTAATGTCCAAGTTTGCAGATGATACAAAGGTTGGCAGGGTTGTCAAGGACACTACTGACACTATGCTGCTGCAACAGGATCTGGAAAGGTTGAGCAGATGGGCTGAGAGGTGGCAAATGAAGTTTAACAATGACAAATGTAAAGTACTACACATGGGAAACAGCAACCCCAGAGCAATGTATCAACTCTGTGGTACTACACTGACAGTGGTAGAGAATGAAAGGGACTTGGGGGTGGTTGTGCAGACAGATATGAAGTTCTCTGAGCAGTGCAGACGGGCTGCAGAGTAGCTCATGGAGTATTGTCAATGATATACAGGAATTTTTCCAGCAGGGATAAGGAGGTGATTATTCCATTGTATAAGGCAATGGTCAGGCCACACCTAGAGTACTGTATACAGGTCTGGAGGCTTCATTTCAAGAAGGATGTAGAGCTGCTGGAACGAGTACAGAGAAGGGCAACAAAATTAGTGAATGGAAGAAAGGGGGGCTCTTACGAAGAAAGGCTTAAGTTTTGCAAATTACAGTGTCTGGAGACTAGGCACCAGCGAGGTGATCTGATAGAGGTGTATAAAGCCTTGAATGGTTTGAGCATGCTCAATGCTGATGGGATTCTTCCTCTAGCTCAGAATAATCACCTGAGAGGGCATAAATTCAAATTGAGGAAAGACAGATGTAGGATAGACGTGCGGAAATTTGCCTTTAGCCAGCAGGTGGTTGGTTGGTGGAACAGACTTCCATCCCTTGTAGTGGAGGTTGATAGCCTAAATAAGTTTAAGGCTCAGCTGGACAGGTATTTTGAACGAACAGAGGAGGTGAAGTGGGTTTTTTTTTTTTTTTTTTGGCTGATGCTGCATAAGCTTGCTTTCTTGCATCAAATGCCTCTACTAATGCTAATGCTAATGAGAATGGGGCGGCATTCCTCCATGTGGTATGGGCGCCATACCTCAACCCCTGCTTACGTTGGTTCACAACTGGGTGGTCACTCACAGTGTGCTTGTGCATGTTGTTATACCCAGGATTATTAACAGTCCCACCATCGTGAAGGTGCAAGCAGAGGATCTGGCTGTCACAGACCGTCCAGACTTCGCCGAAATTGGGTCCACTTGACTTGATTGTCACCTAAACATCAGTTCTACCAGCGTTTTAGACCACCAGGTAGCAAGTACAGCTTGTCTGGCATATCTGAGAGAATGTCTGTGACAACTTCAAGGACCATAAACATATGGCTAATAATAATAAGCAATAACATCCGTCCGATTCAGAGTCAACGACGTGAACAACACACAAGATAATGTAATGATGTTTCGTCTCTCTCTGCTCAGTCAAGCAGTGCACAGTGTGAGAGTTTCTCATCTGCCTTCATAAATCCCATGTGTCTTTCAAACTCAATTGTGAACAAATTTTTTAATATTTCGATCCAGATTAACTGTAACTAGATTAGTGAGGGTTTACTCTATTTTATTAAAGTTTGTTGAATGATTTATTAATAAAATAGTAAAAGAAGTTATAATTTTCTCAAAAACCAGACATTCAACCAGACGTTGTTCAACGACGTGAACAACACACAAGATAATGTAATGATGTTTCGTCTCTCTCTGCTCAGTCAAGCAGTGCACAGTGTGAGAGTTTCTCATCTGCCTTCATAAATCCCATGTGTCTTTCAAACTCAATTGTGAACAAATTTTTTAATATTTCGATCCAGATTAACTGTAACTAGATTAGTGAGGGTTTACTCTATTTTATTAAAGTTTGTTGAATGATTTATTAATAAAATAGTAAAAGAAGTTATAATTTTCTCAAAAACCAGACATTCAATCAAGATTTTAAAGTCACATTCATGTTCAGTATTAAAAATCACATATGGATATATGAATACTGAAAAAATTATTGGAATATGGAAATACAAGATTTTTGTCCATAGGCTCATCAAACGACAGAATTTTAATCGTGTTTGACAGACTTCGTTCATATTTTCATTCTCACGAGAAATGTCCTGTTATGTTGAAAAAATTATTTGAAGATACTTTTTGAAATTATGGTTGTCATTTGCAAGAGATCAAGTTTCAGCATTCCAAATATATATTAGTTTTATTGAATAAGATAATATTTCAGCTACAGAAGTATCTTTGAATACTGAAAATCTTACAAACATGTTAGAAGACAGAAAAAATGAACTTTTTATAACAACAGATGTTAAAAATAAACTAAAAATGTTAATAGACGGAGGTGAAATTAGTGAGGTCAAGGTTTTTGAAGTAGTTAAGAATTTTTATGAAACCAACTTAGAATATGTAAACAAGTGTAAATGTAGCTTGGGAAATACTGAAAAATTTAAATAGATATTACTGAGAAAGGTACCTGAATGGAAAGAAATACAGGACAGTTTCAATGAGGAGCTTATTACACAAACAAGAGCAGACAAAATTCGCATATTTGATCAGTTCGCATTTATAAAAGCAATAGTTGCTAGGCAAGTCGGACACATAGAATGAAGAAAACATTTCTGCAACTGTTTTTCAAACATTTCAAATATTTTTTGGAATGCTTGGAAAAATGTCTAGATTTCCAGGATTTTAGTAATGTTGTGGAATTTGTTCTTTGCCTACCTGGAAATACAGCTTCTGTGGAGAGAATATTTTCCATGATAAACAGCATGTGGTCGAAGGAGAAATCCAGATCAAGTGTTGAAACCTTGAAAGCCATGTTAATTATAAAGCAAAATTGTAATCTGGAGTGTGATAAGTTTTACAACAAGATTTTAAAAGACCAAAATTTGTTACGCAAAATATGTTCATCCAAAAAATATTCTTGGTGTGAACTTGATGTGCAGGCCCCCTCCACGTTGACCTAAAAACATTTTGTTGAATATTTTTTCTGCTCTTTCCGAACAACATTTTTTCTCCCCATCCTGTTTTGGCTTCAAGGAATTATGGTCATCCATGAGTCATGGAGGTAGAAGCAACATTAACCAACATTTACATAGCCAGAAACATAAGGATACTGAGAAAAAAACAACTTGGAATTCGGTTCAAAGCATCAGCTCGTTCATCGTCCCGTTTTCATAGTTCCTGTCCCATTTTGGCCTCAAGGAATTATGGTCAGCCTACCTTATGTACCTTTGCCCACTAATATGTTATGCAGTTCTTATTACATAAGAACTGTATAATAACAACAGAAAAAAAAAGATAGGTAATATCAATCACCTTCTTTTGTTTTCCTGAATCTCTTGTTTGCCTAGCTCTCACTTAGTTATCTCATTTTCACAGATTTTAAGTATTTCTTAATGGATGTAATGTTTACTTTAAGATACTGATGAAATTCTGGAATCCAGTCCATCTTAATGCATTGTGGGAGATCAATACATCAGAGAGACCTGTTTGGTGGTGGATATTTACTGTCATCCATACATTGTGTTGGATTGTTACCTATGGTGGCTTTCTTGTGATGGATTTAGCAGAAATTATTGGAATCAAACAGGTATTTTTTTTTTGTTGTTTTACTTTAAGTAATTTAACATATTTAGTTTAGAAATAAACATTTCAGTGTTATTGTATAATTAATAATGCAGAATTGAAATGCTTTGCAGTATCTGAAAGACATTTTACAGTGAATAGTCTGGACACAGTTTTAATGAAAAAGAACTAGTATATTCCTGAAGAATCTCTCCCCCCCACCAGTTGGCACTCCTAAAAATCTAAGGTATTTTGTATAATTGATTATTATACAGAAATATCTTGTGATCAGGGAACTTATTATTAATATATTTTATACATCTTGACTGGTCACTGATTTTCAGGTGTACATACTCATCAAAATACAGATGCATGATAGGTTGTTTGGATAGTCATAAGCATGTGCTTATGAAACAAGGCTGAAACAAGAAGAAGAAATGAATCACTTATAAGTTTATCAAGTGGAAATCTGCTGTACACCAATGGAAACAGTGAAAGGAGTGAAGGTGGAGTTGGGTTTCTGGTCCATAAAGATTTTAAAAACAACATTTTGGAATTCAAAAGTACATCACCAAGGGTGTCAAGACTAATACTCAAGATTTCTAAGAGGTACAAGCTAAAGATTATAATGATTTATGCACCAACATCGAGCCATGATGATGAAGAGGTTGAAGAAATGTACACTGAAATTGAGAGTCTTGTAGATGAGCAGAAAACCCACTACACTATTATTATGGGGGACTTCAATGCTAAGGTTGGAAAAAGGCAAAACAGCACAAAAAGAGGAACTATAGGAAATTTTGGAATTGGTGAAAGAAATAAAAGAGGTGAAAGACTTGTGGAATTTGCAGAATCTCAAGGAATGTCAGTAATGAACACTTTTTTCAAGAAAAGGGTGAACAGAAAGTGGACATGGAAGAGTCCAAATGGATTAACAACTAATGAAATCGACTTCATCCTCACTAACAGAAGATATATTGTGAATGATGTTACTGTCCTGAATAAGGTAAATGTTGGAAGTGATCACAGAATGGTAAGATGTACACTTGATATAGATGTAGGAAAGGAAAGGAAAAAACTGACTCGAGTAAATAATACAAAGGTCTTTGAAATAACAGAGGAGGAGAAAAAGCACTGGAACTTAAGAACACGTTTGAGCTTCTGCAGACTGCTCAGGACCAAGATATCGACGAGGAATATTACAACTTTCTGAAAGTGATAAAGCCCAAGAAACCTATAGGGAAACAGAAATCCAAAGAAGAAAAAATTAGTCAAGAAACACTTGTCATGATGAATCAAAGACGACAAATGAAGAGCAAGAAAAACACTGACAGGGAGAAAATTGAGTATACTGAGTTATGCAAAGCCATTAGAAAGAGACTCAGAGAGGACATAAGAAGATTTAACACAAGAAAAGTAGAACAAGCATTAAGGGAAAACAAAGGATTTAAATCAGCAGCCATGAGCAGTAATACAGAAAGACAAATGATACTGAAACTGAAGAATAGCGATGGTGTACTTATAAACAGCAGAGAAGGCATAATTCAAATAGCAGAAGACTACTATAGAGAATTATACAAGGAGCGAGGGAATGATACCAGCAGTGGGGAAGATGGATTGCAAAGTAGCAACACATACGACATACCCGATATTCTTCCTGATGAGGTAGAACATGCATCGAAGAAAATGAAGAATCGGAAAGCCCCGGGGGAAGATGAAGTTACTGTAGAGTTGTTAAAATTGAGGAAGAGACATAACACAAAAACTGGCAAGGCTCTTCACAAAGTGCATTAGAAAAGGTGTGATGCCTAAGCAGTGGAATAATGCAATCATAGTTTTGCTGCATAAGAAAGGAGATAAATCAGAAATTGGAAATTATAGACCAATTAGCTTGTTATCCCATATCTACAAGTTGTTCACAAGGGTCATTACTAACAGATTAGAAAGAATACTTGATGAGAATCAACCGAAAGAGCAAGCTGGCTTTAGGACAGGATTCTCAACTATGGATCACCTTCACGTAATATCACAGCTAATGGAGAAAGGAAATGAATATAAAACACCATTATGCCTGGCATTTGTGGATTATGAAAAGGCATTTGACTCCATACAGCATAAGGCAATGTTTCGGGCACTGGAAAGACAAGGCATAGATACTCCATATATTATGATTTTGAAGAAAATATATGAGAGTGCTACATCCTTTATTAGACTAGACAAAGACAGTAGCAAATTTAAAATCGAGAAAGGAGTTCGACAAGGAGACACAATATCTCCGAAGCTGTTTACTGCTGCCCTTGAGGAAGCTTTCAGAAGATTAGACTGGTCGCAGAAAGGAGTCAATGTGAATGGAGAGTACCTAAACCATTTACGATTTGCAGATGACATTGTGGTCATAAGCCACGATCCCAAAGAATTAGAGGAAAATCTTAATCAGTTATGCACAGTTAGTAAGGATTTTGGACTAAAGATGAATATGGCTAAAACAAAAGTAATGATGAACAAGTATGACACGGAAAGGGAAATAATGATTGAAGGAGCAGTAATTGAAAAGGTGGAGTCATATACTTATCTGGGACAAGTTATTAGCTGTAATAATGATAAATGGCTGGAAGTCAAGAGAAGAATAAATTTTGGATGGATAGCATTCAGGAAATATAGTCACATACTGAAGAGCAATATCCCAGTTTTTCTGAAATGTAAAATAATGAATCAATGTATACTCCCCACCATGACTTATGGAAGTGAAACTTGGGCACTCACCAAAAGAATGGAAGAGAAGCTGAGAACTACACAGCAAAGAATGGAACGAATCATATTGGGAATCAGACTGTTAGATAAGAAGAGAAACACATGGATTAGGCAGCAAACTCAAGTAAAGGACATTCTTATCAAAACTAAAGAACTAAAATGGTCTTGGGCAGGACACATAGCTCGATGACATGATGACAGATGGACTAAGAAAATAACAATGGTACCCAAGAGGAGCTAGAAGAAAACCTGGAAGACAAAGGCGGAGATGGATAGATGAAATTCATGAGTTTTCGAGTAGTAAATGGATGGCCAGTGCTCAAAACAGAAGGAACTGGAGAGTTGCTGGAGAGGCCTTCATCCTGCAGTGGATTGAAAATGGCTGATGATGATGATGTGCTTTATTTTTAAAAATTAGTAAGAGTTTTTATGAGATTTTTGTTATTTTAATGCATTTTTTTTTATTGTTTAATATGTTTATAGTTGGTTATATAACTTTTATAATTATGGTTTAAATTTTTATCAAGTGCATTAGGAAGGAAACTGTATAATGTCCAGTTAATAAATATATAAAAGAAATAAACTGAAACATATGTATTTCAGTATAATGCAATTTGAAAACATTTTTACCAATTCTTCAGGTAATGATTACTTATGAAATTTATGAGAATTTTTTGTACTCCATATTCTTCAAAAACGTAGGAGGAATATCTCATATTTTTATGTCCAACAGCGTTTAATCTGCTTAGTAAATGCAATGCTCACAATAGAACAAGATTTGTGTTACCACAAATGCATTGATATTATGCCACTCTTAAACAAACAGCATTACTGAAAATCTATCTATTTACTAGGCAAGCCACTGAACTGATAGCCTGTTTCAGAACTAACAGGTTTCTCATTAGAGAGAAAGTAGTTTTTGGTTACAGTTCTCTAAATAAATAAACGTGTTTGGCGTGATTTGCCATATGGTGTGTGAACTTAGAACTTCATATATCTCAGGCTTTATTCAAACTCTCTTCAAGACACATATTCAGGTGAAAATACCCATATTTATCTTACTTTCCAGTGTCAGATTAGCCAGTATTAATCAGTTATTACTGTGATATGTTTCCCTGTGGAAATAATCAAGTAACATAATTTAATTATGATACTTGATGTGAAATATCCCATTTGCCTACTATCAAATTTTGAGGCTCTGTGTCCAGTAGATCAATGTCAAGTGAGCACAGCTTAATAATTATAACCAAGGTTATAATTTATAACCTTGCATTTATAAATAAAACCAATATTTTAATTGGCGCCTCCGTAGCCAGGTGGGAAGGAACAGCAGTGCGTAGCACACGCTTCTTGATTAGACCGGGGTTCGAGCCCGTCACCACCAAATATGGAGGATGCCGAAAGGTCAGGGAATGACCACCGCATATCCCGGAGCAATATGGCCTTAGTTGCTAATGCTCCTAAAAACAAAATAACAAACAAACAATATTTTAATTTTGCTTCTATATGTAGGGTGTAGCACCTGACCTACTACTAAAACCCAGATGGGCAACATCCAGTTGTGTCTGATGATGCATATTAGTACATTGCCACTGTGAAATTTATACAAGGTATTCACTTGACTTTCACATCATATCGACATTGTGAAAAATGTAATTAGCAATGTAAGCCATATCATGTGTGATTGCTTATGAGAAAGGATATCATACTGAAGTTTCATCCTTTCATCAGCAAATGTGTTGCTGCTTCAAGAAACTCCAGCAATATTAAAAAAACACCTCAAAAGTAAGTTATAACAGAGATTGCCAAAGCTTACCTGTGGGAAGCTACTACCACAGAATTTCCAGCACAATTGCCACCTGGAAAAAGGCAGGAAGGCTATACCATCACATCTCTCAGATGAATGCCAAAACATCTTACAAGAGAAATAACTAAAGTATAAAAGGATAAAGGGAGTACAAGCAATGACTTTGGCAGGGGGCATCCATCCCTCTAAGTCCCAAAATGTCATAATTCTGTTATGAACTGCTGATTGCCAGTCAAGCATGCATTTCCTGATGGCCACTTCTCAAAGACCAAATTAAAGACAAATAATTCTATTGACAAACTTAAGAAAATGAAATTGCATACGGCTAATTTTTGATGTTGGCCAATGCCATATCAACTAGCTTAACCTAATACTCAAACATGCAAAAAAATTTTCGAGTTGTCTCTCATTAAGTTTGTGTTAGATTGGTTTAGTTCTTTATTAATTTTCCTCTTTTTGCATTTAGTTTAGGTTAGCCAATTTGGCACCGACTGACATCAAAAATTTGCATTATGTAATTTTATTTTCTTAAGTTTCTCAAAGAAGGCTTTGACCATATTTAAGTTCATGTTTTCTCTTTAGCTTGAATTTTGATGGTGTGTATAGGACATCAGTGAATGCTTGGCTGGTTTTCTGCATTTCACCATAGAAATATGATTTTTTAGGACCTAAAGCGATGGATGCTTCCACGATCCCTTTCTCCTTTTATTCTTTGATTTCTCTTGTAAGGGTGTGTTGGAATTCACCTGAGAAATGAGATGGTATAGTCTATTGTTGTTTTCAATATTTATTAATGATATTGATGAAGGTATATCAGGCTAAATGTCTAATGATAGTAATCAGGGTGAGCTACTGCAACAAGAGCTAAGAAAATTGGATCAGAGGACTGAGAAATGTCAGTTGAAGTTTAACTGATATCCATATGATCATTAGATATTTTGTTCCCTTTGCTGAGGGCACTAACTTTTTAAGTAGATCTATCGGTGTTGCTTGAGGAAGTCTGTGGTCTATGATCAGTAGATTGCTTAGCTGGGTGCTGATTCCGTGTTTTCACTCCACAAAAATCTCCTCCTGAAGCCAATGTGGAGTGACTATCAGCAGGATTGCATGCGCAGTGAAGGCAGCTTGCAATCACATAAGCTATCCAGCTTAATAGATTGGGCATATTTTTTTATAGAATCGGATAAGCTCAGTTCAATTCACTGCTGAGTAGATCTTAAGATCTACTCAGCAGTGAATTGAACTCACTCAGTTCAATTATCTCACTCAGTTCAATTCACTGCTGAGTAGATCTTACGATCTACTCAGCAGTGAATTGAACTGAGTGAGATAATCGAAAGGTGTGACGAAGTTAATGACTTGGGGATTCTCTTCTCCAGCAGTGCTACATTTGCTGCCCATGTCCTTAAATTCGCGAACAAAGCATTCAAAACATGGGATTCATCAAAGGGAACACTTACAAGTTCAAAAACTACACATATGCAGTTATCCTTTATAAAACTATTGTTCTGCCAATCCTCGAATTCAGTTCACCCATCTGGCATCCTCACACAAAGATTTTAACTAACAAAATTGAAGCATCCAAAAAAATTTTGTCCATTACCTTATGTACTGTAATCCTCTATTCTATCACTCATTGTATTATGAATCGCTGTGTGATTACTTTCATCTGAGGCCTCTGTGCACTAGAAGAGTTAGTGTTGACATCACCCTCTTAGCCAAAGTATTCCCTGGAACTTATGAAGCATCTGATATCCTTAGTAAAATCAACTTCAATTTTCCTTGAAGACAGTTCAGTGTTGGCATTCGAAGTGAGCGGACGCGCTTAGTCAGGGCTCCTCAGTTAAGTGGTTTACTTTTGGATAGTGCTTTTAAATATTTGATTTTTTTAGATATTGTTGGATTATTTTGTTATAGGTTTTCCTGTAACAGTTTGATTTTAATAATATTATACATATAATTTTTTAAAGTTAACTTTCATTGATATTTATTTAATTTTATAATGGTAGTTGCGAGATCTGCCTTAAACACGTCACAGGGTATCGTGACTCACACGGAAATAACCGATGGCGATTTACATGTGAGTAATGATTTAATCCGTTGTGGAACCTGTGGAATGTATTCCAAGGTCGACACGGTGACTAATCCTACCTCACCTGGGGATTCTTTTCTTTGTGATCGATGTAAGGAGTGTACCGATCTTAAATTACAATTTGGTGCACTAATGGAACAATTTGAGTCCCTGAAAAAACGGGTGCTTGCTCTTGAGAATAATGCATCTGGGAGCTCGTCAGGGACTCAAGACTCCAGCAATCTACCAAGTGATGCACACCCGATTCGAGCCTGAAAACAGAAAAACCAAGTGCAAACTACTCTGGTTAAAAAGGTCATTGTTTTATTATGTGACTCCATTGTCAGGGAAACGGGGAATATTTTTTGTGATGCGGGAGTAGAGCTGGGTTATGTCAGCCTGGAGCAACTATTGATATGCAAGGCACTGCATATGGATATCAGTAATCCCAGAGTAACTTATCAACTGTGTCGTACTACACTCAGGGTAGTAGAAAATGAAAAAGACCAGCTTGGAGAATTTCATATCTGAATATATAAATTGCACAGTCAGATATGAAATTCTCTGAGCAGTGCAGACACATTGCCAGGGCAGCTTGTGTGGTTTTGTCAATGATATTCAGAAACTTTGCTAGCAGGGATAAGGAAGTGATTATCCCTTTGTACAAGGCCATGGCTAGGCACTATCTTGAGTATTGTACACAGGTCTAGAGGCCTCAGTTTAGGACGGATGTAGATCTGCTGGAATGGGTGACGAGAAGGGAAACCAGATTGGTGAAGGAAACAAAAGGATGCTCTTACCTAGAAAGGCATTGCAGAAATTGCAGTGTCTGGAGATTAGGCACCTGCAGGGTGATCTGATTGAGATGTTTAAGGCCTTGAATGGATCGAGTAAGCTGATATTAGCATTAGCATTAGTAAAGGCACATCATACAAGAAAGCAAGCTTATATAGAATCAGCCAAAAAAAAAAAATCTTCTAATTTCGCTCATCCACTTGCTCCAAATATTTGTCTAGTTCTGCCTTGAATCTGTTTCAGCTATCAACTACAGCGAGAGTTGGAAATTGGTTCCAGCAATCAACCACACGCTGGCTAAAGGCAAATTTCCACACATCTATCCTACAACTGTCTTTCCTCAATTTGAATTTATACCCTCTTAGGCAACTATTCTGAGCAAGAGGAAGAATCCCATCAGCATTGAGCTTGCTCAAACCATTCAAGGTTTTATACACCTCAATCAGATCACCTCACAGGTTCCTAGTCTCCAGACACTGTAATCTGCAAAACTTAAGCCTTTCTTCGTAAGAGCAACCCTTTGTTCCATTCGCTAATCTTGTTGCCCTTCTCTGCACTCGCTCCAGCAGTGCAGAGAAGGGCTTCTCTGCATCCTTTCTAAAATGAGGCCTCCAGACCTGTATACAGTACTCAGGTGTGGCCTGACAATTGCCTTATACAAGGGGATAATTACCTCCTTATCCCTGCTAGAAAAATTCATGTATATCATTGACAGGACACCATGAGCTACTCTTGCAGACCGTCGGCACTGCTCAGAAAACTTCTTGCACTCGGCACTGCTCAGAAAACTCTGCTTGCACAATTACCCCCAGGTACTTTTCATTCTCTACCATTGTCAGCGTAGTCCCACACAGTTGATACGTTACTCTGGGGTTACTGCTTCCCACAGGCAGTACTTTACATTTGTCAATGTTAAACCTCATTTGTCCCCTCTCAGCCCATCTGCTCAACTATTCTAGATCCTGTTAGAGCAGCATACTGTCATCAGTGTCATTAACAACTCTGCCAACCTTCGTATCATCTGCAAACTTGGGCATTAAGCCAGATGTTTTTTTTTTTTTTTTTTTTTTTTTTTTATGGAAACCCCAAACACGAGAGGTATTAGAACCTATAATACTTAATACCGCGCTTGGGTTGGAAGTTGAGAAGACAAAAGTAGACTGTCATTTTCAGGAAATACGTATCTGTAGACTGTAATTTTCTGGACATACATATGAAGGAATTTTGTTCCAAAAAACAGCAGTTGAAATGAATAAACGAGGTAGATGAAAAGTTGGTTCTGTGAGTTTGAAGTTGGACAGTAAATGGATGTTGGTTGGTGGCAGTATGTGTTCAGACTGTTTTGAAAGAGAGAGCAGGAATTACGGACGCCAATTCAGAAGAACAGTGCCCATGGAAGTATCTGTAGAAATTTGAAGAGTTGGCGGTTAATTGATTTCTCCATTACTTTAGAAAGAGTAGAATTAATTTCAATGGGACGATAATAGGATAGGAGGGATTTGTCACCCTTTTCAGGAACTGGCTGGATTTGAGCAAATTTCCAAGCAGAAGGAAAAAACACCTTTGGAATAAGAAAGTGAAAAAAGGAGGAAAAGAACAGGAGTAAGTTCAGGATCACAGATTTTGAAAACATGTGCTCCTGATGATATACCATCATCAATATCATTAATAAATACAGAAAACAACAATGGGTCCAACACTGAACCCTGAGGGACTCCACTAATAATGTTAGTCCACAAAGAGCAGTGTCCATTGATTAACACTCTCTGTCTTCTCCCATTCAACCATCCCTTTATCCATAGCAGCAATTTACCTCCAATGCCACACTACTCCAATTTGTGCAGCAGTCTTTCAAGTGCAACAGTATCAAAAGTCTTTCTAAGATCCAAATATATGATATCAAAGTTATTCCCTGCATCCAGTTCCTTTGAAACCACATCATAGTATCCAATCAAATTGGTCAAACGAGACTTTCCCTTAACAAAACCATGCTGTGTCCGAGCTATAACTGAAGTCTTGTCTAGATGATCCTGCAGTGCTTCTTTAACCAGTGCCTCCATTAATTTCCCTGGAACAGAAGTTAAACTAACAGGTCTATAATTACTTGTGTTGACCTTTGATCCTCTTTTGTGAATTGGGGTCAGATTTGCACATCTCCAGTCCTTGGGTACCTCCCCGAGTCCAAGGAAGCTCTCATAATTATGGATAAGGATTTGCTTACTTCCTTTGCTGCCTCCTTGAATATAACTTGATAGATTCTATCCACCCCAGGTGCCTTTCTTATGTTTATCTTCAACAGTTTCTCCTCCACTCTCCTCTCAGTTATTACAAAATCATCTAGCTCACTGCCAGAGTTTTATTCACCTCTGACATTCCCCTCCTGGAATAACTCCTCATGTGTGAATGTAGATGCAAAATACTCGTTTAGTTTGTTAGCCACCTGAGCAGGATCCTCAACTGTTGAACCATCGATATCCAGTGGACCAATCTGATTCATCCCGTTCCTTCTAGAGTTTACATAGGTAAAGAACTCATTGCTGTTTTTCTTTGCATCCTTTGCCAAAGATTTCTCTTAATCTGCCTTTGCCTGCCTAATCCCTTTGTAACTTCATTACAGACCAGCTTATATCTATCACAGGCTTCCATGTTACCCATTAATTTATATGTATCCCATACATTTTTCTTCTCTGCCACAGTCTCATTAGCTCATCTAACATCAATTTAGGCCTAAACCTTGAACAATATTTCTTTGATATGAAAAGCCTAGTAGCTTCCAAGATTAATTCTTTGAATGCTCCCAATTTTGAATTTGCTGTTGGTAATGTCATCAGTTGGTCCCAACGTATAGAATTAAATGTTGTCTCAGACCTCTGTAGTCGCCTTTATGAAATCAAAAACCCTTCCCTTTACCCCTGATGTTCGTTACCTCTTTGAATAAATCCCACTTCAGCATAGTGAGATCACTGTCACCTAGTGGTTCTTTATCTGAAGATTCTTATAATGCATGAAGAATCACTACTGATAATCAGATCAAGAGTATTACTCCTTCTAGTTGCCTCCCGAACATGCTGATGTAGAAAACAATCATCCAATAAATCCACAAAAGCCTTGCTAGTGTGTGAATGACCAACCCCAAATTCCAGTCAATATCTGGGAAATTAAAATCCCCCATTATAAGATAATCAGATTTACTGGTTTATTATATTCATCAGAGTCTATGCCTATATCACACTCCTATACTCAATTTTACTTTCCGAGCACTTATGTCACACTAAACTGACTCAACACTGCACTGTCCACTGGGTGCACTTCCTTAGATTTTATATTTCTTAACTAATAGCATAATCCCTCCTCCCTTCCTATCCTATCTATCCTTTCTTACACATTGTTCTCCCCAAATTCTAATTCTGCATTCTTTATATTTGTGTGACACCATGTCTCTGATATCCCAACAATATCTGCCTTTTATGTTTTGACCAACACCTCAAATTCATCAAATTTATTTACCAAACTCCTAGCTTTGATGTACACACAAGTATTAGCATTAGCATTAGCATTAGCAGAGGCATATGATGCAAGAAAGCAAGCTTATTCAGCATCAGCCAAAAAAAAAAAAAAAAAAAAACACACCACTCCCATTTCACCCCTCCGTTCGTTCGAAATACCTGTCCAGTTGAGCTTTAAATTTGTTTAGGCTATCAACTTCAACAACAAGTGATGGAAGTCGGTTCCACCAACCAACCACCCGCTGGCCAAAGGCAAATTTCCGCACATCTATCCGACATCCGTCCTTCCTCAATTTGAATTTATGCCCTCTGAGGTGATTATTCTGAGAAAGATGAAGAATCCCATTGGCATTGAGCATGCTCAAACCATTCAAAGCCTTATACACCTCTATCAGATCACCTCGCCGGTGCCTAGTCTCCAGACTCTGTAATTTGCAAAACTTAAGCCTTTCTTCGTAAGAGCAACCCTTTGTTCCATTTACTAATCTTGTTGCCCTTCTCTGTACCCGTTCCAGCAGCTCTACATCCTTCTTGAAATGAGGCCTCCAGACCTGTATACAGTACTCAAGATGTGGCCTTACCATTGCCTTATACAAGGGAATAATCACCTCCTTATCCCTGCTAGAAAAATTCCTGTATATCATTGACAAGACACCATGCGCTACTCTTGCAGCTCGTCTGCACTGCTCAGAGAACTTCATATCTGCCTGCACAATTACCCCCAGGTCCTTTTCATTCTCCACCACTGTCAGTGTAGTACCGCAGAGTTGATACGTTGCTCTGGGGTTACTGTTTCCCATATGCAGCACTTTACATTTGTCGATGTTAAACCTCATTTGCCACCTCTCAGCCCATCTGTTCAACCTTTCCAGATCCTGTTGCAGCAGCATAGCGTCAGTATTGTCCTTAACGACCCTGCCAACCTTTGTATCATCTGCAAACTTGGACATTAAACTTGATATCCCATCATCAATATCATTCATAAACACCGAAAACAACAACGGACCCAACACTGAACCTTGAGGAACTCCACTAATAACATTAGTCCACGTTGAGCAGTGTCCATTGATTACCACTCTCTGTCTTCTGCCACTCAACCATCCCCTTATCCATAGCAGCAATTTGCCTCCAATGCCACACTGCTCCAATTTGTGCAGCAGTCTTCCATGTGCAACAGTATCAAAAGCCTTTCTAAGATCCAAATATATAATATCAAAGTTATTCCCTGCATCCAGTTCTTTTGTGACTACATCATAGTATCCAATCAAATTGGTCAGGCAAGACCTGCCCTTAACAAAACCATGCTGCGTCTGAGCTATAACTGAATTCTTGTCTAGATGATCCTGCAGTGCTTCTTTAACCAGTGCCTCCATTAATTTACCTGGAACAGAAGTTAAACTAACAGGTCTATAATTACTTGTGTCAGCCTTTGATCCTCCTTTGTGAATTGGGGTTACATTTGCACATCTCCAGTCTATGGGCACCTCCCCTGAGTCCAAAGAAGCTCTCATAATTATGGCTAGGGGTTTGCATACTTCCTTTGCTGCCTCCTTTAATATAACTGGATAGATCCCATCCACCCCAGGTGCCTTTTTTATGTTTATCCTCAACAATCTCTCCTCCACTTTCCTCTCAGTTATTACAAAATCATCCAGCTCACTGCCAATGTTTACTTTACCTACATCATTCTCCTTCCTGAATAACTCCTCATGCGTGAATGTAGATGCAAAATACTCGTTTAGATTGTTAGCCACCTGAGCAGGATCCTCAACTGTTGAACCATCAATATCCAGTGGACCAATCTGATTCATCCCTTTCCTTTTCGAGTTCAAGTATGTAAAAAACTCTTTTCTGTTTTTCTTTGCATCCTTTGCCAAGGATTTTTCATAGTCTGCCTTTGCCTGCCTAATCTCCTTTGTGACTTGGTTACAGACCAACTTATATCTATCATAGGCTTCCATGTCACCCATTAATTTGTAAGTATCCCATGCATTTTTCTTCTCTGCCACATGTCTCATTAGTTCATCTGACAACCATTTAGGCCTAAACCTCGAACAATATTTCTTAGTTGGTATGTAAAGCCTGGTAGCCTCCAAGATTAGTTCCTTGAATGCTTCCCATTTTGAGTTTGCTGTTGGTAACATCATCAGTTGGTCCCACTGTATAGAATTTAAATACTGTCTCAGACCATCGTAGTCGCCTTTACGAAAACAAAAACCCTTCCCTTTACCTCTGATGGTAGTTACCTCCTTGAGTAAATCCCACTTCAACACACTGTGATCACTGCCACCTAGTGGTTCATTTATCTGCAGGTTCTTAATGCATGAAGAATCACTACTGATAATCAGATCAAGAGTATTGCTCCCTCTTGTTGCCTCACGAACATGCTGATGTAGAAAACAATCATCCAATAAATCCACAAAAGCCTTGCTAGTGTGCGAGTGACCAACCCACAAATTCCAGTCAATATCTGGGAAATTAAAGTCCCCCATTATAAGACTCTCAGATTTACTGGCCCACTCTATTTCCCTGTACAATATCTTATTATACTCATCAGAGTCATTAGGCCTATAGCACACTCCTACTCTCAATTTTGATTTCCCTATGCTTATGTCGCACCAAACTGACTCGACACTGCCCTGTCCATCGATGTCGACTGGCTTCACTTCCTTGGACTTTATGTGTTTCTTAATTAATAGCATAACCCCTCCTCCCCTCCTGTCCTGTCTATCCTTTCTATACACATTGTATTCCCCAAATTCCAGTTCCGCATTACTTATATCTGTGTGACACCACGTCTCTGATATCCCAACAATATCTGCCTTTGATGTTTTGAGCAATACCTCAAATTCATCAAATTTATTTACCAAACTCCTAGCATTGGTGTACACGCAGGTATACATGCACCTGTTTCTATTCTTAGCTACCCTAACACAACCCATGTGTTTACTTGTACCGCAATGACTACCAGCAGTCTCCGAAATATCCTGCATCTTGTTTTTCAGACTTCTGCTCATTTCAATAGAAGCAGTGCAAGAATCACTTCCACCTCTGCCAGTGGCTACTGTTAATCTATTAGTCCTTGTATCCCCCCCAACTAGCAGTTTTCCGACCCACCTAACACTGCCTCGACAGCATCAGCAAAAATTCTTGCACCCTTTCTATTTAAGTGTATCCCATCCCTGTAGAAGCAATCTCTCCTGTTAACAAGTACAGTCCAGGCTGAAAAAAATTCTACCCCTTGAGCCTTGCACAATCCCTCCAGGGCCGAATTGATCGACAAGGCTCTCATCATATACTCCCTCCTATCGTGTCTGGGCAGAATTGCAGACACTTTCAAGTTCAACCCTAATTCACGGCTTTTTTTCAACAGTGACCTGTACTTGCTAAGTAATTCCGCCGGTCTCCTACTCTTAATATCATTAGTGCCAACGTGTACAACTATAAAATGCATCTGTATACATGTATACATGCATCTGTATACATGCATCTGTTCTTCTTCTTAGCTACCTTAACACAGCACATGTGTTTGCTTGTTCTGTGATGACTCCCAGCAGTTTCAGAAATCACCGGCACCTTGTTTTCCAGGCTGCTACTCATTCCAATAGAAGCAGTGCGAGAATCATTTTCACCTCTGCCAGCAGCTACTGGTAATCTATTAGTCCTTGTATCCCCCCAAGTTACAGTTTTCCAACCCACCTAACACTGCCTCGATAGAATCAGCAAATATTGTTGCACCCTTTCTATTTAAGCGTATCCCATCCGTGCAGAAGCAGTCTCTGCTGTTAACAAGCACAGACCAGGCTGAGAAAAATTCTACTTCTCAATCCACAATACCACAATCTCTACAGGGCCAAATTGATCGACACGGCTCTCATCATATACTCCTATCGTGTCTGGGCAGAATTGCAGACACTTTCAAATTCAGCCCTAACTCAGGTCTTTTTTTCAAATTGAGTTGTAGTTGTTAAGTAATTTTGCCGGTCTCCTACTCTTAATATCATTAGTGCCAAAGTGTATAACAATATCACCCTTTTGTGCTCTTAAAAGAAATCTGCTCTTCAACATCATGAACCTTTGCCCCTAGCAGACATACCCTGGTCCTGTTCCACCTATCCTTTTTGTACAATATATTCCCCATTTCCCTGATAATACAGTCACCGACAACACAACAACTAGTTCCTGTGGGACCAGCGCATTCTGCCTTGGGGGTTGCCGCCGTGTTGTGTGATGTTCAAGTGCAAGCCCTGGCATTTATTTGGGCAGCTGAGAGCTTGATGGGCCCCCTCAGTTTAAATCCTTCGAGGGCATCAACCCTGTCCTTCAAGCTCTCATATAGGCCCATAACAACACTGAGTTGGTGTCTGATTTCTTCACACTCTTTACATTGTGCATACACAAAGACCTTTCCCTTGGCAATATCATGTCCTGTTCCTGATTGATCCACAAACATCAAACAAGCAGTACATTTCGAAAGGCTGTGATTCAGAGGACAACAGTCCCCCCCCCCCATCAGTTCTCCCCTGAGCCACAGCACTCCCATTAGCTTGAGCCTTTTGCTTTGCTGGTCTGGTCTTGAGTCATGATTTCAATTCAATTTCAAATAAATTGCAGTTATTAACACTATATATTTATATATATTTTCAGTATCAAGTATTATCTCCAAGTTTTAAACAGAAAACTGCAATACTGTTTAAATACAAATTACAGTACAAGTTGGCCTTGATTAACGCGATTAATTCGTCCCAAGAGCACCAAACGGAAACACGTTAATCGAATATAATAATGAATAGGAAAAATTATAATTGTTCCTTGACCTTCTGGAACGTCCATAAAGAATTTTAAAAATACCTTCTAAATAACTTTTTAACTGTATACAATATAAAAGATAATGAAAATAATTATGTGGAGTTAAATGTTTATTATATAAAACAGCGGTTCTCAAACTGTGTGCCACGGAATATTTTAAATTTTCGAGGGAAACACAGCGATACTCGACATCTGTCGGACACCGCACGAACTACTAGCTCGAGCTAGTTCACAGTTTCAACATTTCTTATTAACTTGTTTGGACCTAACTACTAAATGGAACTGTTAGGTATTTCTTTTGCTCTGGGTGCACAGTGAAAAAATTACTGAGACACTAAGGGCACCGTGAACCGAGAAAGTTTGGGAACCTCTGACATAAAATACACAATGAAGAAATGACTGTTGCGGAAATATTTGAACAGTGTTGACTTTCTCTTTTCATCAATCAATTTCTGATAGCTGACAACAATCTTCTCTGGGCCCTGGAAAAATAAATATCGCAGAGAACCTCAAACCTTTTGTTTGAGGTTCTCTTCGATACGAAAGATTTCATATAGTTCTTTTACCGTTATCTCCTTTGCAGTAACATTTTCATCTGGCTCTTTTAAAATTTTGAATTTTTAAATGCAAGTCTGCATTGACTTTATTAGCGGGAGACAAACAAGCAACAAGTCTTCTTCCGATGATTTATGGAACACACCGAGGTGGGCAGCAGGCAAATGTTGTTTATTGCCAGTCCGAAGCGTGGTAAGCTCAACGCGTGATTCAAATCTTTTTCAACTATTGCATAAAAAAAAAAAAGATCACATTAACTGGAAATTTGTAATTTGAAAAGTGGTATAATTTTTCAAATAGTGGTAACTGAAAAATGCATTAATTGAACTTGCATTATGCGAGGCCTGGCTGTATTTGTTATTTCTTCAGCCGAAGATAACGATTTTGTGATGTAGCACTTACGAAAACCACATTTTTTTTATAATTTGTATAATTGCTACATCCATTTTTTTTACTCACTTTATTGCAAAATCTTTACAGATATAAAATTTCTATATAAATTGTGTTCCCGGTGGTCCTTTTCCTAGAAAAGAGAGTCACAACCTTCACTGTCATGTATGTAGTGATGAGCATAATCCAGAGGTCATAATCAATATTTCATTTGAATGACAGTAACTACTAATAATTTGATTATTTCAATTATGGTAATCATTCAGTTATGCCCATCACTGGATGTATGTTAAATGTACTTTTTACTGTTACCAACCAGCCAGCTGGCAAGCAAGATCACTTTTTTAATTACAGCTTTTTTGTGAAATCATTTTTTATTATTTAAGGATAGTTTTTTATTTGAGGTTTATTCATTTTGTAATTTAAAGTTTATAACAGTTCATTTTATAAAAAACAAAATTTTATTTCAGGTTTATTACGAGATGCAAGACTTTGCAGATCCTCTTTCATATAAGTCAGAGAGATTGTGCAGATTGTATAATCATATGCGACATCCTAGCTTCACAGCAGTATCTCTGATTCTTTGGTTCTATCCAGTGATGCGTCTAGACAGGTTGCTGTTGTCTTTAGGGCTTACTCTTTATATGCTATTTGGTTTCAGAATTGATAAAGATGACCATCTCTATCATAAAAAACAACTTTTAAGGAAAGATAGAGAATTTAAATTAGCATATTGCTTTTCCACTTAACTGGTTTGCTGGAATAGCATGGAGCCAAAATCATTTGGTAAAAATTTATTTGTAGTATTTGTAAATAAATTTATAATTTTTTTTGTGCCTGTTAAACTATTATATGTACTTGTCAGAATTATTTTTGTATGGCAGAGCTATTTTTAACCAAGAAAAAAAAAAAACACCCTCTGTCTAAATTATGAAATTTACTTTGAGGATATTAATCCTTTGTGTGCTTTTATGATCATCAGAAACTTAGAAAACAATTCTCTAACACTCGTTCAATAACAGACATCAAGTTATTTTAAAAAAACTTTTCTGCACAACAAAACACTCAATTACTTCAACAGGAATACTTTAGCTAGACTATTACTTCCTGATCAATCCTCATCTCATATACATTTATCTACATTAATGTCCTTTGTTTTACTATTTGCAGACCTCATATTTTGGAACAGGCATGAAATTACTGTATGAAATGTAAATCATCATGTTGTTATTACTCTGTTAGCAACTAAACAATGAAAGCTGAATAATGACATTATATTTATACAACTTGTATAATGTTTTAATTTTTAATCTCTTAATAAGCAAGTAATAAATAATAACTTCTGATATTTTAATTATATTCTAATGTTTTGCAATCAATATGCAAATATTAATAGAGATTATCTTTGTTGCAAACATTATCAAGTAATCCTTATTTTCAGTGCATATTAATTTTTTTTTTTTTTTTTTTTTGTCATTGGTATATTAGGAAGGTCTAATGTTTAGGCATAAAACGAGTGATATAGAAATATCACTCTTTTTATGCATAATTATTCTTTTTACTGCATGTAGCTGTAAAACTGGTTGTTTATAATATCACTGCTTTCAGTGATATTAAATTAAATTTTCTGTTTATACTCTGGGACGACCAAATGACCAGAGGAGTTCCAGGATAGACAGAATACAAGAAACAGCACCGTATTTAGCAGTCATGGGCTTGAATCCCGGTCACTCAAGGCATGTACTTATGCACATGCGTGCCTGACCACTCATTGTTTGGTATTATAAAATAATACCAAACAATTTAATGCCCATTACAATGCAGAAAGTTAGAATATCTTTTTCAGCTGTCACAGTCAATGTATGACTTATAACCAGTTGGTATATCTTAATTTTGTATAGTAATCCCTGAGTTCTGAATACTGTGCATTCCTTGAAAGCAATTAATAAATTAGAAGCAATTTTCCTATGCATATAACAAAGATGTGTACTAAAAAATAAAATCTTTTTTATGGTAGTGTTTAAACATACATGTTGCACAGTAAAAATAAAGTATATTACACAGTATTGTGTTATGAAATGCAAAAGAAGATATGCATTCATTTTGAAATCTGGCAGTTGTCTGGGCCAAGGTATATTTTTGTATATTTTTAATATCTGTTCTGAAATTTCCTATTTCTAATTATGATATGCTCTTTTTTGTGATAAATATCAGGAAGACTTAGATTAATAATAAAATACCGTAATAGTAATAGTAATTTTTACAAAAAAAAAATAAATATTGACTTTTACTCAACTGTATTGTATTGTGTACACAATTTATGTAAATACATAAATACAGGCTGGCCTTGATTAACGCGATTAATTCGTCCAGCGAGCATATCGCGCAAAACGGAAACGCGTTAATCGAACATAATAATCAATAGGAAAAATCATAATTGGTTCTTGACCTTCTGGAATGTCCATAAAGAATTTTAAAATTACCTTTTAAATAGCTTTTTAACTGTATACAATGTAAAAGATAATGAAAATAATTATAGAATTAAATGTTTATTGAATAAAATAGCGGTTCCCAAACTGTGCACTGCGAAATATTTTAAATTTTCGAGGGAAACACAGCGATACTTGACATCTCTCGGACACTGCGTGAACTACTAGCTCAAGGTAGTTCACAGTTTCAACATTTCTTAGTTGTTTGGACCTAACTACTAAATGGAACTGTTAGGTATTTCTTTTGGTCTAGGTGCACCGTGAAAAAATTACTGAGACACTAAGAGCACCGTGAACTGAGAAAGTTTGGGAACCTCTGACATAAAATACATAATGAAGAAATAACTGTTGTGGAAATATTTGAACAGTATTGACTTTCTCTTTTCATCAATCGATTTCTGATAGCTGACAACAATCTTCTCTGGGCCCTGGAAAAATAAATATTGCAGAGAACCTCAAACCTTTTGTTTGAGGTTCTCTGTGAAACAAAGATTTCATCTAGTTGTTTTACCGTTATCTCCTTTGCGGTAACATTTTCATCTGGCTCTTTTAAAAATTTCAATTTTTAAATGAGTTTTTAAATGAATTTTTAAAAGAATTTGAATTTTTAAATGCAAGTCTGCATTGACTTTATCAGCGGGAGACAAACAAGTAACACGTCTTCTTTTGATAGTTGATGGAACACACCGAGGCGGGCAGCAGGCAAACGTTTGTTTATTGCCCGTCCGATGTGCAGTAAGATTAACGTCCAAATCTTTTTCAACTATCGCAAAAAAAAAGAAAGATAGTGTTAACTAGAAAGTTGCATTGTGTAAAGTGAAAAGTGGTATAATTTTTTTCAAATAGCAGTAACTGAAAAACACGTTAATCGAACTGGCATTATGCGAGGCCTTGCTGTACTGAAATTATTTCACTCATTCATTTTACTATCAAAGGATTGCATCTTATGAATTTGCTGAAGTGGAGCAAAGTTATCAATGATTTCGAATGGGCACAACTGAACAATGAATAGACCTTGGCACACCGAGGGTCCCGAGCTTGATGTCATCATTCTTCTTTTCCTTGGTGATTCCTTCTACTTCTCTCTCTCTCTCTCTCTCTCTCTCTCTCTCTCTCTCTCTCTCTCTCTCTCAGGGTGACACAGAATTTTTTTTTTGCCAAACAAATAAATCTCCAGGGTTTTATTTCCAAAGAAAACTGGACATAAGGATCTCTTAAAGGACTTGAAACCATATCCGTAAGAATGCAATATCCTAAATGAAGTGGCCATTATGCATGATGTCACACCTCTTCATATTCTAATGTCTGTTAACGACTTGTTCCTCTATATGTAGCCATGACTAAATTATCAGTTGCAGTTATGGATGGTTTTTGGCTTTGGGGTTGCCTAAAAACAAGGATGTACTCCAAAAATTTTCTTAGTTTATGAACATTTGAAAGCAACCATATGGCAAGAGGTGGCAATAATTCCAGTTGAAGTATCGACTCAACAGTTACACCGATGAGCCAAAACATGACCACCTACCTTGCATTAGCATTAGTAGAGGCATTTGATGCAAGAAAGCAAGCTTATGCAGCATCAGCCAAAAAAAAAAAAAAACCCACTTCACCTCCTCTGTTCGTTCAAAATACCTGTCCAGCTGAGCCTTAAACTTATTTAGGCTATCGACTTCCACGACAAGGGATGGAAGTCTGTTCCACCAACCAACCACCCGCTGGCTAAAGGCAAATTTCCTCGCGTCTATCCTACATCTGTCCTTCCTCAATTTGAATTTATGCCCTCAGGTGATTATTCTGAGCAAGAGGAAGAATCCCATCAGCATTTAGCATGCTCAAACCATTCAAAGCTTTATACACCTCTATCAGATCACCTCGCTGGTGCCTAGTCTCCAGACACTGTAATTTGCAAAACTTAAGCCTTCTTCGTAAGAGCACCCCTTTGTTCCATTCACTAATCTTGTTGCCCTTCTCTGTACTCTTTCCAGCATCTCTACATCCTTCTTGAAATGAGGCCTCCAGACCTGTATACAGTACTCTAGGTGTGCCTTGACCATTGCCTTATACAAGGGAATAATCACCTTATCCCTACTAGAAAAATTCCTATATATCATCGACAATACACCGTGAGCTACTCTTGCAGCCCATCTCCACTGCTCAGAAAACTTCATATCTGCCTGCACAACCACCCCCAGGTCCCTTTCATTCTCTACCACTGTCAGTGTAGTACCACAGTCAGCAGCATTCCAATTACCGGCAAGTTGTGCCACAGTCACCCTTCTGTTGTCACGTACCATACAGGAGAGCCTTTGCTCACCTCGCGCATCAATGAGCCGTGGTCTTCCAACACCTCGGTGGCGGTTTTTGGTTTTCCTTCCGCGGACCACTTTCGGTAGATACAAACCACGGCTGACTGTGAGCATCCCCCCACCAGCCATGCCGTTTCGAATGTGGTCTAACCCGGTCTTCTGGCCATTACAATTTGGCCTTTGTCAAACTCACTTAAGTCTGCTGCCTTTCCCATCTGAAGAACAAGAGTAACACTGATTAACGGAGCTGAGTATGAGGTGTTTTTTATACCGTGTCCTGACCCACGCATGTGCTGTAGTTCATCTGCAGTTGCTTCGATTTGCAGGTCATGTTTTGGCTCTTTCTGTTTTCCTGGACAAACAAACTGTTTTCAGGAGAAAAAAACCATAAGTGGTTTTTTTCTCCTGAAAACACTTAAGACCAACTAAGGTGGTAGAGGCTGATAATTTGAGGAAATTCTTATGGGAGGAAGGAAATGCATATGTTGTCTATTTCCTTTATCTTATTTTTTTTAAAAATTTTCTTATTTTATTTTTATTATTTTTTTACGCTCTTTTATTTATTTATTTATTTTTTTTCTTGGCTCGTGTAGCACAAGCCATAGGCTTTCTTACACTATGATTTTTTTTTTTTTTTTTTTTTTTTTTGATTTGGTAGTTGTTGGCACATCGGCTTCTGTGGCCATATTGCACCTCCCAAGGTTTTTGCAGTACTTTGATCCAAGCCCTAGGCGGGAATCGAACCCGCGACCTTTGGGTTGCCAGGCAGGTACTTTACCCACTCGGGTAGCCCGGTCGGCTGTTACACTATGTGGCCATTGCTAATACTAACTCAGCCATGTGAAAAAGGCCCATAAAAATTCCTCATGTCATCAATGTGACTCGAGCTGAGGTCTTTCCTATCCGGTGTAGGGAGGGTGGCAATTCTACCCACTGTGCTACCATGAGGGCCATGGTGTCAATGATTCATTGATCATTATCCTGTAGATATAGAGAGGTGATAATCCGATTGTATAAGACATAACACAATATTCCAACTGTGGTCGTAGTTACCTACGACCACTGTTGGAATACTGCGTCAAAGTATGGAGACCTCATCTGGATAAAGATATTGAGCTTCTTGAAAGGATCCAAAGACAGGCAACTCGCATGATGAGATAAGCTAAAGGGGGACTACGAGGAAAGATTCCGATTATATGGGCTATTGAGCTTGGCAACCAGGCACCTCAGAGTTGACCTGATTGAGGTAGCATTAGCATTAGCAGAGGCATTTGATGCAAGAAAGCAAGCTTATGCAGCATCAGCCAAAAAAAAAAAAAAAAAAACCCACTTCCACTTCACCCCTCTGTTCGTTCAAAATACCTGTCCAGCTGAGCCTTAAACTTATTTAGGCTATCAACCTCCACCACAAGGGATGGAAGTCTGTTCCACCAACCAACCACCCGCTGGCTAAAGGCAAATTTCTGCACGTCTATCCTACATCTGTCTTTCCTCAATTTGAATTTATGCCCTCTCAGGTGATTTTTCTGAGCTAGAGGAAGAATCCCATCAGCATTGAGCATGCTTAAACCATTCAAGGCTTTATACACCTCTATCAGATCACCTCGCTGGTGCCTAGGCTCCACACACTGTAATTTGCAAAACTTAAGCCTTTCTTCGTAAGAGCACCCCTTTGTTCCATTCACTAATCTTGTTGCCCTTCTCTGTACTCGTTCCAGCAGCTCTACATCCTTCTTGAAATGAGGCCTCCAAACCTGTATACAGTACTCTAGGTGTGGCCTGACCATTGCCTTATACAATGGAATAATCACCTCCTTATCCCTGCTGGAAAAATTCCTGTATATCATTGACAATACTCCATGAGCTACTCTTGCAGCCCGTCTGCACTGCTCACAGAACTTCATATCTGCCTGCACAACCACCCCCAAGTCCCTTTCATTCTCTACCACTGTCAGTGTAGTACCACAGAGTTGATATGTTGCTCTGGGGTTGCTGTTTCCCATGTGTAGTACTTTACATTTGTCAATGTTAAACTTCATTTGCCACCTCTCAGCCCATCTGCTCAACCTTTCCAGATCCTGTTGCAGCAGAATAGTGTCAATAGTGTCCTTGACAACCCTGCCAACCTTTGTATCGTCTGCAAACTTGGACATTAAGCTTGATATACCATCATCAATATCATTTATAAATACAGAAAACAATAATGGACCCAACACTGAGCCATGAGGGACTCCACTAATAACATTAGTCCACGATGAGCAGTGTCCATTGATTACCACTCTCTGTCTTCTCCCCCTCAACCACCCCTTTATCCATAGCAGCAATTTGCCTCCAATGTCACACTGCTCCAATTTGTGTAGCAGTCTTCCATGTGCAACAGTATCAAAAGCGTTTTTAAGATCCAAGTATATAATATCAAAGTTTTCCCTGCATCCAGTTTTTTTGTGACTGCATCATAGTATCCAATCAAGTTGGTCAGGCAAGACTTCCCCTTAACAAAACCATGCTGTGTCTGAGCTATAACTGAAGTCTTGTCTAAATGATCCTGCAGTGCTTCTTTAACCAGTGCCTCCATTAATTTTCCTGGAACAGAAGTTAAGCTCACAGGTCTATAATTACTTGTGTCAGCCTTTGATCCTCCTTTGTGAATTGGGGTCACATTTGCACATTTCCAGTCTATGGGTACCTCCCCTGAGTCCAAGGAAGCTCTCATAATTATGGCTAAGAGTTTGCTTACTTCCTTTGCTGCCTCCTTTAATATAACTGGATAGACCCCATCCACCCCGGGTGCCTTTCTTGTGTTTATCTTCAACAGTTTCTCCTCCACTTTACTCCCAGTTATTTCAAGATTCTGTAGCTTACTGCTAGAGTTGAATACACCTCTGGCATTCTAACACAACCCATAACACATCTAACACATCTAGCCACCCTAACACAACCCATGTGTTTACTTGTACCGCAATGGCTCCCAGCAGTCTCTGAAATACCATGCATCTTGTTTTTCAGGCTTCTGCTCATTCTAATAGAAGCAGTGCAAGAATCTCTTTCACCTCTGCCAGTGGCTACTGTCAATCTATTGGTCTTTGTCTCCCCCCGAGCTAGCAGTTTTCCGACCCACCTAACACTGCCTCGATAGCGTCAGCAAATATTCTTGCACCCTTTCTATTTAAGTGTATCCCATCCCAGTAGAATCAATCTCTCCTGTTAACAAGTACAGTCCAGGCTGAAAAAAATTCTACCCCTTGAGTCTTGCACAATCTTTCCAGGGCCAAAGAAAGCCAACTACACCCGGTATTCCCAGATGGTCACCCTCCCAAGTACTGACCGGGCGTAACGCTGCTTAACTTCACTGATCGGACGAAAACTGGTGTATTCAGCCTAGTTGGCTTAACTTATAAGACAGAGGGTTTAGAAAATGAATGAAGATGGAATTTTCACAGTTATAATGAATTGCAGAACTAGGGATCATAAATTCAAATTACAGGGGAAGAGGTTTGGACTAAATTGCAGGAAGTTTTCTTTTGGCCGGTGAGTTGATTGCAGGAACAGGTTACCTTCACAAGTAGTTGAAGCTGATAGTTTGAATGACAGTAGTCAGGGAAACGTATTGCCAGGGAAAAGGGGAACATGCTTTGTAAAAAAGATAGGTGGAACAGGACCAGGGTATGTCTGCCAGGGGCAAAGGGTGATGACGTTGTAGAGCGAATATCATCTTTTAAGGGCACAAAAGGTGATATAGTTGTACACGTTGGCACTAATAATATTAAGAGTAGGAGACCTTCAGAATTACTTAACAAGTACAGGTCACTGTTGAACAAAAGCCGAGAATTAGGGTTGAATTTGAAAGTGTCTGCAATTCTGCCCAGACACGATACGAGGGAGTATATGATGAGAGCCTTGTCAATCAATTCGGTCCTGGAAAGATTGTGCAAGGCTCAAGGGGTAGAATTTTTTTCAGCCTGGACTGTACTTGTTAACAGGAGAGATTGCTTCTACAGGGATGGGATACACTTAAATAGAAAGGGTGCAAGAATATTTGCTGATGCTATCGAGGCAGTGTTAGGTGGGTCGGAAAACTGCTAGCTTGGGGGGAGACAAAGACCAATAGATTGACAGTAGCCACTGGCAGAGGTGAAAGAGATTCTTGCACTGCTTCTATTAGAATGAGCAGAAGCCTGAAAAACAAGATGCATGGTATTTCAGAGACTGCTGGGAGCCATTGCGGTACAAGTAAACACATGGGTTGTGTTAGGGTAGCTAAGAATAGAAACAGGTGCAGGTATACTTGCGTGGACACCAATGCTAGGAGTTTAGTAAATAAATTTGATGAATTTGAGGTATTGCTCAAAACATCGAAGGCAGATATTGTTGGGATATCAGAGACGTGGTGTCACACAGATATAAGGGATGCGGAACTGCAATTTGGGGAGTACAACGTCTACAGAAAGGATAGACAGGATAGGAAGGGGGTAGGGGTTATGCTATTAGTTAAGAAACACATAAAAACCAAGGAAGTGAAGCCAGTCGACATCGCTGGACAGTGCAGTGTTGAGTCAGTTTGGTGTGACATAAGCATTGGGAGATCAAAATTGAGAGTAGGAGTGTGCTATAGGCCTAATGACTCTGATGAGTATAATAAGGAACTGTACAGGGAAATAGAGTGGGCCAGTAAATCAGAGAGTCTTATAATGGGAGATTTTAATTTCCCAGATATTGACTGGAATTTGGGGGCTGGTCACTCACACACTAGCAGGGCTTTTGTGGATTTATTGGATGATTGTTTTCTACATCAGCATGTTCGGGAGGCAACTAGAGGGAGTAATACTCTTGATTTGATTATCAGCAGTGATTCTTCATGCATTAAGAATCTGCAGATAAATGAACCACTAGGTGGCAGTGATCACAGTGTGCTGAAGTGGGATTTACTCAAAGAGGTAACTACCATTAGCGGTAAAGGGAAGGGTTATTGCTTCCGTAAAGGCGACTACGATGGACTGAGACAGTATTTAAATTCTATACAGTGGGACCAACTGATGATGTTACCAACAGCAAATTCAAAATGGGAAGCATTCAAAGAACTTATCTTGGAAGCTACTAGGCTTTACATACCAACTAAGAAATATTGTTCAAGGTTTAGGCCAAAATGGATGTCAGATGAACTAATGAGGCATATGGCAGAGAAGTAAAATGCATGGGATACATACAAATTAACACATGACACAGAAGCCTATGATAGATACAAGTTGATATGCAACCAAGTTACAAAGGAGGTTAGGCAGGCGAAGGCAGATTACGAGAAATCCTTGGCAAGGGATGCAAAGAAAAACAGCAAAGAGTTCTTTACTTATGTAAACTCTAGAAGGAAGGGGATGAATCAGATTGGTCCACTTGATATTGATGGGTCAAGTGTTGATGATCCTGCTCAGGTAGCTAACAAACTAAATGAATATTTTGCATCGACATTCACACATGAGGAGTTATTCAGCAAGGGGAATGCCAGAGGTGTATTCAACTCTAGCAGTAAGCTACAGAATCTTGAAATAACTGGGAGTAAAGTGGAGGAGAAACTGTTGAAGATAAACACAAGAAAGGCACCCGGGGTGGATGGGATCTATCCAGTTATATTAAAGGAGGCAGCAAAGGAAGTAAGCAAACCCTTAGCCATAATTATGAGAGCTTCCTTGGACTCAGGGGAGGTACCCATAGACTGGAAATGTGCAAATGTAACCCCAATTCACAAAGGAGGATCAAAGGCTGACACAAGTAATTATAGACCTGTGAGCTTAACTTCTGTTCCAGGAAAATTAATGGAAGCACTGGTTAAAGAAGCACTGCAGGATCATTTAGACAAGACTTCAGTTATAGCTCAGACACAGCATGGTTTTGTTAAGGGGAAGTCTTGCCTGACCAACTTGATTGGATACTATGATGCAGTCACAAAAGAACTGGATGCAGGGAATAACTTGGATATTATATACTTGGATCTTAGAAAGGCTTTTGATACTGTTGCACATGGAAGACTGCTACACAAATTGGAGCAGTGTGACATTGGAGGAAAATTGCTGCTATGGATAAAGGGGTGGTTGAGGGGGAGAAGACAGAGAGTGGTAATCAATGGACACTGCTCATCGTGGACTGATGTTATTAGTGGAGTCCCTCAGGGCTCAGTGTTGGGTCCATTATTGTTTTCTGTATTTATAAATGATATTGATGATGGTATATCGGGCTTAATGTCCAAGTTTGCAGACGATACAAAGGTTGGCAGGGTTGTCAAGGACACTACTGACACTATGCTGCTGCAACAGGATCTGGAAAGGTTGAGCAGATGGGCTGAGAGGTGGCAAATGAAGTTTAACATTGACAAATGTAAAGTACTACACATGGGAAACAGCAACCCCAGAGCAACGTATCAACTCTGTGGTACAACACTGACAGTGGTAGAGAATGAAAGGGACTTGGGGGTGGTTGTGCAGGCAGATATGAAGTTCTCTGAGCAGTGCAGACGGGCTGCAAGAGTAGCTCATGGAGTATTGTCATTGATATACAGGAATTTTTCCAGCAGGGATAAGGAGGTGATTATTCCATTGTATAAGGCGATGGTCAGGCCACACCTAGAGTACTGTATACAGGTTTGGAGGCCTCATTTCAAGAAGGATGTAGAGCTGCTGGAACGAGTACAGAGAAGGGCAACAAGATTAGTGAATGGAACAAAGGGGTGCTCTTACGAAGAAAGGCTTAAGTTTTGCAAATTACAGTGTCTGGAGACTAGGCACCAGCGAGGTGATCTGATAGAGGTGTATAAAGCCTTGAATGGTTTAAGCATGCTCAATGCTGATGGGATTCTTCCTCTAGCTGAGAGGGCATAAATTCAAATTGAGGAAAGACAGATGTAGGATAGACGTGCGGAAATTTGCCTTTAGCCAGCGGGTGGTTGGTTGGTGGAACAGACTTCCATCCCTTGTGGTGGAGGTTGATAGCCTAAATAAGTTTAAGGCTCAGCTGGACAGGTATTTTGAACGAACAGAAGGGTGAAGTGGAAGTGGTTTTTTTTTTTTTTTTTTTTGGCTGATGCTGCATAAGCTTGCTTTCTTGCATCAAATGCCTCTACTAATGCTAATGCTAATGCTAAAGTAGAGATGGAATTCATTTAAACAAAGGTGGTGCAAGGAGGTTTGCTAGTATCATTGAGGATACCCTAAGGGTTCAGGGAAACTTCTAGTAAGAGGGGGGAGAAGGGTAATTTAGATCTGCGTTTATCTGATGATATGGGTCAAAGTAATGCTTGCACTCACCTCACGAATTCTTGTTTGTTGTCTCAACAGCCGATGTTTATAAGTTGTTCTGAGGGTAGCAACGTTTCAAATGAGAAGGAAGACAATTTTAGGATACAAACCTAAATAATTCAAGGGGTGTGTCATGGTAGTAAACTATAGAAGATGATAGTCTCAACTGTGTCTACAGTAATGTCAGGAGTGTTGTCAATAAAATGGCTGAATTTGAACTTCTGGGATTATTTAATAGGGCTAACAGAGGTGCCACCCGAATATTGGTGACGACGAGTTCAACTACGGTGTTTTTAATGTATTTAGGGAAGATAAAAGGCGTCATGCTGCTTATCAAGAACAGCCTGAGTGTGAAAAGAGCTTTTGCTGAGTATGAAGTTAACATTTGCCAGCACAGTGTGTGGTGTGAGTTAGATGGAAGTAAAAGAACAATGATAGTGGAAGTGATCAATAAGCCAGAAGATTATGAAGAGTTTACATGCAGATGGAATGGGCAAGCAAGTGTGAATGTCTTATTGTAGGTGACTCTAATCTGCCCCAGACCGATTGGAATAAGTGGGAGGGAAACTCACACTGGGGAAAAACTTTTAAAAATAAAGTACAGGAACAGTTGTCAAGAAGTGATCATGCAATCATCGGTTGGGTTAAGAAAGATACTGCAGTAGATAAAGTCACGGGTTTTAACTTCAGAAAAGGGGATTTGACAGTTTAAGGTGCTATATGGTCTGTGAACTGATTGGATGGCGAACACTTGAATTATGGAATACTTTTAAAGCAAAAATCAAGCTCTGAACATTCTTACATACCTATAAGAAAATATTGCAGGGGGGGTATCAAAATGGATGACTGCAGAGCTGGCTGGATATTTCAAATAGAGCAGGAAACGATAGCATGGGACAGTTACAGAAAGATGAAAAGTACTGGCTGCGGATGCCAAGCGATCGTGACTGAGTGATTTCTCTTTGTGCTTTCATTGCTACTTTTTGAAAGGTGAAATTTACGTTCTCTTTTACGTTCCTCTCATTAAGAAATCCTTTTATTTAACAGTAACTCTTGAATCAAAAGTACTGGTAGAGAGCAAGGAAAGAAAGTAATCTTTCTTTATTTTTCATATCTAAAAGACTAACTCCTACTAATTTTGCTTGGTCACTCCAGGCACTGCTCCTGCCTCCCCATAGCGGGGTTAACCTTAGCAGAAAAGTTCATCTGCTAGGGGCTAAAAGGAGCCAACATAGAACAAAATATGTTTCCCTGTTTAGAACCAAGAAGCAGTCGGCCAGACACAGAACATGACCATGACTCTTCCCAAGCAAAGAGGTTAGTATTAACATTAGCATTTAGCATTAGTAGAGGCATTTAATGCAAGAAAGGAAGCTTATGCAGCATCAGCCAAAAAAAAAAAAAAATAATAAATAAAGTAAAATAAATAAATAAAAAATGACCACTTCCACTTCACCCCTCTGTTCGTTCGAAATACCTGTCCAGCTGAGCCTTAAACTTATTTAGGCTATCAACTTCCACGACAAGGGATGGAAGTCTGTTCCACCTACCAACCACCCGCTGGCTAAAAGCAAATTTCCGCACATCTATCCTACATCTGTCTTTCCTCAATTTGAACTTATGCCCTCTCAGGTGATTATTCTGAGCAAGAGGAAGAATCCCATCAGCATTGAGCATGCTCAAACCATTCAAGGCTTTGTACACCTCTATCAGATCACCTCGCTGGTGCCAACCAACGAGGTTAAAAACCATTTCCACTGCGACCGAGTTTCCTGCATTCTTAATAATGCATTCATTATCAGAACAGCCTCTTAGTAAGCTATCCCCCTTTCTAATCCAAAAACACTTGGAAGTATTGCAGGGTCTCCCAAGATGGTTAAGAGACTGCAATCAGGGGACTTACTTGTAGAAACTGTCAACTGCAAGCATTCTGAAAAACTTAAAAGTAACAAACTTTGCTAAAATTCCAGTGAAAATTCCAGTAACTCCTCATGTAACCCTAAATACATCTAAGGGTGTTATATCTAGTTGGGACCTTATGAATGGGACAGAAGAAGAAATTAAAGAAGAGCTTCAGGAACAAAACGTAGTTGCTGTCAAAAGAATTATGACTAAAAGGGACAATATACTTACACCCACCAGAAATATCATTCTCACTTTAAGATTCCAAATCTATCCTCATCACAGTGGCGTAGCTACCATGTAGGCAGGCAAGGCAATTGCCTGCAGGCCCGGGATCTTTGGCTGTCTCCTCTTTTTGCAATTTTCATTAATTAAGTAGGGGCCCGAACATGTTCTTTGCCTCCAGGTCTGAAAAAGGGTAGCTACGCTACTGCCTCATCAGTAAAATTTTTTGATTAACTCAAAGATCCCTGCTAGCCAAATCATTTTCCGAAGCCGTCGCTGTGCGTCTGATTACTCAGATTATGTTTATGCTAGTCAGTCTATCTCCTACCAAATTATATCTACTCTTATAAAGATGTCGAACAACTTTTAATACAGCTACCCTCCCCTATCTGCTTGTTAGGGGATTTCAATGGCCACCACCCTTTATGGGGATCTTCTAAATTAGATAGACAGGGCTGACTGATTGAAACTCTACTAGATAAACAAAACCTCACCATTCTTAATAGTGGACAGACTTCTGCAATTGACCTCTCGATTTGTCCCCCGATACTGTTTCCAGTCATTTTGGTCCGCTATGGATGATCCCATGGGCAGTGACCATTTTCCAATTGTTTGTTACCTGCTCACTACACAACCACCATTAGACCAACCTTGCAGGAAATGTAAATTTTATAAAGCCAAGTGGGCCAAATTTCAATCAGCAATCACTCTTGACAAAGAAACTATTCAACTACAGCCTGTGGATAAAGTAACTGATTGTATCACATCCCGTCTTTTAGTTGCAGCTAAATACTCAATTCCATTATCAAATACCTCAACCCGAAGGCACTTCAACTACTAGTTGAAGTGCCGTCGGGTTGAGGTATTCTTTCATACAATGGGCAAGAACTCTCTGGTCCTCTAGATATAGCGAATGCCTTGGGAAAAACCTTTGCCCAAGTCTCAGCTGCATCAAACTACACTCCCAATTTCCAAAAAATTAAGACCGCCACAGAACAGAGACCAATCAACTTTAGAACCTCACTATCACTTCCGTATAAGCAACCTCTTGAATATTGTGTACTTTTACAAGCCATCAGAACAACACGAAAGACTGCCGCTGGGCCAGATGGCATATATTATGTCATGCTGCAGCATCTCGATGGGAAAAACTTACAAATGCCTGCTAGTCTTTTTTAACCGGATCTTCCTGGAAAATATTATCCAACCTCTTGGCACCATGCTACAGTTTTGGCCTTTTTGAAACATGGAAAAGATCCCTCGAGTCCTAATTGTTACAGGCCAATCTCTCTGTCAAGTTGCCTTGGTAAAATTCTTGAAAAAATGATCCACAGTCGACTCACCTGGATCACTGAAACTCAACATCTACTGAGTAATTGTCAACATGACTTTCTCAAAAATAGGTCCTGGTCCTCCCTAGATCTGATGATCAACGCCTAATCTAAAATTCGCAATACCTTTGGGAAAAACGAACCCCTTGTCATGGTCATAGAGAAGGTGTTTGATTATACATGGCGGTATGGCATTCTCAGTGACCTACATAATCTTGGTCTACGAGGCAACCTGCCTATATTTATTAGGAACTTCCTCCAGAGCCGCTCTTTCCGTGTTCCAGGAGCCGCTATTTCCAAATATCAAAACTTCTTTTCTTCTACAATCTCGCAGGAAGAAAGAGTACCACAGGGGTCGGTATTGAGCGCAACCTTATTTGCCCTTAGAATTGATTCCATTACAAAACAACTTCTAAATATTGTTGAAGCCTATTTTTATGCTGACGCTTTCTCTATTTCTTGCCATTCTCAGAGCATGAGATCTATTGAACGGCAATTACAGATGTCCTTCAATAAAGTACAAAAATGGGCTGAGTTCAATGGATATCTTCTTTCCCATCAGAAAACAGTTGCGATCCACTTTTGCAATCATTGTAAATTACATATAGACCCTGAACTTCGGATATCAAATTCCACCATCCAGATTGCCAACAATATTAGATTCTTGGGATTGATACTGAACGGCAAGTTATACTTCTTTGAGCACATTAAAGTAATACATACTACGTGTCTGAAAAAGCTGAACATGCTAAGACTCTATCTACCCTGTCTTGGGGAGCAGATCGTACAACTTTGCAGCTCTTATATATAGCACTGAGTAGATCCCGTTTGGATTACGGTGACCCAGTTTAATTCTGCCCAAAATAGTGTATTGCGCTGGCTCGATCCTGTACAACACAATGCGCTGCGGATTGCTCTTGGTGCTTATAGGACATCTCCAACCTATAGTCTATATATTGAAGCCCATGAGCTCCCTCTGTACCTCCGCAGAAAAATGTTACTACTTAAATAGGCAGTCAGAATACAAAACTGTTCTCCGCACCCCATTCAGCCATATCTCTTTAATCCACCATTTCACAATCTCTACAGAAATAAACCAAATAAAATACGACCAGCAGGCCTACGGCTCCTTGAAATATCACAAAATTGGATTGTTCCTCTCCACAGTAGGCAGCAGATAAAGATTTATTCTCACCCACCATGGACTCTCTTTCCTCAACCGACCTGTGATAATTATTTTCTCTAATGGGGAAAGAATCGTATACCGACTCTGAATGTGCAACAACTCCATGCTCAAAATTCAAAACTATTTTGACTTCTTACCGATATATACTGATGGTTCCAAATCTCATTCAACTGTTGGAGTAGCAGCAGTGTTTCCCTCTGCTATCATATCAGCTTCTCTTCCACCTGAGTACAGCAGCTTTTCAGCGGAATTATATGCAATACAATTAGCTCTAGAAAATTTGACCGTTCACCCATCTGCAAAATATTTAATTTACACCGACTCTCTCAGCTCAATTAGAGCAATGCAGAATCCCTCTCATAAGGATCACCCTGTTTGAAATCAAATCAGAAATTTGCTGTTGAAAATTGAAGATCGACAGCAACGAGTGAACGTTTGCTGGATTCCAGCGCATTCAGACATTAAAGGGACTGAGCTGGCTGATATTTATGCTAAAAATCCGTCAACCTTAGACTTAACCTCTGTCTTTATTCCAGTTTCTGATTATAATATTATAATTCAAACAGCATACCATGCACAGTGGACAGAGCTATGGCATAAACAAACAAATAATAAACTTTTCCAGTTGAAACAATACCCAAATTTTTGGCACTCATGCATCAGACAGTTCGACGAGAAGTGGTACTGGCAAGGATTAGAATAGGACATACTCATCTGACTCACCTCCATTTACTCACAGGCGATGATCCTCCTCAGTGTTCATACTGCTCTGAACATCTAACAGCCAAACATATTTTATTTAGTTGACTGGCCACATTATCGACAACATCGAACTTCAATATTTCATTCCCTGGATAAGCTCCGAGAACGGATAACATTAAATGATATCATTGGTGAAAACGCAAATATTAATGAACTTTTCTGTTATTTGAAACAAATAGGAATGTATGAACCACTATGATTAGTTTCAGACATGAAATGAGATTGAGCTGTCTTAATATTATTTTTTTTTTTCAACATTCCTATGAATATTGATACAAGTTGATATGCAACCAAGTTACAAAGGAGGTTAGGCAGGCGAAGGCAGATTACGAGAAATCCTTGGCAAGGGATGCAAAGAAAAACAGCAAAGAGTTCTTTACTTATGTAAACTCTAGAAGGAATGGGATGAATCAGATTGGTCCACTTGATATTGATGGGTCAACTGTTGATGATCCTGCTCAGGTAGCTAACAAACTAAATGAATATTTTGCATCGACATTCTCACATGAGGAGTTATTCAGCAAGGGGAATGCCAGAGGTGTATTCAACTCTAGCAGTAAGCTACAGAATCTTGAAATAACTGGGAGTAAAGTGGAGGAGAAACTGTTGAAGATAAACACAAGAAAGGCGCCCGGGGTGGATGGGATCTATCCAGTTATATTAAAGGAGGCAGCAAAGGAAGTAAGCAAACCCTTAGCCATAATTATGAGAGCTTCCTTGGACTCAGGGGAGGTACCCATAGACTGGAAATGTGCAAAGGTGACCCCAATTCACAAAGGAGGATCAAAGGCTGACACAAGTAATTATAGACCTGTGAGCTTAACTTCTGTTCCAGGAAAATTAATGGAGGCACTGGTTAAAGAAGCACTGCAGGATCATTTAGACAAGACTTCAGTTATAGCTCAGACACAGCATGGTTTTGTTAAGGGGAAGTCTTGCCTGACCAACTTGATTGGATACTATGATGCAGTCACAAAAGAACTGGATGCAGGGAATAACTTTGATATTATATACTTGGATCTTAGAAAGGCTTTTGATACTGTTGCACATGGAAGACTGCTACACAAATTGGAGCAGTGTGACATTGGAGGCAAATTGCTGCTATGGATAAAGGGGTGCTTGAGGGGGAGAAGACAGAGAGTGGTAATCAATGGACACTGCTCATCGTGGACTAATGTTATTAGTGGAGTCCCTCAGGGCTCAGTGTTGGGTCCATTATTGTTTTCTGTATTTATAAATGATATTGATGATGGTATATCAAGCTTAATGTCCAAGTTTGCAGACGATACAAAGGTTGGCAGGGTTGTCAAGGACACTACTGACACTATGCTGCTGCAACAGGATCTGGAAAGGTTGAGCAGATGGGCTGAGAGGTGGAAAATGAAGTTTAACATTGACAAATGTAAAGTACTACACATGGGAAACAGGAACCCCAGAGCAACGTATCAACTCTGTGGTACTACACTGACAGTGGTAGAAAATGAATGGGACTTGGGGGTGGTTGTGCAGGCAGATATGAAGTTCTGTGAGCAGTGCAGACGGGCGGCAAGAGTAGCTCATGGAGTATTGTCAATGATATACAGGAATTTTTCCAGCAGGGATAAGGAGGTGATTATTCCATTGTATAAGGCAATGGTCAGGCCACACCTAGAGTACTGTATACAGGTCTGGAGGCCTCATTTCAAGAAGGATGTAGAGCTGCTGGAACGAGTACAGAGAAGGGCAACAAGATTAGTGAATGGAACAAAGGGGTGCTCTTACGAAGAA
The DNA here is from genome assembly GCF_048544385.1 of Mastigoproctus giganteus. Lineage (NCBI taxonomy): Eukaryota > Metazoa > Arthropoda > Arachnida > Uropygi > Thelyphonidae > Mastigoproctus > Mastigoproctus giganteus. The sequence goes on along the minus strand of NC_143586.1, from coordinate 94,277,396 downwards.
AGGCTTAAGTTTTGCAAATTACAGTGTGTGGAGACTAGGCACCAGCGAGGTGATCTGATAGAGGTGTATAAAGCCTTGAATGGTTTAAGCATGCTCAATGCTGATGGGATTCTTCCTCTAGCTCAGAAAAATCACCTGAGAGGGCATAAATTCAAATTGAGGAAAGACAGATGTAGGATAGACGTGCGGAAATTTGCCTTTAGCCAGCGGGTGGTTGGTTGGTGGAACAGACTTCCATCCCTTGTGGTGGAGGTTGATAGCCTAAATAAGTTTAAGGCTCAGCTGGACAGGTATTTTGAACGAACAGAGGGGTGAAGTGGAAGTGGGGTTTTTTTTTTTTTGGCTGATGCTGCATAAGCTTGCTTTCTTGCATCAAATGCCTCTACTAATGCTAATGCTAATAGGTGCAATATAGCCACAGCAGCTTGTGCGCCATTAAACACCCATACCACACACACACACACACACACACACACACACACACACACACACACACACACACACACACACACACACACACACACACACACACACACACACACACACACACACACACACACATGAAAAGTACTCAAGCCTACAGCAGGTACAAGTTTATTTATAATAGTACGACAAGTGGTCAGGGAGGCCAAGGCTGGATTTGAGAAAGCAATGGCTAAGAGAGCAAAGAATGGGGACAAGGGATTTTTCATGTATATCAATACAACAAAGAATAATCAAATCGAATCCTTGTGCACTTGGTTGTCTGGCGTGTGGGAAAGTCTTAGATAACTCAGCTGGTGTTGCGGATGAATTGAATGCATCGGTCTTTACTGACGAAACTCTTGGTGCTGAGAAAAGACTGAGTGAGTGAAGCTGAGCCATATGAAATTAGTGATATTAATTACAGATGGCTTTGTTAAGGGTAAATTATACTTAACTAACTTTTTAGGCTATTTTGACAGTTATTCATGAGCTGCATTTAGGGAATAATTTCAACATAGTTTATTTGTGTTTTAGCAAAGCATCTGACTTGGTCCCTCATGAGAAGTTACTGCATAAGCTTGAATAGGTTGGGATTACTGGTAAGATTTTACGATGGACTGCTGTGTGGCTGCAGGGCAGAAGGCAGAGGGTTGTGATGTATATTCTTCAAATTGGTGTAAAGTCAGGAGTGGGGTCTCTCCAGAATCGGTCATTGGACCACTGTTTGTTTCTTATTTTCATAAATGACATCGACGAAAGGACAGAAAGCGCGATGTTAAAAGTTGCCGAAAACAAAGATTGCCAGAGTTGTTAATGATCAGTGCCAAGCAATGCTCCTTCAGGATGACTTAAACAGAGTTCAAAAATGATCAGAGAAGTGGCAGCCATGTTTTAATACTACTAAATGCAAGGTCTTACACTTGGTAAATAGCAACCCAAAAATAAATTATACACTTAGTGGAGTTGAGTTAAAAACAGTGGAGGATGAAAGGGATCTGAGAGTTACAATACAAGCAATTTCGAACGCTACAGGATAACGTTCGAAATTTATCGAGCGTTATCCTGTAGGAATAGGGAGGTCATGATCCCATTGTACAAGGCAATTGTATGACCATATTTGGAATACTGTGTTCCAGTATGAGATCCCCTCTGTAAAATGACACTGGGCTTCTTGAAAGGGCCCAAAAATGAGCAACTCGAATGGTGTGATCAGCAGGACGACCATATGAGGAAAGACTCCAATTATGTCAGCTACAGAGCTTGGCAACCAGGTATTGCAGAGGTGATCTGATTGAGATTTCCAAGACTCTCAGAGGGATTAGTAAAATGAATGAAAGTGGAATTCTCACTGTTATAAAGAACTCCAGAACTAGGGGACATTAATTCAAATCACAGGGTTTGAGGTTTAGGTTAAATTGAAGGAAGTTGCCCTAGCAGGTAGTTGTGGCTGACAGTTTGAATAAATTCAGAGGTCAACTGGATATTTACATCACTAAAATTACATGTATTAGGAGGGAACCATATATTTGTGTTTTGTTATCTACTTGGTTAGTGTGTTGCTTTTTTTTTTTTTTTTTTCTAGTGCAGCAAAAGCCTGTAGCTTTCTTGCACTATATACTGAATACTATTCCCATTACAATACACTGTCGTCTCACAGCTAATTGTTTTTGGCGCTTAATACATCACTTTCAGCCTTGGCTAAAATTAGGCGCATTTCAAAAATATAAATAAAATGGAACAATTCTAAATATTTTGGTTTAAGGCAATTAATTGTAACACTCGTACCTTTCAATAATTGAATTATTTCTAATTCGGTAACCATGGGCGCCGGCAGGTGGTGTGTGGTAATAAATTTTTCGTTCACCAAATTTTCATCAAAATAAATGAATGAAAACATTAAAAATTGTGTATTACTTCAAAATCACTTATATCACTTGCACCACCTAGCGCCATGCTGCCGGCGCCCATGTCGATAACCATGATCACTGATGCAATGGAAAATCGAGGGACAGAGCCTTGCAAAACTGATCGGGATCTTCTTGGGATAAAAAAAAAAGTGCCCTTTTAAGTGGAACGGATATTTATATTACCTTAATATTTTTATATTACTATCTACGTAAAAATATAAAACAAAACGCCTTAAAACGTCATTATGAAGCTTTTCGAGTGCTCGCTCTAAACACGGAACCTTCAAACAATGCACAGTCTATTGAGCCTTCCGTTAACGATAATAAATATAACTACGAAGTACACTGTTTAGATTTTTATTTTTCTACAGTTCAGTATTGAATTTTTCTTTAACAGAGAAAACATTTTCTTTAACAGAGATGGGAGAATGTGTGTGTTAAATAAATATACTATACTATAAAACTGTATGGATTTATACTATAAAATGTCAAACCTGTGCTTGACATTTCAATGCCCAGGTTTTATGATGCCAAAGTTATGAAAGAAAAATAAATTTAAAAAATTAGATTTAATAGACTAATAATTTAAAAACTACACGGACTTACTAACCTCCTCCTTTCAAAAACTACTCGCATAAAACGATTTTTCACGGCTGCCAAAATATCTCAGTATTTCAGTTATTGAGGGAAAGAACATTAATGAAGTTCTTTCAAAAATTGCATACCAGAGACTCACATCTGGTTAGTATGGGCATGGCACACCCAGGATCCTGAGCTGGATATCACCATTCTTCTCTCCTTGGTAATTCCCTTCAACTTCTGACTTTTTTTGGCTAGTGCAGCAAAAGTCTCAGGCTTCCTTGCACCATATGGCTAACGATAATAAATATAACTGCGTATAAATACTGTATATACCGTTCACTATTTAAAATTTATTTAACTTAGATATGTAATAATTATTATATTAAAAAATATAATAATTATTACATATCTAAGTTAAATAAATTGTAACCTGTAAGGCAAATTAATATTTATTAAAAACAGAATGAACGCTTGAAAAATATAAAATGCAGCTTAAAAACAAATAAAATATTAAAATCAAGAATTAGAAAAGGGTTAATGTTCTACTCTAAAACAGTCCGATTGGTAGGAGTACAGTAACGCCACTGACAACCATACGAACTGTGCGAAGCAACAGCAAGAGCCACGCAACGTGTTGCAGTTCAAAAACAAATTGAGGTTTCCTAATTACTTCCACTGCACATGCGTAAACCGCTTTAAGACAAAAAATGATAACAAAAAGTGAAGCGCTTATTACAATAAACGACATTTTTTCTATACACCGATAATCCAAAACATTATGACCACCTACCTCATATGATGTTGTTCCTCCACGTGCAGCCAAAACAGCTCGTACCCGGCGAGGCATGGACGCTACAAGATTTCTAAATGTGTCTTGTGGTATCTGGTACCAACACGTAACCAGCAGATCCTTTAACTCCTGTAAGGTCCGTGGTTGAGACGCCGCAGATCAGAGATGCTGTTCCAACACAAACCACAGATGCGTGACGGGATTGATGTCTGAGGAATTTGGAGGCCAGGGCAATACCTGGAAGTCTTCCTCATGTTCTGCGAACCAGTGTCGAATATCCGGGCGGTGTGGCATGGCGCATTATCCTGCTGAAGGACGGCACTGCCAGAGGGGAAGACCGTTGCCATTAAAGAGTGTACTTGGTCAGCAGTAATGTTTAGGTATTTGATAATTTGATATTTGGTATGTTGAGGGTCTAGCGGCTCCTGGGATTTCTTCCATCTCCGCGGTGTTCCCTGTATCGAGTGACAGTACCCTGTCAAGCCAGAGATTTAAAGTGTGTGTATCGTGTATAGACACGACACCAGTCTGTTGTGCCCATTGTTCGTCTGGCTTTTTGGCCGTCGGACCCCTGATGGAACCCGACGTTGTCCTTACGGCGCCCTGGGGAGGCTAGCCAGGTGTTATCAATAAGGAATCAGTACTCTGGCAGGTCCTGCCACCTACTTTCCTCAGATTTGAGTGGCTAGGACCTAAAAAAAATTTTTTTTAATCGCTGTCGATGCTTTTGTTTGGTCATAGAGATTTGCTTAAAGAGCGAGAAGGGATAGTACGCTGAATGAGTTTTATTTTTGGCCGAAAAGGGTCGGCCAAGCAATTTTGGTTTAGTTACAATTTTGGCATTTGGGGCTATGCTCTATGTGATGCTAGACAGGTTTGGGTGGGGAGGAGGAAGACTGGAGGGTAGAAGAAGAAGAAAGCGACAGATAGAGAGGGCGGCCCCGAAATGTTCAGTGGGCATGCCCGTGCCACACAGAGGGAAAGTGGGTTTGGCAGTGGGAGGAGAAGGGAAAGGGTTGTCGCCCCCCCGGTGGGGGTGCGACACCCCTTCTTCTTCCCCTCCATCCTTTCTCCTCCCCACCCAAATCTGTCTACCTTCACAGCGCATAGCCCAAAATGCCAAAATTGTAACTAAACCAAAAGATTAAGATTGATGGTATCACACTACGACTGTCCAAGGAACTTAGATACCTGGGAGTTATTTGGTATTTGGTATTTTGAGGGTCTAACGGTTCCTGGGATTTCTCCCATCTCCGCATATGTTCTCTGTATCGGTCAAGCCAGAGATTTAAAAGTGTGTGGGATATGTACTGTGTAGTATGTTGTGCCCATTGTTCATCCGGCCTGTTAGCCGCCGGGCTCCTAGTGGGGCCCGACGTAACCAACCAGCCACGGGGAGACCGGCCGGGTGTTACCAGTGATTGAACCAGGTCCTGCCACCTACTTTCATGGGATTTCAGTGGCCAGGACCAAAATAAATAAAATAAAAATTAGAAAAATAAATAGTCGCGAGGATGTTTTATTGTGAATTTGGTGGGTTTTTGCTTTAGGAGCGCTGTTTGGGGTTTTACGCTGAAGGTCTTGATAAAGCCTAAATGGATCGGGCAAGAATTTTGGTGTGGCTTAGAATTTTGATGTAGGGCTAATCGCTGTGTGAGATGACAGATTTGGGTGGGGAGACAAAAGGCTGGTGGGTGAAATAGGAATCAGAGGGGTCGATAGGGAAGCTGACACCCCCCCCCCCCGTTTTTCAGTGGAGCATGCCCATGCCTCACCAGAGGGAAATAGGGTTGGCAAGGGGGAAGGGAGCGTGTGTCTCTCCCCCCACCAGGGATTAGGGTTTTAAAGAAATATCGCAGGTGCGAGATTTGATAGCCAGATGGACTGTAGTTCTGATGCCATTCCAGTTTTCATCATTTTCAGGAACTTCGCTGTGGCGCGTTTGTATTTAGTCAGAGATGGTTGGCCCCAGGATTCTTGCTTTGGTCTCTCCAGGAGGAGTAGCCCTGCGCAGGTCTCTTGAGTTTCAAATGGCGTGTCTATTTCTTTATGCTGAGATTTTATTCTTTTGCTCTTGCTTTGACTCTTCTGTGTCTCTCCTTTATTTTTACTTCGTCCATGACATTTGGTTTGTGATATACCTATTGGGTGTTCTTGTCCTCCCGAGGATCAGGTTGCATTGAGATAATTGTTTTCCTTCTTGTGAATAATTGTATTGCGAAGTTAGTTAGTGCTGTGTACTCTTCCTGAGTGTCCAATAGTCGGGACTCTTGGTGGATTGAGTTATACTGAATTCTTACAATAAGACTTGCTCTTATATTTTCATAGTTGTCTTAGTCATGCATGACGTGACTCCAAGTCTCTGGTTCTCCACATGGACAATTCCTGTCTTCTATTATGCTCATTGTGTTTAGTTTATCTCTGAACGGGCCGTGGCCTCTTAATAAGTAGGTAGTGTTGAGGCCCGGGTATATCCATGCTGGTGCTTTTGGATACATTTTTGTTACAAGGGGAAGAAATTTGTGGGTTATTGCTCCTTTGGTTGTTTCATTCCACCTCGTCTGCCAAATGTGAGTTAGGTGTGCATCAATTATTTTTTGCTCCTGCTTCCAATCATTGGTAACATTGAGGGTTAAGCCGTTAGTTGTGATTGGTGAAAGGCAACACCAATGTTGGTGTTGCCTTTTTGTAATAATTCATTAATCCAGTTTGTACTACCTCTAAGTCAAGGGGCAGTGCACCAGCAATGACCTGAAACGCTGCCTTACTAGTTGTATAGCTTGCCCTAGTGATGGTTAGTTGTTTCTAATATTTTCCTATTTGTTGCTGTGTTGGTCTTCGTCATCCATATAGGTGAGCCGTAGATAATTGCTGGTATAAATAAGGCTTTATAATATAAGGAGAGGTAATTTAGATGGGGTTTAAATCTAAGGTAATTTAGATGGGGTTTAAATGAGAGATTGCTATCTATAATTATCCCTAGGTACTTTATCTGGTTGGTTAGTCTGACAGTGGTACCTTCTATTTTGATTTGTGGCGGCCTGTTTAATTTAAGCTTTCCTCTGAGAAGGACGGAGCTGGTCTTTTCCGGTGCTATTTTTAGATTGTTTATTTTGGCCCACTCCTGTAGAGTTTGCAGTGCTTTGTTTGCTTGCTTTTCCAAATTTGCTCTTGAGTCCGCTGCTGTGGATAAGATCAGATCATCAGCAAAGGCCTGTGCCTCCACATCGCCCAGGTCCTTGCAGAGAAAGTCATCTAGAACAATGTTCCACAGGAGTGGCCCCAGGCCGATCCCTGGGGGCAGCCCCTGCGGACAAGACAGGTGAGGCTAGCATAAGGCGTGAGGATCTGCACTTCCCTGTTCGTGAGATAGGATTTTAGGCTGTCATAAAGATTTTGTGGCAAAGATGCAGCACGGAGCCTTGCCAGGATGCTCAGCCACCAGAGAGTGTTCAACGCCCCAGCAAAGTCCACTGCAATCACTAGAAAATACTTGTTGGTGCATTGCGTGGCTTTGTTGAGAAGATCGAGAATTGCATCTGTGGTTGAAGAACCCTGTTTAAAGCCATATTGTTTTGGAGTGCTGAGATTTGCTTCTGTGTAGTATTCGATTCTCTTGTGCAATAGCCTTTCGTAAATCTTGCTAACTGTCGATAACAGGGCTATCGGTCTATACGATGTTGGTAACTCCAGTGGTTTTGTTGGGCTTTTTGGTATCAATTTTAGTATGGCTGTTTTCCATTGAGTTGGGAAGTGGCCTTGTGCCAAGCAGCAGTTATAGAGTCGCAGAAGGAGTTGGCGAACATATTCTGCTGTCTTTTTAATAATTTCTGGTTCGATTAGATCTGAACTTGGACATCGCTTGTTTTTTGTTCTGCTTGTAGCCTCTTGTATCTCTTCAAGAGTGAGTGAGTGGTGGTTCTCTTTGGGTGATTGCATATTGCGCGTTTATTTGGCATATTTCTGTCTGCTCCAATGTCATCTCTGTTGGCGGTTCCTGTATGATTGTTGCAAGAATATTTGTTACTGAGTCTTTCCACGTTGCGGGGTTTTGGTTGCCGTTGTCACTTCGCCTCTGGGCAGCCTGCTGGTTGTGATTTTGTACACAACCCCCCAGGGATAAGTACTTCCTGTTGTTTGGACAAAGTTATGCAAACTTTCCCTTTTGCTCTTTTTGATTTGGCTACTTCGGCTGCCGTGGTAATCATTTTGGTCACTTCTCTTTGCAGTGGTTCGGTGATTGCCATCTCAGGAGCCAGATTTCCGTGTGTTTCCATGTAGAGTTGCTCCTGGTTACTGAAATTCTCTTTAAATATGTCCCAGTTAGCTTTGTGAACATTGAATCTGCTCTGCATCTGCCTTATTATCGGTGTTCTTTGTAGGTTTCTTTTTATGGAGTATGTAATTGTCCTATGGTCAGATGTTGACCAATCACTTTGGACTGTCCAGTCTGTGATATAATTCTCTATATTTTTTGTTACCATAGTGACATCTATGGTTGCTTCCCAAAGTGTGTTGCAGAATGTTGGGAGACAGAAGGGTTGGTTAATAACAGTGAATATCGAGTTTGTTGGAAAGTCTTCTGCAGTCTGGTGCGTTGGAAAATTTTTCCTGCATGCCTTTACTGTCTGTCTTAGTAGTTGCAACTCGGCACTCCACCAGGGTACTGCTCCTGAAGACGGTTTCTTCCTTTTTATGGGTTTGTCTGTAGCCTCTGTGATGAGCTTCTCCAGTTCAGCTTGGTGTTTGTCTGGGCTTGATTCTTCCATTTTGAGTGTATGTGCAGTCATCCGTAAGGTTTCCTGGAATAGGGGCCAATTGGCCTTTTCAATAGCATACATGTGCTCCATTTGTCTAGGTATTGTGTTTCTGACTATTGATCGATTCAGCTGGAAAGTAATTGTTCTGTGGTCGGATGTAGTCCAGTTTTCAGTGACAGTTCAAGAGGTGATGTGGTCCGCGATAGATCTGGTGGCCAGAGTAATGTCTATCGTGGTCTCCCCCATCATACTAGAGAATGTCGGGAGATTGTTTGGCTGGTTTAGTATTGAGTAGGAAAAAAAAAAAAAAAAAAAAAATTATTTCTGACATCCAAATGGTGTACCCAAATTATCCACCTTGGCTTTCTCCTGGACTTCTCGCCACCTATCTGTTAACCAGCCATGGCGCCATAAGAGAAAAACTCCATGGATTCGGATTGAGTGACACCCTCCTATTCCACTGCGGTCTACGCGAGACATGGGGGCACTTGATGTACGACTGCGCACTGTACGAGGATCTCCGCTGCCGATTTATAACCACCACCCAAATAATGCTGCGAGACCAGGAATATCTGATACTAACTGAAAAAGATACCTATAGTGCCTTCACTGAATATGCACAAGACCTCTTCACAAGAAGGCGGACTCTCCCGCATCCACCACCACAACAGCAACAACCATAAAATGAATAACCTATGACAGCAAACAATACAAACTAACAACTAACTGCCCCAGAAAAAGAAAAAAAAAAAAACCCATGATAAGAGGATCACACGAACCGGACCTAACCCACGAAAAGTGCACACCCGATATGTGGACTTCCCCCAGACGGGACGCATGAGTGACTTTCTACTCAGCTGAATTCTAAGCAGCCCAGTGAGACCGCATAGCCATGATGGCAATCGGTGCCGGCGCTCTTGCTGGACCCATCTTTCTTTCCCCCTCCCTCGGTGGTAGGGGAGGAGGCAGGAGGCTGTCCCGCCGGCCTCCCCCCTACTCGCCAACCCAGATTTCCTCCTGATGGAGCATGGGCATGCCCCACTGACTTATAATGGGGCCGTCTCCTCTATTGACACCATTTCTTCTGTCTTTCTCCCCCCAGTCTTCAGTCTCCTCTCCCTCTCTATCTGCTCGCCAGCGTATACCCCACAGGTCAAAATTTAATAGGTCCAAATTAAGTTCGCCCACATTTCGGTCTTTCAATCTAGCGTTCAACCCACACAAACGTAATTTTTTTTTTTTTAAGGTCCTAGCCACTGAAATCTCAGGAAACTAGGCGGCAGGACCTGCCAAACTACAACTACTGGGTACCTGTTCTGCCTCCACGGGGCGAAGTGTGGGCAACGTCTGGCCTCAGCAGGGATCTGGCGGCTAAATGGCCAGAAGAACAACATACACAACATCACACACCTCAAGATCCATATACTTTTAAATCTCTAGCCTTTACAGTGAACTGTATCACACCACAATGTAAACTACGCAGAGATGGGGAAACCCCCCTGGTGCCGTTTGACCCTAAACACACTTTATTGAGTAGGAGCTATTTGCAAGATCCTCCTCAAGGCGCTGTCCGTTACCTGCACCGCGTCGTTCAGGGGTCTCACTATACCATGCCGGTGAGCGGCAGTTAAGATCAGCGCCTATGATGATTCTTGCATTTGGAAATTCTGTGCGGATGGTCTGCAGGTAGGTTATGGCCAGGAGTATGTCAGCACCAGGCCGACTGTAGAGTGAGACTGCATAAAATTCTCTTAACTCCGTAATTATGTGGGCACATGCAGCCCTAGGGAGACAGTAGTTTGGAAGCTTAGTTACTGTGTAATCAGAGTTTCTTATCAGGATGGCTGCCCATGGGATTTCGCCATCAATCTCAACTATCTTGTACTTCAGGGGGTATCCCCTGACCGCCCTTCTGTGAGTAGATGGTTCCTGTATAAGTATGATATCAGTGTTTTCTTCTTTGGCTTTCTTCACTAGTTGTGCAGCAACTGCCTTAGAGCTTTGTGCGTTTAGTTGGGCGAATTTTACCTTACTTTCGTTAAACTGTTTAGGGTGTACTTCCATAATCAAGCCGTAATTGGTATGCTCCCTTTGCTTCGATGTATACCGGGCACTTTTTGTCCCTGTTTGAGTGATCAGCTTGCATTTTTTGCGCTTTACAATTTGCGCATGTTGGTGGATCTTCTTTCTTGGGACATGCCTTGAATTCATGGCCTAACTGAGCACAGTGCCCGCATGTTGGCTAAGTTTGGGCACACGTGTGAGTGCTGTGTCCAAATCGGCCACACCGGAAACATTTGGGGACAGTCACGTGCTCGTTGTAGCAATGGCTGCCCCAGTTTATAAAAACCCTGTTGTGTTGATTGAGTGACAGCTCTACAACCCAGTTGGTGTTCGGGATTTGGTTTGGTATCTTGGGATTATTAGTGTTGTTCGGTCTGCATCCGGGTGTTCCTGCTGGAGGTTTCTTGCATATAACTCATCTCGTAGCGTGGTTGGTGTCAGGTCATTTTGAGTGTTATATAAAATTATGCTGGGTCCTCTTTTTTGAGGGCTTCCAGACCAAGGGTTTGCATTCTTGGGTTTGCGATTATTTTTTGGGCATCTGCCTGTGTTAGGGTTTCAGTTATTACGCCTGTGTTGCGTGTTTTCTGGACAGATTTAATTTTCATCGTTTTGAGGTCCTCTGCTAGTTTCGTTATGACTGTTTTTCACCGCATCACTGGTGGCGTGTCATTCTGTGGAGGGTGGTCGGAGGATTATCAAGTGCGGAGTTGGCAGTAGTGTCTTTCGTTTGGGTACAGTTTTCATTTTCATTGTTGGAGGTCCCTGTATTTTGGTCCTCAGCGCTTGGGCATATGTGGGCGCGCGCTGTGGCATTTGGTTTGCCCCACATTCCATATATGCTTGGAGCCGTGTTGTGGCTCTTTCACTCTCTATATAGGTACCCACGAGATTGGTCTCCATTTTGTTAAATATAGTTACTACCTGGGCTCTGAGTCTGTTCGGGTGTTCTTTGAAAATATTTTCCAGGGCCATTTTGAGGAAGAGAGACTTCTCATATACAGTGCCCTGTGGTAGTGTAGGATCCAGGGGCGGGTCCTGCTGTTGTTTTGTATTGTGGTTATCTCTTCTGGCTCCCTCTCCTCAGTCTGACAACAGGTTCATGTTTCCAACATGAGAACCATCGGCGGCTTCCAGTTCTTTCGTTTGGTTCGAGAGGGCCGCTGACCGGGTGTCTTCCAGGTCATTCAGTCGGTCTGTTAAGATCTGAATGTCTTCGGTTTGTTTTGATTGCTGGGAATCCTTGATTTTTTCCATTTTCCCCTCCATTTCGTTACAGTTCGGATTAGCGAGACTGTTCGAATGAGCGAGAAACTATTGATAGGGTTGGCTGGGGTTTGAGAAATACTGGCAGTAATGCCCGCCACAAGTTCGTGGGTGTATTTGGTGGTCACTGGTGTGCGTTTGAAGATATGGGCTGTCCCCTGCTATCACTTTAGGGGAGGGGGGAAACAGCCAGGTACTGAAATGCCCTTAGAGCGGTAGAACTAGTTCCCTATGGGCTTTCTGAGGAATGCAGAGATGATGATGGATTAAAATTATTGTAAAAATGCACCAGAAAGAAGTTTGGATGACACTATGGAAAGTTTATGATGGAGGGGGGGAGGAATCCTTAAGTTCATATTTCACAGCATTAGAATCGCAATTTTGATCACAGTTAGGTTGGAGCAGTAGTCTGTTTGGTTTGCACAGATGGGGGCACCCTCCCCAGTCAAGGGCCAGATCCTAGCGCGGCAGCCGCGTTATCTCGGAGCGCTTCTCTATTTTTTCCCCCGTGGGCCACGTGGTGATCATGCAGTCTCGGAAACAAAGGAAAACAGAAAATAACGCTAGTATCTGGCGTAAATCCCAATGAGTAACTAAAAGTTACTCACCACTGGAATCTTGCAGTTGATATATTCTTAGGGGATCACTTTTGAAACTTAGACCATAATCTAAACGCATCTTATTAGGCAATATTTACGGAGCGGTGTTTCACGTGTCCGACTATAACGGCGGACATATTGCGATCTTTCCGAGGCTTAGGTAGGAGGTAGACGTCAGAGTGTCTGGAAAATGGATGACTGGACTCAGGATATCCCAGCAGAACATCGCCAAAAGCATGACACTGCCGCTACAGGCTTTTTTTCGTCCCTCGGTGCATCCAGGCGCAATTACTTCTCCAGGTAAACGCACACATACCCGGCCGTTCACATGGTGGAACAGCAAACGTGATTCATTGGACCAGACGATCTTCTTCCAATCACTCAAGGTCCAGTTTCGATGCTCGCGTGCCTATTTCAGGCGCTGTAACTGGTGAACCGTGGTCAGCATGGGCACTCGGAGTGGCCTGCTGCTACGCAGCCCTCATTTTCAGCAGGGTTCGATGTACTGTGTGTGTGTGTGTGTGTGTGTGTGTGTGTGTGTGTGTGTGTGTGTGTGTGTGTGTGTGTTGTGACACATTACTCCCATCACCAGCATTCCAATTACCGGCGAGTTGCTCCACAGTCGCCCTTCTTTTGCGACGTACCATCTGGGAAAGCCTTCGCCCACCTCGAGCATCGATGAGCCGTGGTCGTCCAACACCTCGCCGGCGGCTCGTGGGTTCCCCTTCCTCCGACCACTTTCGATTTGTACTAACCACGGCTGACCGTGAGCATCTCACCAGCCGTGCCGTTTCGGATATGCTCTGACCCAGTCGTCTGGCCATTAAAATTTGGCCTTTGTCAAAGTCGCTTAAGTCCACTGCCTTTCCCATCTGAATAACAAGAGTAACACTGATTAACGGATCTCAGTATCAGGTGATTTTTATACCGTTTACCGACCCACGCTCGCGCCATAGTTCACCTGCAGTTGCTTCGATTTGCACAATGACTCGCTGGTCATAATGTTTGGGCTCATCGGTGTATATTTGTGCACGTCTGATCTGGACTTCCTAAGAGTGATAACATTACATGGCTGATAACATTATCTGTGATAAAAATATGTGCTGCACTGTATTAGCTAAATAGAATTTTAGAATTTTCAAATTTTTGAAATGAAAGGCTATTTATTATTATCATTTTCAAATATTTATATCTGATTTTGAATAATAATAATAATAATAATAATAATAATAAACCTTTCTCCTTTATGGGACTTTTTCCGCCCCACGACGGCTAATGGTACCAAGTGCATGGGGGAAGTCGGTCGTGTCCGATTATTATTGTTACAGTTTGTCGAGATACTCTTTTGCTATCCTACAGGCATTCAGTATTGCGGCTTTCTTGAGTTCCATGTAAGGGTCCTCTCTAAGGCCCATTATTGCTAAGTTCTCATGGAGGCTCTATCGCACCATGCCAGTGGTTGATACAGTGATCGGGATGGTCATTACTTGTTCCATATGCCACATATTTTTGTTGGGCTCATTGTTGTTTTCGGTATTTATCAATGATATTAATGAAGGTGTATCATGCTTAATTTTCAAGTTTGGAGATGATACAAAGGTTCGCGTGTTTAGTAATGACAATATGCTACTGAAAAAGGATCTAGAAAAGTTGGGCAGATGGGCTGAGAAGTGGCAACTGAAGTTTAACATTTACAGCTGCAAAGTATTGCATATGGGTAGCAGTAACCCCACAGAAACGTTTAAACTGTGGTACTACACTCAGGGTGGTAGAGAATGAAAAACACCTGGGGTTATTGTGCAGTCAGATATGAAGTTTTTTGAGCAGTGCAGAGAGGCTGCTAGAACAGGCGGGGTTTTGTCAATGATATATACAGGAATTTTGCTAGTAGGGAAAAGCAGGTGATTATCCCTTTGTGTAAGGCAATGGTCAGGTCACACCTTGAATACTGCGTATAGGTCTGCAGACTTCATTTTAGGAAGGATGTAGAGTTGCTAGAACGAGTACAGAGAAGGGTAACAAGATTGGTGAGGGAGAACGAAGGGCTCCTCTTACCAAGAAAGGTTTAAGTTCCGCAAATTGCAGTGTCTGGAGACTAAGTACCTGTGAGGTTTTCTGACCGAGGTGTATAAGGCCTTGGATGGTTTGAGAAGGCTCAATGCTGTTAGAATTCTTCCTCTTGCTTAGATTACGAACCTGAGGGGCCATAAATTCAAATTGAGGAAGGACAGACAGTTGTAGAATAGATGTGCGGAAATTTAGCCAACGGGTAGTTGATTGTTGGAACAAACTTCCATCTGTCGTTTTGTGGACGTTTATAGGTTAAATAAATTCAAGGAAGAACTGGACAAACTTTTGGAGCTAATGAATAGTTGAAATGGGATTTCTTTTTAGCTGATGCTGTATATAAGCTTGCATCATATGCCTCTACCAGTGCTAACGTTATTCGTTATTTGTTGTTGCTCGCACACATCCTTTCTGCTTGATTTTTTTCCAATGTTGCAGGGTTATCAAGTTGTTCTTAAAGGTGGTCTGCTATAATCACTTACATGGAACTCAAGAAAGCCACGATCCTGAACACCTGTAGGATTGTAAGCGAGTTTCTTGACCAACAGTAACAACAATAATAGTAACGGACACAATTAACTACTCCATGCAATTGTTACCAGTATCTGTCACGGGGCTGAAAAACTCCCATTAAAGGAGAAAAAGGTTTATAATAATAATAATAATAATAATAATAATAAAGTAAATTAATTAATTGAATGTGCAGAAACACGATTTGGGCCTGTGTGCCATTCCAGTCATTCGATACAGTGCTGAAATAATAAGACTGAACACAAGTTGAATTGGACGCGTTAGACTGAAATCTAGAAAAATTACGACAGATAATCATGTCCCCACACCTTCTACATGATACTGACCGACTTTACGCATTAAGAAGCAATTGGTATTGAAATGAAACAAAAAAAGAAGAAAAAAAAGGGCTCAGAATGATTACATCAAGAGTAAGAAGAGAAAACGGCGGGGGATGTCTGCAAAGAAGATATAATTAAAGTAGATGAAACAAAGGATAGCTACAGATAGCTACCTTAAAAAATCGCATTGAGGCATGGCAAAATAAGCGACTAGATGCTCAGTATATACAGAACATCAGAATTAAAGTTGACAGGAGAAACAATTGAACATGATTGAAAATTTAAAAAAAAAAAAAAAAAAAAAACCGGAAACAGGAGGGCTTGTACAGCACAGGCACAACAAACGGCTGCGATTAAGTTGAATTGCACTGATTAAAAATGGTAATAAATACAGATTGCAAAGGAAAAGATGAAATTATCGACCATATCATTAGCCCGTGCAGTATGATTGCCCGAACTGACTAAAAAGAGTCATGACAAAGTTTCTGCAATGCTGCATTGCATGATATGCGAAAAGAAAGAATTACCGTCCACAAAAATCTGGTGGGAACATAAACCTGAAAAAAATTGTAAAATATTGTCGCATTTTAAAATCCAAACTGATAAGCAGCTGCGACATAACACACTACACATCACTGTTGTTGAGATTAAGCAAGTTGAGATTACACTGATGATGATGTAATTACAGATGACAGCAGAATTGAAGAAAAAGAAATAAAAAATATCAAATATCAAGATCTACAAATTGATGTCTAGTGTCTCAGGAGAAGAAAGCAACTGCTATCCCAGTAGCTGATATTGAAGCACTGGGTATCATTCCAGTTGGCTTGAGGAAACATCTGGACTCAATCGACATAGAAAGGGCAACATCTTGGTAGATACAAAAGTGACAATATTAGGAAGACGTCAGATTTTACAACGATATCTCACTGATTCTTCGATTTTTAATATACCAAAAATGCCATTCGCAACATCAGAGATGTACCAAAAATTCCATTTGCAACGATTATTGATACTCTGACGTTATGTGGTTGTCAGCGTTTGTTCTGTTTGAAACAGCTTATCTGCTGACAAAAAAAAGTAGCTTACTTTGAAAACCGTGCAGTTATGGAGTGATGGTCTGCCCATTGTGTGTGTAGTGCATCTAATCGAAGCCAGGGTAGAACATATTTTGCCACATCAGTTGCTCTAAAACAAAAAAAATCTAGTTCTAATGTTAAAATACGTGGGATGGAGTACAAAATTTGATGCTAATAGCAGTAGTGTATTAACATCACACCAAGAAAAGAACTTCAAAGTTGCTTCTTCGGTTGAGTTAATCAGTCTTAAAATTAGATCAAAGGTTTGGGCTTATGTAAAGTGACCAGACCCTAGCTATTCCAATGCGGGGGGTTTCCCCCCCCCCTAGAAACAATATACACATATTTTGTTTTGAAATTTTTATAGAAAATATATTCATATACAAAATATAAATTAAATGCATATACTTCTTTGAATTAAACTTATAAAATAAAATATCATACTTTAAAAAAGAAAAAAAAAAAAGGACAAATGTAGCCTTTTTTTTTTTTTTTTCCCACAGAAAGGCTGAAATTCCGTATACGGTACCCCTCTTGGTACGCCACGTACCGAACAGAAGGTTGCGTGAAGGACGTGAATTGAGAAAAATAGTTGTAATTAGAAGGGGAGGGGAACATTATTTTTGTCGATTTTCATTTCTGTTTAGTGAAAAAAGGTTATGTTTTTTCTGTGAAATAATAATACTTTAACAATAAAAACAAGAGAAATTACATAATATAATTAAATATATTTTTCCGCTGAGTGAATTTTCTTAATTCTTCATTATTATTTGCTATTTCTCCGTAAAATTCTTCACAATTATCAAAATTGCACTTAACTTGTAGTATTGCTTTCAGCGTTTCTACGGTCAGCTGTGTTTTTGTTGACGTCCACAGCTTATTTATTACCGAAAAAACTCTTTCCGTTGCAAGATTGTTTCCCGGCAAACGTAATGCAAATTATATGCAAACATATTTTCCCGGCAAACATAATGCAAATGATTTGCATGTTTGCCATTAAGTATGGCGGCTACATGTCCAGTTCGGCGACAGTTTGCAATGCGGGACAAACGACTGAAATCCAGGACTGTCCTGCATAATCCGGTACGTCTGGTCACTTTAGGCTTATGTCAGTAGCGTAGCTACCCTTTTTCGGGTCCGGAGGCAAAGAATATGTTCGAGCCCCTACTTAATTAATGAAAATTGCAAAAACAGGAGACAGCCAAAGACGCCGAGCCCGAGCCCGAGCCCGAGCCCGGAGGCAAATGCCTTGCCTGCCTACATGGTAGCTACGCCACTGGCTTATGCGAACCACCACGTTCAGCGACGGCCGTTGTTTTATTAATGGTTTGTATGGATTTACAGAAACATTATGACAGTTTCATTTTTACTGATGACTTTCTTCAAGAAATAGTGGACAATCAATTGCTTGATGTTTATGTTTTCTTTCTTTCCAGTTTGATCTTTTTATATACACACATTTCTGAACTGCATCGGTAAACAAAACTAAACAGCTGAATTCTTGTTTCTTAGGTTATTATTAATATCAATCCATTATTATTGCTAGTCGTTTAGCTGAGTCTCGAAGTGATCACATTAAGCGGCGTCCCCTGTAATTCACTATAACCTTGAGTAACGAACAAAGTTTTATGAATGCTGGACAGCATTGAAAATTAATACTGACCTATGATTCAAAGTTAAGCTTTAAACTAGCGAAAGCTTAAAAAGCGGTACTCACCTTGAAATTAATCTGCGATGGTTTACTTAGGTAGCGTGGTTAGTGTTTACGTTGAATTGTTAAATTGAAATATTAAAAGGGAGGGAAGTAAGTAAAAGTTGACTGAGTTAAATGGGCGCAAGGAAACAGAAGTGTACACATCCAATCCTTGGTTGTCATCGAAATAAAAAAAAGAAGAATAATTAAAAACTATGTAAGTGAATCCGGTGAAGCCAATAGTCTTTACGAGGACTTTCGTTAGTTAAAGAACGTCTTCAGTTGGCAATGTGTGGGGAGAGAACGCGTATGGTATTTTAAGAATAAAAAATTATACTCTCGTGATGCCTTTTTTTGACATGTGGGAACTTTAATCTCGAGAGGTTCCAAATTGGGGAAAGATTGAAGGGGAGTTTAGAATTTAGAATTTGGAGGTTAGAGTGGTGCTTGTACCATTCAATAACTAGAGCTTCATATTGAAGTATTCTGTAGCTGGATTTTAGTTTAATGATGGAAATGGCAGAATCGATGAGCGGGTTGTGGTTGTGAGTCTGGGCATGAGTTGTAAGTTCTGTGACAGATTGGTTAGACGTGAGACTATGGAAATGGTAGTATGCACGGGTGTTGGATGTTTTTGATGAGCCAAATTTGGTAGTGGTACTTCCGATATAACATGTGTTGCAGTTTGGTTGACAATTAATGAGGTATATAATATTATTAAGGTCGTTTGTAGAATATTTGTATGTGTCTTTATAGGTGCTGAAGAAGGATCCTAATTTGTTGTAGGTGGAAAAAACAAGGAAGATATCAGTGTTGTTAAATAGGCGTCGGAACTGTCCTGCTAGTTCATTGTGGTAAGGGAGGACTATGCGGATGTTAGTCTTATTTTTGTCTTTGGTTGGGATGTTAGATTTAATTTTATTTTTAGCGTTAAGGATTGTATTTAAAATGAGTTGGTGGGGGTAACCTCTGGATATAAATTTGTCGGTAATATACTGTATTTCATTGTGAAGGTCGGTGGGTGAGGAACTATACTTTAGTGCATTGTGAATTTGGTTATATAAAACTGCCTTTTTAGTGTTTAAAGGGTGATGAGAAGCAAAATGTAAGTATTTATCGGTGTTTGTATTTTTCCTGAAAATTTTCGTATTTAATTTTGTGCCTGTTATATAGATGGTGAGATTAAGGAAATTTATCTGATTGTTCTGTCCAATTTCAAGGGTGAATTTAAGTCTATCATGTACAGAGTTAAGTTTTACGAAGAGGTTATTAATAATGGATCTGTTGCCTACTACAAGAATGTCGTCGGCATAGCGCATGTATAATTTTAGTTCAGGGGGAAAGGGGTGTAGGATTTGGCTTTCAATGGCGGCTAGGTAGATTTCGGACAATGGGGCCGAAATCCCCAGTCCCATTGGTAAGCCATATATTTGTTGGAAGATTTTTTCGTTGAATCTAAAAAATCTTGCTTCTAATAGAAGGGTGGTGAGTTCAAGGATATGGTCTATAGAAAGGGGGGTACGTTTTGTTAAGGTATCGTCTGTTTCTAAGAACTTGCGTAAGGCTTGTAAAGTAGATGGAATATGGACATTTGTGTAAAGGGAAGTAACGTCAAGGTGAGTACCGCTTTTTAAGCTTTCGCTAGTCTATTAACACGGTACTTGAAGATTTCTAAAAATTTCGTATAGTTAAGCTTTAATTGTTTAAAAAAAATCGATGCCATATATCACAACCGATTTATTTATTTCATTATTATTATTTTAAATACACGCTAATCAATATTTATTTCCAAACAAATAAGCAAATTATGACTTAGCATCCCGACTATCAATGCCATGATCTGAAGTAATGTATATATACTGCAGTGGCTCAATAAACACTTGTTAAGGTGGCTCCACCTGGTGGGGGAATGGGTTTTCACATCAATACTCCGATGGTTCATTGAACTCTTGATTACATATTACGTGTTTTAGTTGTTCAGCTGCAACATCTTCCTAGGTAAGGCCTGTTGAATAAAGAAGTTGCCCTCGCTGTTTATACAAAGCTCTATTTCATAAGTTTCGAATACATTGCCGCTTTCACGTGAATCCATGAATTCAAATATGACTTTTCTATAATTGCAAACGATGTTTCGCTACTGAAATTCGTCTATGAAAAATTCAATATTAGGCCGACTAAACTTTTTTTGTTTTAAAAATGGAAATAACATTAAGGAAACCAGCTTCACTCAGAGCAAAGCCATTAAAAATTCATTCTTATTATCTACCTGTCAGACTTGGATTGATGAGATAAAGATCGATAAAAGTAAAAATTCTATTCGAAATTTAGAAATAAAGTATGTATTAACGAAAGATTAATGATACACGTTTATTATCTTTTCTTAATGAACTGATACATGGCTTCGAGAAAAAATTGCAGAACGATATGTTTATATAAAACCTCCACAAAAACTAATTCCTTTGCTAGCTGCAGTAATCTATACTTGAATTCAAGTGCTCAGTTTAATATTATGACGTTGGCACTGTTGTGAATGATTAGAATGAGGAGGAGGAAATCGCAACACTGATTATTAATAGAGTAGTTTTTCTTTTTTATTCCACTTACTAGAGATAAACTCTTTCTTCTCAGCAAAGTGAAAAAATAACAATAATAAAATAAAGAGAGAAATAAATAAATCAGTCATATCATCCATGACTCATATCTCTGAAGGCTTGTAGCGTATGACCAGAAAGAAAAGACGAGGGAGAGAGTGCAAATTGAAGCTTGACCAAAATATTATGGTGTATATGAAAAATCCTACGTTGTGAAAGAGGTCAAATGCAATGGACCACATTCTGAGAAGAGCCCACTGATATACTTCACTTCCATGACAAAGCTACTCGCAGATAATCATATTAGAAGGATGAAACGGAACAGCTTGCCGTCTATGAATACATGAAAAATCTTCTGCTGGAAAAATCCTTAGTTTCGCCAATCATATACAGACGTTGCAAGAAAAAAAATTATAAAACCTGGTAATAAGAAATAAAGCAAGTAATAAACCAATTTATAATTCCTTATAAAAAATATAGTAGGAAGTTGATTATCCAAACCAATTAAGGAGTTGGCAGGACACACACACACACAAGGCTAGCTAAGTAACCAGTGTTTTTTTTTTTTTTTTTTTTTAATAAATAAATTCTCCATTTATACTAAACAACAGTTGCACAGAATCAGAGACGTTTACGAGAGACCACAAGCATAAAGTAATTATTTTGTGTAACAAGTCGTGTTTGCAATTTTTTGTTATATTATTTATTTATGGAGTGGAAAAGAGTTTGCTGATGTTTAAAGTTCTGTATAAGTGAAACTACGATGAGAACGAGAAGTTTCAGTATCGTTCTGGATGAGCTTAGTTTAGAGCAGACACGACAACCTTCTGCATGAGAAAGGAAATGAAACCCAAAGTGGCTTGGAGGGACAATATCTGAATATGTCTTAAATTGTACGAATTGCTTATTTGCGATCATGTATGGGACATAATGCAACGAATATGTAGTATAATATTTTACTTATCAAATAGTGTCAAAAATTAAGAGGAACAGTAAAATTCTTAAAATGCTTTTATTATAGCATTTGCCTATTCCTTCTAACGACGCACGCATTTTCTTATCATTCCCTTTTCTTATATTTCTTATTTTTATTATACTGCTGTATCAAGATACAAATCTTGATACAAGATATAAGATTCATATCGTGTATCAAGATATAAATATTAAAAAGAAGAACGGATCGATGAAGCGGATAAAATGCCCCTCTCCCTTTGGCTGATGCTGTATAAGCTTTGCTCCTTGCAACATTTTGCTAATATGTACTAATAATATTCACTCTGTGATCACTAAATTATAACCAACCTGACTGTAATGGACTATGCTGCATAGCTCGCAGTATAAAAAGCCGAATTACTTCGTACATTAGAGCACTGGTAATTTGCATCTGATCGTGCAAGTCAAGCGATAAAGTAGCAGTTATGGAACGTAATAAAGATATCACGGAGTTTCGAAAGGGTATGATTGTGGGAGCTCGTGAATCGGGTGCTTCCATATCGGAAACGGCATGTCTTGTCGGTTGCTCAAGGTACACTGTGGTTAAAGTATACAAAGAATAGTGTCGAACGGGTCAAACCTTCTGCCGAACAGAAATGTAAAGGATTACGCAATATGGATGTTTGTGGTAAGCGAAGGATGCAGCGCGTTGTACGGGCTCAACGGCAGGTCACTCTGCGACAGCTGACATCGCACAACAATATGGGGAATACACAAACATTATCCCAAATGATGATGCGCCGCACACTCAGGATGTAGTTCCACATCAGTTGCTGGTTGGACATCCAAAGGATTGAAAACGAGTGTGTTGGTCGGATGAGTCCAAATGCCTGGTACAACGCACCGAGTGTACCTTCGTGTATGGGGCAAGCAACACGAGTTCATGGACCCAACGTGCATGATGCACACTACACAGCAGGTGGCGGTGGTTGCTTAATATGGAGCATGTTTTGCTGGTAGAACTAGAACCAGTGGTGAGTATGGACCAACGTTTCATTGGCGAGGTATACTGGTAGCTCTTAGGAGACCATGTGCACCTTGCTATGTTGCAGTTTTTTCCCAGATAGCAATGAGATCATCGGGCCCGCACTGTATATGAATAGTTCAAGGAACACAATGCAGATATAACGTCTTGATTGGCTTCCAAATCCGCCTGACCTCAATCCGATTGAACACCTGTGGTATGATTTGAAAAACGAGAACTGAGGGTGTATGAACACCAAACCGTCATCTATTCGGGCACTGAGGAAAGCCTTGCAGGTAGTATGGCTGCTTCCCTACGGACGTCTTCAGATATCTAGTGGAGTCAATGCCTAGAGTCCTAGGCTAGGACTCAAGGCTGTTAACAGCGCGAACAGTGGCCCGTGTTGGGCCACCCTTCGCGCTGTTATCACTCAGTGTATGTATAATTCTGTGATCACTTAGTATATGTATAAATAATCAATTTAGAATTTTCAAAGAATTTTTGGAATTGCTTATATTTAAATATTTGGGTTAATTTTTGTTGACAATTAATAGCAAAATGAAAATACCCAAACTCATCTTTCGTTAATACAAATCTATTCTGGTTTTTAACATACAATATTCTACCAAAAGTTATGGAGCATCCCTCTGATTACAGAAAATTGTGTGTGGCTACAAATACCTAAATGCTTTGCCTATAAAAGGATGAAAGTTAAACGCTAACGTACCATTCCGCCAGATCATTCTATTCAAACTAATGGAAATTGCTCTTTAGGTATGCTACGAATGCACATATCGAAACACTATATATCAGACACATATTGTTTATATGTGTACCTTTACATGTTATAAAGCATAGATACGTTCCCGAGATCAAATTTTCAGATTCGTTAAGTTAATTTAATTAACTTAATAATTAACTACTCATAAAAACCAAGAATTAAACAAATCAGTGTTTAAACAAAAATAAATAAAAATACATACACATATTGTACTGTACTGCAATAGATAAACTATTATTTGCATACTGTATCAGTCACACCAAATTATTCCATTTTCAGAAGTCAAGGATAAAAGTCTGAACGAAATTTTGCATCCTCTTCCGTATACTTCATTATAGCACCGCAAAAGATCACCCAATACTCGATTGAACTTTTCGCTTCGTTTAAGTTTGGGTGATCTTCAACGAGAATCGCCATCCCTTTCTCGAACAAACTAAAAGCTTCTTAGTTTTGTTTTTTTTTTTTTTTTTTTTTTTTGTGAGCTGTTTCACTTGCAGTGCCAGCTACATTTTCTCTTCCTCCTTCACCCTTACCCTTTGTTTCTCCAACTAAATTAGATCCTCGATGGTCAACTCAGCCTCTCAAGCATATTACTTATGTTAAGACAATTATATTTAGCAATTCCATAATTTGTAATTGAATTTTGGGAACCTGAATACTGTGAACACACTACTGCCATATATTCCGTCGCATCATTCATCATAATATGAGTAACTCCTTCCCATGAAGCTCCAATGTTGTCTATGGACTTAATATTGAAGATTCTTCCCTCCAGAACTTTCGAAGATCACTTGTTCCCACAATGTGTCTCGTTGATCAATTGTCGCACGATCCGCTAGGAATGACAGGCTTCGAATGTAGCTATCACTACTTGGCCATCAGTTGCAGCAAAGAGGTCGTATAAGCTGATAATAATAAAACTATTTGGATGAAAAGTATGGCGAAGCGCATTGATCAAAAAAAACTAAAAGGAATTGATTATCCCTTTGTATAAGGCAATGGTCAATTACAAAAATGCAAGGTTGTTGAGATTTATTTTCCTATAATACTTTTTGAGGAAGGGAAAGAAGAAGTGAAAGGTTTTAAAATTCTAAAATTAAAATTTTTGAATTTAATTTTAAAATCTATATAACGGAACGACGTAAATAGCAGGCTGCTTGTATCTGAGTGTGGAGAACCCTTATTATTGTAATTGTTCCTTGGTGTTTGGTCACATAAGTAACTAAGACCATATTGCGCCGTGTTCTACGCTCGATTTGCTGTTTTCTGGACTTAAAACCAGAACTTCCAGGAGGGGGGGGAAATGTGCTAGCTTCGGCTGAGACCGACTAACTCAGCCACGTTGTGAAAAAAGGCCCAGAAAAATTCCTCGCGTCCTTGACGGGATTCGAACTCGGGTCTTTACCACCCGGTGCGGGGAGAATGGAGACTATATCAACTGTGCTACTGCGCGGACCTATGCAGCAAGCATTGCCCAGTCGCTGTCCGCAGAAATTTGCAAATTTGAGTTTTTGCTGTGCTTAAAAATTTTGACAACGTTTTTAGCCACAACACTACAATTTTCAATTCAACTGCAAAGCACAAATATCGACTTCTGTAAGGCAATTGCAATGGTAGAAATTGCTAAATCGGCATTAAACACAATAAGAGAAAATTCAAAAATTGAATTTAGAATTATATTTGACCAGACCAAAAGAAGTTGCCAAAAAATTATATGTGGAAATAAAAATTCCAAGGGATTAGAAATGTGCAACAAAACCGAGCATATTTGACCGATCTTATATACTATTTTCGAGTGAACATATTTTTACCTTATCTTCACTATCTGATTTCAGAGTTAGATTCACGATTTTCCAAAGAAAATACCATAGCTATGTAAAAATTTCAAAAAATAATTCCAAAATATTATTTTTATTCGGACACAACAGATGAAGAGATACTGAATGCAGCAAAAACATATGAATCAGATTTACCATCCACTATAGAGGTACTTCATGAAGAATTGAAATTATGGAGGTAATTCTGGATACAGAAATCCGAACAAGTCAATATGCCAATAGCAGCTTACAGATTTGCGTTTATGTTTCCAAACGTCAAGTGCCTACTCGATGAGTGGCATTCGATGTTTGTGGAGTCCCCCAGGGTTGGGCCCACTGTTTGTTTTGTATATTTATCAATGATATTGATGAAGGGTATATCAGGCATAATGTCTAAGTTTGCAAATGATATAAAGGTTAACAGGGTTGTTAATGAAAGTAATAGCAGTGTGCTACTGCAACAGGATCAAGAAAATTTGGGCAGATGGGCTGAGAAGTGTGTCGGGTGGTAGAAAATGAAAAAGACCTGGGAGTAACTGTGCAGCCAGATATGAAATTTTCTGAGCAGTGCAGACAGGCTGCCAGAGCAGGTCATGGGATATTGTCAATGATAATGATATACAGGAATTTTGCTAGTAGGGAAAAGGAATTAATTATCCCTTTGTATAAGGCAATGGTCAGGCCACGCCTTGAGTAGTGGATACAGGTCTGGAGGCCTCATTTTAGGAAGGATGTAGAGTTGTTTGAGCGAGTACAGAAAAGGGCAACAAGATAGGTGAGGGGAACGAAAGGGTGGTCTTCCCAAGAAAAGCTTAAGTTCTGCAAATTGCAGCGTCTGGAGACTAGGCACCTACGTGGTGATCTGATTGAGGTGTATAAGGCCTTGAATGGGTTGAGCAGGCTCAGTGCTGATGGGATTCTTCCTCTTGCTCGGATTACGAACCTGAGGGGCATAAATTCAAACTGAGGAAAGACAGTTATATGGAAGTTGATAGCTTAAATAAATTCAAGAAGGAACTGGACAAATGCGTAGAGGAAATGGATGTGTGAAATGGATTTTGATTTTCTTATTTTTTTTTTTTTTTTTTGGCTGATGCTACATAAGCTTGCTTTCTTGGATCTACTCGAAGAAAGAACAAATCTATATATATATATATACTGTATATATAATTCACAATGTAAGAGGATACTATGACTACAACAAGCTGTCTCAGCATTGGGCTATTTAAAATAAATATAAATAACCAAAGGTTTCTATAGTGTAAAAAGGGGGGGGGGCGAAGCCTTTTCTATAATGGTTACGCAGCACTCTCCATCTTCATAATGATTTACCACGGTATCGCAATATTTCGAATAAGCTATGAATGACAATTGTAATGAAATGTAAATATTTATTTAATACAAACTAGAATAAATTTTCAGATTCTCAAAAATTAAACCAGTTTTTATTTTTTTAAATTATTATTTACAATACTTTCGTTGTCATTTTTTGAAATTATAATGAAAGTTTTAATTCTGAAAGAGCAGTATACTTTGAAGTATAACTCGTCAAATTATACGCTATTATCACTTCGGGAATTATATGCTAGTATAGTTAATATTTGACGAATTGTCTTGTGCGTACTGCAGCCTATTTTCCGCACTTTTATACGATAACGGATGACCAGGGTTACGTAGAAAGCATTTGTAACAGCTAGAAATGAAGTTTCAACATACTTTAATTCAACAAGGATAAAGGATCCCTGAGGGCCTACACTAATCCACCTTGCAAACTGGAACCGTATGCCAATTAACGTCAATAGCAATATGTGAACATGTCGATTAATGTAACTCTCTCAGATCTCTAACCTTGAGGCTGTCTTTTAATCATGTGAATAAAATTATTTTAATAATAAAAACAAACAAACAACCTCTTTATTTACAGTAATCTGTAGCTATACTGTATAATACTTAAATGTGGTAATGCATTCAACGATCTTAAATGCCGAAGGAATAAGGATATGACTTATCAAAAACAACGAAAAAATTTTAAAATAACAACCAATTCACTGCTCATGACTCATCCGAAAATAAAAGTTAACGTTTATTTATTCACCTCACCACGATTAGTCTCGGCAATTGAAGCAATGCAAATAAGTAGGAATATAATTCCTACTTATTTCTTAATTAAGAAATAAGTAGGAATCTGTTCCTAATTCAAATTAAGAAAGGACAGATGTAGAATAGATCTGCGGAAATTTGCCTTTAGCCAGCGGGTGGTTAATTGCTGGAACAAACTTCCATCTGTCGTTGTGGAAGTTGAATAAATTTAAGGTTGAATAAATTTAAGGAGGAACTGGACAGGCATTTGGAGGGAATGGTGTGATTTATTTATTTATTTATTTATTATTATTATTTTATTATTATTTTATTTTTTTTTTTTGGCTGATGCTGCATAAGCTTTGCTTTCTTGCATCACATGACACTACTACTATAACCGATAGTGGCTATTGGTTACTTTAACATCAGCATAATCTTTTAAATTAGAAAACCGTTGGAAGCCTAGGTACAATACCGAACTTAAATATACTCAGACAGTACTCATCGGTCGGTGTTTTTCTATAAGGGGGAAAAAAAACTTTCACAGCCGAAAAGGCCACTCAAAAATTTGAAGGTCAATAACCTCTGCCGTTTGTAACAATTTTTCCCCTTAAACCTGTTTTTCTCTGACTGTGACAACCACCTGCAACTATTCTCCTTTTTTTCTTCTTTTTTTTAAGGGGCTACGTCGGAGATGACAGGCAAAATGCAATAGTTGTTAGGTCGACCACCCTAGTTTAGATGTATTTTTTCCTCATCAGACCTAAAACGTGCCGCTTCACCCACAGGCCTATTGTAATGCATTACACATCCTCCCACCTGCGTCAACGTGGGGCCTGCTGACACTCTCCAAAGATCATTTGCTTTCTAAACGCACTTCAACTTGTCACAAGATAATATCAATAGCTGCACTAAAGTAGCAACGCCATCTGTCGAAGTTAAAGTAAATTTGATATAGAAAAAAATCTCTTAAAGAAACTTCCGTTTGTGCAGAAAATTCTGAGACACTATTTTTTTAAATATTTTATTTTCGAAAAGATGACTATATATTGTTTTTTCTACCGTTTACTCGTATCAACAAAATCCGTGCATTCCACTTGTCCTTGTCAAATTTTCATCCTTCGCACAGGTTATTTGAAAAGCAACCATGAAGATTCCAGGCATCCTAAAGAGCCTGAAACGTCCCTGGCTCTGCAAAAGGGAGTCATTAATTTCATAATATACTTTTCAAGAGTTGTGTAGGTTACAAACAAATTACTGAGCTGTTATGAATATTGAAAATTAACATCGTTTTTATAGTTGGGGAAGGACGTTACATGATATTCTTCCAGAGAATTATGCTTTTAGTAATGACAGCTCTTATACCATTTGAATATTAAGATAGTTTATTTAGTTAATAACTAAATTCCTATACATTAAGGTGATGTTTCGGAAACCATTCCGGTGTAAGAACCCAATTCTTACACTTATCCTAAGGAATGTTATGTTATAAATATTATAACATAACAAGAAAATATATGTATATATTAATAATATTTACATAGGATGATTTTCAGCTTAGATTGCGATCGCTCTGTACCGTACAGTTAAGTAGGGGAGGATTAGCGTAACAACGGGGGGTAGCTGGACAGTGCACAAAAGTACAATGGGAGCAACGTAAGGGCAGTTCAAGTCGGTATAAACAGAAGGTGGGCAGCTCTTTGGAAGAAAAGAAAAGAACAAGGGAACCGACTCCCCCTTGTGGAGAGGAAGAATTTTAAAGCCTAAGAGGGTGGACGGAACCCTGGATGAGGCATACACCATATGGAAATGGCTAGCTGCTAGATAAAACAAACCGACTCCTTGAGCACTTACTGATTTCAAGGAGCGGTAGAGAAAAAACAGAGTGGACTAATAGCGGTAAGTGATTCGGAATGATCACAAAGAAATATCTAGAAATTTCTAGACTTCCGGAAGTTTATCGAAGCTTCTAGAACTCGGATGTTTCCCCAGGAAAGGGAAGGGCCAAGAAAACGGAGGAAGTGGGAGAGAGCAAATGAGAATATAGAGATGATGAAGAACGAACTGCGATTGGATCAGAATAGAAGGGGTGGTTGAAACAAAAGGAGATGCAAGAGAAGACAGAGAGCGAGTTTTTGACAGTTTGGGCAGTTTTGGAAGTTTTTTGAGAGTTCCTGTGGGTGGGCTTGAGTGATGTGCGGCCGGAAAGAAATCTCTAGAAGTGCCAGGAGAATCGCTGGAATGTGGTAGTGGAAATTGAAGCAGTTTGTCGCAAAGAATTCGTTAGGCAAGTTCTGGGAGAAGTCAGCCGCAATGTGGAAATAGGAAGGAGATACCCAATGAAAGATGGAAACACATATGCTGGAGATGAGTAAAAAGAATCGGAAGGTCTCGGTATAGAAAGATAAGGAAGAGCTATATAGTCTGGCTTCTTGATAAAGCTGTAAGGATAGTCCTGATAATTCTAGTATGAGCCCCAGTATCGTCGAGCTGATCAGACGCCCAAAAAAGCAGGCCGGAGCAACTTATTTAAGAGCCGTATGGAGAGAAGAGTGAGTTCCTGAACGAAGGAGAATTCCTGTAGATGAGCAGCAGTTCCTTAGCCGATGACTAATTCCAGTAGGAGCCTGATGACACCCTATATTGATGATGATGGCCGCACCTGACCTGAGAAAAAGGTTGTGTAAAGAGTGATCCCCTAAGTGTTATGTAAGTACCAGATAATAGTTTTAAGCTTGAATTGAGGGAAAGGACTTTAGGAAATGTCTTCATTTAGTTGATAGTAGATTTGGTATTGTTTAGCATAAGAGGAAGGAAAGAGTTCATAAGATATAGATATATGTACTTCATCACAAAGATAAGTTTATTAAGCAAGGAAGATTTAGATGTACTGTATATACTCGAGCCTAGTGTGTTTTAAGTTGAGATTATGTTCTATGCACATGTAATTATTTTGGAAGGGATAATTAAAGAAAAATTACAGTATAGAGGGGATTTATAAATCTAGGAAAATACACATATAGGTGTTATGCTCACTGCTGTAATCCCTGTTGGGAAGTTTAAATTGTTAGAAGACAGGAGAATGTTATAAGATGTAAACTAAACCAGAAGAAGAAAAGGCAGAAAGACATGAAGATATATGAGTTGTGATTATCATTACATCTTAGCACACATATAATGCTATTAATTAACATAATCACCAAATGATGATGTATGATATATTCTTTTAATGTATATACTGTGAATAAACAATATTGTATGTTTATCAAGTGTAGTACGAGTCATTCTGAATACTCAGCCAGTCCAGAGGAGACATACACGAACTTCTATTCCCCCAGAATCTGTGATCTTCTGTGCAATATACAAGTCAGGTGTTAATGTGGGAGGGTGAAAATAAGGGGGAAAATAAACGGGGAAATACAAAGTTAAGAGAGGTGGGTCAGAAAGATTAAAGAGATTTATTTAATAACTGAAAATAATACCAGGAATTATAAATAATAATTATAAATAATAAATAAAGAATTCTATCCTCCACAAAATAACATCTAGCACCCCCCACACCGGTACCGATCATCAGACCATACATCAGCTATTGTCAATCCCATTTTTGCAGAATGTCTCGATCTATACTGTGTATTCTGGAATACACAATCTGCAATACAATTACGCAATCATTAAACAAATAAACTTTTTTTTATGATATCATTATAATTATTTCATCAGTGTAAGTTATAAATGATATCCCAAGACTTAAGAAACAATTTCCTGCTATCAACGTATATTAGTAGATATAGGAGGTCCGAGGGGAAAAAACCTGTGGTACTTCACTTTTAAGTATTCTAAGTATTCACTTCATATTATGTTTGTTGCGGTGTGCTGATTAGAAAAATGACTGGGAAATTGGAGGATATGCAGAAAGGAAATGTTCTCGGTTCAAGCATAAAAGTCGTTGCTTTTTTCTCGTTTTTTCTTTCAGTAATTCATCAGTTTAATTAATACATAAATCATGAATTATTACTATTTGTTAGTTACATACATATTATACTTCAGTTGTCATTAAAATCCCGGAAGAAACAAGTAAAAGTGCATCGTGTTGACAGTATAGTACTCTTTAATATAGATATACTATTGTCATATATTTTTTTTAAATTTATTACATCATATGGCCTGAAATACATATTGCATTTCACGTGCTGTTGATTACACGCGTAAAATTTTACAAAATGGAATGAATATTACGTTGGGAAGTATGTCAAATGAAGTGAAAACAATTACTTTTATATTTTAGTTAATCAATTAGAATTAATTGGCAACCTGATCAAGCTATTCACTTTTCCCCTTCTATTAATCACCAGAAAAAAGGGCAAAAATCAATTCATTTTTTAAAAAATAAAAAATCTAACGAGTCTGAAATGCAACGCACTGAGTGCAATTAACTATGAGAATTGTTATTATTACTTTTATGTTATCACTCTGCTAGCTACTACACCTCATTACTAGAATATCCGTATCGCTGTGGGATGAAACTGGATTTCATCCCTCAGTACTGGATTCCACATATTTTGTGAGTGCGGAAATGTGGCCATAAAACAAGCGGGATCCAGCAACGGAATTTCCAACTATCAGGGAGAGTGGGAGGCACGGTATATATATATATATATATATATATATATAGCTAATAGTAGGATTTCGAGCCTTGAACGACTTTCTGCCTATTTATTAATTCGTGGAAGCATCTCGACCTTCAACAGTTCATTGGACCCCCCCCTCCCCCACACAACATACGCATAGTCAGACTGGCAACACTGTAAATGTTCTAAACATTAAAGATCTTAATTACTTTTTGCTTTACAGATATTGTGTTCATCTGACATATTTTATCATCGCGAGACTAAAAATGACGAAGACAGGAATTTCAATTTTCAGTGCCATTAGGGCTATTTGTCGACATCTCAACTACGGCAGTTATGCCGGCCATAACGAGGCTGAACCAACTTAACTGTGCGTATGATTTCCTTGGAACACCATTCCCATAACGTTAAAGATTACTGGAGAGACTCAGAAGGTGATTCATGGTACCCCTCGAATATATCGGCATTTCTTATGGGTTTATTTTACTTTTAAAATATAAAGTGGTAGGCAAAAGTTGTTAAGAATACCCAATGCACAATAATTTCCATTTAAAAATTAAATACTATTTTACCAAGCGTACGTATTGCCTTAACTACAGCCAGCAGGTGTTACTTGTATGCAATCCAAAAATAAAAATAATAAAGTGGTTAATTAATTAATCGTTATTATAATTAAAAATAAAAATAAATATATTGTTAAAAGTAAAGTGAAATAAAGATAATAAAGCTGTTAATTAATAAATTATTATTATTTTTCACTTGCTGAAATTATGGCAATATCTACACTTAGTAAAACACTGTTTAATTTTTAATTTGAAATTATTGTGTAATCATACCACTAACGTTTCTTTTCGCTTTCTCATTTTTAAACAAAACAAAGTAGTTTGTGACATAATTGATTTTTTTTTTTTTTTTTTTTTGGTAGTGGTTGGCGCATCGGCTTCTGTGGCCATAGTGCACCTCCCAAGGTTTTTACAGTACTTTTGATCCAAGCCCGAGGCGGGATTCGAACCCGCCACCTTTGGGTTGCCAGGCAGGCACTTTACCTACCTGGCTAGCCCGGCCGGCACATAATTGATAATACGGCCACTTACCTCTGGTACATCGTCATCAGCCATTTTCAATCCAGTGCAGGATGAAGACACTCCAACAACTTTCCAGTTCCTTCTGTTTTGTGCAATGGCCATCGACTTACTACCCACAACTCATGAATTTCATCTGTCCATTTCCGTTGTTGTTGTCTTCCAGTTTTCTTCTAGCTCCTCTTGGGTACCATTCTGTTATTTTCATAGTCCATCTGTCATCATGTCTTCGAGCTATGTGTCCTGCCCAAGACCATTTTAGTTCTTTAGTTTTGATAAGAATGTCCTTTACTTGAGTTTGCTGCCTAATCCATGTGTTTCTTTTCTTATCTAACAGTCTGATTCCCAATATAATTCGTTCCATTCTTCGCTGTTTAGTTCTCAGCTTCTCTTCCATTCTTTTGGTGAGTGCCCACGTTTCACTTCCATAAGTCATGGTAGGGAGTATACATTGGTTCATTATTTTACGTTTCAGACAAACTGGGATATTGCTCTTCAGTATGTGACTATATTTCCTGAATGCTATCCATCCAAAATTTATTCTTCTCTTGACTTCCCGCCATTTATCATTATTACAGCTAATAACTTGTCCCAGATAAGTATATGACTCCACCGTTTCAATTGCTGCTCCTTCAATCATTATTTCCCTTTCCGTGGCATACTTGTTCATCATTACTTTTGTTTTAGCCATATTCATCTTTAATCCAAAATCCTTACTAACTGTGCATAACTGATTAAGATTTTCCTCTAATTCTTTGGGATCGTGGCTTATGACCACAATGTCATCTGCAAATCGTAAATGGTTTAAGTACTTTTCCAATCAAAGTGACTCCTTTCTTCACCAGTCCAATCTTCTGAAAACTTCTTCAAGGGCAGCAGTAAACAACTTCGGAGATATTGTGTCTCTTTGTCGAACTCCTTTCTCAATTTTAAATTTACTACTGTCTTTGTCTAGTCTAATAAAGGAGATAGCATTCTCACATATTTTCTTCAAAATCAGAATATATGGAGTATCTATGTCTTGTCTTTCCCAGTGTCCGAAACATTGCCTTATGCTGTATGGAGTCAAATGCCTTTTCATAATCCACAAATGCCAGGCATAATGGTGTTTTATGCTTTCTCCATTAGCTGTGACATTTCGTGAAGGTGATCCTGTCCTAAAGCCAGCTTGCTCTTTCAGTTGATTCCCATCAAGTATTCTTTCTAATCTGTTAGTAATGACCCTTGTGAACAACTTGTATATGTGCAATAACAAGTTAATTGGTCTATAATTTCCAATTTCTGATTTATCTCCTTTCTTATGCAGCAAAACCATGATTGCATTACTGTGAAGAGTCTTGCCAGTTTTTGTGTCATGTCTCTTCCTCCCCATTTTAACAACTCTACAGTAACTTCATCTTCCCCCGGGGCTTTCTGATTCTTCATTTTCTTAAACGCATCAGGAAGGATATCAGGTATGTTGTATGTGTTACTAATTTGCAATCCATCTTCCCCACTGCTGGCATCATTTCTTCGCTCCTTGTATAACTCTTTATAGTAGTCTTCTGCTATTTGAATTATGCCTTCTCCTGCTATTTATAAGTACACCATCGCTATTCTTCAGTTTCAGTATCATTTGTCTTTCTGTATTACTGCTCATGGCTGGTGATTTAAATCCTTTGTTTTCCCTTAATGCTTGTTCTACTTTTCTTGTGTTAAATTTTCTTATGTTCCCTCTGAGTGTGTTTCTAATGGTTTTGCATAACTCAGTATACTCAATTTTCTCCTTGTCAGTGTTTTCCCTGCTCTTCATTTGTCGTCTTCGATTCATCATGACAAGTGTTTCTTGACTAATTTTGTCTTCTTTGGATTTCTTTTTTCCTATAGGTTTCTTGGGCTTTGAAACTTTCAGAAAGTTGTAATATTTCTCGTCAATATCTTGGTTCTGAGCAGTCTGCAGAAGCTCAAACTTGTTCTTAAGTTCCAGTACGTTCCTTTTTCTCCTCTTCTGTTATCTCAAAGACCTTTGTATTATTTACTCGAGTCAGTTTTTTCCTTTCTTTTCTTACATTTATATCAAGTGTGCACCTTACCATTCTGTGATCACTTCCAACATTTACCTTATTCAGGACGGTAACATCATTCAGGATATATCTTCTGTTAGTGAGGATGAAGTCGATTTCGTTAGTTGTTAATTCATTTGGGCTCTTCCATGTGCATTTTCTGTTCACCCTTTTCTTGAAAAAAGTGTTCATTACTGACATTCCTCGAGATTCTGCAAATTCCACAAGTCTTTCGCCTCTTTCATTTCTTTCACCAATTCCAAAATTTCCTATAGTTCCCCTTTCTGCGCTGTTTTGTCTCTTTCTATTGAAGTCCCCCATAATGATAGTGTTGTGAGTTTTCTGTTCATCGAGAAGACTCTCAATTTCGGTGTACATTACTTTAACCTCTTCATCATCATGGCTCGATATTGGTGCATAAATCATTATAACCATTAGCTTATACCTCTTACAAATCCTGAGTAGTAGTCTTGACATCCTTAGTGATGTACTTTTGAATTCCAAAATGTTGTTTTTTATATCTTTATGGACCAGAAAGCCAACTCCACTTTCACTCCTTTCACTGTTTCCATTTGTGTACAGCAGATTTCCACTTGATAAACTTATAAGTGATTCATTTCTTCTTCTTGTTTCAGCCAAACCAATGATATTCCAATTCACATTTTCTAATTCCTTTTCCAGCCCTAATATCCTGTCTTCACCGATTAGCGATCTTATGTTGTAACTCTGGTACAGAAATACCTAATTTTATTACATAAATTCACAAACGGGTACTATTAGCTGTTTGTGAACTTTTGGGTAAAGCATATTATTTCTGAAATATATAAATTAGCTGATGCGTGCCTGAAAAATCAACATCCAGAAGGTGATAGATTTTATTAGGAGACAAGATTATCCCTGATATCCGTCGCCACTTACAATGTTATCCTGCTGTTAATTAAAGTTGTTAAGAATTCCGGTGGTACTGAAGTACACTGTATTATGTTAGAAATTCGCAACTCATGTAATGTTCTGAGTTCAATTTAGAACACAATATTTATCTGATTAAAGCATCCATCCCACATCTGTTCAGTGGAAAAGCCATGAGAAAGGCCTCTATCACTTGCTCTCTGTGGGGTACTCATTATATCACTAAAAGAAAAAAGATCTACAGCATCTCTAAATAGTCTGACATAACGATCAAAGATTAGGGTTTCGTTCCTGTACATCACATTATGCCTGCTCAGACCATGAGATCAGCTTTTCTGATTTTTACATATATTTTGTTTACCCCCCCCAACAAAATTAACATCCTATTTTACTTTTATACAGAAGTATTTTTAATGCTGTTATCTGTAAGGGTATGTTTTGCTATTGTTTCTTGGAATAGTTATTTCTTGGTGGTCTGTTTGTTTTTTGTTTATGGGCTATATGTCCCAAGGCCATAATGCGCCGGTGCACTCTGTATTATCAAGTTACTGCATTTGGACCCACGTAGTAAAGTGGGTTTTTTTTGTTAGTTGTTGGCGCATCGGCTTCTATGGCGTAGTAAAGTGTATTTAGGGTCTAACGGCACCAGGGGTTTCCTCCATCTCCGCGTAGTATGCATTGTCGTGTGTTACAGTACACTGTAGCCAGAGATTTAAAAGTTTATGGATATTGTAAAGTGTAGTGCCATGTGCCGTTGTGTTCTTCTGACCGTTGAGCCCCTAATGGGACCCATCGTTGCCCACAATAAGCCCCGTGGAGGCAAGTTGGGTACACCAGTACTTTTATATAGTACTCTGGCAGGTCCTGCCACCTAAAAAAAAAAAAAAATTAAGGAAGGGCCCTACCTTAGGGCCAAATTTAAGAATTTTGAGTGTAGGGCTAGGATAATTTTCACATGGATTGAACGCTAGTTCGAAAGCTAGAGTGGGAGGGGAGACTGAAGGCTGGGAGACGAGAGACAGAAGTATGGGTTCGATAGAGCAGAAGACCCCAAAATCAGTGAGACCGGCCCATATCCCACCAGGCAAAGAACGGGGGTGGCAGGGTGGAGAAAGCGGCAGACCCGTCTTTCCCCCTTGCCAAGGGGTTTGGGTTAAAAGTGAGCAGGGCTAGAGTGCCCTGCTCAGATTGCCCATATGGCGTTCGGCAGCAAGTTGCAGTTGTCCAAGTTCCAGTGCTGAGTCCTTCATGGGATAAGTCCCGTCCGAGGTTTCCTGTTTCCATGTTGTTGATTCCATGGTCTTTTACTGAGGTGAGTGGCCCCCAGTTTCGTACTTTGACTGGCATTGTAAGGATGTGACTATCCACGTAGTATGAGCGATCGTGCTGCCCTGCTTTCAACCTTCGAAATCTCAAAATAATTATTTTATTTTATTTTATTATTATTATTTTTTTGAAAATCAATCACTGTATAGCTAGCAGATGTGTGATATCTTCTTTTAAGAACGACAAGTGTAAATAAAGCACTGACAGCCAACTTTGAATATTATATTAGATGATAATATTTCATTATCTAATACTGAATACTGGTGTACTAATTATTGATTGCGCTGACGACATTGCAGTTTCCCGAGAAGGCTCCTCTGTCTTTAAAACGATTCAGAACTTCTCTGGGTTTGGAGTTTCTTTTAACCACAAAAATGTGCTCATTTATCTATTTAAATGAAACTATTCCTTTCTGTTTATCCTCACAAATGCAAAAGTAGCCTATAAGAAATGTAATGATGAAGACCATAAAAAACAGAATGAAATTCAATTAAAACAAATCCCCTGTAATATCAATTTGAACGAAGCAAGCGTACATTACAGTGACACAGACACTAAGTTCTAATGGAGACAAACGAAGATTCAGGGTTAACAAAAATTCTGCAATAAAACAACTAAATCAACAATAACCAACAATAAACAACAAAAACTAAATCCACAGGGAAAAAGAAGTTTAAAAATATATTTCTTACTAAATCTACAGGATGAATGAATCCTTGCATTCACGAATCCATTCATTAATGGATTATTAGAGAGATAACTCGTAGATGTACAAAAAACAAAAAAAAGAAAGAAAGTGAATAAAATTAAAGTAATCAGAGAAAAAATTTTCACTGACTGAAACAAAGATAAATGAAAGGGTAATTTTTTATATTTCCATAACTAAAATGGATCTATATCTGAAAAGAAAGTTATACGCCAAAGAAAGAAATATTGAAAGCATAGTTTTGAGGTTAGTGTGCAACACTCACCAACTATTGGTGAAACTACGTCTAATAGCTGCTAGCAGTATCACGTTCACGGCTATAGTACGAGCGTTTTAACATTAGCTATTCTCTATGAAACTTGATAAGAGGTTAGCAGTTTTTGAGGAAACACCGACTACTTTAAAGAAAGTTGGCCTGTGCCCTTAAAACTCGCTTAGTTTTCTGCGAAAATAATCACGGTAGTTGCTGTCACGTTGTTTTGACTGAAAGTGTCATCTGAATTTATTTAGTTTCATGCTGCAAAGCAAAGACATTACGAGAAACAAGACCCCGAGGATATTTTTCGCCATTTAACAAAACACCAGTAAAAATCAAAACACTGATATCGTTCGTCATATTGCTAGATTTGCTTCTCTAATGTCTTATGCTATCCTTCGATGGCGAATACTCAATTGTTCTCTTTGTCCTGTTGCTACTGATCACATATAATTCGATTATAACTGGCATATAGAATGAAGAGGCTATATAAATGCATAGCTTTCACATAACCTTAAAGTTCATTATGAGAAACGTTTACATGTTAGCGAGTAATGAAATATGCAAGAGCGTGGACGATACTTCCACTAAGTGCGTGTACGCGATTTAGTATAACAGGTTGTCGATAGAGGGCTTTGGTGTCATCTTGAAAGCACTGGAGGACACCCACATTTTGCGAATCACTAGTTTAGAACAGTGTTTCTCAACTTTTTGCTGTGGTGAAACACTTTATTTTAAATTAAATTTGTGTGGAATTGTAGTAATTAAATTGACATCTCGCGTAACCCCGATGATTAATCAGTTTTTAATAGATATTAATTACTGTGATTCTAAATCTTCTAATCTTCTCCTCACTACTTTTTTGAGTACTGATGCTACTAATGTTCACACAATTCGACACACACACACAGTTCACACAGTTCATTCACAATTCCACTAATGATTAATTAATTAATTCAGTTATAACTGCCGCTTTTGGCGCTATTAATCCTAAGCTTCTGTCTGATTATTATTTTATTTCTGGAAAAATTTTGCGTTTTATCTTAAATTCTATATTTAATCTTAGCCTTATTATTGATCAAGGAGCTTTTCGAATTTCTAAGGTTTCCTCGATGGAATTACTCAAGGAGTACTTTCTCTGCTCTTCTTCCCCCCCCCCTCTCATTCCCCTCTTATTCACACTGGTGTACCAATTATTGACTGCGTTGAGGACACTGGGTTTCCCGAGAAAGCTCCTCTGAGTAATGTCTTTAAAACGATTCAGGACTTCTCTGCGTTTGGAGTTTCTTTTAACCCACAAAAATCTGTTCATTTATCTATTTAAATGAAACTATTGCTTTCTGTTTATCCTCACAAATGCAAAAGTAGCCTATAAGAAATGTGTAAGCACACAAGGCTCTGAGAAATTTCTTTCATCTCCTATCGGGACTTATCGAATGTTCTTTTCAGGATACTGAGTGCCTATTTTGTTTGTTGCGTGTTGCTTCCTGGTCGCAAACTTAAAAGTTTTTAACCCACAATAAATCACATCGCTGAATTTGAAACGCAGTGGACTGTGGGGTAAATTATGTAGGAAAAACAAACCATCGTCTCGAGGACAGGCTTAAAAATCATGCCAGAGCTATATATGACACCACCCTTTTGGATTGAGCAGCTAAGCAGCACTCTGGGAAGAGGGTATGGCCCTGGACATATCAAATTACTGATCACTTCACCAACGTTCAACATAGCCGATGTTTGAAAGAAATTCACATCTGGCTAAATAAATAAATAATAATCTTCATTATAGGTAGAAAATCTAAGGTCCATGCTGCGATTTCATCCAGACTATTCCTTTAAAAAAAAAAAGAACGTTTCAACAATTTCCTCTTCTTAAAATCTCTCACGGGATTATGGAATTGGATTCTTTCACCAAGTATAATAATAATAAGATTCTTTATTAACATAAATTTTATACAATAATGATTCCGTACACAGAAATCCAGAGGAATCTTACAATTTGTTGTTTATACAAGTGATTTTGTTTTATATAAAAAATAATAATAATAATAATAATAATAATAATAATAATAATAATAATAACTATATAATAATTAATAGATCAATGCAAAGATGATAATCAGAATGTAAAATGAATGAAGTAGTAATTACAGCGAAAACGGACTACAAGTTGAGCAGAACATGAAATGACATCGGCTAGCTAAGATCGGCACTTACACAAATGTCCTTTACAAACAGCAAGATGGGCCAAGATGCCATCGCGATATGCCTTGTCTATAGTCCACAGGTCGATGTCGATGTTGAGCGAGTTGAGAGTGTCCAGAGTCACATTAGGGAAGTGTCTCCTGAAATTCTGTAACCGGTGGAGCCTTGAGCACAGGGAGGGAGTACTACGGAGATGTCTGCCTGGCAAATGCCAACCAACCGTGTTCCAGATGTTGATATGATCCTGCTTAGCTGAGCACAGATGAAGGAATGACTTTATTTTTAGCACATGGGCTCTGTGGATTATGGGCGTATATTGCAGGTTGCAACAGAGAGTAGATTTAGATGTTGTGTAGTTCTGGTGCGACCACAAGTTGGCCCACTTCAGCACCCAGAATTCGAGGCCCCATAGTTTCCTGAGGCTGGTGGGTGGTGCCGCCGACCAAACTTCCACGGCGTAGGAGAGTACACTACAGAAGTAAGTTGTGAGGTACTTCTAACCTCCAAATACAGTTTTGACAACTTATTCGCTAACATCACGGCAACCACTTTTTGCCGGAAAAGCTGGCTGTAAAAGGAATTGCAGTAACACTGTTGACTGTATTTGGAAGTACTCACATACGCGAGGAAACATTTTCAAGAATGGAATTTGCAAAATCGAAATTTCACTCAAGAATACTTGATGACTATTTGCATTACTATTTACGCATATATGTCACTTTCCAATAGATATTTTCTCGCGGCTAAGATTCAGACGCTATCCTCTCATTCAAATTCAGGTTGTTTCTAATTTTCCAATTTCTAAACGACATACATTTTGGCGCTGTTAAATTGCAACACAAAAACTTCTAAGATATATGACTTTATGCAATTTTTTTGTTCTGTTACTAAATTACTATTTTGATGTTTGTAGCAGTTACTAGTAGCAGTAGTATTAATTTCTTTTACGAAAACTTGTGTAGAGTTTTTAATATTTAATTAAAAACTATCAAATAGACCCATAATATATATTTGATCAATTTTTACTGATTCAGTTAATTATAAAACTTATATGGCCCACTCCTACTTCACTTCTCACTGGTAGGATCCGCCTTATAAAAAGCTTGCCCTACATCAATAGAAATTCACTAATATTGGAAACCACCATAATGCATTCTAACCGTTGGCAGAGAAAGGCAGGGTAGACATGGGAGGAAGGGGTACAGAAGATTTCCATAGTTTTAATAGTTTACTAAGAATTTTTAATCTCTTTCATTTTTTGAAACAAGAAACAGAGGAAGAAAGACTGGGCGAGTTAGCTTTCCCCAACTTCGACTTTATTTGGCTTACGCTGCTTAGCGTTGAGTTGCAAAGAAGCTATACTCCGCGAAGTTTTTTAAAAAAAATTTACGTATAATAAATAACCTTCAGTATATTCCCCATATCAAAATGATCGAAGTCAAGTCTCTCTCTCTCTCTCTCTCTCTCTCTCTCTCTCTCTCTCTCTCTCTCTCTCTCCTTCCCTCTTCTATCTGGGATAAAACTGGCTATTATGTGTCCCCTTCAAAAAATAATAAAAAATAGATTAACTACTCCATATCCTTATCCCACCTTCTCAATATGATTTTCTCACTGTACCTTTTTTTTTTTTTTATTTTTATTAATACATTTTATCTGTTCCTGGTTTTTCTCTGTATGATTACGAATAAGTCGGTTCGCCAAGGTGAACGGTCTCACCGTTTTGTGGTCTGCTAAACGCAAGTAATAAATAATGTTCCTTCCAACGACCAAATGTCCATAAGATACCGTCGGAATCAGAGGCGCTTTGTCATCACGCCTCTGAATACGGCCTTTTCATGAAAAATGTTTGTGCAGGTATAATAGATATTTCATATTTATTTTTCATGTTTAAATGTTCTTAATGGCTGTTGGTATTCGCATATCCCTGCATAGCGTTTGTCGACTGCACTTATGCTGAGTAATAATAGCCTAAAGCGCCTTAACATTTTCTCTACTAAATGAAGATCACATGTCCACTCTCTCAACCGACTCCCTGAGGACGACTATCGGAGCTGACGTTATTAACACTGATGAGGAATTTATACGTTATACACAATAACAATATTTTTTTCAATATTTTACAGTATAGCTACTGTAAAAGTATTCCTTTCAATAGTAAAATTTTCCTGCCTGGAAAATACTGCAGTTCTAGTGAAATGAGCAATAAGTCAGTTGAAGGTTCTATGCATAGCTGTCTGGTCTGTCTGAAGAAGGTGAAACATATACTAATCTGTAGTGCCCGTTTCCTGTGCAGCAAATACTCAGGAGTTGACTACCCAATACAACATAGGCCAACCCAGAACAATATGATTCTTTTCTTTTTTTTTTTTTTTGTGGTGAGGTGGTTTTTTTTTGTGGTGAGGTGGTTTTTTTTTTTTTTTTTTTTTTCCACCCCACTCCTCTCTGGTGAGGCACTGGGCATGCCACACTGTCATCAGGGGCCATCTTCCCTATCGGCATCCTTCTTCTGTTTCCTACCCTCCAGTCTTCTGCCTACCTCCCTTACTTTTCTCTTGCACAAATTTTTTATATTTGTATATACCCCACAGGTCTAAATCTA
This sequence comes from Mastigoproctus giganteus, assembly GCF_048544385.1. Lineage (NCBI taxonomy): Eukaryota > Metazoa > Arthropoda > Arachnida > Uropygi > Thelyphonidae > Mastigoproctus > Mastigoproctus giganteus. Next base: position 94,234,292 of record NC_143586.1, on the reverse strand, counting down.
AATACATCAAAATTATTGCCCGACCTATTTGGCCCTAGAACAAGTTATCAGCGAACAACCCTACGCTCTGTTAAAATTACAACCGTTGCTCAAGAAACAGCTATCGTCTCATTCTCAAATCTGGTCCTAGCCACTGAAATCCCAGGAAAGTAGGTGGCAGGACCCGCCAGAGTACTCTAGCATCAGTGGTGCACCCGGTCAGCCTCCCAGTGGCACGGTGTGGTAACGTCGAGTCCCACTAGGGGCTCGGCGGCTAATAGACCGGAGGAATAAAGGGCACAACACAATATATAGCACATCACCCCCCACATACTTCAAATCTCTGGCCCGATACAATGTATATCCGCGGAGATGGGAGAAATCCCAGGAGCCGTTAGACACTAACCTACCTTACACCATGCGTCGCACGTATGGGCTATACCAGAGACGACCCTTACGGCATCCTCTCTTAACCAAGGTTCATCGGCGTAAACGACTCGCCTGGTACAAAGAGCATGCAAGTTGGACGTTAGAAGACTGGAAGGTGTGCTGGTCGGATGAGTCACGTTATTTGGTCCACACCGTGGATGGTCGTGTATGGATTTGGCGTCAACAACATGAGGCTCTTGATCCATCATGCATGGTATCAAAATGGCAGGCCGGTGGAGGCGGTTGTATGGTGTGGGGCATGTTTCACTGGCAGGAACTTGTACCCCTGGTGCATGTGGAACAACGTCTCATTGATCTTCGCTATCGTCAACTGCTTGCTGACTGTGTACGCCCACGCTATGTTACACTTTTTCCCGAATGGCTATGGTGTCTTCCAAGATGACAATGCGCCGAGTCATCGGGCACTTGATGTGCAGAAATGGTTCGAGGAACACAGTTCTGACTTCCAGCATATCGATTGGCTTCTGAACTTACCCGATATTAATCCCATAGATCGCTTGTGGGACACTATGGAAAGGCATATCAGGCGTTTGGATACACCAATCACCATACCTGCATTGCTGACCGCATTACACAGCTTGGTTGGCCATACCTTCCAAACGGTTCCGACATCTTGTTGAATCAATGCCACGTCGGATAGCTGCTGTACTGAGAGCAAAAGGAGGATCTACGAATTCAATTACCTGGATGGCAGCCGTGTATCCACGGCGGCCATACAAGTAATTGAAGGGACACTTTCCCTAGATCCCTGGGCCGGGGGAGTCCCCCTCCTCTTTCGTCCTTCCGCCTCTTCACCTTACTCTAGTTTTCTTTTCCTCCCTGGGAAACTCAGGGAAACTGCTTGTCCTCCTTCCTCCCAGGTAGTAGGGAAGGCCTTCCCTTCCCGCGGCTAGGGATGAGTACCTGGAAGTGGAAGTCTAGGTGATCACTGCTTCAAGGTAGCCAACACACAACACTACACCACAGAACACACACACAAGCTCACAGAAAATTTTTCTGTCCTATCACTTTTTCCAGTGCGGGATGAAAAACTTATTTTTCTTTTCTCTGCTTCATTTTCCCTTATTCCAGTTCAACCGACACAGGACCTTCCTTCCTGTGCGGGATGTATTTTTTTTTTTTTTTTTATTACGCGACACACTGGCCTTACCTTGACAGAGTCTGTAAAATACAAATACAGTTATAATTAGAGAGAAGTTTATAATTTACAACGTAATTCTTAATGTCGCTCATCTGCTGTGTCTTTTTTTTTTTTTTTTTTTTTAATTTCATACTTTTTTGCACTTAAATTTACGGACTTTGTCATTTTATATCCATTCAGGCGTCTTAATACATTAAAATGTGACCGCCAAAAGCTTGGCTATCAGTAAATTATTTCCATGTTGTGTCTGAATATCACTTTCAGAGGCTAGCAATCTTGCTACCAATCACACTTCTCTACAACCGCTGACGTGTGTTAGGAGTAAAAGCAACTAAGGCTATAAGACGTTCAGTACACTGTGTCTGTAACTTAGTTCGGTTTGTTGTTTTCTGGATGAAAACCCTGAGTTTCCGGAGGGTTAAACCATGAAAATCTCGTCTAACAGAAAAACTACGTGTCAGCCACCCATATAATACGTAGGGATTTCAACCTTCCACCACAGCTGAATAACCTGATGGACACCAAGTTAAATAGGCTGCAGTCATGCTCCATCTCTCTTTTCAATGATCAACCCACAAGAGGTGAAAATAGACTAGACCTGATTCTGTCTCCTGGTAAACGTCTAATTGATGTAATCCCAGAAACATTTTTGCTATTCGATCACAGTTAAATTTCTCATATTCTCATAATTCTATTCTATTCATATTCTATTCATAATGTTACCCTATATTGACTTTAGTGTTAAGGACAAATGTAAGAGCCAGCTTGTGACTTCGCCAGCCTTTCTGGTTTCGAATAAATGCTTATATGCTTATAGCTGTATGCCATGGAATTGTCTTATCACACGTGACGCCTTACTCGCAATATCTCTCTTAACCAGTTGGATCAACTCTGCTGAAGAATTTACGGCTTCCAAACATGTAAAAATTTCATCAAGGTCGAGAGCCTGGTGAAACTCAAGCCTAACTTTCTTGTTTAAACGAAAGCAAACTTTGTACAGAACATGGAAACTGTCAAATGATACACAAAAGAGGATTAACTACTCATTGGCCAGAGCAACATTTAATATGTAAAATTCTAGAGCAATCAACCGCTACATGAAAGATATACTTGACAGGGGAAAGCTACCCCGATGCAAGCATAGGAATGACACATAGCGAATTGACAAAGACGCTTGGACGGACCACATCGGTAAATGCTCCAACATACATAATGAGCCATAAGTTATGGAGTTTGAATGGGATCCGTTGGTTCATAATCTATTGCATCTACACTCTTGAAAATACTGAAGAAAGCTCTACTGCCCAAGTTGACGGATCAGATCCTGGCCAGTCGGCCTCAACAAATTCATTATGCAATATCTAATAGATCAACGATTAAGAACCTCCTTACATTGCAAACCGCGATACTGAGCGCTTTCCAAGCCAGAAATGAAGCTGAAATAATATTGCTGTCTCCGATTATCTGAATGTACATGCCCTTCTACATCTGCTGCAATACGCCTTCCAAATAAAAGGAAACTTGCTGAAGTTCCTGTAGTCCCTACTAACTTGTCGTTCCATTTATTTGCACACAGACAGTGAGACCGTCCCAAGCAGGAGTTCCACAAGGTGGCGTCTTATCCGGACTCCTCTTTACCGCAATGATGATCCCGTTCTGCGAGGGCAGGGATGATGTATACATGTACACAGATGATATTAAGATTCTAACGACCATCCAACCGTCCTTGTCTAATATTGCATTTGTGACCAGATAAATCAAAAGCTTATGGAGTTATTCATGTATTAGATAAATTTGGCCAGGTCCTAAATCCACAGCAGACTGTAATGATGGTGTATTCTCTGAAAAAAAAAAAAAAAAAAAAAAAATCACCTATGGGATGCCTATCCCAATTGTCAGAACTTATAGAGATTTGGGAATATTTGACACTAAACTTACATTCACATCGCATATTGACTTACTTGTAAAGACAATGAACCAAGTACGTTGGACAACCAAGCAATACCTCTTGCACGTGAAACAAACTGCGACAACCGCATAATATATAAGAACCACAGTGTATTCGGCCATATTGTATGGTGCTGAACTGTGGGCATCAGCCACCCCTATACACATGAGGAGAATATATACGAGTGAATTCCGGCTGCTGAAATGGGCGCCAACAATCTCCCCATCAGATATGGAAATTTCTGCTTCCCCCTACACCAAGGACCAACCAGATGGCGGCAGTTTAACATGAGACGTCTTCCTGACATCATTCACGAGAGAAGACTCGTCTTTGCCATCAAAATGATGGTTGGCATTATTTCAGTACCAGATTTCTGGGCTAACTGCGGATGGAGGATCCCGGTTCCAAGCCTTAGGGCTAATCCAATCCTACAGGCCATTCCAAACCGGTTAAAGCTATCTGATCGGTTCCTACCTGTGCAAATGCTGCAAGACATACAGTCCTTGGACAGCGACCTCTACAAATTTGTAGTCGATAAGGAATATAGGTAGAAAGTACTCGGTCGACTTCTTTCCCAGGACCGTGTCAGAGGACATTAGAACCTGATCTCGGAGACCTATTCATCACTGCCTTGAACCCATCATCCCAGTGTTCAAACCTTTCAGGAGTCATAATGCTTTTTTTTTTTTTTTTTGTGTGTTATTATGTTGTGTTATTGTGATTTCTTTTATGTAAACCCCTGAATGGTAGCCGTGAAGGGAGTTGTATACAGCAATGTGCTTTCTGTATATAATAAAGAGTTCTTCTTCTTTAAGGACCAAGTAGCTTGCTGAACAGCTAAAATTACAGCGTTTACCAGACATCACTGCCTGGGAACGATTGATAACTACAATAAAGAAGATGATTGGGGTAATATCATCATCATGCTTCTAGCAGCTATGTGAGTGGCGCATCCCGCCATCTGCTTTAAGAGGAACGAAATCCCTGAGGATGAAAACCAACCGACTGAAGATAGCGGATAGATTAATACCAGCCAGGGCGTTGGAATCAATCCACAGCTTATCTTGGAATTGACCTTGAAAGGATACTAGAAGATCCGAACTACAGGAAACAAACCGCGGTGTGGTTCGCTCAGGCTACTGTCGCCTAACAGGTTGTGTGTTTTTTGAACAATTATGTGTACTCAATGACGTGCTAATGTGAACAAGTTATTGTTGTAGGATTTTAGGAGCATCGGTGACTTGAGGCTATATTGCTCTGTGTACCTTGTCTGTAAATTGCATTCGTTCTGAGGTAGATTTTCTGTTTGCTGGGCGAGAAACCCAGGTTTCGGAGAACAAACCATGCTACCTTCGCCTGAGACCGACTAACTTAGTCACGTTGTGAAAAATCCCCATAAAAATTCCTCATGTCATTGACAAGACTCGCACTCAGGTGTTTTTCACCAAGTGTGGGGAGGTCGGCAATTCTACCAACTGTGCTACCCACGAGCGCATGTGAACAAGTGCATCACGTCTATAGTATATTCAGTGGTGGTGCTGTTATACTGAGAAATTTGTAAGTTAACTGCCAGGACTCTAGACAGAAATGCAGTGTAAATATAATCGCTATATATATATTTTAGCTATTCCACTATACAGTATTCTGTAAGATGTCGATCCTCTGGCATTTACTGCCGTGATGGGAATTTGTCATTCACAAATGTACCACTTTATTTATTTTATGCGGAGATGGGGGAAACCCCTGGTGCCGTCAGACAACTAACACAACTTTATTTATTTTAGTAGCACAAATAAAGATTAATTTATTTAAATATTCCTCGCTTCAATGATGGGAATCGAACTCGGGCCTTCGGTAGTTGTTTAATTGATCAAAAGTTGTGCGTACTACTGATTATTTAATACTGGAGTTCTGGCAGTCATTTATTTTCAATCCACACGTGTATAGTTACTTATGTATTTCTAATCCGAGCACTGTGCACGATTATTTATGCCAGAAAATTCATTCTTTACTGATTACATAAATCAGTTGCAGTACTGATTTAAGTTCAGAAAAGTGTCACGCAAGTTCACATTTAAATCTCGTGACGGTCTCCGTTTTATTCTCATCTTCAGTTTCTTGCCAAAACAGGGCGTTGTGCTGTCCGCATTTTGGCAGTTGTAAAGAAATGCATAATTTATGTACATTTCGAATTGCATTCAAGGGTTGCCTTCGGTCGTTTAGTATCTTCGAAACCACACTTCACTCAAATTTGGAATTATGACAGATACTGACTGCACTCTGCTGGCGATGAAAGAAAACTTTGCGGTCTTTTTTTATTTATTTTTCATTAATACACTGGTGTGCAAAACTTAAGGACCAACACTATTTCTAAAGGTTACAACCACAAAATCTTTACTTACGGTACTCTTTACTGATGAGAGTAGATTCAATCTCAGCAGTGATTCTGGACATCAGCTAATCAGGCGAGAGGTTGGCACACGGTATCACCCCGAAGATTTAACAGAAGATTTAGAAGATTTAACACGAGAAAAGCATTAAGGGAAAACAAAGGACTTAAATCAGCAGTCATGAGCAGTAATACAGAAAGACAAATGATACTGAAACTGAAGAATAGCGATAGTGTACTTATAAATAGCAGAGAAGGCATAATTCAAATAGCAGAAGACTATTATAAAGAGTTATACAAGGAGCAAGGGAATGATGCCAGCAGTGGGGAAGATGGATCGCAAATTAGTAACACATACAAGGTATCTGATGACGTAGAACATGCGTTGAAGAAAATGAAGAATCAGAAAGCCCCGGGGGAAGATGAAGTTACTGTAGAGTTGTTAAAATTGGGAGGAAGAGACATGACACAAACACTGGCAAGACTCTTCACAAAATGCATTAGGAAAGGTGTGACGCCTAAGGAGTGGAATAATGCAATCATAGTTTTGCTGCATAAGAAAGGAGATAAATCAGAAATTGGAAATTATAGACCAATTAGCTTGCTATCCCACATCTACAAGTTGTTCACAGGGGTCATCACTAACAGATTAGAAAGAATATTTGATGGGAATCAACTGAAAGAGCAAGCTGGCTTTAGGACAGTTAGTTTAACTTCTGTTCCGGGTAAAATAATGGAGTCGCTGCTTAAAGATGCATTGCAGGATCATCTAGACAAAACTGCAGCAATAAATAATTCAGACACAGCATGGGTTTGTTAAGGGAAAGTCTTGTCTGACAAATTTGATACGATATTATGATGTGGTTACAAAGGAACTGGATGCAAAAAATAATTTTGATATCATATATTTGGATTTGAGGAAAGCTTTTGACACTGTTGCGCATGGAAGACTTTTGTACAAATTGGAGCAGAATGGTATTAAGGGTAAGTTGCTATAATGGATAAAAGAATGGTTAAGTGCGAGAAGACAGAGAGTGGTAATCAATGGGTGCTGCTCTTCTTGGACTAATGTTATTAGTGGAGTCTCACAGGGTTCGGTGTTGGGTCTACTGGTGTTTTGTATATTTATCAATGATACTGATGAAGGTATATCAGGCTTAGTGTCGAAGTTTGCAGATGATACAAAGGGTTGGCAGGGTTGTTAATGACAGTAATGGCAGTGTGCTACTGCAACAGGATCTAGATAATTTGGGCAGATGGGCTAGGAAGTGACAACTGAAGTTTAACCTTGACAAATGCAAAGTACTGCATATGGGTAGAAGTAACCCCAGAGAAACGTGCCAACTGTGTGGTACTACACTTAAGGTGGTAGAAAATGAAAAAGACCTGGGAGTAATTTTGCAGTCAGATATAAAGTTTTCTGAGCAATGCAGACAGGCTGCCAGGGCAGGTCATGGTGTTTTGTCAATGATATATAGAAATTTTGCTAGCAGGGAAAAGGAGGTGATTATCCCTCTGTATAAGGAAATGATCAGGCCATGCCTTGAGTACTGCGTACAGGTCTGGAGGCCTCATTTTAGGAAGGATGTAGATTTACTTGAGCGTGTACAGAGAAGGGCAACAAGATTGGTGAGGGAAATGAAGGAATCCTCTTATCAAGAGAGGCTTAAGTTCTGAAAATTGCAGTGGCTGGAGACTAGGCACCTGCGCGGTGATCTGATTGAGGTGTATAAGGCCTTGAATGGGTTCAGCACGCTGAATTCTGATGGGATCCTTCCACTTGTTCAGATTACGAACCTAAGGGGACATAAATTCAAATTAAGAAAGGACAGATGTAGAATAGATGTGGGGAAATTTGCCTTTAGCCAGCGAGTGGTTAATTTCTGGAACAAACTTCCATCTGTCGTTGTGGAAGTTGATAGGTTAAATAAATTTAAGGAGGAACTGAACAGGCATTTGGAGGGAATGGTGTGATTTTTTTTTTTTTTTTTTTTTGGCTGATGCTGCATAAGCTCATACATTTGCTTTCTTGCATCACATGCCACTACTACTACTACTACTACTACAGGATTCTCAACTATGGATCACCTTCACGTAAAATCACAGCTAATGGAGAAAGCAAATGAATATAAAACACCATTATGCCTGGCATTTGTGGATTATGAAAAGGCATTTGACTTCATATAGCATAAGGCAATGTTTCGGGAACTGGAAATAAAAGGCATGATACCCGATATATTATGATTTTGAAGAAAATACACGAGAACGCTACCTCCTTTATTAGACCAGACAAAGACAGTAGCAAATTTAAAATTGAGAAAGGAGTTCCACAAGGAGACACAATATCTCCGAAGTTGTTTACTGCTGCCCTTCAGGAAGCTTTCAGAGCATTAGACTGGTCCCAGAAAGGAGTCAATGTGAATGGAGAGTACCTAAACCATTTACGATTTGCAGATGACATTGTGGTCATAAGCCACGATCCCAAAGAATTAGAGGAAAATCTTAATCAGTTACGTACAGTTAGTAACGATTTTGGACTAAAGATGAATATGGCTAAAACAAAAGTAATGATGAACAAGTATGCCACAGAAAGAGAAATAATGATTGGAGGAGCAGTAATTGCAAAGGTGGAGTCATATACTTATCTGGGACAAGTTATTAGCTATAATAATGATAAATGTCTGTAAGTCAAGAGAAGAATAAATTTTGGATGGATAGCATTCAGGAAATATAGTCACATACCGAGGAGCAATATCCCAATTTGTCTGAAACGTAAAATAATGAATTAATGTATACTCCCCACCATGACTTATGGAAGTGAAACTTGGGCACTCACCAAAAGAATGGCAGAGAGCTGAGAACTACACAGCAAAGAATGGAACGAATTATATTGGGAATCAGACTGTTAGATAAGAAGAGAAACACATGGATTAGGCAGTAAACTCAAGTAAAGGACATTCTTATCAAAACTAAAGAACTAAAATGGTCTTGGGCAGGAAACATGGCTTGAAGACATGATGACAGATGGACTAAGAAAATAACAGAATGGTACCCAAGAGGAGCTAGAAGAAAACCTGGAAGACAACGGCGGAGATGGATAGATGAAATTCATGAGTTTGTGGGTAGTAAATGGATGGCCATTGCAACAGAAGGAACTGGAAAGTTTCTGGAGAGGCCTTCATCCTGCAATGGATTGAAAATGGCTGATGATGATGATCACCCCGCAAGCATCACTGAAAGGGATCGATATGGCGGTTGAGGTGTTCTCGTCCGGGAATGAGTTATCTTGGATGGACGTACACAACTGCAGATAGTGGAAGGCTGTACTGTAACTGGTGCACGGTACTGTTCTGAGGTAATCTTTCCCCATGTGCGTCTGTTCCGAGGTGCCATTGGCCCCGAGTTCGTTTTTATGGATGATAACGCCACACCCCATCGCACTCCAGCTATTGATATGCTTTTGGAAAGTGAGGTGATTGTTCGTATGGATTGGTCTGCCCGTTCCACCGATCTAAATCCCATCGAACACATATAGGACACTCTGGGGAGACGCTTATCGGCACATCCACACCCACCAGAAAATGTTTACCAGCTGAAGATGGCGCTGACAGAGGAATGGACGATGTTACAGCAAGAACTTATAAACAACATTATTCTAAGTATGAACAGGCGGTGCAAAGCCTGCATCGACATTAGGGGCGGCCATATCTCCTACTGAGGACCAACTCTTCCCTTTGTTCCATCTTTGGCAGTGATGCATCTGTATCATGGCAGCCAGTGCTATGTTGCCATTTTTGAATAAAGTCCCCCTGCACCGTTTTGTTTCCGTTGTTGTTTCCTTCATCATTTCTGTACCTCACGAGGTTCCTTTGGTATGCTTTTCCCATTTCCAGGCCACTCCTATGAGAAGCTATAGGTGAAATCCTGACTGGTCCTTAAATTTTGTACACAAATGTACCAAGACAATAGGGGTGGTAGCAAATTAAAAAATACTAAATGAACAAATACATCAAATTAAATTATCTGTACAAAAAAAAAAACAAAAAAAACAAAAAAACTCCAATTTTCTTTTAAAAATAGTTAAGCTAGCAAAACACGTCTATTCTACACCAATAATCAATCTTACGATTTAAAATAACTATAATAGGCATACTTTGCCTTATAATACGCCTGTAACCATCCAAAGATTTTTTTTTTCCCTTCTATGAGGAGTATTAAAATCAATTTTCAATAGTGTTTTCATTATCAAAAATATTCCGGATAATTTATTTAAGAACAATAAAATTCACGTCTAAGGCTTGAATAATATATAATCACGTTATGTAATTCAAATAATTATAATTATATTTTACTGGAGAGTATCAATTTTTAAATGTTTACACGGTACTTCTCCATATCTTATTACATACGTATATAATCATGTGGTAACTACTTACGTATCAGAATTAAACTTAAAATTCCAATTAAAATCATGAATTTAATTGATGAATTTAATCATAAAAAATGTGTCAATTTTGGGTTGAACTTTGGCCCTCTTCCAAATAAACTAAAAGGGTTATTAATTTTAAATCCCCCGCAGCGTTACCACCCAACAATAAAGTCAACCGATCCTTCGCCGCTTTGAAACCTGGCATGTTTTTTTCTTCTTTCAATATGAAACTTCTTTTAGCCATTCGTTTCCATAAAAGTCCTGCTTCATCTATGTTAAAAACTTGTTGAGAAGTATAACACACAATACCCCTCTTCAATAATTTTAACAAGTTCTTTTTTGAAAGGTTCGGCTCCTTGATCAGCGCTTGCGGCTTCTCTCTGGATTTTAAATCTATTCAACCAGCCCTTACTAGTTTTAAATGGTTCCAATTTTTTTTTTTTTTTTTTTTTTAGGTGAGTTTTCTTCTGATCATCATAGAGGCTAATCTCTCTCTCTCTCTCTCTTTTATTATTTATAATATTTAACTTAACTGAATTCTGTATTTGGTATTATCTTCAATAAAATTAGTCAGTCTATCCATTTCAATCCTAATAGCCTGCCTAGTCCTAGTTGCTTGCAGTGGAACAGCTATCTTTCCCGCTGCTAAAATTAATTCTTTATTTTTTCATAATTGTTCTTACAGTTAAACTTGCAAGTCCTAAATTATGGCACACATCCGCTTGTCTTTGACCGGATTGATTCGCTTCAAAATGTCTAATTTAATTTTCTAATTCAGTAGTATTTTTCTTACATTTAACTCTTCGAAATTGTAACTGCGTTGGTTGCATTAATTACGATACAATGTTCAAGCCCGTTTTGCACGATGTCTAATACGGTACTGAGTGATGACTAGACTTCGGATAAATGCATATAACGCAAATGTTACAAGCAATATACGTGATCATTTTTTAAAATGTTGATCTCGGAACTACGTAACAAGTCACTGTACTGCAATTAAATTAGCGTGCGAGAGAATTTCACTGAGCGTGGGAATATTTCTCAAGTCGGTGTAGGAAACGTTTTAACCGTATTTTTATATTCATTTTCAAGCTATCGACTCCATCAAATGAAACGATTTCGTTAAATATGCCAAAAATGCAATCTGTAAAAGAGCGTTATAGTGATCTGTGACAGCATTATAGTCAGATACGGGTTATAATATAAGAACAGCGTTATAGCGAATCAGCGTAAAGCGAACCGCGATATAACGGAGGCCTGCTGAATTTCTGTTCTAAATAAGGGTCAAACCGTCATTTCTGTTCGCCATTTTGAAAGTGAATTCTGTACTGATATCACGGATTATACTACTGTTTTACATTTAATTTAAATTAAAAACCCCTCACTATGGCTCCTAAAGTTAATAAACCACCTACAGAGAAGAACAACATTAAAGTTTTGTGACAAACTTGATCAATAAAGAAAACAGAACGGAGTGTAAGTAGGAGAGTATTAATGGCAGAATATAATATTGGATCGTCACGAGTTTGTTTTTTTATGTGCAGTTAATAAAATTTCATTCTTAACCCCCAATGTTTCTTATTTATCCTCATTATTTCTGCATTAAGTATATTAAAAACAAAACTTTCTAAATAACGGAAAAATCGAAATAACGGCACCTTGAATTCCCGAAGGTACCGTTACCTTGAAAGTCTATTGTATGATTATTAAAAAAAAAAAAAAAAAAAAAATCTTAATGTATATAATTTATCCAGGGCCAAAATAAATATTTTTAATTGCAATATTTGAAAAGTCTCTAAATAACGCTCTCTGTGTTAACTTTTGTAATCAACCGTTAGGGGACGTTATGGTCTCTTCAATGATGGCAGCGTTCGGCCATGCGTTCTTTTTAAACGCGTACTACTGTTCACGTAGTCAACCTAATGTAATTAATATAGTTTTTAATCAGATAATATCACCCATTAGGCGAATCTGTTATTCACTAAAAACTCGAGGCACTACTGTGACCGGTTTCGGAATGAAATGAATCCATCATCAGACAGCAGGTAGCCCTATTAGTAACCTTGTGTCGAAGGGTGAACGGATGCATCGATTCTAAATGGGTAGCCAAGCGGTAGATCGGAAGGAAAATTTCAAATGTAACTTGGTTAAACCTCTCTGTATGAGGCTATATTAAAACATAATTAATAAAAGGCGAACCGTTTCAAAAGCGGATTATTGCAATATTTGAAATAGCTTCTAATTAAGAGCTCTCTGTGTTAACTTTTGAAGTTTACCGTCAGGGGACGCCGTGGTCTCTGCAATGACGGTGATAGCGCTCGGCCCTGTGTTATTTAGAAACGACTACAACTCTTCACAACACAGTCAACCTAAAATAACTAATACCGTTTTTAATCAGACTACAGTTCTTGTTGTTTAATTATTAAAAACGATATAATGTTATTAGTCATTTAACAACTATCCACGGAGTCAATCTAAATTTAGTAATCAATATCGTTTTTAATCGGACTACACTGCAGTCCGATTAAACGACTACAGCAGTAGTCGTTTCTAAAGAGAACATGGTCGAGCGTTGTCACCGTCACTGGAGAGACCACAGCGTCTCCTGAAGGTTGACTGCAAAAGTTAATACAGAGAAGCGTTACACAAAAGCGGTTTCAAATATTGCAATAACCTGCGTTTGAAACGGTTTCTCATTTATTAATTATATTATTTTTAATTGAAACAATTGGATATTTCATGGAGTATTTTAATTAGGTATTTCGTGAAAGGGTCAAATTGTCATTGCTAGAATACATAATGGCCTCTCATGCATGTTCCACTTTTCTTTTCTTTTCTTTTTTTGTCATTTTTATAGCAATCCCAAAGACGTAAGATTGACGGACTCCATGATACTGTGGATGGATTTAGTAGACAGTTTCTGTACTTGAGCATCCGTAGATTGCAATTTCCGGAATACAGATAAGAAGAATGATGGTTACTCCCAAGAACAGAGGTGAATAAAAATGAATAAAATTTAGTGAAGTGAGCATGGAGTTCAATCTTGAATAGGTGGTAGGTAGATGGTTGCCAAACATATCCAAATTTTCCTGGGAGCCTAGCGTTTGCGCGGCGAGTATAAATAATCGGAAGTATGAATTGGGTTATGTCGTGTAAGGGTCAAACCGTCATTTTAAAATACTGCATGATGACTGCTTACGTATGTACCACCTTTTTTTTTTTTTTTGTCATTTTTATAGAAATCCTAAAGGTGCAAGGTTGATAAAGTTGTTGCCTCACCACCATGCTCTAGGGAAAATTAAAATCCCTCATTATAAGACTTTCTGATTTACTGGCCCATTCAATTTCTCTGTATAGTTGTTTGTGATACCCATCACAGTCAGTCATATCACAATCACATCACCATCACAGGCTTATGACTGTGATGAATAAAACGAACAAACGACGGACATTGCATTCCCTGGTCTTATGTTTATTGCCAAACATTCGTCAAGAAATATAGAAAAATTAACTGGTGTTGTCGAGATATGGTGTCAAAAACTGAGGTCTACATAAAAAAACGAGGTCCAGTGGAAGAACTCCTGCAATGACTTGTGTTACTGCTGTGGAGACTGTTCTGCAGATCCGATGGATGGCCAGAAGTCCCCGTTTGACAGGGTTCAGTTTCTCTTTAACTTTACACTTAACTGCCCGGCGAAACCACGCTTCTGCAGCGAACGTGACTATAGGGAGGAACACTGCCTTCTAGTAAAGGAGTATTGTGCGCTTGGAGAGCCCCCAGTCACTCCTGGAGATCCTGACTGTCGAGACTGAGAAGTTTCTTACTTTTATGTTGAGATTCTGGAGATGAGGGAGGAAAAATCGATGATGATCCTCAGAATTCGGGTTTGGGTCACAAGAGGTAACTGCGTGCCTTGGATTTTAACTTGGGGAGGGGGCTTCGAACGTCCAGTTTGGCTCCAAAGATCATCATATTGGTTTTTGTTGGATTGATCCGGAGCTTATTGGTTTGAGTCCAGTCGGCAAGGTCGCCAAGAACGCGGTTTGCAGTGGTCTCAAGGGCTCGCAGAGAGCAGCCTGAGAAGATGATGTTGATATCGTCTGCGAATGCAATTATCTTGGTACTGTCGAAGCTGCGGCGAAGCCAGTCCTGAAGAACCAAGTTCCAGATTAAGGGGCCCAATATGAAGCCTTGTTCGCATCCCTTGTAAATTGGTCGTGTTAGTTGCTTATGTCTTGCCTGTACTGTAACGGTTCTGTCGGTGAAGTAGTGCCTAATTATCCAATAGAGTTGTGGTGGGCAATCAGCAGAGCGCAGCCTCTCAAGAGCACTCTCCCACCATACCCGGTCAAAGCGCCCCCTCAAAGTCTATAAAGACGGCCAATTCGTACTTGGTCTTGGAGGTTTCCAGATGGGGTATTATTTCTGAGTGCATCCTCACAGGAGCGACCTTGTGTGAATCCATATTGTGAAGGAGAGATAAATCCTTTATCTTGAAATATGCTTATAATTTTTATCGCTATGAGTGGTTCAGAAATTTTACCAGGGTTTGGTAAGAGAGCAATGGGGCGGAGTGACCGAGGTTCTGTTGGTGGTTTGTTAGGCTTAGGAATGAGTCGGAGAAGTGCAACTTTTCAGGGAAGAGAGAGAGAGAGAGAGAGAGAGAGAGAGAGAGAGAGAGAGAGAGAGAGAGAGAGAGAGAGAGAGAGAGAGAGAGATTCTCTGAGGCAGCGGTTAAAAAGGAGAAGTAGGTGCTCAGGTTTCAGATTGAACACCCTTTGTATGAATACATACTCAATAAGATCAATGCCAGGGCATTTATTCAGGTTGATTCTGTTCATTGCTGTCTCCAGTTCTTGGGATGTAAAAGGTTCATCAGGTGAGGATGGTGTGTAGAGTGAATTTCTTCTTCTGATATCTGCATGTTCAGGTTTGTCTTCCATTGGATCGTCTGTGGGGAAAAGTTCCTCAATTATGGCACTGATCGAATCGTGCCAGGTTATGGTTTCTTGTTAGCGAAGATGTACTGAGCCAAAGACATCTGGGGTGTATGTTTTCCCCGTGGAGATTTTATAAAGGAGGCCTCATGGGTTAGAATTTCCTGAATCCTTGACGAAGTCCATCCAGGTTTGTCTTTCCCTGTTGGCAACCGCTTTGGTAAAGGTGTTCTTTTTAGCGAGATGGATGGCATGCAGTTGTGCAACGTCTTGGGGCAGCCAATTTCTGTGACGTTGTTACTCCTTACGCACTCTGTGTGCCTTTCCTTAGTACAGTTAGCTCGGCGTTCTACCAGGCACAAGTTTTAGGCTTTATGGTCTTTTTCTTCGCCGAGCGATATGCAGCTAATCGGAGTGAGCTCTGGTACAGGTCCGTCAGGTCAGCTGCACTCTTATCGGATAACGAGGGTAGATCTGGAAAATCTCTCTATATGGAAGAGTCAAAGGCTGCTCAGTCAACGGCCTTAGTCGAGAACCTGACAAACCCAGTAGGGGCAATATGAGGCACTAGGTTAGGTGTATTCATGCTGATGTGGAAACTTATCACTCTATGATCGTTTAGGATCCAATCCAGAATGATGGTCCAGTCGCAAATCAGGTTTCTTAGGTCATTGGAGGTGACTGTGATGTCGAGGTTGGATTTCCCTGTAGCGCTGCAGTAGGTGGTGTATTGACTTCGTTTGTTGTGAATGGTTAGGTTCCGAATGGAGATCAGGTCCTCAAGCAGGAATCCTCTGGAGTCCAGAACTACCGACTGCCAAAGGGTGGATTTGGCATTTATATATGAGGTGATAATAACCGCACTGGACCCTTAGGAGTCCAGTGCGAGATTTAGGTAGTTGAGTGATGGCTCAATGTCATAGGATGGCGGGCAGTATAAAGAGATGAGATAAAATGAAATGAGGAATATATCACCTGAATACAAGTTGCATACTTCGTGCACAGGCCATAGATGACATTGGTCATCTAAGGTGGGATGGATGATCCAATGGTGAATAGAGAAGCCCTAATCTTCGTAGTGTTTCCTATCTGAGGTCTTGAAACCTACGGTTCCTGTATAGAAATAATGTCCATTGAGTTTTCCTCTGCTGCACGTCTAATTTCATCTGCTACTGCCCTAGACCGGTGTCCATAGATCTGATGACCGTTAACTAAATGGTAGAGGTATAGCGATGCCTGCAGGACACAAGGGAAGTTGAAGGCTGAGGGCTGGAGGTTCTATTTGTGGGATTGGGAAACTGGAAGGTGGCGGCTTTTTGGTGTTTATTTATCAGCGGTCCTTAGTCTTGCCTGGTCCAAAGCTCGTTGATATTTTGGGCATGCACTGTCCCTCACAGAATAGCTGTGTCCCCTTTTCCTCCTTTTGCAGTTAGCCCAACTTGGTGCATCATCCTTATTTGGGAATTCAGCATGAACATGGCCACTGTGAGCGCAGTATCCACAGGTAGGAGATTTGTGGGAGCAATACTGGGCAGGGTGTGCAAATCCTAGGCAGAGGAAGCACTTGGTCAAAACTGTGAATGGTCTGAACCAGTGTGCACTGCACCCCAGACAGAGATATTCCAAAGACATAACCGTCTTGAAGAGATTTTGGGGTGAGTGTGATTACCTGATGCGAAGCAGAGATGGAGTTTGATTTAGTGGTAAATCTAATGGTAATTTACTTTTTAACTTCTTCAAAAGAGAAACCACGTCCCACGAGGTTCTTGTGGAATAGGTCATCCAGGAAATCCTCGTTAGTAGTATTTTTTTCGACATCGTATATTAGAATAGAGGGGGTTGGTCTGCTTGGGTGGGTTTGCTTTTACTCCTGCATTTTGGAGAGTTGGGGAAATTGATATAGATCCCAGATCGTCCTTGGAGGCCGTTTCAAGTAAAACCACCTTATTGCGGATTGCTCATAATGACTTGACTCTAACCGTCTTGAAATCACTTTTAAGTGTATTTTGCACCAATTCCTTGGCATCTCCACTGGTCTTGAGATTGGATACATCCGTTGCTCTCAATAAAAGGATGTTCTGTACCTTCTGGAGGTTAGGCTCAGCTGGCGGGGCCCAGGACGATGGAGAGGTGGTAGGAAGGGAGGACCATCCCCACTGAGGACATTGGCATATGATCTAGGAACTGCTTTGTGAGGTCCCTCAGCTTGCTGATACTCTTCTCTGGAGGTCTCTGGTGTAGCAGGTGGGTATTTGGAGATGGTGTCCAAGACCTTTTCTAGGGTGCTTGTACGAGATTTGAGCTCCTCATTGGCGGTCTTCAACCTTTCATTATCAATTAGGAGAGCAGTGGTAATTGTCTCCAAACTGTCCCACAATTCCTGGATGTGGTTTGCAGCAGATCTGGTGAATCTACTGGACTCCTGGTTCAGGAATGCAGCAAGGCTCTTATGGTAAATGGTGACAGCTTGATGTGGTGAGGTTGCATTGATGTTTAGGTTGTGTGTGTGTGTGTTGGGTTGCATGAGCAGAGCCCGGAGTTTCCCCCATTTTAGGTAGGTGGTGGGCGTCAGGGTGCCCGTAACATGGATGACTGGACCCAGGGAATCTCAGCAGAACATTGCCCAAAGCATGAAACCGCTGCCACCAGCTTGTTTTCGATCCACAATGCATCCAGACGCAATTACTTCCACAGGTAAACGACGCACACGTACCCGGCCGTTCACATGGTGCAACGGGAAACGTGATTCATCGGATCAGACGACATTCCTTCCAATCACTCAAGGTCCAGTTTTGATGCTCGCGTGTCCATTTTAGGCGCTGTCACTGGTGAACCGTGGTCAGCATGGGCACTCGGAGCGGCCTGCGGCTACGCAGCCCCCATTTTCACCAGGGTTCGATGTACTGTGTGTGTGTTGTGACACATTACTCCCATCACCAGCATTCCAATTACCGGCGAGTTGCGCCACAGTCGCCCTTCTGTTGCGACGTACCATCCAGGAAAGCCTTCGCCCACCTCGAACATCGATGAGTCGTGGTCGTCCAACACCTCGCCGGCGGCTTGTGGGTTCCCCTTCCTTCGACCACTTTCGATTTGTACTAACCACGGCCGACCGTGAGCATCCCACCAGCCATGCCGTTTCGGATATGCTCTGACCCATTATCTGGTAATTACAATTTGGCCTTTGTCAAACTCGCTCAAGTCCGGTGCCTTTCCCATCTGAAGAACAAGAGTAACACTGATTAATGGATCTCAGTATCAGGTGTTTTTATACCGTGTACCGATCCGCGCACGCGCCGTAGTTCACCTGCAGCTGCTTCGATTTGCATAGCTCCTCGGTGGTCATAATGTTTTGGCTTATCGGTGTATATTCACCTGGTATAACAGTGTGCTTGGTTGTCATTTAATTTAATCTATACGATGAAATGATGAGTGGCTGTGAAGGGGGGGGGGGTTTGTGTAGCAATACTTCTTGAGGGGGAATCGGCTAACTTAGAAATATGAAATTTGATATAAAGCGCTCTAAAATGTTCTAAGCCTTGAAATTTTGAAAAAGAATTGAGCTACTGTTTCAAGTTCATAGCAGTTTCTTTAGGATAGAATCGGATGGCTACGATAGGGAATTGGGCTAAAACTTTTCCAGGAACGAGTAAAACATAGGCTGAAAATTTACGTCGAGCAAAACATAATTTCATTTATATACAGATTTTTATTGTGGTAAAATGAGCAGGGGGGGGGGGCTGTGAAATCGAAATAAAGCCTTAACGAAAATACGTGTGGTTCCGCTGAAAATCTCTTCACATGAAAAATAAATTTTTGTCTCCAGGCTTTCTCCACAGACAACTCTTGAACAGATGTGGTTTTATTTGAATGAAGACTTAGGTATAGACACAGAATTACCAGGCTGACGACCAAACAACCATACTATGCATCATTCAAAATCGCTACAGCAGAATAAAACTACAAACTACTCAGCCTTGCATCATCTTGGCCTGCAGGGGCACTAGTGAATCACTTCTACACTACAAAGCGCACCTCTACCAGGATGCGGTATTTCAAACGGATTGAAACCACAAATAATGAAAGGAAAACCTGACTCAGACCTGCCATTAAGTCTAAGTTTGGGGAGAAACATTCCGGTTATACTGAACAGGACCTTCTTAAAGGTTCAAGCACTCTCACAGAAGCTTGCCAGCGACATAATCACCCGTCACTAACGCCTGAGGGAAGACATATGAAGATTGAGGTGAGAACTACCTCCAGAACGAATCATAGACGATTGATGAAGGCCATCAGAGCTCCAACAAGGGCATACATTCAAACTTCTTTAATGTGCACAATTTTCTATCAAAACGCTAGAAGCCTGAGAAATAAACTTCTGACAATGGAAATTCTTCTCTTGCCAAGGTTGTATGACAAAATTTGTATCACAGAGGCATGGCTGTCCCCCAATGAAAAAGACCTCACATTCTTTCAACCGGCTTGCTTCTCGGGCATTTTTGCCTCCAGGGAACGGAACACTGGTGGTGGTATAGGCATTCTCTTCAACACAAAAATTCTTACTGACTAGCTCAGCCACTCCAAAACCAGAACTGTTTGAAGCTGCAAGAGCCTCACTCAGCATTCAAGGTCACAGACTTGACGTGTGCACAGTCTACATCCCCCCTCCCACAGTAAAGAACACTTTACAAGAGGTCTCCAACTGGATCATTAATCAATGCCACCCCAAAGCAACATTACTTGTGTATGGAGACTTTAACATTAGCTCAGGCCAGCACAGTCATCGCAGATTGTTATCTTCTAATCTGGCTGCAGTAGGTCTGACCCTTCAGAATTTTTCCCCTACCAGAGGCGCTAACCTGTTAGACCTAATGTTTGCAACAGACACGCTCAACGTTGACAGCCAGCCTGAAACAGCCTTCATGTCAGACCATCTATCAGTAGCCCTCATTCTTCCAATCACTTCCAGGACATCCTGGCAACATCAGGCACCAGTTAAGAAAACTGTGATTAGCCCTTCACTCCTCAATCCTGAGAAATCATGCTTCACAGCATCCATTTTTCCTTGGGAAGCCCCAAACCAATGTCATCCACAGCTCGGGCTGCACTTTCTTACCTTCTGGCTGCAGTCTATTGCTCGAACTGCAGCGTCAAAAACAGTTTCAATCTCCTGTCGGAGCAAAGCATGGTGGACCCAAGATCTCAGCCTTAAATTTCAGAATAAACAAAGACTACATGCAAAATGGAAAGCAAAATCAGACCCACTAGAACGGATTGCACACTCAAGAGCCCGTGCCCAGTTCAATAGAAGCAAATCTGAAGCCATGAAAGCCTACATCGACAAAACAATCAAGATCGGGAAGGCACCGTTTAAGGCAAGGCATGATGAATTCCCTCAACAACTTAATCCGATCGAATGGCTAGACTACATCACAAGATTTAAGCCAAAGTCAGCGTCAGACCTTAAGAGCATTCACAACAGTTTTCAGCGAGATGTCCTCGCTTCCATCATCATCATCACAAAAAGAGAACTTATCCAGGCCATCAATGATATCCCACCAACGTTTTGCACTGGATATGATGGGATCCCACAATTCATTCTTAAGAGCATTAGTATTTTCATCATTAATGCACTCTTAGGTATCTTTAATGGAATCCTCACAACGCAAAGTTTTCCAACAGCCTGGACTCAATATATTGTCCAACCAATCCCCAAAACACAAGGAGCGACCTCAGTTTCACAATTCAGGCCAATAATGAAAGCCTCATGTCTCCTCAAAGTCATGGAGAAGTGCCTTCTTCCCATCCTAACCAACCAGGTTCTGCCATGTGAATCACCATTCATTCAATATGCTTTGAAACGAAGGTCCACCATTACCAACCTACTGCAAACCACCGCCATTCTTGGAGCTCTACAAGATGAGGCTGAGATGGCAATTGTTTATCTGGACATCCAGTCTGCATTCGACAGCATAGGCATCCAACCCCTCCTGCAACAATGTGAGGACGGATACCAGATAAAAGGCAATATACTGGAATTTTTGAAGTTGCTACATACGACCAGAGTCCACTTGACTGTGAATAAAAAATCTTTCACAAGGAAAGTTTGTATAGGTGTTCCCCAGGGCAGTGTTCTTTCAGGCTGACACAGCAGCCAAATCGGGCCCTGACGGACAATCTTGACCTGTTAGTCCCCTATACAGACTACAGGCAAGTGATCCGTAGTAACCTACAATCTCAGTGGCAAGATTCATGGCATCGCCTGGTTACTACAAACAAACTATGTCGAATTAAGCCTGAGATCCATCCTTGGCAGTCCAGCTTACGCAGGGATCGCAAAGAGGAAGTTGTTCTTGCTCGGCTCCGCATAGGACACTTTTTTCTGGGGGCTGATGCCTCTCCTATGTGCGAGCAATGCGACACCATTTTATCCGTCCAACACATTTTATGTGATTGTACCAATTTTAGAAATG